>NC_060128.1:145746282-146439198 GCF_021461395.2 Schistocerca americana
CAAAAGAAAGCTGACACAGGTTAATCCCCCTGCACCTGCCCTCCGAAGTCAACCAAAGATCCACAAACCAAACCTTCCACCAAGACCAATACTGGAATTCACAAAATCCCTCACTTACAAGCTAGCAGGATACTTGCTAAAATTACTGTCTAAAAATTTCACAGTACAAGAAGATAGAACCATTAAAAAAACTACACAGCTCATAAAACAAATAAAAGATATAAAAAACCCAGATAAAGCAACATTCCTCTCATTTGATATAAAAACTATCTATTTCAACATCCCAGTGTAAGAAAGAACAGAAATCATAGATAAGAAACTGAAAGCATGCAGTCAACTCCCTGTTGAACAGATGAAGGAAGTACTCACATTAACAAAAGCTCATTACAAAATAAAATTACTTTCTATTCAATAACAAATTATATTTACAAGAAGATGGATTACCAATAGGGTCCCTAATGTCAGGAGCCTTATCAAATATGTTTATAAACCACACTGAACAGATCATTTTCACAAAAATAGTTGCAAAAGAATACAACATACTATACTGGTTCATGTATATTGATGTCATCCTCTGCTTCATAGATGAAACACAAACAAAAATTGAGAAATTACATACTAACATCAACAAGGTACATAAAAATATAAAATTCACAATGGAATGAGAGCAGAATAACCAAATTAACTTTGTGGATATAATAATCAAAAAGCATACGTTTGAAATTTGCTATAAACCCACAGCAACTGACATTATCGTCACCCAACCCTCAAAGCACTCACAAAGGTAAGCAGCACTTGGAGACACATGCTCCACAAACTCAACACAGTCCCACTCAACAAATACAACTACAAAAAAGAGGACAAAATACAGCAGATAGCCCAAAACAATGGGTACAACAGTAACATAGTACAGTAACATAGTCAAAAACCTAAACAACAAAATTAAAATACAAAATTAAAAGTAAAATAAAAGCAGAAAGCACAAAACCACTGACAACATCACAACAGAACCAAACACAACCACAAACACTCAGTACCATAAAAACTACACAGAATAATCAGGAAAATATAAGAGATGGCACACAGTTACATAAGATGGCACACAATGACATAGAAACACACACTCACAGATAAAATCATCATTTTCAAAAGAGAGGGAATCAACATAGCATACACAACAGATAACTCCATCCAAAAATAGACCCCAAAAGCTGACAAAAAACAGAGATATATATTAGGATGGTACGCGGAGCTCTCCTCAGTTAACTTCGTAGCGGCTAAGGAGAGCTCCGCCTACCATCCTACGGAGCCATGGGTCTGATGATGGTTATGTAAAAATAACCGAAACCGGTTACCTATGTCATTGAAACATAAATGGTGTGATCAAGACTGAACTTTAGTCAAAATATAATATTCTCTGATAGCTGTTACATTCATATTCAAAATTCTACAGCTCAACAAAAAAAATCCTTGCAAGTGAATAATCTCTCTCTCTCTCTCTCTCTCTCTCTCTCTCTGTCTGTCTGTCTCTCTAACACACACACACACACACACACACACACACACACACAGATACAAACATACCAGAAACGAACAAACATTAGTTTCCAGCACATACTTGGTTAGGTTGGCAACATGTACATAAACAAACCAAAGGATTAAATTCATATTGAACTAAAAGTAGTTACGTCTTGAGGTCACAGCTTTCAATCAAATGTCTATATTAGCGACAGAAGATTCACAGTGCATCACAACAAGGGCAAACAAAATTAAAAGTGGGAAGAACAACGTAAAAACATCCTATGTTTCGTAAATAGAGTAGCAGTGCGACCTCCACCATGTGACCAGACGAGAGGGAACGCTGATGCCAGCTAAAAACGGGAAGCACTGGAAGTAACCACTTATTTACATAAAAAGCGAGAAGTGGTTTTATAATCTACGAATAATACATATCAAATCAAAAGTGTATCATAACTGCATCATTATACACTACTGGCCATTAAAATTGCTACACCAAGAAGAAGTGCAGATGATAAACGGGTATTCATTGGACAAATGTATTATACTAGAACTGAAATGGGATTACATTTTCACGCAATTTGGGTGCATAGACCCTGAGAAATCGTAATAACGGCCTTGATACGCTTGGGCATTGAGTCAGAGCTTGGATGGCGTGTACAGGTACAGCTGCCCATGCAGCTTCAACACAATACCACAGTTCATCAAGAGTAGTGACTGGCGTATTGCGACGAGCCAGTTGCTCGGCAACCATTGACCAGACGTTTTCAATTGGTGAGAGATCTGGACAGTGTGCTGGCCAGGGTAGCAGTCGAACATTTTCTGTATCCAGAAAGGCCCGAACAGGACCTGCAACATGCGCTCGTGCATTATCCTGCTGAAATGTAGGGCATCGCAGGTATCGAATGAAGGGTAGAGCCACGGGTCGTAACACATCTTAAATGTAACGTCCACTGTTCAAAGTGCCGTCATTGCGAACAAGAGGTGACCGAGACGTGTAACCAATGGCACCCCATACCATCACGCTGGGTGATACGCCAGTATGACGATGACGAATACACGCTTCCAGTGTGCGTTCACCGCGATGTCGCCAAACACGGATCCGACCATCATGATGCTGTCAACAGAACTTGGATCCGTTACAGCCATGCGGATAAGATGCCTGTCATCTCGACTGCTAGTGATACGAGGCCGTTGGGATCCAGCACGGCGTTAAGTATTACCTTCCTGAATCCACCGATTCCATAATCTGCTAACAGTCATTGGATCTCGGCCAATGCGAGCAGCAATGTCGCGATACGATAAACCGCAATCGCGATAGGCTACAATCCGACCTTCATCAAAGGCGGAAACGTGATGGTACGCATTTCTCCTCCTTACACGAGCTATCACAACAATGTTTCACCAGGCAACGCCGGTCAACTGCTGTTTGTGTATGAGAAATCGGTTGGAAACTTTCCTCATGCCAGCACGTTGTATGTGTCGCCACCGGCGCCATCCTAGTGTGAATGCTCTGAAAAGCTAATCATTTGCATATCACAGCATCTTCTTCCTGTCGGTTAAATTTCGCGTCTGTAGCACGTCATCTTCGTGGTGTACCAATTTTAATGGCCAGTAGTGTAGACCCCACTGATGATTTCTTAAAGTGCCAAGCGAAACGCGTCTGGGAGAATAAAACACAGTGCAGCAAGAAAAGGCGGTTTTTTCGTTTTTATTTTTTATATTTTTTAATTTTTTTTACAAAATTGATATACGGGACAAACAAACTCACAAAATCAAGTCATGGTCATAGTCCGATCGAAACAAGGGAATGGGATGATACAGTGTTCATAGCTAGCAGTTATTTTTCGCTAAAAAGCGGACGTCAAAAATAATAGCACAAAATAACATAGAACGCTCCCATGATACTTCGAAGGAACGAAAGCTGAAAAGAAGAAATTCCTAATAAACTGTCAGGTAGGTAAAACACTAATTAATTCCACTCCCCATGAATAATAGTATTTGGTGATCCGACGGGCCCTCATTATATCGAAAAAGCGATCAAAAACTGACCGTATATGGGATTATGTAAAATTGTGTAGCTCACTGTCTCTGGTTTACCTAAAAACGACTGAAAAACGAACTGGTAAAAAACCAGTTATTCGATCATAAGTTGCGGTTCTTCCCCCCCCCCCCCCCCCTAAAAAAATAAAATCCAATATGAAACCATTTTAAGGCTTAGCACGAAAATGACTTGAAGTGAAAGGGATCACCCCAGCTTTCCCATCAGCCCAGCCACCGTTACCCGAGGATGAGCATGCGAGTTCTGCACGAATCTTTCCTCCATGTCGCTATACGCGTCTGCCGCTTCCACAGTTCCATCTTGACACGCCGCCTGTATTACACATCCAGTGAGCGCGCTTGCGCTGGGTAAGTACCATCTGGCTTCGCAATGTATTGCTTTCTCCCGATTGAGCTGTTTACGTCTTCTTGTTGTACAACCCTGAGGTTGGTTTGCAGCAGAGCGCCATTCCTCTCTTCTGTCTGCCTTCCTCTTCATTTTCACTTATGTGTTACATCCAACGTCATTCATGATCTGTTTTACGTATTATATCCTTGGTCGCCCCCGCCGATTCCTTCCCTCAATAGCTCCTTCTGCTATTGATCTAATGATGTTGTTGTGTCGTAGGAATGTGCCCTACAAGTTTGTCTCTTCTTGTTTGGCTGTGGCTCCACAGAGATCTGGTTTCCTGTGCTCTTCTAAGCACCTCTCCATTTGTTACTTTGTCTCTCCAGCTGATCTTCATCATCCTTCTATAGCACCACATCTCCAGGGCCTCTAGCCGTCTTCTCTTTCAATTGTCCAAGTTTCACATGCGTATAGGGCCACACTCCAAACGAAACCTTTCGTGATATGTTTCCTTATTTTCAGACTGATGTTGATGCTGGTGAGGAAGCTCCTTCTCCGATTAAATGCAATTTTGGCCTTTTGTATTCTGGTCGCAATTTCTTTCCGGCTTCTACCATCTCTCGTGATTTTGCTTCCCAGGTACGTAAATTCCTCTATCACTTCCAGCTCCTCTCTTCCAATTCTCATTCTCAGACGTTCATATTCTGCTCCTGTACTGCGTACCATCACTTTAGTCTTTTTCTTGTTTATTCTGATTCCATACTGATTGCATAGAATTTTTTCCATTGTTCTGAGGACTTCCTCTAGTCTCCGTGGCTATAGCAATATCATCTGCATAACGTAGCATGTCTATCTTCTGCCCATTAATTTTGGCCCCCACCTCAGTAGTTTCTCGAACTTGGTCTATAGCTTCCTGGATGTAAGCATTGAATATAAGAGGGGAGAGAGCAGATCCTTGCCTCACCCCTTTTCTAATATTTGCTTCTTGTTCCTGGTGACAGTTGCTAATCACTACCACCTCATTCTTATAGAAACTGAGTATCACACGGATGTCTACTTTATTCCACTTCTCCTCAGCACTCTGAACATCTCTTGCCAGATAACGTTATCAAATGCCTTTTCCATGTCTACAAAGACAATATAAGTTGGTTTAGGTACGACACGATATTCAGACTTTTTTCACTTCACGTCAGTTTCGTGTTAAGCCTTAAACATTTTTATATGTTGGGGGTCGAATCACAACTTAAGACTGAATAACTAGGGCTTTTAGTAGTATGTTTTTCAATTCTTTTTAGGTAAATGACGGTGAGATGCTTCATTTTACACAATCCCATAGATGATCATATACCGGGACGGTAGGTTTTTGACCACTTTTTTGGTATATGGGGACCTGCTAGCTCACCAGATACTGTTACCCGTGGTGAGTGGACTTTATTAGTATTTTCATATCTGACAGTATTCTATTAGTAATTTCTTCTTTTTAATTTTCGTCCTTTCTAGCTTTCACGGAGTGTATCACAGGAGAGTTCTATGTTACAGTACTGCCCATTAAAATTGCTACACCACGAAGATGACGTGCTACAGACGCGAAATTTAACCGACAGGAAGAACATGCTGTGATATGCAAATTATTACCTTTTCGGGGCATTCACACGAGGTTGCCGCCGGTGGCGACACCTACAACGTGCTGACATCAGGAAAGTTTCCAACCGATTTCTCGTACACAAACAGCAGTTGACCGGCGTTGCCTGGTCAAACGTTGTTGTGATGCCTCGTGTAAGGAGGAGGAAAGCGTACCATCACGTTTCCGACTTTGATAAAGGTCGGATTGTAGCCTATCGCGATCGCAGTTTATCTTATCGCGACATTGCTGCTCGCGTTGGTCGAAATCCAATGACTGTTAGCAGAATATGGAATCGGTGAGTTCAGGAGGGTAATATGGAACGGCGTGCTGGATCCCAACGGCCTCGTATCACTAGCAGTCGAGATGACAGGCATCTTATCCGCATGGCTGTAATGGATCGTGCAGCCACGTCTTGCTCCCTGAGTCAACATATGGGGACGTTTGCAAGACAACAACCATCTGCACGAACAGTTCGATAACGTTTGCAGCAACATGCACTATCAGCTCGGAGACCATGGCTGCGGTTACCCTTGACGCTGCATCACAGACAGGAGCGCCCGCGATGGTGTACTCCACGACGAACCTGGGTGCACGAATGGCGAAACGTCACTTTTTCGGATGAATCTAGGTTCTGTTTACAGCATCATGATGGTCTTATCCATGTTTGGCGACATCGCGGTGAAGCGTGTATTCGTCATTGCCATACTAGCGTATCACCCAGGGTGATGGTATGGGGTGCCATTGGTTACACGTCTCGGTCACCTCTTGTTCGCATTGACAACACTTCGAACAGTGGACGTTACATTTCAGATGTGTTACGACCCGTGGCTCTACCCTTTATTCGATACCTGCGAAACCCTACATTTCAGCAGGATAATGCACGAGCGCATGCTGCAGGTCCTGTTCGGGCCATTCTGGATACAGAAAATGTTTGACTGCTGCCCTGGCCAGCACACAGTCCAGATCTCTCAGCAATTGAAAACGTCTGGTCAATGGTGGCCGAGCAACTGGCTCGTTACAATACGCCAGTCACTACTCTTGATGAACTGTGGTATCATGTTGAAGTTGCATGGGCAGCTGTACCTGTACATGCCATCGAAGCTCTGTTTGACTCAATGCCCAGGCGTATCAAGGCCGTTATTACGGCCAGAGGTGGTTGTTCTGGGTAGTGATTTCTCAGTATCTATGCACCCAAATTGCGTGAAAATGTAATCACATGTCAGTTCTAGTATAATCTATTTGTCCAATGAATACCCAGTTATCATATGCACTTCTTCTTGGTGTAGCAATTTTAACGCCAGTAGTGTATTTTGGCTATTTCATGTTTGATATTCTCGTCTCAGTGAAAAACTTGTTCACTCTGAACGCCGGGTCATCGAATTCTCTTTTCTCGACTAGAACACGTCTTGCTTTTGTGAGCAGGTTCACCTCGTGTGTCTTTTCATTTCAGTTACATTTTCCTGCCTTGCACGGGCTTTTGTTTATAAATTGTACATGTTTCATCTGATGATGCAGCTACAGTTCTGCGCAACCTATCGTGCTTATACTGTTATTTTATTTATTTTCAACGTGCTTCTTTACATTTCTAATGCTACAAGTATGTATTGCGTGTGTAAAGTGTAGTGTAATGTTTGTGTTTTATGATGATAAGAGCAGGGAGTGTGTGAAACCCGACGCCGGCACACAGCCTACTCATCGCGAATAGCACGAACAGGGCCGCCAAGCGTTACGTCGCCACCAGCAGTGTCAAAAATGGTTCAAATGACTCTGGGCACTATTGGACTTAACTTCTGAGGTCATCCGTCCCCTAGAACTTAGAACTACTTAAACCTAACTAACCTAAGGACATCACACACATCAATGCCCGAGGGTGGATTCGAACCTACGACCGTAGCAGTCGCGCGGTTCCAGACTGAAGCGTCTAGGGCCGCTCGGGCACACCGGCCGGCACCAGCAGTGTCACACTCCCTCAGTTCAGCGGAGAGGTTTGGTATTTAAACCAGGACATTGGCGCAAAGCCTGGTGATCAGGACTTTTACGCCACCACTTCTCCTCCTCTGAGCGGACAAACACTGGCAATGCACATCTTTCCCACCACCAGAATTTGAACCGGCTTACCCCCCACGGTCGTGCGTTAGCGATCTTGGCCGCAGAAGTGGGTGGTCGTGCTTGTAAGTACAGGACTTACAGATGAATCGATCTTATCTTCAAAAGGATACATTGTGTGATCAAAAGTATCCAGGCACCTGGATGAAAATGACTTACAAGTTCGTGGATACCTCCATCGGTAACGCTGGAATTCAATATGGTGTTGGCTCACCCTTAGCCTTGATGACAGCTTACACCTTCGCAGACATAAGTTCAACCAGGTGCTGGAACTTATAATTAAATGTTTCCCTGACACATTTAAGTTCCTTCGTTATCTACGATAATGATCGAAGCAGAAGAAATGAATTAAAATTTCTGCTGCTGCCGGGACTCGAACCCGGGTCTTCTTGCTTGCTACGTAGAAATGCTAACCATAACACCAGCAGAGCACAGTAGTCAACATTGCTGCACGAACTACACAAGTTGAGCGCCCTCCGCGACATAAACTTCAATTCATATCTTCTGCTTTTTTCCCTTACATTGTCACTACTGCCACGGCTCTCCGACATTTGAATAGCACCCCAGCATTGGACGGAATGGGAAAGTCCGGTAACATAGGTAATCTTGGGGAGGGCGCTCAACTTGGGTAGTTCGTGCAGCAATGTTGACTATCCTGCTCTGGTGGTATAATGGTTAGCATTTCTGTCTACCAAGCAGGAAGACCCGGGTTCGAGTACCAGCAGCAGCACAATTTTTAATTCACTTCTTCAGCTTCGATCATTATCGTGAGTGCTAGTACGTTTCTTGGGGAATGGCCGCCCATTCTTCACGGAGTGCTCCACTTGGGAAAGGTATCGATGTCGGTCGGTGAGGCCTGGCACGAAGTCGGTGTTCCAAAACATCCCATAGGTGTTCTTTAGGATTCAGGTCAAAACTGTGTGCAGGCCAGTCCATTGCAGCAATGTTATTGTTGTGTAACCACTTCGCCACAGATCGTGCATTATGAAAAGGTGCTTGATCGTGTTGAAAGATGCAATCGTCATCTCGAAATTGCAAGAAGCTGCTTAAAACATCAATGTAGGCCTGTGTTGTGATAGTACCACGCAAAACAACAAGAGGTGCAAGCCCCCTCCATGAAATCACATCAGAAACAGTGGACTTAGGGATGCTCAGGAGTGTGGAAATCTCGCGTACAGACGTATGACACAACTGACACCCAATCACCTGACCACGTCCGAAGTCCTTGAGTTCCGCGGAGTTCCCCATTCTGGTCTCTCATGATGTCCAATGATTACTGAGATTGTTGATATGGAGTACCTGGCAGCAAGTGGCAGTACAATGCACCTAATATGAAAAACGTATGTTTTTGGGGGTGTCCGGATACTTTTGATCACATAGTGTATATCCAGGCTGTGGCTGCCCTGAGCACAGCTTACACCATAAGATCACCGCCTCCAAAGTTTGCTGTTGGCACTACACACACTGGCAGATGACATTCACGGGGCATTCGCCATACCCACACCCTGCCACCGGATCGCCACATTGTGTACTTCGATTAGTCACTCCACACAACGTTTTTCCACAGTTCAATCGTCCAATTTTTACGCTCCATACACCAAGTAAGGCATCGTTTGGCATTTGCTGGCGTGATGTGTGGCCTACGAGCAGCTGCTCGACCATAAAATCAAAGTTTTCTTACCTCCCACCCAACTGTCATAGTACTTGCAGTGAATTCTGATGCAGTTTGGAATTCCTGTGTGATGGTCTGGATGGATG
This sequence comes from Schistocerca americana, assembly GCF_021461395.2. Taxonomy (NCBI): domain Eukaryota; kingdom Metazoa; phylum Arthropoda; class Insecta; order Orthoptera; family Acrididae; genus Schistocerca; species Schistocerca americana. Next base: position 145,755,678 of record NC_060128.1, read on the forward strand.
TCTGCCTATTACACATTACGACCATTTTCAACTGTCGGCAGTCTCTGTGAGTCAACAGACGAGGTCCGCCTGTATGTTTTTGTGCTGTACGTGTCCTTTCACGTTTCCACTTCACTATCACATCAGAAACAGTGGACTTAGGGATGCTCAGGAGTGTGGAAATCTCGCGCACAGACGTATGACACAACTGACACCCAATCACCTGACCACGTCCGAAGTCCTTGAGTTCCGCGGAGCTCCCCATTCTGGTCTCTCATGATGTCTACTGAGATTGTTGATATGGAGTACCTGGCAGCGGCCGTGCGGTTAAAGGCGCTGCAGTCTGGAACCGCAAGACCGCTACGGTCGCAGGTTCGAATCCTGCCTCGGGCATGGATGTTAGTGATGTCCTTAGGTTAGTTAGGTTTAACTAGTTCTAAGTTCTAGGGGACTAATGACCTCAGCAGTTGAGTCCCATAGTGCTCAGAGCCATTTGAACCAAGTACCTGGCAGCAAGTGGCAGTACAATGCACCTAATATGAAAAACGTATGTTTTTGGGGGTGTCCGGATACTTTTGATCACATAGTGTATATACAGGCTGTGGCTGCCCTGAGCACAAAGTCTTCTTTGAACTCGTACAACCCGTAAACTCTAGTTTTACACAAAGCACACTCAAGAAGTTCACTTTATTCTGTTCCTATATGAAAATCTGATACAAATCCTCTGACCCATATTTATACAAAATACTGACAAATGCCAGGCAATGATTCGCAGTTGCTAAATATGTATGGGAAATGGATATACGTCGTAATCTCTTTCTATATCTCCTTCTACTTCTACATCTACGTAAAGGCACCATACGGTACATGGCGTAGGGTACCCTGTACCACTACTTGTCATTTCCTTTCCTGTTCCCCTCGCAAATAGTGCGAGACAAAAACAGCTATCTATATGCTTCCGTATGAGCCCTAGTTTCTCGTATCTTCGTGCTCCTTACGCGCAAAGTATGTTGGTGGCAGTAGAATCGTTCGGTAGTCAGCTTCAAATGCCGGCTCCTTACATTTTCTCAATGGTGTTTCTCGAAAAGAATGTCGCCTGCCTTCCCTCCATGGCTCCCCATTTGAGTTGCCGAAGCACCTACGTAACACTTACGTGTTGTTCAAACCTACAGGTAACAAATGTAGCAGTCCGCATCTGAATTGCTTTACTGTCTTCCTTCAATCCGGCCTGGTACGGATCCCGAAAACTCGAGCAGCAGTCAAGAATAGGTCGCACCAGCGCCATTATGTGGTCTCCTTTACTTGTGAACTAGTCATGTCCACATAACATCTTTTCTTTATTTGTGTGTGAGGAATGTTTCCTGAAAGTTTGGCCATACCTTTTTGTAACACCCTGTTATATTATGACTTTTGAACGCTATTAAGGTAAATACATTGTTTGTCCTCTATCAAAATCTTTCATTTGCTAACTATACCTATCAGTAGTTAGTGCCTTCAGTAGTTAGAATCTTTTATTTAGCTGGCAGTATTGGCGCTCGCTGTATTGCAGTAGTTCGAGTAACGAAGATTTTTGTGAGGTAAGTGATTCATGAAAGGTATAGGTTATTGTTACTCAGGGCCATTCTTTTGTAGGGATTATTGAAAGTCAGATTGCGTTGCGCTAAAAATATTGTCTGTCAGTTTAGTGATGATCAGAATAAGTAAAGAGAGAAATGTCTGAGTACGTTCAGTTTTGCTCAGCTGTTTGAAAATCAAATAACGTAAGGGGTTTACCGGCAGAGTAATTCATAAATTTTTCTAAGGGGACGTTTCAACTTAAATGACTTCGCTGTGTCAAACATGACTAGTAATACCGTATCCGAACATTACAGGTTTGATCTTCCTACTCATTCGGATTTATGTTTTTCCACACTTACGGCTAGCTGCCAATCATCACACCAGATGTAAATTTTGTCTAAATCGTTTTGTCTCATCCTAGTCACTCAACTTCGACACCCTACCGTACACCACAGCGTTATCAGTAAACAACAGCAGTCTACTGCCCACCCTGCCCACTAAATCATTTATATATAGAGAGAACAACAGCGGTCCTATCACAGTTCCCTGAGGCACTCCTGACGATACCCTTGTATCTGATGAACACTCGCCACCGAGGGCAACATAGTGGTTTCTGTTACTTAAGAAGTCTTCGAGCCACTCACATATCTGTGAACTTATCCCATATGCTCGTACCTTCGTTAACAGGTCAAATGCTTTCCGGAAATCTACACTCATGCTCATAAATTAAGGATAATTGCAGAATGTGGTGCCACACAACGTGGCACTACACAAAACTGGCACTAATAGCATAGGCACATAGCGGACACACACAGCACAGATCTGTAAGTCCACGGTATTGCTGATAAGTTGACAAAACCGTCCCGAAACACATGTGCTACAAAACGCCACTGTTTCCTGCGCATGTAGCTTGACATCAATATGGGATATGATTACCATGCACAGGTACACATGCCACACAACGGGTTGGCTTACTCTGGATCAGGTGGTCGAGCAGCTACTGGGGTATAGCCTCCCATTCTTGCACCAGTGCCTGTCGGCGTTCCTGAAGTATCCTTGGCGTTTGAAGACGTGCAGCGATACATCGACCGAGAGCATCCCAGACGTGCCCGATGGGGTTTAGTTCTGGAGAAGAGGCAGGCCACTCCATTCGCCTGATATCTTCTGTTTCAAGGTACTCCTTCACGATGGCGGCTCGGTGGGGCCGTGCGTTATCATCCATCAGGCGGAAGGTGGGTCCCACTGCACCCCTGAAAAGGCGGACATACTGGTGCAAAATGACGTCCCGATACACCTGACCTGTTACAGTTCCTCTGTCAAAGACAAGCAGGGGTGTACATGCACCAATCATAATCCCACCCCACACCATCAAACCACGACCTCCATACAGGTGCCTTTCAAGGACATTAAAGGGATGGTATCTGGTTCCTGGTTCACGCCAGATGAAAACCTGGCGAGAGTCACTGTTCAGACTATATCTGGACTCGTCCGTGAACATACCGTGGGACCACTGTTCCAATGATCATGTACTGTTTTCTTGACACCAAGCTTTACGGGCTCTCCTGCTAACAAGGGCAAGTGGAATGCACCTCGAAGGTCTCCGGGTGAATAAACCATGTCTGTTCAGTTGTCTGTAGACTGTATGTCTGGAGACAACTGTTTCAGTGCCTGCATAAGGTCCCGAGCGAGGCTACCTGCAGTACTCCGTGGCCGTCAGAGGGCACTGATGGTGAGATATCGGTCTTCTTGTGGTGTTGTACACTGTAGACGTCCCGTACTGTAGCGCCTGGACGCGTTTCCTGTGTGCTGGAATCGTTGCCATAATGCTGAGATCACACTTTGTGGCACACGGAGGGCCCGTGCTACGACCAGCCTCCATTTGCCCTAGTATTCTACCCCTCATAGCGTCATCAATATGTGTTCTTTGAGTCATTTTCAACACACAGTCACCATTAGCACGTATGAAAACATCTGCACACTTACTCGCTGCACCGTACTCTGACATGCACTAACACACCTCTGCATATTTGGACTATTGCCAGCGCCACCGTGCGACGACCGTAGGTCAAATGCACCGCAGGGTCATACCCCGAGGTGATTTAAACCCGCAAACCGCCCACCAGAGCGTTGTTTCACCATGTATCAGCATTATCCTTAATTTATGAGCATGAGTGTAGAAGTATGGAATCTGCCTGTCGCCCCTCATCCATTGTTCGCACTATAACATGTATGAAAAGGGCGAAATAAAGCTGCCCTCCACCTCTGTCACTCCATTCCTTCCCCTATCACAACTGTAGCATCATCGCAGAAAAAACGTTTCACTGTGTGCACCTATAAATGTAGTACCATTGTCACCATACATGTGACAAGGTTTCTCTCTTCTATCAGCGAATCTCCTGAGGGAAGCCAAAAATTACCTGGTTACTAAGACGCTAACTAATTCTAGATGAATGGCTTTGGTTGGCATGCAAACGAACAAGGAAATATAGGCCTTGGTAAATGGAAATGAGCATTTGGCGTCATTGGCCCGGAGGCCCCTTGCAGGGCAGGTCCGGCCACCTTGGTGCAGGTCTTATCACACTCGATGCCACATTGGGCGATCTGCGCGCCGGATGCGGATGAAAAGATGATGAAGATAACAACACTCAGTCCCTGAGCGGAGAAAATCTCCGACCCAGCTGGTAATCGAACCCGGGCCCGTAGTACAGCAATCCGTCACACTGATCACTCAGCTATCGGGGCGGACATAGGCCTTGGTAGTAACCTGATTCCGTCTTCCATGATGCTTCACAGTTAACACAGCCTGCATAATCCACTCCACAGTGCTGGAAAGAAAGAGACTGGTTTGCTCTAGATGCTGGTAATTGACCCTTAAGTTGGACTGCAGTCTGTGACTTGAACCTAAAGCACTTCAAACATTTCCCAATAACTCCTTTGTCTGTGTTGCGCCCGTTGGGAATCCAAAACCTCTTACGCAACATGTTGAGCAAAAGCGGGGATCCAGCATGCAACAGATTTTCATGTTCATAAATTCATCATCAAGCTTAATAACGGACACCAAAGATACTTGCGCACACCTTCTTTCAGGCGCATCTTCTACCACAAGTGAAGGACAAGTGCTGCAGTCCAGGTCATAGTTGGATAGCCATGAAGGGCCAGACCAGCACTGCACAGGTGACCTCAAATATGCTGGACTAATGCCAGATGATAAGTGATCAGCAGGATCGTCTTCTGATTTGACATGTCTCCAGTTGGGAACTGAACTCGGTTCCCAAATTTCAGAGAATCAGTTGACAACAAAAGTTTTCCAGTGACTAGGACTACGCTGCAGCCAGCAGAGAACTATTGTGGAGTCCGTTCCCAGGTGGATATCACTATTGTTTACGATGTCTAAGGCATTGGCCACCTTATGAGTGAGTTGAGCAAGAAGCAGAGCACCACATAATTCCAATTGTGGTAGAGATTTAATTTGGAAGGAGCTACACGAGAGCTGGCTGCAGCCAATGAAACTACAACCTTGTTGTTGGAAAGAATACATCTGATGTATAACAAGCACCATATGCTAGCTGTGAAGCATCACAAAAACCACGAATTTCGAGTTCAAGGTATTGAGGACAGGAAACGAGCTTCCCTCCGATCGAAATATCATTTAGGGAAGGTAGTTGCATGTACAGGATATTCCATTCAACAATTAGGCTGGATGACAGAACTTCATCCCAATCAAGGGTTAGTTGGCCAAGTGCCGCAAGAGTAGCCTATGATTGCTGGACCCAGGAGCCCTACTGGGTCAAAAATAGATGCTATTCTAGGTAGAACATTACGCTTTGTAATCTTTGAGCACCGATGACTTTTCAGCTGCACATGGAACTGGAATGTGTCAGAGCCAGGGTGCCATAATATTCCTAACGTTTTTACGGTTTCTTCACCAGTAAGATTACAAGGCGAATAAGTTTCTATTTCCTGCAATGGATGTTATTCCATAACCTTGTGACTATTGGAACATCATTTCATCAGCAGAATCCCCCCACAACTACGTAGTTGAGTCAGCTCGGTTTGAATTTCCTGAGCTTCAGCTTCTGTGGTCGACCCACCTAAGAAGTCGTCCACATAAAAGCTAGATACCAGCATTTGCGATGCCACTGGAAACCTGTCTTGATTTTTCAAGGCCAACTGTTGGAGACATCCAGTCGCAAGAAAAGCAGCAGGAGCGGATCCATAAGTAGACAATACGTATTTTTGGATCGGTTCAAACGGTGATTCCCGCCACAGAAATATCTGGAAGTTCCTATCATCAGCATGGAGGGACACTTGGCGATACAATTTTGTTATGTCAGTTGACAGGATCGAAATTTTATAATAATGGAAAATAAACCTGGATGGACGGTGGGACCAAACATCAAGATATCACTGAGAAACACTGTATCAGAAAGGGTAGTAAAGCCCTCAGACATCAACTTAATAGTGGAGCTGTATTCCTTGAAGACAGCATGATTTGGAAGGTAAAACCTTGGACCAACAATACCCTGAGAACTAGAGACCTCCATGTGTTCTAGTTAAATATAATCATGCATGAATGCAGCATATTCCCCCCTCAAGTTCGGTTGCCTCTTAAATATCCTCTCAAGATGCTCCAGCCTCTGAGAGGCCTATTTTCGTGATTCACCCAAGGGTTTACAGTCAGGTTTTACTGGCAGTCGAACCACAAATCTCCCATCTTCATTTCGAGCTTTGTGGTGCTGAAAGCGAGCCTCACATGTTTTATCCAGCTTACTCAACCTTTTGGTAGACAGTTCCTATAGCTCCCAAAACCTTTACAGTTTGGCATCTAAATTGTCACCTCTAACAAAGCAGAAGGTCACTGTAGAACATGTTGCATAAAGCTGAGGGAGTCCTACCAGGCAAAATCCAGCCGAATTTAGTTACAATCAATGATGGATGATTTGGTTTATCCAGCCTTTCCCTACAAACAACATCGCCGCGCGGGGTAGCCGTGTAGTCTAGGACGCCTTGCCACGGTTTGCGCGGCTGCCCCCCGCCGGAGGTTCGAGTCCTCCCTCGGGCATGGGCGTGTGTGTTGTCCTTAGCATAAGTTAGTTTGAGTTAGATTAAGTAGTGTGTAAGCTTAGGGACCGATGACCTCTACAGTTTGGTCCCATAAAACCTTACCACAAATTTTAGAAAACATCGAAGAAAACCTCAGCACCAATAATAAAATCTGCTGTGGCAGGCTTGTTGAATTCAGGATCAGCAAATGGTAGCATAAGTAGGACATTCCAACTTCTTATGTCTATATAGTTTGCTGGTAGGTCACTGGTGACATTTTCAACAGTACCACAAGTGAATTTTATCCACAGTGGATGCTGTTGAACTCCGTGACTGTTCCTTTATAGGGTGTAGAAAAATTTCCGCTACCAGTCACAATAAAAGGTTATTTATCTGTCACACGACCGGTTTCGGGCTTGTGCCCATCCTCAGGTGATTATATATTCATGTACAAGTTTATATTGCTGGAGACCGCTGTATACATACAAAAGAAAATTTGCTGGTGACTAAACCGATACAAGTGGGACAATTGTAAGTGGCAAGGCAGCATTTGTCGAAAATATATCTGTACTTACATAAAGATGAAGCATCATTATTATAGTTACGCTGTGGTGGCAGTTTTTCCACTTAGTTGCACACTTATTATCACGTCCATATTTCAGTTTTATGAAGCTTAGCTGCATATTTCATTATTACGATGTGGACCTGTGAAATACACTGTGTTTACATACAAACATGTGGGCTATGGTCAAAGAACTTAGACATAGCATGTGTAAAGATGTTGCTCACACAGAAACATGTAGGTCATGGTCAAAGAACTTAGCCACAAGAGGTGCAAGGGCGTTGTACATGTAGAAACTTAAAAAGCTATTATAGACTGCGAAGTTTTTCAATACACATTATGAAATTTTTTGATCCACATTTTTGTCAGACAACTTAGATCTAGGAAGTACAATGATGTGATATATATGAAATTACTAAAAGCTATTACAAATGAAAAAATGACAGCTGGAACTGTTTTGAGCCACACTCTTGTCAGAGAACTTAGATCGAGGAAGTACAGGGTGATTCAAAAAGAATACCACAACTTTAAAAATGTGTATTTAATGAAAGAAACATAATATAACCTTCTGTTATACATCATTACAAAGAGTATTTAAAAAGGTTTTTTTTACTCAAAAACAAGTTCAGAGATGTTCAATATGGCCCCCTCCAGACACACGAGCAATATCAACCCGATACTCCAACTCGTTCCACACTCTCTGTAGCATATCAGGCGTAACAGTTTGGATAGCTGCTGTTATTTCTCGTTTCAAATCATCAATGGTGGCTGGGAGAGGTGGCCGAAACACCATATCCTTAACATACCCCCATAAGAAAAAATCGCAGGGGGTAAGATCAGGGCTTCTTGGAGGCCAGTGATGAAGTGCTCTGTCACGGGCTGCCTGGCGGCCGGTCCATCGCCTCGGGTAGTTGACGTTCAGGTAGTTACGGACAGATAAGTGCCAATGTGGTGGCGCTCCATCCTGCTGAAATATGAATTGTTGTGCTAGCTCTGCGAGTCGATTTTCCTGGGCTGCGAACAAATGCTTGCTGGATGCGTGCTACATTTTCATCACTCGTTCTCGGCCGTCCAGAACTTTTCCTTTTGCGCACACACCCATTCTCTGTAAACTGTTTATACCAACATTTAATACACCACCTATCAGGAGGTTTAACACCATACTTCGTTCGAAATGCACGCTGAACAACTGTCGTCGATTCACTTCTGCCGTACTCAATAACACAAAAAGCTTTCTGTTGAGCGGTCGCCATCGTAGCATCAACTAACGCTGACGCCTAGTCAACAGCGCCTCAAGCGAACAAATGTACAACTAAATGAAACTTTATAGCTCCCTTAATTCGCCGACAGATAGTGCTTAGCTCTGCCTTTTGTCGTTGCAGAGTTTTAAATTCCTAAAGTTGTGGTATTCTTTTTGAATCACCCTGTACAATGATTTTGAAAGCTATCACAAATTATACAATGACAGTTACAGCTTGTGTTTGCAATATGATTTTTACAAATCACGATGACACTTGAACTGTTGTATGACTGCTACATCGAATTTCCATAGAATATTACTTCGTTATTATATCAGAGGATAATTAGTTTTCGTTTTTGAATATTTCATGAAATATGTGAAGATAAGATTTGTTTACAAGTTCCACTTGTTCGTTGAGAATAAGGTCTGGTGAGTTAGAGCTGTGGATATAAATTTCTAGCTCTTCGAGCAGATTCATTTTCTTTCCTTCGTTCACAGTGTGTAGTATTTGTTGGTTGTCTGTAATGGCTGTGACTGAGTGACCATGGTCTTTTAGATGCCACAGCCATTACAGACAACCGACGGGATAATAAGTGTGCAACAAAGTGGAAAAACTGTCGCCGCAGCGTAACTATAATAATGATGCTTCATCTTTATGTAAGTACAGATATATTATCGACAAATGCTGCCTTCCCACTTACAACTGTCCCACTTGTATCTGTTTAGTCACCAGCAAATAATTTTTTTGTATTTATACAGTGGTCTCCAGCAATATAAACATGTACATGAATATGTAAACACCTCAGGATGGGCGCAAACCCGAAACCGGTGGTGTGACAAATGGTTCAAATTGCTGTAAGCACTATGGGACTTAACATCTGAGGTCATCAGTCCCCTGGACTTAGAACTACTTAAACCAAACTAACTTAAGTACATCACACACATCCATACCCGAGGCACGAATCGAACCTGCGACCGTAGCATAAGCGCGGTTCCGGGATTAAGCGCCTAGAACCGCTAGGCCACAGCGGCCGGCGTGTGACAAATAAATAACCTTTTATTGTGACTGGTAGCGGAAATTTTTCTACACCCTATAATAGCACAAGTGGTTTTGATATGAAATTCGCTAAGCCTAGGTGGCAGTTCAATATTACGGGTATAAGACACTGCCATTCACAGGAAATGACTGTTTATTTCTTTTTCATTTTAATTTATCTCCCATACCCTTAGGTATAAAGGACAGCTGGCTCGCATTATCTAGCAGCTTCCTATAAGACCGCTGCCTACCCAAGCTGTCTTTTAACGTTGAAAACTGCCAACAAAGCATCAAAGTCTGTGTTAATATCTCCGCTTCGTAGACTGATGGGCCAAAGAGTAGCTTCCAGATTCACCAATCTGCCTTTCCCTTGAATCAGCTGACTTGTGGAGCAGTATATTGTGCCTTCCCTTACAGGTCTTACAAGGAGGAACCTTGCGTTTACTCGAGAAGTGACCAGGGCACATGCACAAAAAACAAAGCTTACCTCTTGTAACAAATGCCCGTCGCTCTTCGTTATCACTGGGCAACAATTAAAATGTTTCGGGCTTAAAAATAGTAAATTTACATGTATTTCCATCTGCTGAATTCAAAAATCACCATAAAAATGACAGATTAGCTCTTGTTTTGAAGATAAAGTGACATTTCATTTTTTAAAGTGAAGATTTTAAATTTGGGGGATTTATTTTTTTTATTTTTTTTTTTTTTTGGAGTTGGCACACCTGTCAAATAACAAAACACAAATGCTCTTCAGCCGTTTATAAGTCATAAACATAGATACTGTTGCTGTGACTGTGAATTACATGTAGTTTCTACTCAAATTAATGCAAAATTTCTGGTTCGTGAGTGCTTTTTTAGTGTAAAATTTGTAAAAATGCCACGAAAATGTGTAAATATGGTGAAATAACATTTTCCTCACAGAAACGCAATCTGATGCCTCTTGTAAAGACTGCCTACCAGTATTATTTCGGTATGAAAGTAGGGAACCAGGATGGGTCTTGGGCTCCACATATACATTGCAACGCATGTTCAGTTACACTGCGAGAATGGCTGAAAAAGAAGAAACGATCTATGGCTTTCGCTGTGCCTATGATTTGGCTGGAGCCTACAAACCATACAGATGACTGCTATTTCTGCTTGACTCCACCTATAAAGGCAGGATTTGTCAATGAAGAAGAGATGAACAATTCAGTAGCCGAATCTTCCATCTGCTATTAGACCCATTCCACATTCGGTTAGTTTACCAGTTCCTATTCCATCCGAAAATTGTGTGTTTGAAGTAGAAAATGAAGACAGTGTGGAACACGAAGAACCAAACAAGCCTTTCACATCCCATGACCCTGATTCTGAGGGAATAGATGATAAACCGCACAGACTGAGCCAAGCGGAATTGAGTGATCTCATTAGAGACCTTGGCCTGTCAAAGGAGAATGGAAAAATTCTTGGGTCTCGACTACAGCAATGGAATCTCCTCCAAAGAGATGTGAGAGTCTTATAGTACAGATAACGTCACATGGAACTGCTTCCCTTTTTTGAGAAGAAAAATAATCTTGTTGCTTACTGCGACATTAATGCCTTGACGAAATCTTTGAATTTGAACCATGGTCCAACTGAATGGAGGCTATTCATAGACTCCTCCAAGCTTAGATTGAAAGCTGTGTTACTTCACAACGAGAACCTTCTTTCATCTATTTCTGTTGGTCATGCTGTTCACAAGGAGGAGACACATGCAAATATGACAGGACTCTTAGACTCAATTAAATATCATGAACACAAATGGAAAATCTGTGGTGATCTAAAAGTCATTGCCATACTCTTAGGAATGCAACCGGGTTACACAAAGCATTGCTGCTTCTTATGTATGTGGGACAGTGGAGATAGGAAATTGCATTATATTAAAGAAGACTGACCTGCAAGAAATCTTCACCCTAGCGAGAAAAATGTCGTTGCCAAGCCACTTGTGGACCCAAAAGACGTTCTTCTTCCATCCCGGCATATCAAGCTGCGTTTGATGAAAAACTTTGCCAAAGCTGCAAAATACTAACTCGAGCCGGCCGAAGTGGCCGTGCGGTTAAAGGCGCTGCAGTCTGGAACCGCAAGACCGCTACGGCCGCAGGTTCGAATCCTGCCTCGGGCATGGATGTTTGTGATGTCCTTAGGTTAGTTAGGTTTAACTAGTTCTAAGTTCTAGGGGACTAATGACCTCAGCAGTTGAGTCCCATAGTGCTCAGAGCCATTTGAACCATTTTTACTAACTCGAATTCTTTACAGACGAATGGAAAAACTGGTAGAAGCGGACCTCGGGGAAGATCAGTTTGGATTCCGTAGAAATGTTGGAACACGTGAGGCAATACTAACCTTACGTCTTATCTTAGAAGAAAGATTAAGAAAAGGCAAACCTACGTTTCTAGCGTTTGTAGACTTAGAGAAAGCTTTTGACAACGTTAACTGGAATACTCTCTTTCAAATTCTGAAGTTGGCAGGGGTCAAATACAGGGAGCGAAAGGCTATTTACAATTTGTATAGAAACCAGATGGCAGTTATAAGAGTCGAGGGGCATGAAAGGGAAGCAGTGGTTGGGAAAGGAGTGAGACAGAGTTGTAGCCTCTCCCCGATGTTATTCAATCTGTATATTGAGCAAGCAGTAATGGAAACAAAAGAAAAATTCGGAGTAGGTATTAAAATCCATGGAGAAGAAATAAAAACTTTGAGGTTCGCCGATGACATTTTAATTCTGTCAGAGACAGCAAAGGACTTGGAAGAGCAGTTGAACGGAATGGACAGTGTCTTGAAAGGAGGATATAAGATGAACATCAACAAAAGCAAAACGAGGATAATGCAATGTAGTCAAATTAAATCGGGTGATGCTGAGGGGATTAGATTAGGAAATGAGACACTTAAAGTAGTAAAGGAGTTTTGCTATTTAGGGAGTAGAATAACTGATGATGGTCGAAGTAGAGAGGATATAAAATGTAGACTGGCAATGGCAAGGAAATCGTTTCTGAAGAAGAGAAATTTGTTAACATCGAGTATAGATTTAAGTGTCAGGAAGTCGTTTCTGAAAGTATTTGTATGGAGTGTAGCCATGTATGGAAGTGAAACATGGACGATAACCAGTTTGGAGAAGAAGAGAATAGAAGCTTTCGAAATGTGGTGCTACAGAAGAATGCTGAAGATAAGGTGGGTAGATCACGTAACTAATGAGGAGGTACTGAATAGGATTGGGGAGAAGAGAAGTTTGTGGCACACTTGACTAGAAGAAGGGATCAGTTGGTAGGACATGTTTTGAGGCATCAAGGAATCACAAATTTAGCATTGGAGGGCAGCTTGGAGGGTAAAAATCGTAGAGGGAGACCAAGAGATCAATACACTAAGCAGTTTCAGCAGGATGTAGGTTGCAGTAGGTACTGGGAGATGAAGAAGCTTGCACAGGATAGAGTAGCATGGAGAGCTGCATCAAACCAGTCTCAGGACTGAAGACCACAACAACAACAAATGAACCGAGAAGGACGGGCCTTTAAGTACATAAGCGAGAAATTTTCGAAATTGATGCAAAAGTTAAGGAAGGCATTTTTGTCGGACCACAAATAAGAGAACTTGTAAAGGATCCTGCATTTGACCAAGTTTTGAAGAGGGAAGAAAAGAAAGCTTGGGAAGCCTTCAAGGGTGTTGTTGATGGATTTTTAGGCAACAAAAGAGATGACAACTACAAGCATTTGGTGACAGTGCTCCTGCAAAAATGCCGTAACCTTGAATGCAACATGTTCCTTAAGATCCATTTTCTCCACTCCCACCTAGCCTTTTCCTCTCCTAGCTGTGGAGCTGTTAGTGATGAACATGGTGAGAGATACCATCAGGACAGTTCTGTTATGGAACAAAGATATCAGGGCCGTTGGAATGAAGTAATGCTTTCGGATTACTGTTGGTCTTTGTGTAGGGATTCTGTGGAACTCCATTACAAGAGGCAAGCTAAAAGAAGACTAACTCAATAGGCCACCACATGATTCTCTTCAGACACGACCATCTGCGAAGTATTTTTCCAGCAATTTAGAACTCTTAGCATGTAATTACCAGTTTAAAAAATCAAATGGACTTTCATTGTTGTTAGCATGTATGTAAATAAAATGTATCCTTTTCTCTCAATCCGTTAATATGTAATACTTCCACATTATGTATATCATAGAAACTAGGGCTAATAAAAATGTTTGACTGTCATATTTGCTTTTCCCAACCCAAAATTAGTAAGAATTGCCTCATGAAGTGCTCGAAACATTAAAAAAAAATTTTTTTTTGTTGCCCAGTGTATTTAGTGCTCGAAACCTCTTGCATTTGCTGATAGCATGAGGTTCATTACAAAACTGATATGATCCTCAGCATCAGCCTTATGAGCCTTCCTCACACGCTTAGTTCGATTTGAATTACTAGCATTTCCTTGCAGATCCCTTCAGGTGATGTCCCTGAATCTAATCATCTCAAGAGCCTGCCATTTTGTTCCCAAAAAACCTATCAGTTGATTCAATGTGGTGAACGTGGACCCAGACATTTTTACCTCCCACTCATGCCGGTCTGTGGGTCGCAAAACAGCCAAAATTGCTTCAGAAAGAATCACTTCATGAAGTGGGACGACAGATTCAGAGCTTCTAAGGCCTTCAAATGGTTCCACACGTGATTAATTAATTGCCTATAATCGGTTGCTGTGCCATGGCCGACTGTAGGCAGAGGTAACAAAACCTTTGCATGTCTGGCTGCAATTGTTTTTGGATTATCATACCTCTGCATGATAAGTTCCCAAGCAATTGATAGATTTCCTGATGTTACAGGTCTGAAGTTTCGTTGCTTCACCTCGCTAAGAGGAGTTCAGGTAATGAAATTTCTGTACATTATGAATTTAATTATTGTTCATGAGACTTAAAAAGGCATCTCTGTACGACCACTTAAGGTAGTCCCCTTCGAAATTTGGCAGATTAATAGCAGGTAGTTTTCAGGTACTGGCACAGCTTGTCGAATTCGATTCCATAGGCTGTAGCTTAGCATCCCCCTTGATTAAAGCCTTGATAGTCGATTCAATCAAGTCCCATGAATCCTCGAATTCTTCCATATTCTTGCCTTAGCGTGCCTCTTGATTAAAGCCTTGCTAGTCGAATCAATCAAGTCCCATGAATCCTCGAATTCTTCCCTATTCTTGCCTTAGCGTGCCTCTTGATTAAAGCCTTGATAGTCGATTCAATCAAGTCCCATGAATCATCGAATTCTTCCCTATTCCTGCCTTAGCGTGCCTCTTGATTAACGCCTTCATAGTCGATTCAATCAAGTCCCATGAATCGTCGAATTCCTCCCTTAGCGTGCCTCTTGATTAAAGCCTTGATAGTCGATTCGATCAAGTCCCATGAATCATCGAATTCTTCCCTGTTCTTACCTTAGCGTGCCTCTTGATTAAAGCCTTGCTAGTCGAATCAATCAAGTCCCATGAATCCTCGAATTCTTCCCTCTTCTTGCAGTGATCCGCGGATTCATCTTCAATTTCCAGCCGACCCTGAGACGACTCAAAATCAGTCTGAACATGTGTAGTCTGCTTAATTTTGCCTCTAGTATTTCACTGTTAGCACTATTTGCATTCTGCTAGAGCGACCTTTGCAACCCCTATCTGTCTGAGTGATTTTTTCTCTCACAGAAATCCATTTCGGGAATGGGCAAATGATAACAGGAAGCTAACACTTAACCTTATCAGGTTGCAGCGGCAGTACAGGACAGTACGAACTGGAACAGCAGCGGCATCACGGGCGCTGGCAGCTGGCGTGTCAGAGCCTGCTGTCTCCGATGGCACGAAGTTTCGGCGAGAGAAGGTGACGTCCCAGATGATGATGGCATTGTCCGTGTCTCTGCTTCTCGCGTATAGAGCTCGAAAGACATTATACGTCGGCGAAAAATGTCCCGATCACTGGTTCTAAGACTGTTGTTATCGAAGTTCCGAACAGGGCTTGGAGTACTAGGAAGCCCTCACCGACGAAACCGGAATGTGTGCAACTCACACGTGGTTATTCATTTATTTATTTATTTTCTTTATTGAGTTTCGATTCACCCCGAAGGGGGCGGCTGGCAGCAGCTTAGTACGCCGCTCTTCAGCCTACAGAATTTGTTTTAAAAAGATGAATAAATAATAAAAGCAGGCGAAAAAATCGGTGACTTAAATGGTAAAATGGCGGAAAATTGTGGAACTTAAAACATAGAACAAAGGGTTGATGATGCTAATAAAATACATATGAAGCAGACAGGTAAAAGAATAGACAGACAATTAAAAGAACACATCGACAGTCTGGTTTCTGTTCACAAGAGATATAAAATTTATACCCAGCGGCAGCATGGTTTCTATTCGCAACACTTTGGAAAGACGAATAACACTGAACATTCACTGGAACACTGCACTGCAAAAATGGCACAAATATACCGCAGCCG
Source organism: Schistocerca americana (assembly GCF_021461395.2). Lineage (NCBI taxonomy): Eukaryota > Metazoa > Arthropoda > Insecta > Orthoptera > Acrididae > Schistocerca > Schistocerca americana. The sequence continues at coordinate 145,771,548 of NC_060128.1, forward strand.
AGGGCAGATGGGGCGTACCTGGACAGATGACAGGAAAGGCAAGGGGGGAGGGGGGAAGGAGAGGGGGGGAAAGGAGCTGATGGAGGATGAGCACCCAGAAGAGGGGGCAGGTGCTGGGCAGAGACGACAGGGAGTGGGGAAAGGCAGTGGAGGGGTATACAAAAGGACTCGGGGGGGGGGGGGGGAGGGGAGGGGAGGGGAGGCAGAGAGAGGTTAGGTGGGGAGAAAACAGGATGGAAGGGGGGGGGAAGAAGGACCCTGGGGAAAGGACAGAGGAAAGGAGGGGGGTGGGATCAGAGTTGATAGGAGGGATAAATGGAGGGACAGAGGGCACCATCCGGGAGGGGGAGTTCACGGAAGCCACCTTGGGAAAGGAGATGAAAGGTGTAGAGATGGAGGGTAGGGGGGACACAGTAATAAAGGTGTGGCAGAGGGTGGGGATTGGAGAGGAGCAACCAGGGGGTGAGGGGGATCGAGGCAGCAGGAGGTTTGGAGGATGCGGATATGTTCGAGTAATAGGAGCAGATCGGGGAAAGGAATGAGTCCATAGAAGATCCGCGTGGGGAGGACGGGAGGCATATATGGAAGGTGAAGCGGAGTGCATGGCACTCGAGGATCTGGAGGGGCTTATAGAATTTGGTGGGGGGGGGGGGGGCGTGGGGCGGATATCCGGGTGGGACTGGCATAACAGAGGATGGGACGGATTAAGGATTTGTAGTTGTGGAGGATGCTAGACGGGTGCAACCCCCATGTCCGGCCAGAGAGGAGTTTGAGGAGTCGGAGGCACACGTGATTATCTTCTCGCAGTCTTTTATGCATTCACAAATACTGGAACAAACACGAGCGCGAACGAAACTGTTCCGCGTGCTGGCTGTATGTGGCTCAGAGGACCAACAAATGTTCGCATTTCACTTGCACGGCTCTGGACCTGCATTATTACATTTAAGTTTTGAGCATGTAGTGTGAGAGGGTTCACTGTCCTCCCTTATTTCCACTCACAATAGTTAGACCGCAGACAACTGTTTTGATATATAAACACTTTATTCCGTATTACTTTACAGGTGCTATTTAGCAGTATCTAACAAGTGCACAAAGTGCCCGTGAGCTGAGGCCTTGGGCTGGACGACACATACACTATGTGATCAGAAGTATCCGGACACCCCCAAAAACATACGTTTTTCATATTAGGTGCATTGCGCTGCCACCTACTGCCAGGGACTCCATATCACTCCGACCGGCTACATACATGGAGATTTTTGATACATTTTGTGCTCAACTCACTGAAGACAATATCGTTTCTTCCGGCAAGATGGGGCACCGAATTGTCAGCAAACATTTACGGCCACGCGTTCGCCGGATCTAACAACGTAGGATGTTTACCTGTTGGGGCACTTGAAGAGCAAGATCTGTGAAACAACTCCACACACAACACAGTAACTGAAGGACATCAGCCGTGAAGTTGCCGCCACTGAAATCCGAACTTTACGGTGGGGTATCTGAATATGCTTAGATGTGCACAGCTGTTTATTAGTTGCAGGTCAGTTTCAACATCTATAAATGTATTTTTCACAGTCTCTTTCGTTGAAATTAAATAGTAAATCCACTTCAGCTCTCCGTTTCTGTAGCTTCACAGCATTTTCTTTATACTTACACGGGCTACTTTCATCTGTGCCACCCTCTATGTTTCGTCGCGTAGACTGTATGACCTGCAGAGATTTTTTTGTTTTTGTTTTTATTCAATCGAATTTCCAGGTTGTTCGCAAACTGCAACACCTTCTTAGCTTTTTACACTAATTATCGCTATATAAGCATGGTCTTCTCCGAATGTACTTCCGACCAAAAAGCGAGTGTGGTAGCTGAACTCCAAAGTTTTTGTTGATTATGCCTTTTGCGTTCTTGTGGAGATATTTCCGCAGCAACTTTCACCTCCTAACAGAAATTTCTTTATATGTAACCGAGAAGTGAAATACAAATTTTCATAAACTTGGCTTTAAATTTTTTTAATGTAACGTGATATTTTCTTTACAATTTTCATCTCCCTTAGGGGTTAAGTTTCCAGAAATACTAATGGTTCAAATGGCTCTGAGCGCTATGGGACTTAACATCTGAGATCATCAGTCCCCTAGAACTTACAACAACTTAAACCTAACTAACCTAAGGACATCACACACATACATGCTCGAGGCAGCATTCGAACCTGCGACCGTAGCGGCGCGCTTTTCCAGACTGAAGCGCCTAGAACCGCTCGGCCACACAGGCCGGCCCAGAAATACTGAAACATGTATTTTTTTTATTTCTAACGGAGAAGTCAAATACCGATTGTCATACATGTAGCTTTAAAAAACCGTTAGTGGTTCTCTGGTAATGATTTATTTTGAAAAACCCGCTCACCCGCTATTGTCGCCACTTACTGGTTGAGTTTCCAAAAAATGCTGAAAAACATTTTTGATTTTCTGACAGAGAAACCAAATACCAGTTTTCGTAGTTCTAGCTTCAAAATTCCCTTAATAGAGACATACTGTCATCCCCTATTTCACCCCCTTAGGAGCGGAATTTCGGACAGTCCCTTCTTAAACGATGACTACAGTATACGGTCCACACTCTGTCCAAGCTTCAAGTTTCTATCCTTACTGGTTTAGGTTGGGCGATGATGAATCAGTGAATCAGTCTGACCCTGTTTCATCCCCTTAGGTGTTGAATTCCCAAAATCAGTGACATGCGTATGTTTTATTTCTGACAGAGAAACCAAGTACATATTTTCATAGATTTAGTTTCAAAAATGCTTGCACAATGAAATATTCCCATAAAAACTTTCATCCCCTGTTTCACCCCCATAGAGGTTGAATTTCCAAAAATAGTGAAAAGCATATTTTTTTATTTCTAACTGGGAAGCCGAATTTAAATTTTCGTTGATTTAGCATTAAAAGTGGTCCCACAAAAAATATTTTCATGAAAAATTTCATTCCGTATTTCACCCCCTTAAGGGCCCAGTTTCGAAAAAACAGTGAAACTCGTGTTTTTTTATTTGTAATGGCGAAGTCAAATACCACTGTTCGTAGATGTAGTTCCGTAATAACGACATATTAAAAAAAAAACTTTCACCCTGTGTTTCACCCCCATAGGGTTAAATTTCCACAAATGCCGAAATATGTATTTCTTTATTTCTGCCCGAGAAACAAAATACCAATTTTCATAGGTCTAGCTTGAAAACTGGCTTGAAAGTGACAGTTTTAAAAAATTCCTTCATCCCCTATTTCACCCCCTTAGGGTGGGAATTTCGAAAAATCCATACTTAAACGACGCCTACAGTATAAGATCCACATCTTCTCAAAATTTCAAGTTTCTCTCCTTAGTGGTTTGGGCTGGGGGATGATGAGTCTATCAATCAGGACATTGCCTTTTGCATATAAAGGGGAAGCGTTGTTACCAAGAATCAAGAAAAGTTCCTGACCACTTTCCTTCATATTTTCACAGGACACTGTAAGAAACGATCATATGGGCATAGGCTATATGCTTTTATAAGTAACAATGTAGAGCTTTCCCATTAAAACCGATTGCGAGAACGAAAATGCTGCGGTTTGCTCTGCTGTGAATATCTGTGGTTTTGCTTTCGTCCTCGCATCAGTTTTAAATAGGACAGTAGGGCATTTAAACCATTAGAAAGAATGTATCTTCCATACACATGCTTTCTCATTACATATATTTTTAAACAAAATGGTACACAACAATTGTTTGGTTTCCTTCCTCGCTGTCGGTTTTCTCAGCAAAAGAGAAAAGTTGTATTTATGGTTTATCAGATAATAAGACGTATACTGAATTTGCAATAACAATAGATAAGGCTCGAGATCAGATAAAGGGGAACGAACAGATAGAGCATGAAGGAAGGAAATGGACACAGAAAGGGGGACGAAGGGGATGGACAGAAAGGAGATGACATTTACTAAATTCCGTACATATTTAGCAATTGCGAAATCTGCCGGGTTCGCTAGAGATTTATAAATATTTCGTACAAATTGGCTTTATATACGGTGAACTAACATCCAATGCCACAGTGAAAACGATTTCATTGCCATCTACCATTACAATTGCGGTGTTCATAAAATAAAATAGAACAAAAATACATTTGATACATTTGACTGTGGGTCTACATCTACATACATATTCCGCAAATCATAATACGGCGCATAGCGGAGGGTACCACATACCGCTACTAGTCTGTTCCTTTCCTGATCTATTCGCAACATAGAGCGAGAGAAAAACAATTATCTATATCCTCCATACGACCCTTAATTTCTTAAATGTCATCCTCTTGGTCCTTACACGCAATGTACACTATGTGATCAAAAGTATCGGGACACCCACAAAAGCCGGCCGGGGTGGCCGAGCGGTTCTAGGCGCTACAGTCTGGAACCGCGCGACCGCTACGGTTGCAGGTTCGAATCCTGCCTCGGGCATGGAGGTGAGTGATGTCCTTAGGTTAAGTAGCTTTAAGTAGTTATAAGTTCTAGGGGACTGATGACCTTAGAAGTTAAGTCCCATAGTGCTCAGAGCCATTTGAACCATTTGAACACCCACAAAAAGATACGTTTTTGGTATTAGATGCATTGTGCTGCCATATCAGCGACCTCAGTAGTCATTAGAAATCGTGAGAGAGCAGAATGGAGCGCTCCGCGGAACTCACGGACTTCGAACGTGGTCAGGTGATTTGGTGCCACTCGTGTCATACCTCTCTACGCGATATTTCCGCACTCCTAAACATCCCTAGGTCCACTATTTCCAATGTGATAGTGAACTGGAAACATGAAGGGTCAGGTACAGCACAAAAGTGTACAGGCTGAACTCGCGTGTTGACTAATAGAGACCGCCGACAGTTGAAGAGGGTCGTAATGTGTAATAGGCAGACGTCTATCCAGACCATCACACAGGAATTCCAAACTGCATCAGGATCCATTGCAGTTACTATAACAGTTAAGTGGGAGGTGAGAAAACTTTGATTTCTTGGTCGAGGGCTGCTCATAAGTCACACATCACGCCAGTAAATGCCAAACGACGTCTCGCTTGGTGTAAGGAGCGTAAACATTGGACGATTAAACAGTGGAAAACGTTGTGTGAAGTGACGGATCACGGTACACAATGTGGCGATCTAATGGCAGGGTCTGGGTATGGTGAATGCCCGGTGAACGTCATCTGCCAGTGTGTGTAGTGCCAACAGTAAAATTGGGAGGCGCTGGTGTTATGGTGTGGCCATGTTTTTCATGAAGGGGCTTGTACCTCTTGTTGTTTTGCGTGGCACTATCACAGGGCAGGCCTACATTTATGTTTGAAACACCTTCTTGCTTCCCATTGCTGAAGAGCAATTCGGGGATGGCGATTGCATCTTCCAACATGATCGAGCACCTGTTCATAATGGCGGAGTGGTCACACGACAATAACATCCCTGTAATGGACTGGCTTGCACAGAGTCCTGACCTGAATCGTATAGAACAGCTTTGGGATGTTTTGAAACGCCGACTTCTCGCCAGGTCTCACGACCGACATCGACACCTCTCCTCGGTGCAGCACTCCGTGAAGAACGGGCTGCCATTCCCCAAGAAAGCTTCCAGCACCTGACTGAACGTATGCCTGCGAGATTGGAAGCTGTCATCAAGGATAAGGGTGGGCCAACACTCTGCTGAATTCCAGCATTCCCGATGGAGGGCGTCACGAACTTGTAAGTCATTTTCAGCCAGGTGTCCGGATACTTTTGATCACATAGTGTAGGTGAGGAACCGATGTCATAGAATACTCCCTGTAAAACCGAATTTGGATTCGATCTGGGTCTGATGACTTTCAGTGGTTTCTCTACGCCAGGGACGATTATTACCATGTCGTCCACATGGCAGTCTGTTCGATGCTCAAACGACAGTACGTTTGTACGATCCTCCTGCGTGAACGATTTCTTAAATGTAAAATTTCTAACTTCAAGTGCGACCTAGACTGGTCAACAAGTGACTACAGGTCCTTGTCTTACATTAAAATCGTCGGTTTCTGCCAGGCCTGCTGTAGTGTGAAGAGTGAGATGGGGCGAATGCTGACAGAAGTCGACGATTTTAATGTAAGACGAGGATCCACAGTCCAATGTGTTTGTTACTATTTTATTTTATGAATGTCCCAACTGTGTTGGGAGACTTCTTGCTGTTTTAACCTCATAGTTACGTTTTTTACAACCTGATGAGAGATCTGTCTCGAAATGCGTTGTTGAGCTGCATATAGGTCAGAAATATGGTTGGAGGCTACCAGTTATTGTTGTATTCACATATTATTTGCTCGGAGAGTTTCTCTGCTCGGGGACTGCGCGTTGTGCTGTCCTCATATTCATATCGTCATAACTGACATTACTATATTGAGATGGCTGTATAGACACGTCCCGAAAGTAACAATATTGATAATAAAGCAACTTTTACCCACAAGCTCTACTGTCTATCAATGACAGCGCAAAGCCTGCCTAATCAATCGCGAAGTGTTTTGAATGTGGGATCGGAAGAACTGGAATCTATCGATGAAAATTAAATGGAAATAGCTCTGAAACAACTCAAGAATTGAAAGACGCCAGGAAAATTTCATCTCACGAGCGAAATGCTTACGGGGGAGACGAAGAAGCACTAATAATTCTGCCGGCCGAAGTGGCCGTGCGGTTAAAGGCGCTGCAGTCTGGAGCCGCAAGACCGCTACGGTCGCAGGTTCGAATCCTGCCTCGGGCATGGATGTTTGTGATGTCCTTAGGTTAGTTAGGTTTAACTAGTTCTAAGTTCTAGGGGACTAATGACCTCAGCAGTTGAGTCCCATAGTGCTCAGAGCCATTTGAACCATTTGAACTAATAATTCTATTAAATAAATATCTCAAGAAGGGAAAATTCAAGAGTCGTGGAAAACATGCTGAAGTTGTTTTCCTCTTCAAAAACGATGACTACACGAACATCGAGAATTACAGGCCTGTTAGGATTTTAAATATAACACTCAGTCCGAACAAGCCCTAAAAGCCCAAAGGAACCGACCAGCCGGCGTTTCACCCTCAGATCCTAGGCATCACTGAATGTGAATATGGAGGAGCATGTGGTCAGCATACCGCTCTCTCGGCCGTTGTTAGTTTTTAACAGAAGTCATTACGCAACGCCGAAGTCAGATATTTGGTTATTACCAGTATATCGAACAGGTGGGCTTCAGAAAAGGTTTCAGTACAAATGACCATATTCAAACACTACATATACTGGTAGAGAAATGTATGGAGCACAATCTACATCTAATCTATACTCCGCAAGCCACCTGACGGTGTGTGGCGGAGGGTACCTTGAGTACCTCTATTGGTTCTCCCTTCTATTCCAGTCTCGTATTGTTCGTGGAAAGAAAGATTGTCGGTATGCCTCTGTGTGGGCTCTAATCTCTCTGGTTTTATCTTCGTGGTCTCTTCGCGAGATGTACGTGGGAAGGAGCAATATACTGCTTGACTCCTCGGGAAGGTATTTTCTCGAAACTTCAACAAAAGTCCGTACCGAGCTACTGAGCGTCTCTCTTGCAGAGTCTTCCACTGGAGTCTATCTATCATCTCCGTAACGCTTTCGCGATTACTAAATGATCCTGCAACGAAGCGCGCTGCTCTCTGTTGGATCTTCTCTATATCTTCTATCAACCCTATCTGGTACGGATCCCATACCGGTGGGCAGTATTCAAGCAGTGGGCGAACAAGTGTACTCTAACCTACTTCCTTTGTTTTCGGAATGCATTTCCTTAGGTTTCTTCCAATGAACCTCAGTCTGGCATCTGCTTTATCGACGATTAATTTTATATGGTCATCCCATTTTAAATCAATCCTAATGCCTACTCCCAGATAATTTATGGAATTAACTGCTTCCAGTTGCTGACCTGCTATATTGTAGCTAAATGATAAAGGATCTTTCTTTCTATGTATTCGCAGCACATTACACTGTCTACACTGAGGTTCAATTGTCATTCCCTCCACCATGCGTCAATCTGTTCCAGATCCTCCAGCATTTCAGTACAATTTTCCATTGTTACAACCTCTCGATATACTACATCATCATCCGCAAAAAGCCTCAGTGAACTTACGATGTTATCCACAAGGTCATTTATATATATTGTGAATAGCAGCGGTCCTACAACACTCCCCTGCAGCACACATGAAATCAATCTTACTTCGGAATACTTCTCTCCATTGAGAATGACATGCTGCGTTCTGTTATCTAGAATCTCTTCAATCCAATCACACAATTGGTCTGATAGTCCATATGCTGTTACTTTGTTCATTATACGACTGTCGGAAAATGTATCAAACGCCTTGTGGAAGTCAAGAAACACGGCATCTACCTGGGAACCTGTGTCTATGGCCCTCTGAGTCTCGTGTACGAATAGCGCAAGCTGGGTTTCACACGATCGTCTTTTTCGAAACCCCTGCTGATTCCAACACAGTAGCTTTCTAGACTCCAGAAAAGTTATACTTGTTCCAAAATTGTACAACTGATCGAGTATCAATTCATATGGCCCTTACAGACTACCAGAAGACGTTCAGCACTATCGAAACTTGGGCAGTATTGAGAGCGATGAACTGAACCTGCACTGACTACATATACACTACTGGCCATTAAAATTGGTACACCACGAAGATAACGTGCTACAGACGCGAAATTTAACCGACAGGAAGAACATGCTGTGATATGCAAATGATTAGCTTTTCAGAGCATTCGCAGAAGGTTGGCGCCGGTGGTGGCACCTACAACGTGCTGACATGAGAGAAGTTTCCAACCGATTTCTCGTACACAGTCAGCAGTTGACCGGCGTTGCCAGGTGAAACGTTGCTGTGTTGTCTCGTGCAAGGAGGAGAAATGCGCACCATCACGTTTCCGACTTTGATAAAGGTCGGATTGTAGCCTATCGCCATTGCGGTTTATCGTATCGCGACATTCCTGCTCGCATTGGTCGACATCCAATGACTGTTAGCAGAATATGGAATCGTTGGGGTCAGGAAGGAAATACGGAACGCCGTGCTGGATCCCAACGGCCTCGTATCACTAGCAGTCGAGATGACAGGCATCTTATCGACATGGCTGTAACGGATCGTATAGCCACGTCTCGATTCCTGAGTCAACAGATAGGGACGTTTGCAAGACTACAACCATCTGCACGAACAGTTCGACGACGTTTGCAGCAGCATGGACTATCAGCTCGGAGACCATGGCTGCGGTTACCCTTGACGCTGCGTCACAGACAGGAGCGCCTGCAATGGTGTACTCAACGACGAACCCTGGGTGTACGAATGGCAAAACAGCATTTTTTCGGATGAATCCAGGTTCTGTTTACAGCATCACGATGGTCGCATTCCTGTTTGGCGACATCGTGGTGAACGCACATTGGAAGCGTGTATTCGTCATTGCCATACTGGCGTATCACACGGCGTGATGGTATGGGGTGCCATTGGTTACACGTCCCGGTCACCTCTTGTTCGCATTGACGGCACTATGAAGAGTGGACGTTACATTTCAGATGTGTTACGACCCATAGCTCTACCCTTCATTCGATCCCTGCGAAACCCCGCATTTCAGCAGGATAATGCACGACCGCATGTTGCAGGTCCTGTACGGGCCTTTCTGGACACAGAAAATGTTCGACTGCTGCCCTGGCCAGCACATTCTTCAGATCTCTCACCAATTGAAAACGTCTGGTCAATGGTGGCCGAGCAACTGGCTCGTCACAATACGCCAGTCTCTACTCTCGATGAGCTGTGGTATCGTGTTGAAGCTACATGGGCAGCTGTACCTGTACACACCATTCAAGGTCTGTTTGACTCAATGCCCAGGCGTATCAAGGCCGTTATTACGGCCAGAGGTGGTTGTTCTGGGTAGTGATTTCTCAGGATCTATGCACCAAAATAACGTGAAAACGTAATCACATGTCAGTTCTAGCATAATATATTTGTCCAATGAATACCCGTTTATCAATTGCATTTCTTCTCGGTGTAGCAATTTTAATGGCCAGTAGTGTACCATTTTAATCATCTACATATACGAAATTTTCCTCTAAATGTGAAAATAAAGTATGACTAGAGACTGGAATGGTTCCCGTGAAGTAGGCGTCAGACATGGAGACACAATCTCACATAAGTTATTCATCTTGGCTATAGAAGATGTATTAAAGGGTCTATCCTGGGGATAGAAAGGTTCAATATGGATAGAAAACGTCTCAACTATTTTTGTTTTGCCTGCGGTATCATCCTGTTTAGCAGCGACACAAACCGTCAACAACGATTCCAGAGCTCTAGGTCTCAAAATTAAGACCAAACTCATGAGACCTGCCCACATTAAGGGGACCACACCCTGCCTATCTAACCCATGTTAAATTAGGGAAGTATTTGACCCATTTCTGAAAAAAACTATTTGATGCAGGACCTTAGTATTTTACTGTATGTTACATGATGCTAATAGTCAACAGTACTAAAATCTACTTTATCCATTTTATAGTTTTTAAGAAATACTTTTTTAAATTTATTAACAAAAAATGTTAAGTTTTTCTGCAGAAAATATTTTTTGTGAACTTCCTAATGGGAGAATATTAATGAATGTACTACCAGAGGTGACATTTTATGTTATGCAGGGTCTCTGAAAATTTCATTTATTTATCTATGACAGTTTCTGATATAACGGGACATTTGTACTGAAAATTTTAGTTTGCGGGAAATTGACTTTAAAGAAAAACCTATTGAAATTTGTTACAGTCAATTAAAACTGTCCTGCTGCATATCATGGCCCTTCTTTGGCCTCTAGCAGGTCTTCCAGCTTCTTTTTCACCTTCCTGGATGTTTGTCTTGCTTTGTTCGCCATATTAGATGCAGACCTGTCTGCATCGGCTATCCCCATTTTATCTCAATGTTGCAGCCCAGTGATCATATCTTCACCAGGATTAATTCCCAGCTTTTCAGTACCAACACTTTCCAATATTACCACCACTGAGTATAATAACAGCATCATGAACTCCTAGTTTCATTGTACGCATGTCTACAAATATAGTTTTATTAAGGCGGTTCCAAATTATGCTGTTGAAACATTCATTTGGGTTCTGTGTCTGTCAATGCAGACATTTCCTTAGACGGTCAGGATGAGCCAAGTCTGAAAATAGGTTTAATTTCTGTAATAACAGCAGCAGGAAGAGAATGCTGGTGAGAATAAAGTTCTCCAGTTGCCTGAGCCCTATTGTATTTGCGCCACGAATTTTCTCCTGATGGAAAGAATCCATGACATAGCTTATCATCAGGTAGAGGACTTGTGGAAGAATATGGCCCAAACATCTCTCTGCATTGCCTCCAGATTTTCTTTATTTCTCCTAATTGCCTGCCCATAGTATACCTACAACTTTTCTATTTCAGTTTTAGTTAACCGACCCTGTCCAGTCTACAATTTTCCATCTTCTAATTTTTTTTCTCTCATATCAACAGTTAGTTTTCTCAGCCTTGTTCCCAAACGTTTTTGAACATGGCCTACACATTCTATTTTGCTAATAACCGCATCTCCATATGGCTTATAGTTGACAGTGGGTGACAAGAAAGTGGGAGTGGCACATAAATACACGTGGTACGAAAATGCTCGAAAAAAAATTTTTCAGCAAAATCCTTTTCAGAGTACTTAAATAAAACCTTAATCTATCGAAATATGATGAAAACCGAAAATCGATTTTTTTCGAGCTGTACCACGGTGTGGTTCCTGTAAGGTCTCTGTCAAAAACCATACTCCGGATGTAGCAAATGAATATATTTATCTGAGACATAAAATCCAACTTGGAAAATATTACCTGACAGGAGCGATCGCCTGGCGAACACGACTCAGCTGGATGGCATTCGGGAAACTGTGTTACATTCTCTGTGAACCGAATATCCCTATAAATTTAAAACCTGGCCAAGTGCGAGATGGACTCGCGCACTGAGTGTTCACTGCAAACTTAATTTTATACAGGGTGTTACTAAAAGGTACGGCCAAACTTTCAGGAAACATTCCTCACACACAAATAAAGAAAAGATGTTTTGTGGACATGTGTCCGGAACGCTTACTTTCCATGTTAGTGCTCATTTTATTACTTCTCTTCAAATCACATTTAATCATGGAATGGAAACACACAGCAACAGAACGTACATTGTTGCATGAACCATTCGAAGAATTGTACCCGTGGAGGCCAATCAGCTGCTGATAGTGCCTGCACAACTGGTTGTCCCGTAGCACTCTCCATACAGTGACGTGGTCAACGTCACCTTGTACAGCAGCACCTTTCTGACGCTGACATTAGGGTTATCGTCAACTGCACGAAGAATTGCCACGTCCATTGCAGGTGTCCTCGTCGTTCTAGGTCTTCCCCAGTCGCGAGTCATAGGCTGGAATGTTCCGTGCTCCCTTAAGACACCGATCAGTTGCTTCGAATGTCTTCCTGTCGGGACACCTTCGTTCTGGAAATCTGTCTCGATACAAACGTACCTCGCCACGGCTATTGCCCCGTGCTAATCCATACATCAAATGGGCATCTGCCAACTCCGCATTTGTAAACATTGCACTGACTGCAAAACCACGTTCGTGATGAACACTAACCTGTTGATGCTACGTACTGACGTGCTTGTACTGTAGAGCAATGAGTCGCATGTCAACACAAGCACCGAAGTCAACATTACCTTCCTTCAATTGGGCCAACTGGCGGTCAATCGAGGAAGTACAGTACATACTGACGAAACTAAAATGAGCTCTAACATGGAAATTAAGCGTTTCCGGACACATGTCCACATAACATCTTTTCTTTATTTGTGTGTAAGAAATGTTTCCTGAAAGTTTGGCCGTACCTTTTTGTAACACCCTGTATAGACATTTCACCCATCCTGGAAATCGAGAATCTCAACGACTTTTGCCTGTTTTCGATATAGATACTGGCAAAATATCGGTCGCAGGAATTCAAAACTGTATCAAAACCACCACAGAAATCCTTCAAGCTTACCTGGACATACAAAAAGAAGCGACTATGGGAAATTTGTTTATTTGTATAGTATAGAAGTTAAATACAATATTTTTATTTACTTACTAAAACACGATTACAAAATTGCATTTTATGTTTGCATGCAGTAATGTTCATCTATTATGTTTTTTGATGGATGACGAATGTCATTTCTCTCTTAATGGCAAATAGACATTTGTATGCGACATGCTTGCAATTTAACAATTTTCGGGTTTCTTTAACTTTAATTTTACTGTGAAATCTTGCTTCTTGCCAAATTTCAAGAGTTTACGTCAACGGGATGTACCCCACATGTAATGATGTGTGAGTTTTCAAATGTCAAAATACGTGACACAAATGACCGAATCTTTTGAAGGCATTGCCTTAGAAGCTTAAAATTTTTACACCGCCAAGGGACCACAGACCTTGGTGACATAAATCAGAATATGATACGCCAGACTATTCAGGAGAAAAGTGGGTCTTAACAGACAGACATAAAAATAACAAATATTTATTCGTGTTATGCAGGGTGGTCCTTTGATCGTGACCGGGCCAAATTTTCGCTTTGTGATGGATGGCGCTTTACTAGTCACAAACATATGGCTCACAATTTTAGACGAACAGTTGGTAACAGGTACGTTTTTTAAAATAAAATACAGAACGTTGGTACGTTTGAACATTCTATTTCGGTTGTTCCAATGTGATACATGTGCCTTTGTGAACTCATCATTTCTGAGAACGCATGCTGTTACAGCGTGATTACCTGTAAATACCACATCAATGCAATAAATGCTCAAAATGATGTCCGTCAACCAGAATGCATTTGGTAATACGTGTAACGACATTCTTCTCAACTGCGAGTAGTTCGCCTTCCGTAATGTTCGCACATGCATTGACAATGCGCCGACGCATGTTGTCAGACGTTGTCGGTGGATCACGATAGCAAATATCCTGCAAGTTCCCCGCAGGAAGAAATCCGGTGACACCAGATCCGGTGAACGTGCGACCCATGGTATGGTGCTTCGACGACCAATCCACCTGTCATAAAATATGCTATTCAATACCGCTTTAACCGCACGCGAGCTATGTGCCGGACATCCATCATGTTGGAAGTACATCGCCATTCTGTCATGCAGTGAAACATCTTGTAGTAACATCGGTAGAACATTACGTAGGAAATCAGCATACACAGCACCATTTAGATTGCCATCGAAAAAATGGCGGCCAATTATCCTTCCTCCCATAATGCCGCACCATATTAACCCGCCAAGGTCGCTGATGTTCCACTTGTCGCAGCCATCGTGGATTTTCCGTTGCCCAATAGTGCATATTATGCCTCTTTTCGTTACCGCTGTTGGTGAATGACGCTTCGTCGCTAAATAGAACGCGAGCAAAAAATCTGTTATCGTCCCGTAATTTCTCTTGTGCCCAGTGGCAGAACTGTACGTGACGCTCAAAGTCGTCGCCATGCAATTCCTGGTGCATAGAAATTGGTACGGGTGCAATCGATGTTGATTTAGCGTTCTCAGCACCGACGTTTTTGAGATTATCGATTCTCGCGCAATTTGTCTGGTACTAATGTGCGGATTAGCCGCGACAGCAGCTAAAACACCTACTTGGCCATCATCATTTGTTGCAGGTCGTAGCTGACGGCTCACATGTGGCTGAACACTTCCCGTTTCCTTAAATCACGTAACTATCCGGCGAACGGTCCGGACCCTTGGATGATGTCCAGGATACGGAGCAGCATACGTAACACACGCTCGTTGGACATTTTGATCACAATAGCCGTACATCGACACGTTATCGACCTTTCCCGCAATTGGTAAACGGTCCATTTTAACACGGGTAACGTATCACGAAGCAAATACCGTCCGCACTGGCGGAATGTTACGTGATACCACGTACTTACACGTTTGTGACTATTACAGCGCCATCTATCACAAGCGAAAAAAGTGGTCCAACTAAAACATTCATATTTCTTTATGTACTACACGAATATGTAATAAAAATGGGGGTTCCTATTTTAAAAAAACGCAGTTGATATCCCTTTGACCTTTTTTTTTTGGTCATCAGTCTACTGACTGGTTTGATGCAGCCCGCCACGAATTCCTTTCCTGTGCTAACCTCTTCATCTCAGAGTAGCACTTGCAACCAACGTCCTCATTATTTGCTTGACGTATTCCAATCTCTGTCTTCCTCTACAGTTTTTGCCCTCTACAGCTCCCTCTAGTACCATGGAAGTCATTCCCTCATGTCTTAGCAGATGTCCTATCATCCTGTCCCTTCTCCTTATCAGTGTTTTCCACATATTCCTTTCCTCTCCGAATCTGCGTAGAACCTCCTCATTCCTTACCTTATCAGTCCACCTAATTTTCAACATTCGTCTATAGCACCACATCTCAAAATGCTTAGATTCTCTTCTGTTCCGGTTTTGACCTATGGCAGTGCTATCTAGCGGGCCAACCATAGGGCCATCTGGTTTCTCCCTTCAAGCTAGACGAGTTTCGTTGTTTGTAGTTTTTTCGTTTGATGCTTATTTCGTGAGATATTTGGACCGGTCACTATCAATGGACCACCCTGTATAATTTCAGATCAATAATTTTCGGATTTTTTGCCTTTACTTCTACTGTGAAACTTCTTGCTGCATTTCATGATTACAGGTCAACGGGAACTACTCTATAGCTACTGATGAGTGTGTTTTCGAGTATCAAAATATACACTGCAGCGCCAAAGAAGCTGGTACAGACATGCGAATTCAAATACAGAGCTACGTAAAGAGGCAGAATACGGCACTAGAGTCGGCAACGACCAAGACAACAAGTGTCCGCCGCAGTTGTTAGATCGGTTAGTGCTCCTACAGTGACAGGCTATGAAGACTGCAGTGAGTTTGAACGTAGTGTTACAGTTAACGCACGACCGAAGGGACACAACATCTCCGAGGTAACGATGAAGTGGGGAATATCCCGTGCGAGTGTACCGCGAATATCAGGAATCCCGTAAAACATCAAACCTCCGGCCGGAAAAAGATCCCGCAAGAACGGGACCAATGACGACTGAAGAGAATCGTTCAACGTGACGGAAGTGCAACCCTTCCGCAAACTGCAGCAGATTTCAGTGCTCGGCCATCAACAAGTGTCAGCACGAGAACCATTCAACGAAACATCATCGGTATGGGCTTTCGGAGCCGAAAGCCCACACGTGTACCCTTGATGGCTGCACAACACAAGCTTTGCGCCTCGCCTGGAAACATGTTGCCTGGTCGGACTATTTTCGTTTCAAATTGTATCGAGCGGATGGACGCGTACGGATATGGAGACAACCTAATGAATCCGTGGACCTTGCATGTCAGCAGGGGACTGTTGAAGCTTGTGGAGGCTCTGTAATGGTGTGGGGTGTATGCATTTGGAGTGATATGGGACCCGGATGCGTCTCGATACGGATCTGACAGGTGACATGTACGTAAGCATCCTGTCTGATCGCATTCATCCATTTATGTCTATTGTGCACTCCGACGGACTTCGATAATTCCAGCAGGTCAATGCGACACCCCACACGTCCAGAATTGCTACAGAGAGGGCTCCAGGAACACTTCCGCTGGCCACCAAAATCCCCAGACACGAATATTATTGACCATATCTGGGATGCGCCGCGTGCTATTAGCCGAGCGGTCTAAGGCGCTGCAGTCATGGACTGTGCGGCTGGTCCCGGGGGAGGTTCGAGTCCTCCCTCGGGCATGGGTGTGTGTGTGTGTGTGTGTGTTTGTCCTTACGATAATTTAGGTTAAGTAGAGTGTAAGCTTAGGGCCACATTTGAATGTTTTTTTTAAACATATCTGGGATGCCCGGCAACGTGCTGTTCAGAAGAGATCTCCACCCCTTCGTACTATTACGTATTTATGGACAGCCCTGCACGACTCACGGTGCCAGTTCCCTCCAGCACTACTTCAGACATTAGTCGAGGCCATGCCACGCCGTGTTGCGGCACTTCTGCTTGCTCACGGGGGCCCTACACGATATTAGGCAGGTGTACCAATTTCTTTGGCTATTCAGTGTATAAGGGTTCCGTTTTTACAGACTGAGGCACAGAGTCTTTAAAAAGGAAAGTTTATGACACACGCTTTGTCTGTCGTTCTGTTTCACTGTGATGTGGGGCAGGAATTCTTCGTTCGGTCTGCCGCCAGTTGTGTTAGTTCATTTAGCGTTACCCAGGGTGCACCACGTGGAGGCGAACTAACTTTACACCCCACGATATGTTGTCAAATAGAACCTTCCAAGTAATAATGGGGAATGAGAGAAGTAAACAGATCAAACTCAATAATGGATGAGAGGTGACCCACAGGATTTCCTAATGGCGAACCAAGAGGCAATCGACTATATATTATCTAAGCTGGTAGCAGTTACTTCTGTAAAATGTCTGGGAGTATGCGGTACGGAACGATGTGAAGTGGAATGATGATATAAAATTAATTGTTGGTAAGGCGGGTGCCAGGTTGAGATTCATTGGGAGAGTCCTTAGAAAATGTAGTCCATCAACAAAGGAGGGGGCTTACAAAACACTCGTTCGACCTATACTTGAGTACTGCTCGTCAGTGCGGGATCCGTACCAGGTCGGGTTGACAGAGGAGATAGAGAAGATCCAAAGAAGAGTCGCGCGTTTCGTCACAGGGTTATTTGGTAAGCGTGATAGTGTACGGAGATGTTTAGCTAACTCAAGTGGCAGACTCTGCAAGAGAGGCGCTCTGCATCGCGGTGTAGCACCCAGAGGGTGCGTTTCTGGATGAGGTATCGAATATATTGCTTCCCCCTACTTATACCTCCCGAGGATATCACGAATGTAAAATTAGAGAGATTCGAGCGCGCACGGAGGCTTTCCGGCAGTCGTTCTTCCCGCGAACCATACGCGACTGGAACAGAAAAGGGAGGTAATGACAGTGGCACGTAAAGTGCCCTCCGCCACACACCATTGGGTGGCTTGCGGAGTATAAATGTAGATGTAGATTACCAATCGCAATTTGCACTCATAATTCAATATAAATTCTCCGAACAATCGACATTGACTGACTTAACTTCGAAGTACGACCAATACAGGAGAAATATACATTTCATTTTTACCAAATAGTTTCCCTTCAATGAAGTAATAATCTATGGAAGAAATAGATAGGTGTGTGACATGTGGAAGTTTGGTTCGGTCCGGGGAACATGCTTGGACAACTTAAGTGATACGGCGACCGCTCGTGATAAGCGGGAAAGCCAGGTTCAAATCTCGATTCGTCACAGATTTTCATATGCCGCTTTAGCTAGTACATCTACACCTGTTACAGTTATGTTGAATTTTAGTGGACATCCTAGCTGCAAACTGGCGTTGATGTACTTCATTGGGGACATGTTGAAAATGTGTGCCCCGATCGGGACTCGAACCCTTGATCTCCTGCTTACATGGCAGACGCTCTATCCATCTGAACCACCGAGGGCACAGTGCGCCTGCAGGGACTTATCCATTGCACGCTCCCCGTGAGACCCACATTCCCAACATGTCCACACCACTACATTCGTAGTGCGCCTAATAGATGTTTGCCCATCATACTCATTACTCGTGGCAGGTTAATCTACCAAGTCCTGTACGATTTAGGGCATAGCGTGTGCGTTCGCACACAAGAAGGTCAATGGCCGGGCAGCCATATTTTAACTATATATGACGGTAGTATCTGTTCCTGAAAGAAGTTACCGTTGATGACCATGCAGCTTTGCTAGAAATGAAATGATAATTAAATGGACACCCTAGCTGCAAACAGGAGTTGATATAATTCATTGGGGACATGTTGAAAATGTGTGCCCCGACCGGGACTCGAACCCGGCATCTCCTGCTTACATGGCAGACGCTCTATCCATCTGAGCCACCGAAGGCACAGAGGATAGTGCGCCTGCAGGGACTTATCCCTTGCACTGCAGATAGAGTATCCATTTAATTATCGTTTCATTTCTAGCAAGCTGCATGGTCATCAACGGTGACTGTTCTTTCGGGAATCGTTGAATTTTTGTATCTGAAACTGTAGTTCATTATTAAGTAAAAATTCCCTGCAATCGTTTGTGAACTACTCAGCCAAAATCGGTTATTCTTTTTTATTCAAAAAATAAAACGTTTTCCGAAAAAGTGCTTCAGAATGGGATGCGGCTTTCCGTCGTTTACACAAACTTTTCAGAAGCGCAGCAGATGACTCAATTTTAAGCTTTCCTTGAATCGAAATTAGATGCAGAAACGATTCTTTGGATGACATGGTGAAAAACTACCACAAAGGGTCCGCGGCATAGAATGGCGGCACTGAGTCTGAACAATGAATGAATGTGTGCTGAACTTTGCAAGAGGAGTGCTGCCATGGACTACACATCTAGATCACGCGTGTTCTTTTTATTGTTTTGTGGCCTTGACATGACCCATTGTGCTTAGAAACAACTTTTGTATAACAAGTTTCGTGGTTTTAAATTATCGTCTGGTGTTACGATTTCCAATGAGAAAATGTGACATGTTAACATACTTAACATACTTGTAACAAACTCACTAAACTTGTGCTGCGAAAGTTGTTTGTACCCCGAATAAACAAGAGAGTGACGTCAGAAAAAGTAACATATTACATTTTGTAACTACTACATAATGCATTTACTGTGTACAAGAAAACAGACGTGTATTACAGGCCACTGAAGATGATTCATAAATAAAAAACGGGAAAAAGAGTATGGCAAAAAAACAATGTTTCATTTAGTGGCAAAGACGGATCGTACATCCACGAAAAAAATAACGATTATCGAACGTTTGAATACTCGTGCACATGTCATATTTAGTTGTTGGAGCACGGCTGAACGAATCAAAAACGGCGATTTTAGAAGCTAGCCTCCTCACCTGACACAAATACTGCATTTACGGATGGCTATGATCATCACCGAACCATCTCTTTCATTCTGTAGTAATTAAAAATATACGGTCAGCTCTCTTACAGTTTTATGCCAGTCAGCCAGCCACATGCATTGGTGAAATAGTTTTCTTTTGACAAATGAAGAAACCTGAAACATTAAGGATGTGTTTCTTAGCGAGTGAGAGTCCGTGTGTGTGTGTGTGTGTATGTGTACTCGTGTTATTTGAACGGACACTACGAAGGATTTTATTACTTTTAAGCTCATTTGTGGACGAAGATTAATTCCGGTGCTAATGACCTATTATCTGTCCTGCGCCGCTAACGTAAACAACAAAGTGTAGTCAGTTTCTTCAACGTGATAGCTATACAAAAAACGCATACATTAAAGTACAAGATGTCAATAGACTCTTAACGTGGACGTAATCTAGTTCGATAGTGAAAGTACACGGAAATTAAGTGTTTATTTAAAAAGTAATACTCATGTTCCTTTCCTCATATGGTTCTCTCAATAAAACGAAGAAGGATGACACGCTGATGTAGTCTCAATATAGCAGCAAATTAGATGTAGATCTGTTAGTTTGAAGACGATGTTATTCGGTCGTTGAAACGGATAATAGCAATTTAGAAACTTGATCAACACGATATTCATCATCACTTTACTACTAAAAGTAACAATTACTGTTTTCTGTTGCACAACGTAAATCACGAACGCAAACCAAAAGCACCATTACTAGATGTTTTTTAAAATTCGGAAAGGAAAGAGAAACTGGTGCAACTGTACTCCTTTTTTTAATCTGCAACTGATAAGTTTCGTCGTCAAACAACGCAGGCTGCTTTCATGACTTCTGCCTCCGTTTCCGACCTTAAAAACGCCACAAAAATCGCAAACGCCAGTATTACACTATCGAGGATTTTTGATCAATATTTTATAAAAGCTACGACCACACTTTAACTTTTATAAAAGATATGGTAAAAGCACCGCAGATTATCCTCTAAACAAGCTATGACAAAGGTATTATGGACCTATACAATGACCGGAGCAGACGAACCTGTCACAGCAGCTCGTATCGGCCTACGACAAAATAGTTGCTATTGAAATGGTGATGTAAAACTTACCAGCTACATCTACCGCGTTTGAGATCTATACAGAAATAAATAGCCGTAGCAGAGAGGGTGGACAGTAAACACAACAAACGAAGAATGCAGCTTTCATCTTTTCTGTTGCCGGACGAACACAGCGCCGCCATGATGCGTCTCGCGCGCGCTCTGGCGGCGAGCGGCGGAATGCGCGCGGCGGAGGCAGACGGCGCGAGCAGTGTGGCGCGGCTGGCGGGGAGCGGGATGGCCGCGTGTGTATCCTTGCGCGCAGTGTCGAGTGAGAGCCGCTGGGCGGCGGACCTGCGTTGCGCACCCGACTGCGCCCGACCGTTCGTCCAGATGATTGCGTATTTATGGCGTCCCTGCTTCTTCTGCTGTGCGCTGTGTTTGCAGTAGGGTCGACCGGAGCGCAGCGGGACAGAGGTGAGTGTAAACGCTCGCTCACTCTCGCCTAGGCCTACTACGTCGCTCGCTTCCTCCCCCTCCCTTTACCCCCCTCCCCCTCGCCTTTCTCCAGCAAGCTCTCTCCCCGCCTTGTGCCGTAGTCACTTGTTCGGACGGCCTTGCCAGCGTCTAGCAACTATCTGCGGTTTCTGCTTGCCCGAGAGGAGATTGCGCTACGGTTGTCACCTTGTTTGTGTTTAGCTGGAGGAGATTTCGTGTGTGTGTGTGTGTGTGTGTGTGTGTGTGTGTCAGCCAATTGCTGGCAAAGATGGCCGACACCGCTTTCGTCGTCTTCTGAGCAGCGGAGTAGATGGGCGTATTGCGGGATGGGAGAGGGGCAGTCGTTCTCCAGCGTTCCTGCTGGCTGTTTACCCACGGCTTTGACTGTCTTGGGCGGCTGCCATGACTGACGGCGAATCGACCGTTCTACGTGCCTGTTGCGACAGCGGGAGCTGTCACTGCAAACATTGTCTTAAACATCAGTGAGAAATCACTTTATCGGACCGCGTTCTCCAAGCAACATTCCGGCGCTGTTACATTGTAACTGTAGTTAGTAAGTTACACGCATATTTGGTAGCCCGTTTCCGCGATTGCCTGTTTACAATATAAACAAAAACACGATGTTGTTGCCTAACGAACATGTCTATGTGTGAAGTTATAGCGCCTGTCAGGCGACCAAAGATTTATTTCAGTACAAAAAATGCTTTTTACGTTCTGTTTCAATTCAAGCAGTGCACCGGTATGACGCCTAGCGCTTTGGCCGACATTGTCAGGTTTTGTTGTGTCGACCGGCCTGCATATTATATTGCTTTACGATCCATAACTCGACGCTCCGTGTAGTTGCGTTCATTAACTCCCCATCATATTATCTCCCGAACCGCCGTGCTTCATACAACTGGATAGAGCTAATATCTCAATTATGTAAACAGTAAGATCCGATGTTTACAGTAGGGCCTCTGAAGGAAACTTCGGAGCGTTCCAAAGAACGTGGAAAGAGCAGACTGACGAGCGACCTTGGAAGTACTCCCGTTTACCATGGAACGCTTTGACGTGCAAATCTTTGAAACGCAGTAAACGCATGCTCACTAAAAGTGGAAACACATGTTTTACCGATAGTAAAAGTGAAATGACCCGTGAAAACGTGTTCTGTGCGACAGTGAAAGCACTTGGAGAGTATATGACAATGAGTTGTGATACAATTACCAACCACAGAATTGATGACTTTTCAAATCAATTTTATTGTTCCTCACCATTACCGGTTTTGAACAAACCATTCATCAGACGGCTACAGTAAATTACTGAGACGAATTACTGTTTATCTGTTCGTTGCTTTTAAGTTCCACAATTTTCTTTCTGAAAATTTGCATTTGCACGGAGCGCAAAGAATGGATGGTGAAACTTGTCACCAAGCTACTCTGTCTCCTTGTATAAACAAGATTTTTATTCCATGATATAGGTTTAAACTTTGTTTGTGCAGCTAAAAATAGATTATATGGCTTTCGGAGTATCAATCAAAATTATATTAAAAGGATGTCGATGCACTATATCTCATAAAAATTCCTTGTCTAACGGTGCCATAAAGTGTCCATGAATTCGACAGGGTACATTGTATCGATGTTCTTTTTAAAGTGGTTCTAACGATGGCTTAAGCCGAAACTCGTAAACATGTATAATTAAAAAATTACAAAATTGAAAAATACCGAAAATTACCATACCTACTGACAGCAGTCGTAGAGGCGTATGATTTTGTGTCATTTATACACACAGAAACATAATTGTTCGGCAAGAAAAGGTGGTCGATTTCACTGGTACCATGGTATTCAGAAGCATGGCACAGTTAATCGGCAGTTCGTGTCGTCAATCCGACACGCTCTTGTACTGTTACCAACTCATCGTGAACATTTCGTCAAAAACTGATTACGAGGAGGAGCAACTGAATGGTTTATTTAAATTATGTCCTAAATGCAGTGCTTGTGTTTCAGACTTAACGTACCATACAGCCATGGTATGCTTTCATCTCACCCCATGACAAAATAGCTCTATTACAAATTTTTTTAAAGTGAGAACAACACGAGTGTCACATAACTTTATTACACTACTCTACTATCACCAGACGTTTGCATATGTGCATAAGACGTCTAGGACGCACATTTAACGAGTCAATTAGATAAATTACTTCAGGTACGGCCGTGTGGTCATTAGGAAAATTTTTTAAGGGTGGCATAATCGCCGACAAAAGTGTATGTTTGCTCAGGACGGCCTTTAATAATACCCACGTAGAAGTTAATGTCGGCTATAGAACTATTTTCAACTGCACTTACAAAAAATTACAAATCGTCACAATCATTACAATAGTCGTTTTAAAAACTATGGTGTCTTAAGCTATATCAAAAATCTTTACTATTGAGTTACCGTGGACGCAATGCTAATTGTTTCAGTAGAGAAAAAGACTATTTGAATTGTTGGTATTGTACAGCAAAAAGCACGTAATGTCTCAATTTCTGCATATTTGGGTTACTATTTGAGATGGACACGCTACAGATGATTGTAACAGTATTAAAGTCGCGTACATTGTAAGTTCGCCGGTAAAAGGTTTAGCTAAGTGTCCAGTACATATTGTGCGATGTCGGACTGTCATCGTTGGTATATTGCTGACACGGGTGGGTTTTGTTGCTCTCTTCTATAGGCCGTGCGTACGTGCGTTTCCTCCATCTCAGATCCATTCGAACCGTAGCTGTCAGGACTGCCGTGGTTATTCTTTACGACAGTAATTTTACTGTGTACTCGCGTTTAAGAGAGTTCGTTAAACCCGCATTGGTTTTAACAGTAGTTGTGACCTGTTCCCAGGATCACGTGGCGGCGCCGTGGTGAAACATTCACTGGCTTCGGCATCGGCAGCGAGTATTGTTGTGGTGTGCACTCGGGCATTCGCCAGGTCCCTGTTGCTGTTTTGTGCAGATGTTTACGGAGCGTTTAGCGTGTGGTTCGTGGTCCAGTGCGAAACGGTTCCTTGGCTGTTGGCGGAATTGTGTTGCGCGGCCTTGAGTCTCGCCTGCCGAAGCTACGAAGCGAGCGGAAAATGTCGCTCTCTCTCTCTCTCTCTCTCTCTCTCTCTCACGCGCACACACACACACACACACACACACACACACACACACACACTCGGAAACACACTTGTTATTATCTCTCTCCATCGCACGCGTAAAGGAACTCGTGCCATAACATAACTTGCGAATGGAGCGTCTTATGCGTGCGTGGTGTGCCGAGGAATTTGTTACGAATCGGTTGAGAGCGAAATGGCGCCGGACTGTAGGCAAGTCGACTCTGGAGAACTTATGCGAGAAAATTCTGCGTAGCATTTCGCGGCCGCTTCTCATAACCCCTGCCACTGGATTCAGATTCAGCCCGATCGCGTCCTTTCGACTGATTGACTGCCACACTAGAGTTTAATGAAGTGAAGACAACTGGAATGTGTCAAAAATAACCTTTCGCCAATGTCGATATCGTAATGTTCATTCATGACAATCCTCCGTCCCTCACATCCCCCGTCCCCTCCCAACGCACGTACTCCACCCTTTTTCTCCAGTTGCAAGCAGCACTCCGTAAGCCACAGTACAGTGCATGGCGGAGGGTGCATAATACCAGTATTGTCGATTTATCATCCCATTCAATTCACCTATTGAGCAAGAAAAAAGAAGTTGACCGTGATGTCTCTGTTAAAGTCCTAATCTCGGGCCGGCCGAGGTGGCCGAGCGGTTCTAGGCGCTACAGTCTGGAACTGCGCGACCGCTACGGTCGCAGGTTCGAATCCTGCCTCGGCCATGGATGTGTGTGATGTCCTTAGGTTAGTTAGGTTTAAGTAGTTCTAAGTTGTAGGGGACTGATGACCTCAGAAATTAAGTCCCATAGTGCTCAGAGCCATTTGAACCATTTTGAGCCTAATCTCGGGTATCGTGTTCAGGTGATTCCGACGCCAGATATATAATGGCGGCTGCATGATGGTCGAACAGTATCCTGCACATACAGATTCCCGATATGCCAACTTAAAAAAAAAATTGCAGGTTAATTTCCTTTTCGAGAATGGTCGTACGACAGATGCACATAATTACAGGCTTATATCGTTGACGTAAGTCTGTTGTAGAATTATGTAACGTCTTTTATACTCATGTATTATGACGTTTCCGGCGAACGAAAATCTCTTCTGTAAAAATCAACATGGATTTCGCCAACAGAGATTGCGCAACTCAGCTCTCTCTGTTCCTCCGCGAGATCTTTAGCGCTGTAGGGAACGGTGCTCAGTTTGAAGCCGTGTTTCTCGACTTCGGGAAGGCATTGGACACCGACCCGCACTGCAGTGTAGTGAAAAAAAGAAAATAAATACGGCTTTACCGAACATCGGACCGAATTACGACTGGATTCAATACTTCCTTGCAGATAGAAATCAACACATCGGTCTCAACGGAACAAAATCAACAGATTAGAGGTAATTTAGGGAGTAGCCTAAGGAAGTGTGATGGGACCGTTACTACTTACAGTGACGCAGTGATCTACTAGAGCCGGCCGTAGTGGCCGAGCGGTTCTAGGCGCTAGAGTCTGCAACCGCGCGACCGCTATGGTCGAAGATTCGAATCCTGCCTCGGGTATAGATGTGTGTGATGTCCTTAGGTTAATTAGGTTTAAGTAGTTCTAAGTTCTAGGGGACTGATGACCCCAGCAGTTAAGTCCCATAGTGCTCAGAGTCATTTGAACCATTTGATCTACTAGAATGCGTCAGAAGATCTTCAGGGATGTTCGCAGATGATTCTGTTTTTATAATAAGGTACAAAACCAGGTGACAGTTATGATTTGCAGAGCGACCTGCAGAGAATTAATAATGGCGCAGGCTCTGGCAGTTGACCCTGAACGTACATAAATGCAACATATTGCGCATACGTAGGAAATTAAATCCAACTGTACAACCACATTATTGATGGCAAATTCCTGGAAACAGTAACCACCGCAAAATATCTAGGAGTAAACTATCCAGAGCGATCTTAAGTGGAATGAGCACATAAAAAAAATAATAGAAAACGCAAATGCCGGACTAAGATTCAGAGGAAGAATCTCAAGGAAATGTAACTCATCCTCGTAAGAAGTGGCGTACAAAACACTTCTTCGACTGATTCTTGAGCGTTGTTCATAGCTCTGACACCAGATCCGGATACATTCTCTCTGTTGCAGGTGTTATCGTACATTTCTCCACATTTAAAGAGAGATGTTATTCGCTACACCAAGAGGAAGTTTCGACCAAGTATTTCTGTAGTTCTTTACGGTTGATAACCGACAGTACTTTCTCATAGACACCAGCATCGCCAGCGAAGTCACATAGTGCAGCTGATCCTGTTTGGTAATTCATTTCTTGTATGATTATACGACTGCAGAACAACGACTGAAAGCAGCCACACCCGTTAAATATCTGGTACACAATGCGTTCAGAAGTATCCGGACACCCCTAAAAACATACGTTTTTCGTATTAGTTGTATCGTGCTGCCACCTACTGTCAGGTTCTCCATATCAGCAACCTCGGTAGTCATTAGACATCGTGAGAGAGCAGAATGGGGCGCTAGCGGAACTCACGGACTTCGAATGTGGTCAGGTGATTAGGTGTCACTTGTATCATACGTCTGTACGTGAGATTTCCACACTCTCAACATTCCAGGATCCACGCGGTAAATGCCAAACGACGCCTCGTAAACATTGGGCGATTGAACAGTGGAAAACGTTTTGCGGAGTGACCAATCACGGTACAAATTGTTGCGATCCGATGTCAGGGCGTGGCTATGGCCAATGCCCGGTGAACGTCATCTGCCGGCGTGTGTAGTGCCAACAGTAAAATTCAGAGGCGGTGGTGTTATGGTGTGGCCGTGTTTTTCATGGAGAGGGCTTGCACCCGGTGTTTTGCGTGGCACTGTCACAGCACAGGCCTACATTGATGTTTGAAGCACCGTCTTGCTTCCCACTGTTGAAGAGCAATTCTGGAATGGCTATTGCATCTTTCAGTACGATCGAGCACCTGTCCATAATGCACGGCCTATGGCGGAGTGGTTACAATAACATTCCTGTCCAGAATGAGATTTTCACGCTGTAGCGGAGTGTGCGCTGATAAGAAACTTGCTGATTAAAACTGTGTGGCGGACCGAGGATCGAACTCGGGATCTTTGTCCTTCGCAGGCAATTGCTCTAGAAGCATTGAATATTCAAATGTTTACGGACTTTAGGGTTACCCTGTATGTGCACTACTGGAAATTAAAATTGCTTCACAACGAAGATGACGTGCTACAGACGCGAAATTTAACCGACACGAAGAAGATGCTGTGATATGGAAATGATTAGCTTTTCAGGGCATTCACACAAGGTTGGCGCCGGTGGCGACACCTACAACGTGCTGACATGAGGAAAGTTTCCAACCGATTTCTCATACACAAACAGCAGATGACCGGCGTTGCCTGGTGAAACGTTGTTGTGATCCCTCGTGTAAGGAGGAGAAATGCCTACCATCACGTTTCCGACTTTGGTAAAGGTCGGATTGTAGTCTATCGCGATTGCGGTTTATAGTATCGCGACAATGCTGCTCGCATTGGTAGAGATACAATGACTGTTAGCAGAATATGGAATCGGTCGATTCAGGAGGGCAATACGGAACGCCGTGCTCGATCTCAACGGCCTCGTATCACTAGCAGTCGAGATGACAGGCTTCTTATCCGCATGGCTGTAACGGATCGTGCAGCCACGTCTCGATCCCTGAGTCAACAGATGGGGACGTTTGCAAGACAACAACCATCTGCACGAACAGTTCGACGATGTTTGCAGCAGCATGGACTATCAGCTCGGAGACCATGGCTGCGGTTACCCTTGACGCTGCATCATAGACAGGAGTGCCCCCGATAGTGTACTCAACGACGAACCTGGGTGCACGAATGGCAAAACGTCATTTTTTCGGATGAATCCAGGTTCTGTTTACAGCATCATGATGGTCGCATCCGTGTTTGTTGAAATCGCGGTGAACGCCATACTGGCGTATCACCCGGCGTGATGGTATGGGGTGCCATTAGTTACACGTCTCGGACGAAAAGTGTGAGGTCATCCACATGAGTGCTAAAAGGAACTCGTTAAACTTCGGTTACACGATAAATCAATCTAATCTAAAAGCCGTAAATTCAACTAAATACCTAGGTATTACATAACAACTTAAATTGGAAGGAACACATAGAAAATGTTGTGGGGAAGGCTAACCGAAGACTGCGTTTTATTGGCAGGACACTTAGAAAATGTAACAGACCTTTAGAATACTGCTGCGCGGTGTGGGATCCTTACCATATAGGACTGACGGAGTACAACGAAAAAGTTCAAAGAAAGGCAGCACGTTTTGTATTATAGCGATGTATGGGAGAGAGTCTCACAGAAATGATGCAGGAGTTGGGCTGGACACCATTAAAAGAAAGGCGTTTTTCGTTGCGACGGAATCTTCTCACGAAATTCCAATCACCAACTTTCTCCTCCGAATGCGAAAATATTTTGTTGACAGCGACCTACATAGGGAAGAACGATCACCACGATAAAATAAGGGAAATCAGAGCTCCTGCGGAAAGATATAGGTGTTCATTCTTTCCGCGCGCTACACGAGATTAGAGTAATAGAGAATTGTGAAGGTGGTTCGATGAACCCTCTGCTAGGCACTTAAATGTGATTTGCTGAGTATCCATGTAGATGTAGACATCGGCTTATAAAAGTTTGTTGCAAATAGCGAGATACAAATTTATAATGGTTCTCCAAATAAGATAATTATTTTTCATTCTCACTTTTTAGTAAAACCCTTAAGCTCGTACGTACTTCATCACTGATCCTAATCAGTAGCAGAATCTTTACAACATGCCAATTACAAGACTCCAAAAAAAGGCAAAATATCTTACTGCAAGCAGTGAAAACTATCGTGTATATTAAGCCCATGGAACATCATAGTATAACCTTTCAGCAAATATCCACTTGCTGGAATTAAAACTTACTTACATAAAACACAGTAAAACCAAGAATGTTTTTATCATTGGCAGTGATAGATTATTAACACAATTAAACACCGATGAGAAAGACAGTAAAGACAACAGCACTCAGAAGCCTCCAGGGGGTCGGTCTGCCCTCGTTCACTTAGGTGAGACAGGTGGTGAGCCCAACTACACTTGATCTGTCGGAACCCAACCAAGGGACAGCCACTGACCGACCGACAAACGACTTGCTTGCCACCAATCAGTACATGAGAATTCAGACACAAAATGTTACGGACGTGATAATCCACAATCAATGTATTAAGCTGTCAAAGCTACACACTGTGTTGGACAGCTACAACAGGTGAGGAAAGGACACTACGTTAATAGCCAGGGCAGGTAACCGGAACACTAACGGCCACAAGGCAGAAAATTCCGCTGGTGCACTTGAATTGTGATCAACCAATATACAGTAGTTAATGTCACCGCAAGGCGGCTACATTTCAGCAATACAAACACTCGGTGTTGCTCACAGGAAAATCTCCCCGACAGCGAACCACCGAGACGAACCCCACAACATGAATGGACGTGGCTTGGGTAGTTGAAACCACTACTCAACTTTGACGTCCTGAGTCGGTGAACCACGAAGCTCGTAGCGATCGCACAGTTCCACACACGCTCCGACACTGCGCAGGGGCTGCCAGCGGCCCCAGCCGATTGCACCGCGTGGAGATAACTTCCCTCGTACGCAACAGCCGACCGACTGACTCCAGACCCCGTTGCTGGAAACTATATACACAAAACCAAAGATGGTACACAGTGTAAATATCGATATACATCGCTGCTGCCATACGTAGAAGGTAGAAGAACCACGGTGTAACCGCAACGAGGGCGGTAAACCAAACACACATAAACAGCCAAGCTCACGAAAACGCATAGTTGGGAGTGAGCACGTTGAGCCGTGAAAATGGGGTGCACACATTCTTCAATATTTGATCGGTACGTAAACGACAGCCTGCACTTCCATAATATTATATCAGGCAGCTACACGCGTCAAAAACATCACGGACGTAGACGCACTCTAATTTTTTTTCTAGAGGTCGTAATGGCATCTTGAGGAGGAACTGATGTAGAGCGAACGTTCCCGTGTTTGTCGCCCTTCCTCAGATTATCAGATGTGTCATATTTGCATCGAAACTTGAATCGCCCAATCTCTATCTTACACTATCTTACATTCGTGGTGCATTAATTATTGAAGCCCCGTTTGACTGGATGATCGCACTGAACCAATAGAACGGGTTCCAATTTTTCGGCAGCACTTTCTTTGGTTTCAGGGTGACAAAATAATTGTTGCCACGCTGGCTGTGTGCTGCAAATCGTGAATAACACGGAGATCATTTCGTTCCGCATTGAGTGTACCGCATGCAAGTTGCATAAGGTTCCGGTAGATGTCGCGTGAGGTCAGAAGTGTTATGAAGGTTTACCATGGACGCAGTTGTGAAGCTCAAACACAATGAGGAATCGCAAACTTTCAAATCTGAAGTGGATATTAATGGGGGGGGGGGGGGGGGCTTCAGGCTTCTCCGTATGACGACTTCTCCGTATGACGACTTGAACAATGCTGGGAACACTTAAGTGACGTGTTTGAATGTCTGTGGAGCAGTGGCTGCCCAATCTTTCTAAAAAGCCGAAAGGACACTAGGGTCTGGAGCGAAGTCGAAGTTTCAACTCCTCCCAAAGGTTCCATTGGACTCGGATTGGGAATCCAGACAAACCAGTCCGTTTCAGGAATGATATTGTCCACAAAACCGTTGCCTCCACACAACAGGGTGAATTGTCGTGCTGATGCAGTCATCTTCTCTGAACTGTTCTTTTACACTGATGCGCCAAAGAAATTGGTATAGGCATGCGTATTCAAATAAAGATATATGTAAACAGGCAGAATACGGCGCTGCGGTCAGCAAGGCATATATAACATAAGTGTCTGGCGCAGTCGTTAGATCGGTTAGTGCTGCTACAATGGCGGTTATCAAGATTTGAGTTAGTCTGAACGTGGTGTTATAGTCGGCGCACGAGCGATGCGACACAGCATCTCCGAGGTAGCGATGAAGATTGGATTTTGCGGTACGACCATTTCATGAGTATACCGTGAATATCACGAATCTGGTAAAACATCAAATCGCCGACATCGCTGCGGCTGGGAAGATATCGCGGAAGAAGGGGACCGACGGCGATTGAAGAGAACCATTCAGCGTGACAGAAGTGCAACCGTTCCACAAGTTGGTGCGTCAAGAGTGAGCGTGCGAACGATGCAACGAAACATAATGGATATAGGCTTTCGGAGCCGAACGCGCCCACTCATGTGTACTCGATGATTGCACGACATAAACCTTTACGCCACGCCTGTGTCCCTCAACGCCAAAATTGAACTGTTGATAACTGGAAACATGTTGCCTGGTCGGTCGAGTCTCGTTTGAAACTGCGTCGAGCGGATCGACGTGTACGGCTATGGCGACAACCTCGTGAGTCCATGGAGCCTGCGTGTCAGCAGGGGACTGTTCAAGCTGGTGAAGGCTCTCTAATGATGTGGGGTGCGTGTGTTTGGATTCATATACACTACTGGCCATTAAAATTGCTACACCACGAAGATGACGAGCTACAGACGCGAATTTAACCGACAGGAAGAACATGCTGTGATATGCAAATATTAGCTTTTCACAGCATTCACATAAGGTTGGCGCCGGTGGCGACACCCACAACGTGCTGACATGAGGAAAGTTTCCATCTGATTTCTCCTACAAAAGCAGCAGTTGACCAGCATTGCCTGGTGAAACGTTGTTGTGATGCCTCGTCTAGGGAGGAGAAATGGGTACTATCACGTTTCTGACTTTGATAAAGGTCGGATTGTAGCCTATCGCGACTGCGGTTTATCGTGTCGCGACATTGCTGCTCGCGTTGGTCGACATCCAATGACTGTTAGCAGAATATGGAATCGGTGGGTTCAGGAGGGTAATACGGAACGCCGTGCTGGATCCCAACGGCCTCGTGTCGCTAGCAGTCGAGATGACAGGCATCTTAACCGCATGGCTGTAACGGATCGTGCAGCCACGTCTCGATCCCTGAGGCAACAGATGGGGACGTTTCCAAGACAACAACCATCTGCACGAACAGTTCGACGACGTTTGCAGCAGCATGGTCTATCAGCTCGGAGACCGTGGCTGCGGTTACCCTTGACGCTGCATCACAGACAGGATGAACCTGGGTGCACGAATGGCAAAACGTCATTTTTTTCGGATGAATCCAGGTTCTGTTTACTGCATCGCGATGGTCTCATCTGTGTTTGGTGTCATCGCGGTGAACGCACACTGGAAGCGTGTATTCGTCATTGCCATACTGGCGTATCACCCGGCGTGATGGTATGGGGTGCCACTGGTTACACGTGTCGGTCAGCTCTTGTTCGCATTGACGGCACTTTGAACGGTGGACGTAACATTTCAGATGTATTACGACCCGTGGCTCTACCCTTCATTCGATCCCTGCGAAACCCCACATTTCAGCGGGGTAATGGACTACCGCATGTTGAAGGTCCTGTACGGGCCTTTCTGGATACAGAAAATGTTCGACTGCTGCCCTGGCCAGCACATTCTCCAGATCTCTCACCAATTGACAACGTCTGGTCAATGGTGGCCGAGCAACTGGCTCGACACAATACGCCAGTCACTACTCTTGATGAACTGTGGCATCGTGTTGAAGCTGCATGGGCAGCTGTACGTGTACATGCCATCCAAGCTCTGTTTGACTCAATGCCCAGGCGTATCAAGGCCGTTATCACGGCCAGAGGTGGTTGTTCTGGGTACTGATTTCTCAGGACCTGTGCATCCAAATTGCGTGAAAATGTATTCACGTGTCAGTTCTAGTATAATATATTTGTCCAATGAATACCCGTTTATCATCTGCATTTCTTCTTGGTGTAGCAATTTCAATGGCCAGTAGTATATCTGTATTGTACTGAAAATACTTAGTGATTTTAGAAATGAAGTTAAGACCACTACGCAACTACAGTGGATCATTGTCAGAAGAGAGTACACGTTCCAGGTTCCCAGCTGACATTCTTTTGCTGCGATATACAGTGAAGCACCAAAATAACAGGTATAGGCATTCTTATTCAAATACAGAGATAAGTAAGCAGGCAGGATACGGCACCGCGGTCGGCAATCGTGATACGTCAAATTTGTCTCGCCCCGTGGTTCATATCCTTTTTCATATTCGAAAATACAAAAATAAATGAATACTCAGTTTTATCTTTAAAGTCTTCCATTGGTCCGTGTTTGCATACGAAAACAATAATGTGCGATTGCGAGTCCGCATTGATGCTAAACACTTCTGTTATTTATTCCCCCAAACTAGTTCCAGCGACAAATATCGCCATCATGAGTGGGTTCTTTGATTTTAAATCATGCAGAAATAGCATACTGACAACACATTGTAAAACATTAATGCATGTGTACTGTTTTGTTCCAGTTATTGCTTTCTGTGAATAATTTTATAATACCTCATTTACTGTACGTTACAGCATGATTTTACGATTGTTGCCGCTGTTTCCGGTATGTTTTGTGCGGTTTGTTTTTCTTTCCTTTTTTTCTCCCAAAACGGGTACAAAGAAAACATCATGTCATCTGCAATTGTATGAGCGGCTGTTAGTAAACAAATACAAAACGTCAACTTAGGTATGTCATTGTCATACAATTGGGATTGCGGTATTGTTGCGGATACAGTTTCGGTGTGTACTAGGTTGTCAGATAGTCAGTCATGCACTCACGTT
Organism: Schistocerca americana; assembly: GCF_021461395.2. Lineage (NCBI taxonomy): Eukaryota > Metazoa > Arthropoda > Insecta > Orthoptera > Acrididae > Schistocerca > Schistocerca americana. The sequence goes on from NC_060128.1 coordinate 145,805,852, forward strand.
CGTTGTATTTGTTTACTAACGGCCAGTTACACAGTTGCTGATGGCATGATGTATACAGAGAAAGATGGCAACAACAAAAAACCACAGAAAATAGCCGGAAGCAACGGCAACAATCGTAAAATCCTGGAGTGACATAGTACTTTAGGTATTATAAAATTGTTCGCGGTAAACAATAATTGGAACAAAACAGCACACATATAATAATGTTTTACAGTGTTCTTGAAGTATGCTATGTCTGCATATGTATATGTCTTTATATTGAGCAAGCAGAAAAGGAAAAATGGTTGGCTCTGAGCACTATGCGACTTAACTTCTGAGGTCATCAGTCACCTAGAACTTAGAACTAATTAAACCTAACTAACCTAAGGACATCACACACATCGATGCCCGAGGCAGGATTCGAAGCTGCGACCGTAGCGGTCGCGCGGTGCCAGACTGTAGCGCCTAGAACCGCTCGGCCACTCCGGCCGGCAACTTATGATGGTCGAAATAGAGAGGATATAAAATATATAGACTAGGTATGGTAAGGAAAGAGTTTCTGAAGAAGAGAAATTTGTTAACATCGAGTATAGATGTGTCAGGAAGTCTTTTCTGAAGGTATTTGTATGGAGTGTAGCCATGTATGGAAGTGAAGCATGGACGATAAATAGTTTGGACAAGAAGAGAATATGAGCTTTCGAAATGTTGTGCTACAGAGATTAAATGGGTAGATCACAAAACTAATGAGGAGGTATTGAATAGAACTGGGGAGAAGAGAAATTTGTGGCACAACTTGACCAGAAGAAGGGATCGCTTGGTAGGACATATTCTGAGGCATCAAGGGATCACCAATTTAGTATTGGAGGGCAGCGTGGAGGGTAAAAATGGTAGAGGGAGACCAAGAGATGAATACACTAAACAGATTCAGAAGGATGTAGGCTGCAGTAGGTACTGTGAGATGAAGCAGCTTGCACAGGATAGAGTAGCATGGAGAGGCGCGTCAAACCAGTCTCTGGACTGAAGACAACAAGTTAAGTAATTTTGTATCTACAAGGTCCCTGTATATTGCGTTTATTGTTTCCTTTCATTTCACGTCCAGGTCCTCCTAAAAGACAGGTAATACGTGGCGGGCTTGTAAGCATGTAAATTTCCGCCTCATTAGTTACTGGACCTCGCCACCTTATCTTCAGCAGTGGTTATATGCCTCCTAGAAAGTTGCCTGCTTCTTGCCAGCTTCAACAGACTTCCATGGAGTAAGTGGCCTGATGAGGACCAGAATAGTGGTCGAAACCGGTCGCCAGTAAATAAAAAACATTTTTATGCGGTTGGGACTCTTTCATTGCACAAAAAGATAGTCGTGGAGCTGTAGTTCTCTATTTGTATATCTATTGTTGAGGTTCATTGTTGTGCTGGGCGTTTCGTTATGGCTTGGGGGGTAGATGGTACTTGGAGTGGTAGCTGCGCACAAGGGAACATCCCCATCGCAACCCCCTCAGATTTAGTTATAAGTTGGCACAGTGGATAGGCCTTGAAAAACTGAACACAGATCAATCGAGAAAACAGGAAGAAGTTGTGTGGAACTGTGAAAAAATAAGCAAAATATATAAACTGAGTAGTCCATGCGCATGATAGGCAACTTCAAGGATATTGTGGGCTCAGTTGGTCCCGTGGTTAGCGTGAGCAGCTGCGGAACGGAAGGTCCTTGGTTCAAGTCTTCCCTCGATTGAGAAGTTTAATTTTTGATTTTGAGACAATTATCAAAGTTCAGGTACTCACACATAATCAACTTCGCTCTCCAAAATTCCAGGACATATTCAGATTTGCTTGGACATATGCAGGATTTGACAGTCTACACGCGGAAAAATTTGAAAACGTCAAAAACATATGTTTTGACAGAGCTCAGGGAAAACTGTGCGACTGTGAAACTGTTGCATTTATTTGTTGCAGTTTGTGTGACAAACTCTTATGTTTTCATCACTTTTTTGGGAATGACTATGACATTCACAAGAAAACCTAAATCGGGCAAGGTAGAAGAATGTTTTCACCCATTCCCCAAGTACACAAGTTAGGTGGGTCGACAACATATTCCTGTCATGTGACGCACATGTCGTCACTAGTGTCGTATAAAATATACCAGAGGCGTTTTCCTGTGGAGGAAACGGTTGACCTATGACCTTGCGATCAAATGTTTTCAGTTCCCATTGGAGAGGCACGTCCTTTCGTCTACTAATTGCACGGTTTTGCGGTGCGGTAGCAAAACAGAGACACTAAACTTTTTACAATGAACAGAGACGTCAATGAACGAACGGACAGATCATAACTTTGCGAAAATAAATATTGGAAACTTTTCACTCGAGGGAAGACTTGAACCAAGGACCTCTCGTTACGCAGCTGCTCACGCTAACCACGGGACCACGGCGCTACTCAACCCACAATATCCTTGATGTTGCCTATCATGCGCATGGACTACTCAGTTTGTATATTTTGCTTATTTTTTTTCACAGTTCCACACAGCTTCTTCCTGTTTTCTCTATTGATATGTGTTCAGTTTCTCAAGGCCTATCCACCGCGCCAACTTATAACTAAATCTGAGGAGCGTGCGATGGGGAGGTTCCCTTGTCAGTAGTTAAGATCTGCAATCGGAGACTAATACTGAATTAGGCTTGTACTTATTAGCGGTTCAGACCCGTCCGTATTTTGCCGCACAAGAAAGTTCGATCGACCATCACTGTATCAAGCCTATAGACGTTTTGACGTCAATAAATTAACCCGCAACTCAGGAGGTGACTTTCCTGTAACGTATACCACCTGGCGGGGTCTCTGTTTTAACCGAAATTTGGTTCAAATGGCTCTGAGCACTATGGGACTTGACTTCTAAGGTCATCAGTCCCCTAGAACTTAGAACTACTTAAACCTAACTAACCTAAGGACATCATACACATCCATGCCCGAGGCAGGATTCGTACCTGCGACCGTAGCGGTCGCGCGGTTCCAGACTGTAGTGCCTAGAACCGCGCGGACACCACGGCTGGCAACCGAGATTTAAAACGCAAATAGTGTAAAATTTTTAATTTAAGGTACTTAACATTTATTTTTACAATTATTTGAGTGTCGCTTAGATAGTCGCTAGTGCTTTTATTATACATGAAATAAAACCTGCAGGATTTTGCTTTTTACCACACACAATCACGTAATTTTGTGCCTTTTTTTTCGAACTGAATTTAAGCATCTGAAAAATTACAGTATTCTTAAGCAAATGTATTTTCTCATAAAACTAAATTCTACATCATCCACGTCTGCATGGATACTCAGCAAATCGCACTTACGTGCCTAGCAGAGGGTTCATCGAACAACCTTCACAACAATTCTCTGTTATTTCAACCTCGAACACCGCGCGGAGAAAACACCTATATTTTTCCGTGCGAGCTGTGATTTTATGATGATGATCGTTTCTCACTATGTATGTCGGCGTCAACAAAATATTTTCACATTCGGAAGAAAAAGTCGGTGACTGAACTTTCATGAGAAGATTCCGCCGGAACGAGGAACGCCTTTGTTTTAACGATGTCCACCCCAAATTCCGTATCATGTCAATGACACTTTCTCCCCTATTTGTCGATAATACAAAACGTGCTGCTCTTCTGTGAACTTCCTCGATGTACTCCGTTAATCGTACATGGTTAGGATCCCAGACCGCGCAACACTGCTACTCCAAAAGAGGACGGGCAAGCGTGGTGTAGGCAGCCTCTTTAGCATATCTGTTACATTTTCTAAGCGCTCTGCCAGTAAAACGCAATCTTTGGTTCGCCTTGCCCACAACATTTTCTGTGTGTTCTTTCCAATTTAAGCTGTTCGCAAAAGTAATTCCTAAGTATTTAGTAGAATATACGGTCTTCAGATTTGACTGATCTATCATGTAACCGAAGTTCAACGGATTCCTATTAACAGCGTCCGCCTCCACTGGGCCCGGGTTCGATTCCCGGCTGAGTCGGGAATTTTCTCCGCCCAGGGACTGGGTGTTGTGCTGTCCTCAACATCATCCTATCGTCCTCATCGACTGCAGGTGGCCAAAGTGGCGTCAAATTGAAAGTCCGGCACCCGGGGAACGGTCTGCCCGACGGGGGGCTCTAGCCATACGATTAAATAAAAATAAACAGAGTCCTTTTAGCAGTCATGTGGATGACCTCACACTTTTCATTATTTAGGGTCAATTGCCAATTTTGCACCATCATTTCTAAGTTCTTCTGCAATTTCTTTTGATCTGTTTCCAACTTTACTAGACGATTGTTTAAGCTTGCACATAAAATTGCACTTGATAATTGTGGTGTCACCGCCAGACACCACACTTGCTAGGTGGTAGCTTAAATCGGCCGCGGTCCATTTAGTACATGTCGGACCCGCGTGTCGCCACTGTGTGATCGCAGACCGAGCGCCACCACAAGGCAGGTCTCGAGATACGGAAAAGCACTCGCCCCAGTTGTACGACGACTTTGCTAGCGACTACACTGACGAAGCCTTTCTCTCATTTGCCGAGAGACAGTTAGAATAGCCTTCAGCTAAGTCCATGGCTACGACCTAGCAAGGCGCCATTAACCGTATCTGAAGATAGTCTTATTTGTATTATCAAGATTTTTTTGGATTGTTTGGGGGAAGAGACCAAACTGCGAGGTCATCGGTCTCATCGGACTAGGGAAGGATGGGGAAGGAAGTCGGCCGTGCCCTTTCAAAGGAACCATCCCAGCATTTGCCTGGGGCGATTTAGGGAAATCACGGAAAACCTAAATCAGGATGGCCGGACGCGGGATTGAACCGTCGTCCTCCCGAATGCGAGTCCAGTGTGCTACCACTGCGCCACCTCGCTCGGTTATTATCAAGAGCGATGTACCACAAGGATAGAATAAAGTTAAGTATTCGAGGAGCTGCATACTTTTCTTATTAGAATTCACTACTTACCCTGTTCCAGAATTCACGCCCGTCTGCGTTAGATAGCGTGCATTTAGGCCGCCTCTATCTACAAGGTGTTGGCACATTTACCAACACATCAGTAAGTACAAAAAGAAAGTCTGCAAAATTGACATTCTATCTGGGGTTTAAATTTTTATCACCACTCAACACACATTCGATTTTAACTAACACTAAAAGTATGTTATTAGAAACAGGAACGGCCACGTCACAGTTACCCCGAAGTTCTTCCTCTTGAATGGATGGTGTTGTCTGCTGTGATCACTGCCGAAAGTCTTTTTCATCTGTTTCTTGATCTATATCATTGATACCTTATCCCATCGACTAACAGTCCCATCAAACTTAGGATTATGAATACTTACACGTTCCTGCGAACACATTTTGTTCTGTGCCGCGTGGTTTGAGGCACCATGTCACGGATTGCGCGGCCCCTCCCGCCTGAGGTTCGAGTCCTCCCTCGGGCGTCGGTGTGTGTGTTGTTCCTAGTATAAGTTAGTTTAAGTAGTGTGGAAGTCTAGGGGCGGATGACCTCAGCAGTTTGGTCTCTTAGGCATTCACACACACACACACACACACACACACACACACACACACACACACACACAACCATTTTGCTCTGTATTGAAGAAAACAATTACGTAGTACGCTAGGCGCGGCCTAGGAGACCCCAACCCTGTGTCGGTAACACGTGCCAACAACAAACAAAGAAGGCGACAATGCAGCCGACGAAAAAACTTTGTGCTGTTGGCGATTTAAGAAGGGACTGCTTCTGTAACACCTCATTTTGATGCTAGGAGCGCATAGAGCGAACATTCCAGAGTCAGTAAGCCGAGTGACGTCGCTGTAGTTCAGGACTAATTTCCAGCAGAGTTTTTGGAATGACTGATTTTCGTGAGCAGCATGCAGCAGAGAAGTTCTCCTTTTTGTTTGGAAAAAGTGGAACCGAAACTCTTGGAATGTTAAAAACTGCGTACAAGGACAGTGCGATGGGGAAAACACAAGTATTTGAGTGTTTTTTTTCCCGTCACGTAAATGGTGAAACGTCAACTGACGACCAACCTCGTTCTGGTCGTCCATCCACGCCTCGAACACACGAAAATGCTGCAAACATTCGAACAATCTTCAACCGAAGATCGACGACGGATAATCGCGGAAACTGTGGAGCTGTCGGTAGTGACGTGGAATTCAGTGCAACGCATTACGACAGAAGATTGGGGAACGAATAGGATCGCTGCTAAATTCGCGCCACGATTGTTGACTGCTAAACAAAAAGGTCACGTGGAAGCATTGTGCGCTTTTAAATAAGGCGGCTCAAATAATTCAGGCTCATTTTCAAAAATTGTAACAGATGACGAAACTTGGTGGTATGCTTGCGATCCTGAATCAAAGCATAATCAAACCAGTGGAAGACTTTCAGTTCGTCTGGCGCCAAGAAAGCTCGTCAGGTGAAACCAGACATTAAGATAATGCTGATTTGTTTCCTACATGTGGTGTCGTCCAGTCAGAGGTTGTTCTGCAGGGTCAGTTAACCAGGTTTCCTACTTACCGCAAGTTTTGAAAAGATTGCACAACAGTGTAGCGGTGGAATCGGCGTGATTTGTGGCAGTCGGGTGTGTATGGTTTGTCCATAGTGACAATACCCTTCACACACAGGACTGTCTGTACTATGTTGTTGTTGTTGTTGTTTTAGTAGTCTTCACTCCCAAGACTGGTTTGATGCAGATCTCCATTCTACTCTATCCTGTGCAAGCTTCTTCATCTCCCAATACCTACTGCAACCTACATCCTTCTGAATCTGTGTAGGGTATTCATCTCTTGGTCTCCCTCTACGATTTTTACACTCCACGCTGCCCTCCAATACTAAATTGGTGATCCCTTGATGTCTCAGGATATGTCCTACCAACGGATCCCTTCTTCTGGTCAAGTTGTGCCACAAACTTCTCTTCTCCCCAATTCTATTGAATACCTCCTCATTAGTTATGTGATCTACCCATCTAATCTTCAGCATTCTTCTGTAGCATCACATTTCAAAAGCTTCAATTCTGTTCTTGCCTAAACTACCTATCGTCCACGTTTCACTTCCATACATGGCTACACTCCATACAAATGCTTTCAGAAACGACTTCCTGTCACTTAAATCTATACTCGATGTTAACAAATTTTTCTTCTTCAGAAACGCTTTCCTTGCCATTGTCTGTCTACATTTTATATCTTCTCTACTTCGACCATCATTAGTTATTTTGCTCCTCAAATAGTAAAACTCCTTTACTACTTTAAGTGTCTCATTTCCTAATCTAATTTCCTCAGCATCACCCGATTTAATTCGACTGCATTCCATTATCCTCGTTTTGCTTTTGTTGATGTTCATCTTATATCCTCCTCTCAAGACACTGTGCATTCCGTTCAGCTGCTCTTCCAGGGCCTTTGCTGTCTCTGACAGAATTACAATGTCATCGGCGAACCTCAAACTTTTTATTTCTTCTCCATGGATTTTGATTCTTACTCCGAATTTTTCTTTTGTTTCCTTTACTACTTGCTCAATATACAGATTGAATGACATCGGGGATACGCTACAACCCTGTCTCACTCCCTTCCCAACCACTGCTTCCCTTTCATGTCCCTCGACTCATAACTGCCATCTGGTTTCTGTACAAATTGTAAATAGCCTTTCGCTCCCTGTATTTGACCCCTGCCACGTTTAGAATTTGAAACAGAGTATTCCAGTCTACATTGTCAAAAGCTTTCTCTAAGGCTACAAATTCTAGAAGCTTAGGTTTGCCTTTCGTTAATCTTTCTTCTAAGATAAGGGTCAGTATTGCCTACCGTGTTCCAACATTTCTACGGACTCCAAACATCTTCCCCGAGGTCGGCTTATACCTGTTTTTCCATTCGTCTGTAAAGAATTTGCATTGGTATTTTGCAGCCGTGGTTTAATAAACTGATAGTTCGGTAATTTTCACATCTGTCAACACCTGCTTTCTTTGGGATTGGAATTATTATATTCTGCTGTACTATAGGCGCAAAAAAAGTTGACGCTCGGCGCGGTTGCTGATGCGAGCGACCGCAAAGGCATTTCCCATTTACAGTCGCTTCCATCAGCCACCGCGCCGAATGTCAACTTCGTTTGCGCGAATATTACGACAGTTCTTGACGAATAATGGTGTGATACCTGTTCCTCATCCCTCATGCTCACCCGACCTTGTTCTGTGTGACGTTTTTGTTTCCTAGAATGAAAAGTGATTTGAAAGGGAAAAAAAAGGACCGATGGAGGAGCTGTCAAGCATAGCAGAAGATGAATTTAAACAATGTTTGCAGAGCTGGAGTAGAAGATTAGACAAGTGTATTAAGGTTTGTGCTTAAAATGTGAATAAATAAGTTTAAAAAAAAAGAAGTTCCGTGTCTTTTGGGTACCCCCTCGTAATTCTACTACTACTACTACGTGATCAGGCCCAGTGGACAGCACGCATCTACAAGTTTCCTCCTCCACTGTATTCTGTCCATTGCTGCTATTCGTCCACATCTATTGACACTTGGTTTAAATCTTCGTGGAGTCCATCCCTCCAACGTTTCTTGGGTCTCCCTGGCGGTCTCTTTCCTGTAGGTGTGAAATCCAGGAGCTTCCGAGGCCATCTATGATCCTCCATCCGGACCACATGGTCGGCCCACTGCATTCGTTTGGCTTTGACAGTTGCACTGTATCTGCACTCAGAACCGGACCGAAGATCTTCCGAAGCACTTTCGTCTCAAAAACAAGGAGCTTATGGAAGTCCTGTTTCCGGATACTCCATGTCTCACAGCCATATAGAACAACAGGCTGGATCAGGGTTTTGTACAGTCGAATCTTGAACTGTCTGGAGAGATATCTGGACCGAAGCAATTGTCCTAGGCTGTGGTAAGATGGGTTTCCTGCTTGTATTCTGGCATTGATTTCTGCTTTATATGACGAGTTCTCAGTGAAAAGTGCCCCTAGGTATTTGAATTCTTCGACTCTCTTGAAGGAATGGTCCCCAACCTGCAGTGGTTGTAGATGATCAGCCGTCTGACAATGACCACGCGTCATAACGAGGTACTCTGTCTTGGCTTCGTTTATGTTTAGCCCAAATTTGCTGGCAGCCTCCTTTAGTACTTTGGTCATTTGCTCCAACTCCTCTTCCGACCTAGAGAGTAAACAGATGTCGTTTGCATAGGCTGAGTATGCCAGTCTTTTTCCTTCGATTTCAATCCCTTCGTTCTCTTGGAAGGTCTCGAGTACGATCCTCTCGAGGGGAAAGTAGAACAGGATATGGGGCAACCCATCACCTTGCCTGAGTGCTGTCACAATTTCAAACTCCTCACAAGGGAACCTCCCCATCGCACCCCCCTCAGATTTATTTATAAGTAGGCACAGTGGATAGGCCTTGAAAAACTGAACACAGATCAATCGAGAAAACAGAAAGAAGTTGTATGGAAGTATGAAAAAATAAGCAAAATATACAAACTGAGTAGTCCATGCGCAAGATAAGCAACATCATGGATAGTGCAAGCTCAGGAGCGCCGTGGTCCCGTGGTTAGCGTGAGCAGCTGCAGAAGGAGAGGTCCTTGGTTCAAGTCCGCCCTCGAGTGAAAAGTTTAATTTTTTATATAATCAACTTCACACTCCAAAATTCCGGGACATTTTCAGATTTGCTTGGACATATGCAGTATTTGACGGTCTACACACGGAAAAATTTGAAAACGTTAAAAACATATGTTTTGACAGAGCACAGGGAAAACTGTGCGACTGTGAAACTGTTGCATTCATTTGTTGCAGTTTGTGTGACAAACTCATGTTTTCATCACTTTTTTGGGAGTGATTATCACATCCACAAGAAAACCTAAATCGGGCAAGGTAGAAGAATCTTTTTACTCATTCGCCAAGTGTACAAGTTAGGTGGGTCGACAACACATTCATGTCATGTGACACACATGCCGTCACCAGTGTCGTATAGAATATATCAGACGTGTTTTCCTGTGGAGGAATCGGTTGACCTATGACCTTGAGATCAAATGTTTTCGGTTCCCATTGGAGAGGCACGTCCTTTCGTCTACTAATCGCACGGTTTTGCGGTGCGGTCGCAAAACAGAGGCACTAAACTTATTACAGTGAACAGAGACGCCAATGAACGAACGAACAGATCATAACTTTGCGAAAATAAACTTTTCACTCGAGGGAAGACTTGAACCAAGGCCCTCTCGTTCCGCAGCTGCTCACGCTAACCACGGGACCACGGCGCTCCTGAGCTCACACTATCCTTGTGTTGCCTATCTTGCGCATGGACTACTGAGTTTGTACATTTTGCTTATTTTTTTTCATAGTTCCACACAACTTCTTCCTGTTGTCTCGATTGATCTGTGTTCAGTTTTTCAACGCCTATCCACTGTGCCAACCTATAACTAAATCTGAGGGGGGGTGCGATGGGGAGGGTCCCTTGTCAGTTACGCGATTTCCCATCTTCACCTTTGCACGTGTTTCGTTCAGACAGATCTTTTATCAGATTAATGAGTTTCTCTGCTGTGCCAAACTCCCTGCGTAGTAAAATTATTTGTAGTAAAAAAATAATATTTCGCAGTGCCAGCAGCAAAAGCTGTGCTGCAGGCAGGGCGACGCGCCCCCTGGACAGATGGCCCAGCCAGTGTATACCTGCTGCCTTCCTCCCCCAGCACACGGGCTGAGCGAATAACCTTGGACAGACCCAGGCGGGCTGCAAAAAACCGCTACCTGCGGTGCCCTGTGTGTGTGTGTGTGTGTGTGTGTGTGTGTGTGTGTGTGTTGCGCGCCTCCCGGGGGTCCCCCAGGGGACGCACCGACTACCTGCCCTGAAGCACAACGGAACCCGCGCCGTTCTCCAGACCCCCCATCCCGAACCGCCTCAAATCCAAGCTTTCGCACAAATGCCTCGTTTCGCAACGGCTCAATACATCTTCTCCCCTCCAAAACGCGTCTGCTTTCCAGTTAGAGGTGGCTTAAAATAACTGAACGGCAATAAATAATAGATTAGTATTAGTATTCACAAGTAGCGAGATAACCGGTCATCAGTATCAGGAACTTGGTTCAGTGACTGCCAAATGCCGCGCGTCGTCTCATTGCCGAAGTGCATACAGGGTAGTCCATCGACCGTGACCGGGCCAAATATCTCACGAAATAAGCGTCAAACGAAAAAAAACAACAAAGAACGAAACTTGTGTAGCTTCAAGGGGGAAACCAGACGGCTCTGTGGTTGGCCCGCTAGATGGCGCTGCCATAGGTCAAACGAATGTCGTCTGCATTTTTTTAAAATAGGAACCCCCACTTTTTTTTACATATTCGTGCAATACGTAAAGAAATATGAACGTCTTAGTCGGATCACTTTTTTCGCTTTGTGATAGATGGCGCTGTAATAGTCACAAACATAGGGCTTACAATTTTAGACGAACAATAGGTAACACGTAGGTTTTTTGAATTAAAATACAGAATGTAAGTACGTGTGAACATTTTATTTCGGTTGTTCCAATGTGATACATGTACCTTTGTAAACTTATCATTTCTGAGAACGCGTGTTGTTGCGTGATTACCTGTAAATACCACATTAATGCAATAAGTGGTCAAAATGATTTCCGTCAACCTCAATGCATTTGGCAATACGTGTAACGACATTCCTCTCAACAGCGAGTACTTCGCTACCGTAATGTTCGCACATGCATTGACAATGCGCTGACATGTGTTGTCAGGCGTGTCGGTGGATCACGATAGCAAATATCCTTCAACTTTCCCCACAGAAAGAAATCCGGGGACGTCAGATCCGTTGCACGTGCGGGCCATGGTATGGTGCTTCGACGACCAATCCATCTGTCATGAAATATGCTATTCAATACCGCTTCAACCGCACGCGAACTATGTGGCGGACATCCATCATGTTGGAATTACATCGCCAATCTGTCATGCAGTGAAACATCTTGTAGTAACTTCGGTAGAACATTACGTAGGAAATCAGCATACATTTCACCATTTAGATTGCCATCGGAAAAATGGGAGCCAATTATCCATCCTCCCATAATGCCGCACCATGCAGTAACCCACCAAGGTCGCTGATGTTCCACTTGTCGCAGCCATCGTGGATTTTCCGTTGCCCAATAGTTCATATAATGCCGGTTTACGTTACCGCTGTTGGCGAATGACGCTTCGTCGCGAAATAGAACGCCTGCAAAAAATGTGTCATCGTCCCGTAATTTCTCTTGTGCCCAGTGGCAGAACTGTACACGATGTTCAAAGTCGTCGCCAAGCAATTCCTGGTGCATAGAAATATGGTACGGGTGCAATCGATGTTGATGTAGCATTCTCAACACCGACGTTTTTGAGATTCCCGATTCTCGCGCAATTTGTCTGCTACTGATGTGCGGATTAGCCGCGATAGCAGCTAAAACACCTACTTGGGCATCATCATTTGTTGCAGGTCGTGCTTGGTTTTTCACATTTGACTGAACACTTCCTGTTTCCTTAAATAACGCAACTATCCGGCGAACGGTCCGGACACTTGGATCATGTCGTGGAGGATACCGAGCAGCCGTTGGGCATTTTGATCACAATAGCCATACATCAACACAGTATCGACCTTTTCCGCAATTGGTAAAAGGTCCGTTTTAACACGGGTAATGCATCAGGAAGCAAATACCGTCCCCACTGGCGGAATGTATTTTTTTCTGGACTAATTTCGGTTAAAAAAATGCGGAATTTGTTGTGGGACATCGTGGAATATTCCCACTTCGGCATCTGTAGTTTCATGAAATTCGGATAGATGGCGGCGCAACACGTCGCCTTCAAAACTATGTTTGCAAAGGAGCTGCGTTCCAAGCAGGGAGGTGTCACTGACTGTCTTTTGCCGGAAAACGACAGCATCATAGATATGCATAGGCGCTTACAGAATGTCAACGGAGGCCTGGCAGTGAACAAAAGCACGGTGACTCGTTGGGCGAGGCGTCTGTCGTCATCGCAATGAGGTCCAGCACACTTATCCGATCTCCCGCGTGCCGACCGGCCGTACGCTGCAGTGACTCCTGGAACGTGCGGACACTCTCACTCTGTTAAGACTGCTGACACACTCTTCTACTAGTAGTGGTATTCAAAAGTTTTGTGCCCGCTGAGTTCCTCGCCGCATAGTGGAAGGCCATAAAGAGCAACGCAGAATTGCCTTTTTGTCAAACATCGTCACAGGAGGCGAAATATGGGTTCATCGCTTCGAACTGGATACAAAACAGCGGTCCATGGAGCTGAGGCGTACTCGTCTGTTGAGAGGAGCTGAACCATCAGCCGGTAAATTCAAGGCGACTGCCTTCTGGGACTCTGAAGGGGTTAATTTGTTCGATGTCGTTCCGCATGTTGCAACAGTAAACTCTGAGGTGTATTGTGCTACACTCGGGGGCATTGAAGAAACGATTCCTGCGTGCTCGTCACCACAAAAATGCAAACGAACTTCTCGTTGTCCATGAGAGCGCAATGCCACAGCCCATATTTTCTTCTATAACAAGTCAGCAGAGGACCTGGAAGAGCAGCTGAACGGAATGGACAGTGTCTTGAAAGGAGGATATAAGATGAACATCAACAAAAGCAAAACGACGATAATAGAGTGTAGTCGGGTGATGCTGAGGGAATTAGATTAGGAAATGAGATGCTTAAAGCAGTAAATGAGTTTTGCTATTTGGGGAGCAAAATAACTGATGATGGTCGAATTAGAGAGGATATAAAATGTAGACTGGCAATGGCAAGGAAAGCGTTTCTGCAGAAGAGAAATTTGTTAAAATCGAATATTGATTTAAGTGTCAGGAAGTCGTTTCTAGTGTATGGAGTGTAGCCATGTATGGAAGTGAAATGTGGACAATAAATAGTTTAGACAAGAAGAGAATAGAAGCTTTCGAATTTTGGTGCTACAGAAGAATGCTAAAGATTAGGTGGGTAGATTACATAACTAATGAGGAGGTATTGAATAGAATTGAGGAAAAGAGAAATTTGTGGTACTGCTTGGCTAGAAGAAGAGATCGGCTGGTAGGACATATTCTGAGGCATCAAGAGATCACCAATTTAGTATTGGAGGGCAGCGTGGAGGGTAAAAATCGTAGAGGGAGACAAAGAGATGAATACACTAAGCAGATTCAGAAGGATGTAGGTTGCAGTAGGTACTGGGAGATGAAGAAGTTTGCAGAGGATAGAGTAGCATGGAGAGCTGCATCAAACCAGTCCAGCTGCATCAAATCAGTCTCTGGACTGAAGACCACAACTACTACAACAGGAGGTCAGCCAGTTACATTTCCCTGTGTCTACAGATCTTCTTTAGATTTACTCCTGTTTTAATTCCAGGCATAGCACCTTTCACTCTTCTCCGTTGTGGTGAGTGTGTGAGGTGGAGCGATTGTGTGGATCAACATGAGTGAGGTGGGAGTGATTGGGTGTCATTTTATGGATTGTCTCTTCAGTATGTGGCAATTTCACTCACTTTCTCCACATTCGTTTTCGTTTAACATGTACGAGGGTTGGAACCTTAATAGTGGCAACTCTTTATTTACAGCTCGTAAAAAATAGATAAGAGTTTCAAAGTAGTCACCAGCATTGTGTGTAACCCGTTGCCAGCGATTTGGAAGTCGTAGGATACTCTTAGGAGTGCCAGTTGTGTTGACAGTTCGACCGGCGCGGTCTATTGCCCGACGAATTTGTAGCAGTTCTGAAGCGAATACTATGAAGTGTTTCCTTCACTTTAGAAATCGAGTTGAACTCAAGAGGGCTTAACTCAGGGGAGTGCAGTGGTTGGTATAGCACTTAGCAGCCCCATCAATCAAACAAATCAGTAACAGCTTGCACTGCACGCGCTTGAGCATTGTCCTGCAAAATGACGGTCAGGTCCTGCAGAAAGTGTCATCACTTCTGTCTCTAAGCTGGTCGTAGGTTGTGTTCCAAAAATGAACAGCACGAGTCAGCAATGGATCGCTTTTGCGTAACCAAAACATGGAGAATCCAGCCACCGACCGACGCCCTCGCTGGTTGACAGATGCAGGCGTGGAGTTAATTGTGATGGAAATAAAGAAAAACTGCAAAATCAGATTTCGTAAGTTCGCTGCGGAGTCGAGGGGCAAGAAGGTATGTGCCAACACAGTCACAAATACCTGCGATAAATTTTGTGTGAGTGCATAGAATCGGAAGAAACGTCTCGATTTTGACCAGGAACATAGATCCCAGCAGGAAGACTTTTGGAATAGAGTTACGTTTTCTGATTAAAGTAATATTTCACGAAGTAGCATTTGTATGAAATCGTCCGTCTTGTTAAGCTTGTTACAGTTGTGTGTGTATTTTATCCCTTATTCTTCTGTAAATATGATTGACTAAGGTACTTTGCACTGGACTGGCACTCCAGGTTTTTTTATTAGCTTATTTTCACGTCCCACAGATCTATTGTTTTAAAAAATATGCTCCTAGACACATACTTTTTGGACCGAGTGTAGCTAGAGCCATGATGCTAAACTTGGATATTCAGAGGACTTTTTTGCGTGGTAAGCGCACCGCTTTTGGCGGAATGAGCAAAATAGCATGGATAAAGGATTCAGGTGACTCAGTACGTACGTAAACGTGAAATGCGTGGAGGTAGCGCACATCTTAGTACAAAACTTTATATTGCATGTCGCTTGAAGTTTTTCACCGCCTTCTCCTTACAACTAAGGGGGAAATTTAAAAGCAGGTGCTAATTACGTACGAGCAACATAACATGTAGAAGGATTAGCGTTTTACTCTATCGTTAGTAACAACGGGACATATTTACATTATTGTTTCGTATTTCAGTACCTTCTTTATACGAATTATAGCTATAAAATAACGGGACTGATACAGAGACAGAGTAAGAACGCATGCGCCAAAGATGAGCGACCAATAACTGTGAGGCGTGAAGCCTTCTTACAAGGAGACGGCACGACCGTAGAGTCGGGGATTTGTCCGCAATTTTGTGTGGTGAAAGAGGACCGTTAACACCTCACGTGGTTAAAATATTAGGACGCACTACTCGGAGAAGTAACGGAAGAATCCATAAATAACCGCTCCCTAGCTCACGCAGCTAACAAGAGTAAACAAGATAACGAACAAAAACTTGGTGTATTGCTAACACCGAAGTTGGGTGGACACAAAATTCCTTTTATGAGATCGACAACCGGCGGAACAGTAGCGAATGCGAACTGAACGCCACCGAAAGGAGTTTCCTCGGCCGCGCGGGGTAGCCGTGAGGTCGTAGGCGCCTTGCCACGGTTCGCGCGGCTGCCCCCGTCGGAGGTTCGAGTCCTCCATTGGGCATGGGTGTGTGTGTGTTGTCCTTACTGTAAGGTAGTTCAAGTTAGATTCAGGAGTGTGAAAGCCTAGGGACCGATGACTACAGCAGTTTGGTCCCATAGTACTTACCACAAATTTTTAGCTTCCTCACGCGCACCTAGTGTTTATGCGAGACAGAATTCTCGTAGGCTGTTGCACGTGCGCTCAGCACTTGCGAAAATTGTAAACAATCATCTATCTAGTCGAAACATTCGCGTGAAATTTGTGTTTCTTCTCGACACTGCTTGCTTTTAAACGCTCGCTTTAAACAAAATACTCACCCAGCATCTGAGATTTCTTTGTTTTAACAATGACAAACGACAGGCTGTAAAACAATCGTAATGTCCAATCCCCATATCGCCATCTGATGGGCCTTCTGGCGTTAGGAACTTGCTTATTCATAATAGCGATGCTGTAACTGTTGGTTGGTAATATTTACTGACAAAATGCAACCTAACGCTAGATTGCGTCCTTACGGCTATCCTGTGTGGCCGTTTTTTAGTACGACTTTAAAAGAGAGAGAGATTATTAATTGATTAACGATGCGTCGGTTCTCGATTGTGTTCAGGAGACGTACGGATTGATTACGCGAATAATTGAGCTTTTGACCCGGATTGCCTTCCCGCAATCAGAATCTTCGATGAAAATACCTAGGGGACCTATTTGATTATAAAAATGGAAATGAAAGCAAATTAGTAGAATTTCGTAAGAGAAAGATTAACAGATCGAAAGTTGAACGCATTTGTGGTCTCCCAAATACAATCGAGACACCGTGATAAAGAGCGAACGTGTAACAAAGCTCATATACAATTTTAATATCATTTTTGATTAGTGAAAGAAAAGATCAAGAAGAAAATTACTAGAGTGAAATTTTCACTCTACAGCGGAGTGTGCGCTGATATGAAACTTCCTGGCAGATTAAAACTGTGTGCCGGACCGAGACTCGAACTCGGGACCTTTGCCTTTCACGGGCAAGTGCGTGAGTAGTGTTTGGGTAGCTCAGTAGAGCACTTGCCCGCGAAAGGCAAAGGTCCCGAGTTCGAGTCTCGGTCCGGCACACAGTTCTAACCTGCCAGGAAGTTTCAAGAAAATTACTTCATCGTAAAATATTAATATATTTTGAGTCCAATAATCGCTGCTTTGTCAGTCCGTTCCTTCTTAGAATTAAATGTCCTGGCGTGTGAGTAAGTACATTGTGTCCACACCCGAGTTACCGAAATGTTTGTTCGTCGTGTTACACATAGTTTTTACAAAATAAAAATACAACTTGTAGCAATGCTATGTTTCAACTTGTAGCAATGCTATGTAGTACGTCTTCTTAACATGTCGTCGACCAAAAGTACAAGGGTAATGAAGTCTCTAGAATATTTCTTAACAAAAGGTAGATTGTTCTTTCTTCTGTTTCGCAGCTTCTTGCTATCAAGCGCTGCGACAATGATTTTTAAATATCTGCGCCCAGCGGGTCATAGTGTTTATTTAAACGCTGGACGCTCGTCTTGGTATAGGCGCACATTAAAAAAAATTATTTCATCTCTTTACTCTTGCGCTGTGATGCTTAGCATCTATACGAACTACAGCTCGTTGGCTGTCCTTTTCTTTAATGACCAATATCTCACATGCAAAGTAGCTGAAATCCAATAATATTACAGTTCTTGTGACCCTCGCGTAGGAAACGTGATGTGGTACCCAAAATGGCTCCTCAAATTCGTTAGCTGTGTTTAACCTTGAGCGGTATCGGAGCACGTTTTGATAAAGACTATTCATCAAAACAAGCCCATCCATTACAGGATTATTTGTGCGTAATCTGTCATTCAACTACGTCCCCGGAAGTATCAATTCACGCAACTACTCGTAACTTCGAACGTAGTCCACAACACAGAGCGGTGTATATAGGACCCGCCATGTGACTAGAAGTTCCAGGGACACAGTTGATGAGTAACTGTGATCTTTAATAAACAATGTGATAAGCCGGACAAACGGTTCAGTCATAAGAAAATCCATCCAGTCTACAGCGCTAGTAGGCGCCACTAATGGCTTGGTTTCCCTCAGAGTAATAAATTACTTTCAACTGAACAGGTGACAGTTCGAGCTGAGAATTCGAATGATGTGTAAAACAGTTCAGAAAGAGAAGGTGATAATACAGATGTGTTGTTTTCACAGAAATGAAGAACTCAGTGACCCCAGTTGCAGCTCAAACAAAGGTCATAATTGCTAGTAGAATGCGTATTTATTTCTGATAGGAATAAGCTTTTTGGCACAATATCCATGGCCAACATAATGAAATATGAGGAATTGCGCTCTCTCTCTCTCTCTCTCTCTCTCTCTCTCTCTCTCTCTCTCTCCCTCTCCCTCTCTTTGACACACATGCGACCACCCACATGCACGCGTCAGCCTCTGTTAGGAAACGACTGCACTTAAACTCGTAGTCTCGTCCAAGGTTAAAAGTTGCGAAAAAACAGTTCATAACCTTTATCTCTTGCATCAGAGCGCTTTTTAGAAAACAAGCCCATCCATCACGACTTTGGCAGGAATAAACATTTCTCGGGCGCCGGAGTCCGTTTTCAGTATTACAAACGCAAGAAGAAGAAATTTTAATTTTCTATCAAACGAACACTTCCCGCTCTCATCCGCCGCCCTAAACCTACCTGTAACTTTGTGTTAAGGTACATCTTGTAGTCATCATTTGTAATTTTAGTTTACCGCGAAATTATCCAAAATTACTTTACTGCCACTAATGCACAATATCTTGTAAAAATTCTGTGCTGTAGGTTTCTTTGTAAATAATTCTTTTTCTACCAGTCACGAGTTTTTGTTATATTATGTACAATACGTTCCGGGAAATGATTCCCATTTTCAAGGCGTTTTCATCTATGTTCTGTGTCATTGATTCGTGATATTTCTCATTTGTAATATACTACTTTGTTCTGTTATCTTTAGTGTAAAATATACACTACTGGCCATTAAAATTGCTACACCAAGAATAAATGCAGATGATAAACTGATATTCATTGGACAAATATATTATACTAGAACTGACATGTGATTACATTTTAGGGTGGCGTGTACAGGTACAACTGCCCGTGCAGCTTCAACACGATACCACAGTTCATGAAGAGTAGTGACTGGTGTATTGTGACGAGCCAGTTGCTCGGCCACCATTGACCAGACGTTTTCAATTGGTGAGAGATCTGGAGAATGTGCTGGCCAGGGCAGCAGTCGAACATTTTCTGTATCCAGAAAGGCCCGTACAGGACCTGCAACATGCGGTCGTGCATTATCCTGCTGAAATGTAGGGTCTCACAGGGATCGAATGAAGGGTAGAGCCACGGGTCGTAACACATCTGAAATGTAACGTCCACTGTTCAAAGTGCCGTCAATGCGAACAAGAGGTGACCGAGACGTGTAACCAATGGCACCCCATACCATCACGCCGGGCGTTACGCCAGTATGGCGATGACGAATACACGCTTCCAATGTGCGTTCACCGCGATGACGCCAAACACGGATGCAACCATCATGATGCTGTAAACAGAACCTGGATTCATCCGAAAAAATGACGTTTTGACATTCGTGCACCCAGGTTCGTAGTAGAGTACACCATCGCAGGCGCTCCTGTCTGTGACGCAGCGTCAAGGGTAACCGCAGCCACTGTCTCCGAGCTGATAGTCCATGTTGCTGCAAACGTCGTCGAACAGTTCGTGCAGATGGTTGTTGTGTTGCAAACGTCCCCATCTTTTGACTCAGGGATCGAGACGTGGCTGTACGATCCGTTACAGCTATGCGGATAAGATGCCTGTTATCTCACCTGCTAGTGATACGAGGCCGTTGGGATCCAGCACGGCGATCCGTATTACCCTACTGAACCCACCGATTCCATATTCTGCTAACAGTCATTGGATCTCGACCAACGCGATACGATAAACCGCAATCGCGATAGGCTACAATCCAACCTTTATCAAAGTTGGAAACGTGATGGTACGCATTTCTTGTCTATACACCAGGCATCACAACAACGCTTCACCAGGCAACGCCGGTTGGAAACTTTCCACATGTCAGCACGATGTAGGTGTCGCCACGGGCGCCAACCTCATATGAATGCTCTGAAAAGCTAATAATTTGCACATCACAGCATCTTCTCCCTGTCGGTGATATTTCGCGTCTGTAGCACGTCATCTTCGTGGTGTAGCAATTTTAATGGCCAGGAGTGTAGCAAAGCCACAATTTTTAGTTGATTATCGATCTTTATGTATAGTTAGTAGCATAATTTGGAGAAACTTCTACTTAGTTTACTTGTGGGTCTATTTGTAAAGTATCTTGCACGCATTAAACAGAACAAAGTTTCCTGTGCGCGGTATACAATGAGAATATCAAACGTACATAAAAACAGTTACAAAGACTTTTTTTAGTTGTAGTCAACAGAGATAATCCTATAGGTCCTCCGCAGAGTATGATACACTTTTGTACAGAGGGTCACTATATTTAAAGATCGATAAGAAACTAAAAATAGCGCGTTTTTCTATATATTGTAAAAATAATAACATAAACGGCAATTTTTGTTTCTTGCAAAGAACTTCATTTGTTCCAATACGTCGGTGCTATCTCCTTCAAAATAGCACACATTAGGTATACACTTATGACAGCGCTTTTTCCAATGCCCGAAACTCTTCTGGAACTTAGCTCTGAGCGATGCGTTTTTAATACACTCGTAAGGAAAAAAAGGACGGGCCACAAAGGCATTATCCGAAAAGGATAGAAATAGGTAGATATGATGTATATTACAGACAAAGAAATGACTGCAATTTCAGAAAAACGGATGATTTATTCAAGAGAAAGAGCTTCACAAATTGAGCAAGTAAATCTACATGGATACTCTGCAAATCAAATTCAAGTGCCTGGCAGAGGGTTCATCGAACCACCTTCACAATTCTCTATTATTCCAATCTCGTATAGCGCGCGGAAAGAATGAACACCTATATCTTTCCGTACGAGCTCTGATTTCCCTTATTTTATCATGGTGATCGTTCCTCCCTATGTACGTCGGTGTCAACAAAATATTTTCGCATTCGGAGGAGAAAGTTGGTGATTGGAATTTCGTGAGAAGATTCCGTCGCAACGAAAAACGCCTTTCTTTTAATGATTTCCAGCCCAAATCCTGTATCGTTTCTGTGACACTCTCTCCCATATTTCGCGATAATACAAAACGTGCTGCCATTCTTTGAACTTTTTCGATGTACCCCGTCAGTCCTATCTGGTAAGGATCCCACACCGCGCAGCAGTATTCTAAAAGAGGACGGACAAGCGTAGTGTAGGCAGTCTCCTTAGTAGGTCTGTTACATTTTCTAAGTGTCCTGCCAATAAAACACAGTCTTTGGTTAGCCTTCCCCACAACATTTTCTATGTGTCCCTCCCAATTTAAGTTGTTCATTATTGTAATACCTACCTATTTAGTTGAATTTAGGCTTTTACATTAGACTGATTTATCGTGTAACCGAACTTTAACGAGTTCCTTTTAGCACTCATGTGGATGACCTCGCACTTTTCGTTTTTTAGGGTCAACTGCCACTTTTCGCTCCATTCAGATATTTTTCCTAAATCGTTTTGCAGTTTGTTTTGATCTTCTGATGACTTTAGTAGTCGATAAACGACAGCGTCATCTGCAAACAACCTAAGCCGGCTTAGGTTGTCTCCTAAAGCATTTATGTAGATCAGGAACGGCAAACGGCCTATAACACTTCCAAAGGGAACGCCAGATATTACTTCTGTGTTACTCGTCGACTTTCCGTCAGTTACTGCGAAATACGAGCTTTCTGGGTGGAAATCGCGAATCCAGTCACACAGCTGAGACTGTACTCCATAAGCGCGCAGTTTGATTAGAAGTCTGTTGTGAGGAACGGTGTTGAAAGTCTTGTGGAAATCTATCATATCAATTTCACATCGCCTGTCGATAGCACTCATTACTTTGTAAGACTAAGGATGACTCGTATTATACAGTACCGATATATTTTGAATCGCTGTTGGTTGTTCGTCAACAGAGATAATGTGACTGAGCGGTTCTAGGCACTTCAGTCTGCAGCCGCGCGACCGCTACGTCACAGGTTCGAATCCTGTCTCGGGCATTGATGTGTGTGATGTCCTTAAGTTAGATACAGGGTGTTTCAAAAATGACCGGTATATTTGAAACGGCAATAAAAACTAAACGAGCAGCGATAGAAATACACCGTTTGTTGCAATATGCTTGGGACAACAGTACATTTTCAGACAGACAAACTTTCGAAATTACAGTAGTTACAATTTTCAACAACAGATGGCGCTGCGGTCTGGGAAACTCTATAGTACGATATTTTCCACATATCCACCATGCGTAGCAATAATATGGCGTAGTCTCTGAATGAAATTACCCGAAACCTTTGACAACGTGTCTGGCGGAATGGCTTCACATGCAGATGAGATGTACTGCTTCAGCTGTTCAATTGTTTCTGGATTCTGGCGGTACACCTGGTCTTTCAAGTGTCCCCACAGAAAGAAGTCACAGGGGTTCATGTCTGGCGAATAGGGAGGCCAATCCACGCCGCCTCCTGTATGTTTCGGATAGCCCAAAGCAATCACACGATCATCGAAGTATTCATTCAGGAAATTAAAGACGTTGGCCGTGCGATGTGGCCGGGCACCATCTTGCATAAACCACGAGGTATTCGCAGTGTCGTCTAAGGCAGTTAGTACCGCCACAAATTCACGAAGAATGTCCAGATAGCGTGATGCAGTAATCGTTTCGGATCTGAAAAATGGGCCAATGATTCCTTTGGAAGAAATGGCGGCCCAGACCAGTACTTTTTGAGGATGCAGGGACGATGGGACTGCAACATGGGGCTTTTCGGTTCCCCATATGCGCCAGTTCTGTTTATTGACGAAGCCGTCCAGGTAAAAATAAGCTTCGTCAGTAAACCAAATGCTGCCCACATGCATATCGCCGTCATCAATCCTGTGCACTATATCGTTAGCGAATGCCTCTCGTGCAGCAATGGTAGCGGCGCTGAGGGGTTGCCGCGTTTGAATTTTGTATGGATAGAGGTGTAAACTCTGGCGCATGAGACGATACGTGGACGTTGGCGTCATTTGGACCGCAGCTGCAACACGGCGAACGGAAACCCGAGGCCGCTGTTGGATCACCTACTGCACTAGCTGCGCGTTGCCCTCTGTGGTTGCCGCATGCGGTCGCCCTACCTTTCCAGCACGTTCATCAGTCACGTTCCCAGTCCGTTGAAATTTTTCAAACAGATCCTTTATTGTATCGCTTTTCGGTCCTTTGGTTACATTAAACCTCCGTTGAAAACTTCGTCTTGTTGCAACAACACTGTGTTCTAGGTGGTGGAATTCCAACACCAGAAAAATCCTCTGTTCTAAGGAATAAACCATGTTGTCTACAGCACACTTGCACGTTGTGAACAGCACACGCTTACAGCAGAAAGACGACGTACAGAATGGCGCACCCACAGACTGCGTTGTCTTCTATATCTTTCACATCACATGCAGCGCCATCTGTTGTTGAAAATTGTAACTACTGTAATTTCGAAAGTTTGTCCGCCTGAAAATGTACTGTTGTCCCAAGCATATTGCAACAAACGGTGTATTTCTATCGCTGCTCGTTTAGTTTTTATTGCCGTTTCAAATATACCGGTCATTTTTGAAACACCCTGTAGGATCAAGTAGTTCTACGTTCTAGGGGACTGATGACCTCAGATGTTAAGTCCCATAGTGCTCAGAGCCATTTGAACCATTTGTTTGTCAATAGATCGATTTAGTCGAGGTAATTTGTAATGATCGAAGACCTTGTGTATTCCTAAATCTTACTGCAAATCGACGTTGGTGCTAGGAGTAATCCTCTGAATTACTGACCCATATCTCCTTTCTTGAGTACTGCTGTGACCTATGCAACTTTCGAGTCATGGGGTACGGGTCTTTCGACGAGCGAGCTGTTGTATGTGACTGGTAAGTATGGAACTATTGTATCAGCATACGTGAAGTTATTTTGCGCATCACGTGAATCTAGTGTTGCCAGAACCAAAAGTAGAAAAGTCGGACTCGGCGTTGTATTTAGCCCGTCATTTTAGCTTAAAAGGGCAGAGTAAATAGAAATAGCGTCTGTTGGGTCTTTTAAATCGTCTATTAATAATCAGTTACACTCAAGTTTTGGCAAGGTTAAACTTAGACATCCTTAAAAAATCAGTAAACAGCCTTATTAAATTGCAGTTATTCTCTGTGAAGTGCACTGTTTTCTTAATTGCTGAATATTCTTCCTTAGATAATCTAATGTCAAAATAAAGTAAAAGTTTTTCGTTAAACAAAATAAACCAGTGTGTATTCTTCTGGGACGGGAATGACAAGATATTCAATAACTTTGTTCATTTCAATTACGCTTCTAAAGCAATAATAATATAGTTAAATATTGATATTTCTCATTTGAACCCAGTATTTTTCTTGGAAATTAGTTCAAGGAACTCTTGAAAGGGTTATTTTCAAGTACTCAAGAACATCATCTTCGTGCCGGTTTTTCAGTTTATTGCGTTTCCTTGTTCATTGTTAATTTAGTAAAGATAATATCCTTTCGATGTTGTCCTTGTGTCCAGGAATTGTTTCATGAATTTCGTGAAGTTTTGCCACTGATCAAAGTATTTACTGCCATCTAACTTTATATGTTTTTTTTTTCGACAAGATATCTATAGTTTTTGCCGATGGTTCCTATTAATTGGTACACCAGCTGGCGTTTATCCCCGGGAAGTGCTTTCAAATGGCTCTGAGCACTATGGGACTTAACTTCTGAGGTCATCAGTCCCCTAGAACTTAGAACTACTTAAACCTAACTAACCTAATGACATCACACACATCCATGCCCGAGGCAGGATTCGAAACTGCGACCGTAGCAGCAGCGTGGTTCCGGACCGAAGCGGCTAGAACCGCTCGGCCACATCGGCCGGCTGGGAAGTGCTTTAACTGGGTGCTAAGTTAACATGTGCAGGTCTTAAAGTAGTCTTTGGTAATCATGGTCACATTTTTCATGTATCCTCTAAATTCTTCCACTTAATTTTGAGTGTGTCCCGCCATAAAATTCCAAAAACTCTGGACAAAGCTTGTGCCCAAAGTCTGTCAGTTATGTTATCCACAGTTTGTGAACACTGCTTTATCACTTTGTTGCCAGAAATATCTGAAGTTTTGTTGTGTTTGATTCTGCTCAGTTGTTTTGCCTTCAAAGAGCGAAAGAAACATAAATAATAGTCGCAGACGTCGGTCTACGGAGAACACAGAAGATAATAGTAGCATCTATATATCGTTATGGTGTATCTCCTTATTCTTCAGTATTATTATTTCTCGTGCTCACGTCATTTGCTTACAACGGTCCTTAGGTGTGCATTCTTTACTTCATCGCCGGCCGCGGTGGTCTCGCGGTTCTAGGCGCGCAGTCCGGAACCGTGCGACTGCTACGGTCGCAGGTTCGAATCCTGCCTCGGGCATGGATGTGTGTGATGTCCTTAGGTTAGTTAGGTTTAAGTAGTTCTAAGTTCTAGGGGACTGATAACCACAGCAGTTGAGTCCCGTAGTGCTCACAGCCATTTTTTTTTCTTCATCGTTAAAAATCCAGACAGGCCAAACTTGTACACACGGTACTGATGTCGTTTTATGCAACCCGCAATATGTGGCCTTGAACAACAACGCCCGAAATTTTTATGTTCTCTCGATCGCTACCCGCTAGCTGTTAACCGTACGTAAAAAATGAACAGGACCTTCTTGTAGAAAATGTAATGTAGTTAAATTTTGCACGGGAATACGTTGTTCAAGAAAAACGTTCAAAAGTAACCTTCAGATGCACTTGCACCCCTACACTACCACTGTAGAAAAATTTGCGACTGCACGAATTATTTCCCACTTTCGATCTTTTTTGGTCTTCATTGACTGACCTTATTATATAACCGGCTTTGTCGAGCACTTAAAAATTGTAAAGTCGACGTTTGTGCAAATTTTACCTAACAATTTTTTGAATTTTAGCAGCATAAAATAATTAAATCGTCATATTCGTCAGGCCTTCTGACTAGGAAACAAAGGTGCTTGTAATTGTTAAGTTTGAATGGAATTGTCAACATAATTAGTTTTAGCGTAACGTTTACTGAAGTCGTTCTTCTTTCATTACTTTCACGGGTACGTTTTGAATTAATAATGTTAAAGAAGTAGCCGACTATGCTGGTGGCTTAATAGTCTAATCGATCTAGACAAAAAACGGTCGAACATCGGGAATACTTAGTACAGTCAGTAATGTTTGTACAGTGGTAGGAGGGACTGCCATGTTCAACGTACTAGAAATCTTGACCGTTGAGGGATGACTGAGGGTGAAGGAGCATTTGAAAGTCATTTTTGTACGTTTTTCTCCAGCGGAAACGTTTCTCAGTAGAAAATTTAACAACATCAAATTTCCTGCGAGAAGGTCTTG
This sequence comes from Schistocerca americana, assembly GCF_021461395.2. Taxonomy (NCBI): domain Eukaryota; kingdom Metazoa; phylum Arthropoda; class Insecta; order Orthoptera; family Acrididae; genus Schistocerca; species Schistocerca americana. Next base: position 145,832,602 of record NC_060128.1, read on the forward strand.
GTCTTTTTTTTCCGCGTAGTACTAATAGTTTGCGTATAGCGAGTGAGACAACGTTTAAATGACGCGTTTGGTTTTTGAAGGTAGTTATAACATTGCGATTGCATAAAATGACATCGGCAGGGGCAGTTGAATCAACCTCTGATTTTGGCCGGACACTGCTGTAAAAAGTCGGAAATGTCCCGGTAAAGCCGGTCACGTGCCAACCCGACATCTACGAGGCGTGTTTTTTTAAGTAAGTACCTTTTGAAATTAAAATAAGACGTGCTAAGAATCTCAATAATTTTATTTTTACATGAAATCCTGTACTTTAATCTACGCACTGATGCCATTACAGTCTGATTCTTCCTTGTCTACGCTGTGTACTGAGTGTTTAAGATGCCTCCGATAATCGTGAGTCCCCAGACTTTGAAGTACGGGCTGTTAAAAGATTTCTTAGTGCTAAAGGCCTAAAAGCGATCGGTATTCATCGTGAGATCTGTGCAGTTTACGGAGAAAACATTATGAATGATGGAATGGTAAGAAAGTGGGTGAGAGCATTTAAAGATGGCCGCACAAATGTGCATGATGAACAACGGAGTGGGCGTCCTTCGGTCGTTAATGAAAGTTTGGTGCAGGAAGTGGACAATAAAGGTGAGAGAAAACGGACGCTTTACGATTTCCTCCTTCCGGGATGACTTTCCTATGTTTCTCGTAGTGTTTTGCATGGCATTGTGACGGAGCACTTGAATTACCGAAAATTGTGTGCACGTTGTGTACCGAAAATGTTGACGGATGTGCACAAAACCAAACGTTTAGACAGTGCATTGACTTTCCTTGAGCGGTACCACAACGACGGTGACGATTTCTTAAGCCAAATTGTTGCGGGCGATGAAACATGGTAGCCTTCGTCACGTCAGGATCAAGGCATGGAAGTCCATGGAAGTTGAGCAGGTGCATCGTTTTGCTGCAAGACAATGCCCGTCCGGATGTGGCGAATCGGACCAAAGATCTCATCACATATTTTCGATGGGAAACTCTAGATCATCCTCCGTACAGCCCCGATCTTGCGCCCAGTGACTACCATCTGTTCATGCACTTGAAGAACCACCTGGGCGGTCAGCGTCTTCAAGACGATGACGAAGTCAAAACAGTGCTGATGCAGTGGTTAACAAGTCAGGCGACAGACTTCTATGAGGAGGGTATTCAAAAACTGGTGCAATGTTATGACAAGGGCCTCAATATTGACGAAAATTATGTAGAAAAGTAGATTAAGGTACAGGCTTTCATGTAAAAATAAAATTATTGAGATATCTTAGCACGTCTTTTTTTTAATTTCAAAACGGTACTTACTTAAAAAACACGCCTCGTAGATCTACATCATACTCCGCTAGCCAGCTAATGGTGTGTGGCGGAGGGTACTTTCGGTACCACTATCTGATCCCTCCAACCCTGTTCCACACGCGAATAGTGCGTGCGAAAAATGATTGTCGGTAAGCCTCTGTACAGGCTCTGATTTCTAGAATTTTCTGCTCGTGGTCAATACGCGAGATGTATGTAGGGGAAGTAATATGTTGTCCGACTTCTCCTGAAAAGTGCTGTTCCGAAATTTCGGTTTTAAAACTCTCTCAGATGCACAACGCCTCTCTTGTAACGTCTGCCAGTGGAATTTGCTTAGCATCTCCGTAACGCGCTCTCGCTAGGTAAACGATCCCGTGACGAAACGCGCCGCTCTTCGTTGGATCTTAACCTATCTTCTCTGTGAGTCCAACCTGATAGGGATCCCAGTTATAAGCCACTTCTTTCGCGGATGAGTTACCATTTCCTTAAGATTCTTCCGATGAATCTGAGTCTGCTTTTTCCCCCTGTTTTATGTGGTTATTCCACTTAAGGTCGCTCTGGATAGTTACGCCTAGATATTTTACGGCAGACGCTGTCTCCATCTGTTTGTCATCAATAGTGTAGCCATACAGTACTAGATTTCTATTCCTATGTATGCGCAATGTGTTACATTTGTTGCTGGCCGGAGTGGCCGAGCGGTTCTAGGCGCTACAGTCTGGAACCGCTCTGCTGCTACGGTCGCAGGTTCGAATCCTGCCTCGGGCATGGATGTGTGTGATGTCCTTAGGTTAGTTAGGTTTAAGTAGTTCTAAGTTCTAGGGGACTGATGACCTCAGAAGTTAAGTCCCGTAGTGCTCAGAGCCATTTGAACCATTTTTACATTTATTTGCGCTCAGGGTCAATTGCTAGAGCTTGCACCATTCATCAGTTCTCTGCAGGTCGTTCCGCAAATTCTTACTATCTTCTGGCGTTGCTACTTCGGTATAGACAACTGCATCATCTGCGAATAACCTTAAAGAGCATCCGACGCTTTCTTCTAGATCATTTATATATACTGCCGCGCGGGATTAGCCGAGCGGTCTTAGGCGCTGCAGTCATGGACTGTGCGGCTGGTCCCGGCGGAGGTTCGAGGCCTCCCTCGGGCATGGGTGTGTGTGTGTTTGTCCTTAGGATAATTTAGGTTAAGTAGTGTGTAAGCTTAGGGACTGATGACCTTAGCAGTTATGTCCCATAAGATTTCTCACACATTTGAACATTTATATATATTGTAAACAGCAACGGCGCTACCACACTTCCCTGTGGTACTCCGGATATTACCTTTACATTTGTCGATTTAGTTCCGTGAAGAGACGTGTTGAGTTCTGTCTGCAAAAGAATCGAATCGCAGGCCTGCTGCGACATTCCGTGAGCTCGTATTTTTCCATTAAACGGCAATGCGGGACGGTGTCAAATGCCTCACTGAAATCCAGGAACACGGCATCAGCCTGAGTGCCGTTGTCCACTGCGCTGTGGATCTCACGGAGGAACAGAGCGAGCTGAGTATCGCAGGATCTCTGTTTGCGGAATCCATGTTGATTTTTATAGAGCAGATGTTCATTTCCCCAAATCGTCATAATTCGTGAGCATAAAACGTGTTCCATAATTCTACAACAGGTTGACGTCAACGATATAGGTCTATAATTGTGTGGATCTGTCTTACGGGCTTCCTTAAAAACGGGAATGACCTGCGCTTTCTTCAGTCGTTAGGAACCTTTCGTTGCTCAAGCGCTCTACTATAAATTACTGCGAGAAGAGGAGCAAGTTCTTTCGCATAACCTTTATAGAATCGGGGAAGATATGTTTGGATTCCGTGGCAATATTGGAACACGTGAGGCAATACTGACCCTACGACTTACCTTAGAAAATTGATTAAGGAAAGGCTAACCTACCTTTCTAGCATTTGTTGACTTAGAGAAAGCTTTTGACAACGTTGTCTGGAATACTCTCTTTCAAATTCTGAAGGTGGCAGGGGTAAAATACTGGGAGCGAAAGGCTACTTACAATTTGTACAGAAACCAGATGGCAGTTGTAAGAATCGAGGGGCATGAAAGGGAAGCAGTGGTTGGGAATAGAGTGAGACAGAGTTGTACCCTCTCCCCAATGTTATTCAATCTGGATATTGAGCAAGCAGTAAAGGAAAGAAAAGAAAAATTCGGAGTAGGTATTAAAATCCATGGAGAAGAAATAAAAACTTTGAGGTTCGCCGATGACATTGTAATTCTGTCAGAGACAGCAAAGGACCTGGAAGAGCAGTTGAACCGAATGGACATTGCCTTGAAAGGAGGATATAAGATGAACATCGACAAAAGAAAAACGAGGATAATGAAATGTAGTCGAATTAAGTCCGGTGATGCTAAGGGAATTACATTAGGAAATGAGACACTTAATGTAGTAAAGGAGTTTTGCTATTTGGGGAGCAAAATAACTGATGATGGTCGAAGTAGAAAGGATATAAAATGTAGACTGGCAATGGCAAGGAAAGCGTTTCTGATGAAGAGAAATTTGTTAATATCGAGTATAGATTTAAGAGTCAGGAAGTCGTTTCTGAAAGTATTTGTATGGAGTGTAACATTGTATGGAAGTGAAACATGGACGATAAATAGTTTGGACAAGAAGAGAATAGAAGCTTTCGAAATGTGGTGCTACAGTAGATTGCTGAAGATTAGATGGGTAGATCACATAACTAATGAGGAGGTATTGAATAGAATTGGGGAGGAGTTCGTGGCACAACTTGACTAGAAGAAGGGATCGGTTGGTAGAACATGTTCTGAGGCATCAAGGGATCACCAATTTCGTATTGGAGGGCAGCGTGGAGGGTAAAAATCGTAGGGGGGGGGGGGCGGGGGGGCGAGGACAAAGAGATGAATACACTAAACAGATTCAGAAGGATGTAGGTTGCAGTAGGTACTGGGAGATGAAGAAGCTTGCACAGGGTGGAGTAGCATGGAGAGCTGCGTCAAACCAGTCTCAGGACTGAAGACCACAACAGCAACGACATCAACAACATAGGTATCTCATCTGATCCTGACGCCTTTCCACTGTTAAGCTTTTCATTTCCGCGATCAGTTATCTCAATATCTGCCATTTCGTCGTTCGTACGACGATTGAGAGACAGTGCTCCGATGTTCCGCGGTGAAACAACTCCAGAAGACCTGCATCCCTTCAAGCGTGATGTCCTCACCCACAGTTAATGAAGTAAATAAATTTCGTGTGTGACTCACCGATTATATCATTGTTTATAACGTCGTTTCGGCTCCTGCTATCATCAGACCGAAACTTAGAACTGGTAGAACAAGGTCTATTATCAGCATATATAAAATCTGAGCCTGTCGGGATGTCTCCGTTGAGGCATATGTTTTATAGATACTGCCACTGAATCTTGTTTTACAAGTTCTAAGTTTCACTCTGATGACAGCAGCAGCCGAAAGGACGTTATAATTATAGACAATATTAAGCGATATAGGCGGTTTTATTCGCAAAATCTTTTAGCTGGCTAACTATCCATGTCACAAAGCAAGAACCGTGCTGCAGTGTTTTCGGGAGCACCGTAGTGAATTCACGTTGATTTCCTGGTCACCGAAATCACACGATCTGAACCTAACGGAAAGCAACTGGGACGCTATCGTGTGCACGGTTCGCGCCAAAAACCACCGGTTTGAAACTCATGCTCATAAATTAAGAATAATTGCAGGATGTGGTGCCACACAACTTAGCACTACACAAAAATGGCGCTGAGGGAACACACGCAACACAGATCTGTAAGTCCACGGTGTTGGTGGTAAGTTGAGAAAAACGCTACTGTTTCCTGCGCATGTACCCCGACATTAGTATGGGATATGGTCACCACGTACACGTACACACGCCGCACAACGGGTTGGCATACTCTGGATCAGGTGGTCGAGCAGCTGCTGGGCTATAGGCTCCCATTCTTGCACCAGTGCCTGTCGGAGCTCCTGAAGTGTCGTAGGGGTTTGAAGACGTACAGCGATACGTCGGCCGAGAGCATCCCAGACGTGCTCGATGGGGTTTAGGTCTGGGGAACAGGCAGGCCACTCCATTCGCCTGATATCTTCTGTTTCGAGGTACTCCTCCACGATGGCAGCTCGGTGTGGCCGTGTGGTATCATCCATCAGGAGGAAAGTGGGACCCCCAGTCCTCTGAAAAGGCGGACAAACTGGTGCAAAATGCTGTCCCGATACACCTGACTTCTTGCAGTTCCTCTGTCAAAGACATGCAGGGGAGTACGTGTACAAATCATAATACCACAGCACACCATCAAACCACGATCTCCATACAGGTTCCTTTCAAGGACATTAAGGGTGTGGTATTTGGTTCCTGGATCACGCCGGATGAAAACCTGGCGAGAGTCACTGTTCTGATTATACCTGGACTCGTCCGTCAACATAACCTGGGACGACTGTTCCAATGACCTTGTACTGTGTTCTTGACACCAGGTTTTACGGACTCCAGGGGTCAGTGGAATTCACCTTGCAGGTCTCTGGGCGAATAAACAATGTCTGTTCAGTCGTCTGTAGACTGTATGTCTGGAGACAACTGTTCCAGTGTTTGCGCTAAGGTCCCGAGCGAGGCTACCTGCAGTACTCCGAGGCCGTCTGCGGGCACTGATGGTGAGACATCGGTCTTCTTGTGGTGTTGTACACTGTGGACGTCCCGTACTGTAGCGCCTGGACACATTTCCTGTCTGCTGGAATCGTTGCCATAATCTTGAGACCACACTTTGGCACACGGAGGGCCCGTGCTACGACCTGCTGTGTTCGACCAGCATCCAGTCGCCCTAGTATTCTGCCCGTCATAACGTCATCAGTATGTGTTCTTTCGGCGATTTTCAACACACAGTCACCATTAGCACGTCTGAAAACGTCTGCACACTTACTCGCTGCACCGTACTCTGACATGCATCAACACACCTCTGCGTATGTGGACTGCTGCCAGCGCTACCATGCGGCGACCGCAGGCCAAATGCACCGCATGGTCATTCCCCGAGGTGATTTAAACCCGCAAACCGCCCACGAGAGCGTTGTTTCACCATGTATCAGCATTATCCTTAATTTATGAGCGTGAGTGTAAAAGAAAGTGGAGGTGCTCACAGCGGTCCAATGTGGGCTGTAATTATCCTATGGCTGTGAAACTTCGTAGATATTCAAATGCGTTAACGTGGTACCGATTTACACAAAAAAAATTAGTTACAAATGTGGCCACCAGTTGCAGATCTGGCGCTATGGAAGACGTATAAATGTAGTTATGGTCTTCAGTGCGAAGACTGATTTGATGCAGCTCCCCATGCTACTCTGTCCTGTACGAGCTTCTTCATAATCGTGCATCAGCAAAAATTACGGCTGTAGTTTCCCCTTGCTTTCAGCCGTTCGCAGTACCACTACAGCAAGGTCGTTTTGGTTGATGTTACAAGGCCAGTTCAGGGCCAGTTCAGTCAGTCATCCAGACTGTTGCCGATGCAACTACTGAAAAGGCTGCTGCCCCTCTTCAGGAACCACACGTTTGTCTGGCCTCTCAATAAACACCCTCCGTTGTGGTTCTACCTACGATATGGCTATTTGTATCGCCTAGGCACGCCAGCCACCCCACCGACGGCAAGGTTGACGGTTCATATGTTTCCATATGTAATCGATTAGAAACGGGACATGGGCAGGAAAGGTAAAACAAGTGAGGCAGGCATAATGCTGATGTTATTACTAATCGCCACTTACACAATCATTTCGATATGAGCACTGGAGGCCATGCATCTGCTACATAGTGGGGGATGTAGGGGGTATAACTTTCGTGAAACGTTGCATTAACCAGATCTTTCACTGGGCGTGAGACATGAGGTGTTTCCACAGCCTACATGAAAACGGTGGTTTCCACACAGCTGCAGGAATCACATTTTATGTCCCAGATAAATATATTAATTTGCTACATCCAGAGTATGGTTTTTGACCGAGATCTTAATATGGGCAGGGCTCATGACTTTGGTCTTAATTTTGAGGCATAGAGCTCTGGAAACGTTGTTGACAGTTTGTGTGTGTTCAGATGGTTCAAATGGCTCTGAGCACTAAGGGACTTAACATCTTAGGTCATCAGTCCCCTAGAACTTAGAACTACTTAAACCTAACTAACCTAAGGACATCACACACATCCATGCCCGAGGCAGGATTAGAACCTGCGACGTAGCGGTCGTGCGGTTCCAGACTGTAGCGCCTAGAACCGGCGTTTCATTAACAGCACCCGGTCTCTCTTCTCGATAGCCATACTGTTCACTCCCTTTATGGCTCGACAGGTGACAGCATGGATGTCATACCGTTCTACAGACAGTTTAGAGCGCCAGATTTACACCTGGTGGTCAAAATTGGAACTAATTTATTTTTCAGCGTTAATCGGTTCTACGTTGAGGCATTAGCACAAGTTTCGCTGCCAAACTATAATTACAGCCCACATTGGACTTCCGTGAGCAGCTGCACTGTGTAACTTCCGGATACTTCCGGAAAACCTATGAATCCATTCAACACAGAATCGCTGTTGCATTGCGTTCCGAAAGTAGACCGACCTGCCACTAAGCGAGTGGCCACCTTGTCTTGATCAATCAGTGTATGTACCACGCCTATGAGTGGCAGCTGTTAATGTCGCTCTAATGCCCATCCTTTTCTTTTCTGTCCACAGGTTAGTGACCCAGCTACATGCCAGACCTCTCCGCGTCGCTAATGTTAGTAACGAAACGAGGATTGGTAAGTTTTTTAAAACAATTTTGTTGTGTTTTTTGAAGTTTTCCCTGTGGATAGAATATTCCCATCATCTTTCGAACGAGCACCCGGGTCATAATAATTTCTTCTTCAAATATTTCCACTGACGACCGCACAGCCGTCTTTGAGGTGAGTCGGTAACATACGAGGGTCTATCTAAAAGAAATGCACAGTACTTTTGTAAAAATACAGTTTTCATTATACATGTGTGAAAGTTTTACAGTGTGTAGTTACATCCTTCCCGCTTGTTTTCAAACTTAGTTCAACCTGTTCCCGTGAGAGGCGCCGTCACAGCATGTCTTCAAGATGGCTGCTACACTTGACGTTCGTCAGAAAGAACGTGCTGTCGTAGAATTCCTGTGCTGTGAAAACGAGACAGTGGGAAACATCCACAAGAGGTTGAAAAAGGTGTACGGAGATGCTGCTGTCGATCGCAGTACAGTTAGTCGGTGGGCAAGCAGGTTACGTGATGAAAGCGGGCACGGCAGTATTGAGGATTGTCCTCGCAGCGGCAGGCCTCGTACTGCACACACTCCAGACAATGTGCAGGGAGTTAACAAATTAGTGACTGCTGACAGACGCATCACAGTGAACGATTTGTCACGCTACGTTGGGCTACGGGAAGGAAGTGTTTGCAGAACACTGAAAGTGTTGGCGTTAAAAAAGGTTTGTGCCAGGTGGGTTCCCAGGATGTTGACAGTGGCTCACAAAGAAACAAGAAAACCGGTATGCAGCGAACTTTTGGAACAGTGTGAGAATGGAGGAGATGAATTTCTTGGAAGAATTGTGACAGGTGATGAAACATGTCTCCATCATTTTTCACCAGAGACGAAGAGGCAATCGCTGGAGTGGCATCATGCAAATTCACCCAAGAAAAAAAAAATTCAAAACCACACCTTCTGCTGGAAAAGTTATGCCTACGGTGTTCTCCGGTTCCTAAGGACTCTTGCTTATGGACATCGTGCCAAGTTGAACCACCATAAATTCTGATTCATATGTGACGACACTCAAGAAACTTCAAGCTCGACTGAGTCGTGTTCGACCACATCGGCAAAAGCAGGATGTTTTGCTGTTGCACGACAATGTACGGCCACATGCCAGTCAAAAATCCATGGACGCGATTACAAAACTCGGATGGACAACACTGAAACACCCTCCATACAGTCGTGACCTGGCTCCATGTGACTATCATCTCTTTGGGAAACTGAAAGACTCTCTTCGTGGAAGAAGGTTTGAAGATGATGAATCCCTTGAGCACGCTTCCAAACAGTGACTCCAACTGGTTGGTCCAGAACTTTACCGTGCGGGTATGCAGGCGCTGGTTCCAAGATGGCGTAAGGCAGTTGAGAGGGATGGAAATTATGTGGAGAAATGAAAATATTGTTCCTAAAGGATGTATCTACGGACTGTAAAACTTTCAGACATGTAGAATAAAATATGGATTTAAAAAAAAGGTAGTATGCATTTTTTTTGAGTGACCTTCGTATTTAAAACCACTTGGCGCTAGTATACAGTGGATTAATGCGTTTTAATTCAGCCGCCGACTCCCCTTGTATGTATATATGTATGTTTGTATGTCATTTACCAGGGGCGTGCAATAAGTAATGATGTAACTTTTTTTTCTCTCTCTCTCTCTCTTTTTTTTTTTCTCCCTCGGGCAATTTTGAGTGAAAAAATTCCGAATGTTGTGGGACATTGCGGTATATTCGCGCTTCAGCCCCTACAGTTTCATGAATTTGCGATGGGTGCCTGCGCCATACGTAGCCTTCAGAATGGTGTCTGTGACGGAGTTGTGTTCTGAGCAGAGAACTGTCATTGAGCTTCTTTTGGCTGAAAACCAGAGCACCACAGACATTCATAGGAGCTTGAAGAATGTCTACAGAGACCTGGCAATGAACAAACAGCACGGTGAGTGGTTGGACGAGGCATCTCTTAGCATCGCAACAAGATCGTTCAAGCATGTTCGATCTCCGCGTGGGCCGGCCGCTCACAGCTGCAATATTGGAACGTGTAGCCACTCTCATTCGAGGTGATCGACAGATGACAAACACATTGCTGCTCAATTGGACATCGCTGCTGTTGGTACTGCTGACACACTCGTCCACCAGTTGGGGCAGTCAAAGGTGTATGTCGGCTGGGTTCACAGCCGCCTGACGGAGGACCATAAAGAGCAGCGGAGGACCATCTGTGGGGAATCGCTTGCGCGTTACCGAGCTGATCGTGGCGGTACTTTGTCGCACACCGTCACAGGTGATGAAACTGGGGTTCATCACTTCGAACCGGAAACAAAAGGAAATCCATGGAATGGCGCCACACCATCTCTCCACCGAAGAAAAAGTTCAAAGCTGCACCCTTGGCCGGTAAAGTCTTGGCGACGGTCTTCCGGGAGTCTGAAAGGATTGTTTTGTTTCATGTCCTCCCTCATGGTCCAACAATAAACAGTGAAGTACATTGTGCTACACTCGGGAAACTGAAGGAACGACTTCTGCGTTTTCGTCGATACAAAAATTCAAACAATGCAATGCCTCACCCCTTGCTTTTTTTTTTACTTTTTTTTAATTAGCGGTCAGCCATCACATTATCCTGGGCCTTTCTTTTAGATCTTGTGTAAATTTACTTATGTTTTAATCCCAGGCATAGCACATTTCACCCTTCTCCGTTTATTAGGGTGTGAGAGTTGACATTATTGTGTGGGTCAACGCTTGTGACGTGGGACTGAACGAGTGAGCATCATTTTATAGGTTTCCTCCTCTTTGTGCGGCAACAATTTTAGACACTTTCGTCACATTAGTCTGCTTTAATATGTATAAGGGCGCTGATAACTACGGCGTTGAGCGCCCGTAAGGTTTCCCCCCCCCCCCCCCCCCCCTCCCACATAGCGAATACATAGAAAGAAGGATCCTTTATTGTAGGATTATATGATAGCGGAACAATCACTGGTAGCAGTTACTTCTGTAAAATATCTGGGAGTATGCGTGCGGAACGATTTGAAGTGGAATGATCATATAAAATTAATTGTTGGTAAGGCGGGTACCAGGTTGAGATTCATTGGGAGAGTGCTTAGAAAATGTAGTCCATCAACAAAGGAGGTGGCTTACAAAACACTCGTTCGACCTATACTTGAGTATTGCTCATCAGTGTGGGATCCGTACCAGATCGGGTTGACGGAGGAGATAGCGAAAATCCAAAGAAGAGCGGCGCGTTTCGTCACAGGGTTATTTGGTAACCGTGATAGCGTTACGGAGATGTTTAACAAACTCAAGTGGCAGACTCTGCAAGAGAGGCGCTCTGCATCGCGGTGTAGCTTGCTCGCCAGGTTTCGAGAGGGTGCGTTTCTGGATGAGGTATCGAATATATTGCTTCCCCCTACTTATACCTCCCGAGGAGATCACGAATGTAAAATTAGAGAGATTAGAGCGCGCACGGAGGCTTTCAGACAGTTGTTCTTCCCACGAACCATACGCGACTGGAACAGGAAAGGGAGGTAATGACAGTGGCACGTAAAGTGCCCTCCGCCACACACCGTTGGGTGGCTTGCGAAGTATCAATGTAGATGTAGATGCAGATGTAGATAGTGACCGGGCCAAATATCTCACGAAATAAGCATCAAACGAAAAAACTACAAAGAATGAAACTCTTCTAGCTTGAACGGGGAAACCAGATGGTGCTATGGTTGGCCCACTAGATGGCGCAGCCAATGTCAAACGGATATCAACTGCGTTTCTTAAAATAGAAACCCCCATTTTTATTACATATTGGTGTAGTACGTAAAGAAATATGAATGTTTTAGTTGGACCACTTTTTTCGCTTAGTGATAGCTGGCGCTGTAATAGTCACAAACGTGGTATCACGTAACATTCCGCCAGTGCGGACGGTATTTGCTTCGTGATAGATTACCCGTGTTAAAATGGACCGTTTAGCAATTGCTGAAAAGGTCGATATCGTGTTGATGTATGGCTATTGTGATCAAAATGCCCAACGGGCGTGTGCTATGTATGCTGCTCGGTATCCTGGACGACATCATCCAAGTGTCCGGACCGTTCGCCGGATGGTTACGTTATTTAAGGAAACGAGAAGTGTTCAGCCACATGTTAAACGTCAACCACGACCTGCAACAAATGATGATGCCCAAGTAGGTGTTTTAGCTGCTGTCGCGGCTAATCCGCACATCACTAGCAGACAAATTGCGCGAGAATCGGGAATCTCAAAAGTGTCGGTGTTGAGAATGCTACATCAATATCGATTGGGCCCGTACCATATTTCTGTGCACCAGGAATTGCGTGGCGACGACTTTGAACGTCTTGCACAGTTCTGCCATTGGGCACAAGGAAAATTACGGGACGATGACAGATCTTTTGCACGCGTTCTATTTAGTGAAGAAGAGTCATTCACCAACAGCTGTAACGTAAACGGGCATAATATGCACTATTGGGCAACGGAAAATCCACGATGGCTGTGACAAGTGGAACATCAGCGACCTTGGGGGATTAATGTATGGTACGGCATTATGGAATGAAGGATAACTGGCCCCCAATTTATCGATGGCAATCTAAATGGTGCAATGTATGCTGATTTCCTACGTAATGTTCTACCGATGGTACTACAAGATGTTTCACTACATGACAGAATGGCGATCTACTTCCAACATGACGGATGTCCGGCACATAGCTCGCGTGCGATTGAAGCGGTATTGAATAGCATATTTCATGACAGGTGGATTGGTCGTCGAAGCACCATACCGTGGCCCGCAAGTTCACCGGATCTGACGTCCCTGGATATCTTTCTTTGGGGAAAGTTGAAGGATATTTGCTAGCGTGATCCACCGACAACGCCTGACAACATGCGTCAGCGCAATGTCAAGGCATGTGCGAACATTACGGAAGGCAAACTACTCGCTGTTGAGAGGAATGTCGTTACACGTATTCGCAAATGCATTTAGGTTGACGGACATCATTTTGAGCATTTATTGCTTTAATGTGGTATTTACAGGTAATCACTCTGTAACAGCATGCGTTCTCAGAAGTGATAAGTTCACAAAGGTACATGTATCACACTGGAACAACCGAAATAAAATGTTCAATCGTACCTACGTTCTGTATTTTAATTTAAAAAACCTACGTGTTACCAACTGTTCGTATAAAATTGTGAGCCATATGTTTGTGACTATTACAGCGCCATCTATCACAAAGCGAAAAAAATGGTCCAACTAAAACATCCATATTTCTTTACGTACTACACGAATATGTAATAAAAAATGGGGGTTCCTATTAAAAAAAAAAAACGCAGTTACTATCCGTTTGACCTATGGCAGCGCCATCTATCGGGCCAACCATAGCGCCATCTGGTTTCCCCCTTGAAGCTAGACGAGTTTCGTTCTTTGTAGTTTTCTCGTTTGACGATTGTTTCGTGAGATGTTTGGCCCGGTCACGATCAGTGGACCACCCTGTATGTAAAGGAGCAGCGGCGCGCGGAGTGGCCGCGCGTCTAGGGATTGTGCGGCCTCTCCCCCCGGTGGTTCGAATCATCCCTCGGGCATGTGTGTGTGTGTGTGTGTGTGTGTTTTTTGTCCTTAGCGTAAGTTAGTTTAAGTAGTGTTTAAAACTAGGGACCAATGACCTCAGCTGTTTGGTCCCTTAGGAATTCACGCACATTTGAACACATACAAGAGCAGCCGTCTTCGGTTGTTTGCAGATGATACTGTCGTTTATCGTCCAATGAAGTCATTAGAAGATCAAAACAAATTGCAAAATGTTTTAGAAAAGATATCCGTATTATGCAAAAATTGGCTGTTCACCCTAAATAATGAAAAGTGTAGGGTTATCCACACGAGTGTTAAAGGGAATCCATTAACTTTGATTACACGATAAACCAGTCAAATCTAAAGGCCGTAAATTCAACGAAATGCCTAGGAATTACAGTTCCGAACGACTTAAATTGGAAAGAACACACAGAAAATGTTGTCGAAAAGGCAGACCAAAGACTGCCTTTCATTGGAAGAACGCTAGAGATCTCCTGGGAGACTGTCTAGACTACGTTTGTCCGTCGTCTTCTGCAGTAGTGCTGCACGGTCTAGAATCCTTATCAGATACTATTCTCTATCGAATGCGAAAATATTTTGTTGACACCGACCTACAAAGGAAAAGCGATCATCATAATAAAATAAGGGAAATCAAAGCTTACAGGGAATGATATAGATAGGTGTTCGTTTTGTCTGCGCGCTGTTCGAGACGAGTAATAGAGAATTATTGGGAAGCCTTCTACCAGTTTTTCCATTCGCCTGTAAAGAATTCGCGTTAGCATCTTGCAGCTGTGACTTATTAAACTAATACTTCGGCAATTTTCACATCTGTCAACACCTGCTTTCTTTGGGATTGGAATTATTATGTTCTTCTTGAAGTCTGACGGTATTTCGCCTGTCTCATACATCTTGCTCACCAGATGGTAGAGTTTTGTCAGGAATGGCTCTCCCAAGGCTGTCAGTAGTTCTAATGGAATGTTGTGTACTCCCGGGGCCTTGTTTCGGCTTGGGTCTTTCAGTGCACTGTCAAACTCTTCATGCGGTATCATATCTCTCATTACATCTTCATCTACATCCTCTTCCATTTTCATAATATTGCCCTCAAGTACATCGCCCTTGTATAGATCCTCTATATACCTCTTCCACCTTTCTGCTTTCCCTTCTTTGCTTAGAACTGGTTTTCCATCTGAGCTCTTGATATTCATACAAGTGGTTCTCTTTTCTCCAAAGGTCTATTTAATTTTCCTATAGGCAGTATCTATTTTACCCCAAGTAAGATAAGCCTCTACATCCTTACATTTGTCCTCTAGTCATGTATGGAAGTGAAACATGGACGATAAATAGATTGGACAAGAAGAGAATAGAAGCTTTCGAAATGTGGTGCTATAGAAGAATGCTGAAGATTAGGTGGGTAGATCACATAACTAATGAGGAGGTATTGAATAGAATTGGGGAGACGAGGAGTTTGTGGCACATTTTGGTCTGTGGCATCAAGGAATCACCAATTTAGTATTGGAGGGCAGCGTGGAGGGTAAAAATCGTAGAGGGAGACCAAGAGATGGATACACTAAGCAGATTCAGAAGGATGTAGGCTGCAGTAGGTACTGGGAGATGAAGAAGCTTGAACAGGATAGAGTAGCATGGAGAGCTGCATCAAACCAGTTTCAGGAAAAATGGTTCAAATGGCTCTGAGCACTATGGGACTTAACATCTATGGTCATCAGTCCCCTAGAACTTAGAACTACTTAAACCTAACTAACCTAAGGACAGCACACAACACCCAGTCATCACGAGGCAGAGAAAATTCCTGACCCCGCCGGGAATCGAACCCGGGAACCCGGGCGTGGGAAGCGAGAACGCTACCGCACGACCACGAGATGCGGGCCCAGTTTCAGGACTCAACACCACAACAACATCAACAACAACAACATTGTGAAGATAGCCCGATGAACCCTCTGCCAGGCTATTTAGAGTGATTTGCGCAGTATCCATGTGCTTTACTGCCCATTAAAATAGCTACACCACGAAGATGGCGTGCTACAGACGCGAAATTTAACCGACAGGAAGAACATGCTGTGATACGCAAATTATTAGCTTTTCAGAACATTCACACAAGGTTGGCGCCGGTGGCGGCACCTACAACGTGCTGACATGACGAAAGTTTCCAACCGATTTCTCATACACAAACAGCAGTTGACCGGCGTTGCCTGGTGAAACGTTGTTGTGATGCCTCGTGTCAGGTGGAGAAATGCGTACCACCGCGTTTCCGTCTTTGATAAAGGTCGGATTGTAGCCTATCGGGATTGCGGTTTATCGTATTGCGACATTGCTGCTCGCGTTGGTCGAGATCCAATGACTCTTAGCAGAATGTGGAATCGATGGGTTCGGGAGGGTAATACGGAACGCCGTGCTGGATTCCAACGGCCTCGTATCACTAGCAGTCGAGATGACAGGCATCCGCATGGCTGTAATGGATCGTGCAGCCACGTCTCGATCCCTGAGTCAACAGTTGGGGACGTTTGCAAGACAACAACCATCTGCACGAACAGTTCGACGACGTTTGCAGCAGAATGGCCTATCAGCTCGGAGACTGTGGCTGCGGTTACCCTTGACGCTGCATTACAGACAGGAGCGCCTGCGATGGTGTACTCGACGACGAACCTGGGTGCACGAATGGCAAAACGTCATTTTTTCGGACTAATCCAGGTTCTTTTTACAGCATCATGATGGTTGCATCCGTGTTTGGCGACATCGCGGTGAACGCACATTGGAAGCGTGTATTCGTCATCGCCATACTGGTGTATCACCCGGCGTGATGGTATGGGGTGCCATTGGTTACACGTCTCGGTTGACGGCACTTTGAACAGTGGACGTTACATTTCAAATATGTTACGACCCGTGGCTCTGCCCTTTATTTGATCCCTGCGAAATCCTACATTTCAGCCGGATAATGCACGACGGCATGTTGCAGGTCCTGTACGGGCCTTTCTGGATACAGAAAATGTTGGACTGCTGCCCCGGCCAGCACATTCTCCAGATCTCACACCAATTGAAAACGTCTGGTCAATGGCGGCCGAGCAACTGGCTCGTCACAATACGGCAGTCACTACTCTTGATGAACTGTGGTATCGTGTTAAAGCTGCTTGGACAGCTGTACCTGTACACGCCATCCAAGCTCTGTTTGACGCAATGCCCAGACGTATCAAGGCCGTTGTACCGTCGAGAGGTGGTAGTTCTGGGTACTGATTTGTCAGGATTTGCGTGAAAATGTAATCACATGTCAGTTCTAGTATAATATATTTTTCCACTGAATACCCGTTTATCATCTGCATTTCTTCTTGGTGTAGCAGTTTTAATGGCCAGTAGTGTATTTGTGTAGATAATTGTCGGCTACCTGCTGCGTGACTTTGTCGCAATGACATTGAAATTAAAATGTTCTCGAAAGTCTTGGAATTCCTGTGATTGATATGTTGCCAGTATCAGTGTGGATAGCAGGTAAGACTGATCGAGATTCGAGTGGTTGAAATGTCTATGTACGTAACTAAGTTTGTACGGAACTCTCAGTTCCTACTCGCGCCTAACCTGGCCATTTGTTTTACCAAACTCACCGAACCACCCTCGTACTAACAAGGAAACCTCCCCATCGCACCCCCCTCAGGTTTAGTTATAAGTTGGCACAGTGGATAGGCCTTGAAAAACTGAACACAGATGAATCGAGAAAATTGGAAGAAGTTGTGTGGAACTATGAAAAAAAAGTAAAATATACAAACTGAGTAGTCCATGCGAAGATAGGCAACATCGAGGACAATGAGAGCGAAGGAGCGCCGTGGTCTCGTGGTTACGAGAGCAGCTACGGAACGAGAGGTCCTAGGTTCAAGTCTTCCCTCGAGTGAAAAGTTTAATTTTTTATTTTCAGTTTATGTGACAAACTCTTATGTTTTCATCACTTTTTTGGGAGTGATTATCACATCCACAAGAAAACCTACATCGGGCAAGGTAGAAGAATCTTTTTACCCATTCGCTAAGTGTACAAGTTAGGTGGGTCGACAAATTATTCCTGTCATGTGTCGCACATGCCGTCACCAGTGTCGTATAGAATATATCAGACGTGTTTTCCTGTGGAGGAATCGGTTGACCTATGACCTTGCGATCAAATGTTTTCGGTTCCCATTGGAGAGGCACGTCCTTTCGTCTACTAATCGCACGGTATTGCGGTGCGGTCGCAAAACACAGACACTAAACTTATTAAACTGAACAGATCATTACGTTGCGAAAATAAAAAAAATGTAAATTTTCACTCGAGGGATGACTTGAACCAAGGACCTCTCGTTTTGCAGCTCCTCACGCTAACCACGGGACCACGGCGCTTCTGAGCTCATGTCATTCTTGATATTGCCTATCTTGCGCATGGGGTCTTCAGTTTGTGTATTTTGCTTATTTTTTTCATAGTTCCACACAACTTCTTCCTGTTTTCTCGATCGATCTGTGTTCAGTTTTTCAAGGCCTATCCACTGTGCCAACTTATAACTAAATCTGAGGGGGGTGCGAAGGGGAGGTTCCCTTGTCAGAGCCATTTGAACGATATTTGCTGGGATGCTGTGGATATAGGTTACAGTAATTATTTCGAAGATGAAGAGGCTTGCAAAGCGTGGAGACCTGCATCACAGCAGTCTTCTGACTGGAAACCACACCAGCGCACCGTTTATTGGTACCAGTGTAAGTTTCGTTAATGACGACTCGTGTCACCGGCTGCTGCAGAGCTAGCGAGGCGGCGCAGCCGTAACCGCGACATAAGCGGAAATTCCTCCGTGGCCTGCAGCCGCCTCCTCTGCACTCTTCCCTCCCCGCTCTCCCTCCCCCACTCCCCCCATCCTGCCCTCCTATTCCCGCTGTCCGCATTCCTGGGCCGGCGGTTCCTTGTGCTCACACACACACACACACACACACAGCTGCTGTTTACAGTCGACGCGCAGTCGCCTCTCCATAGACCTGCGCTGCGATCCTGCGTCCACACGTTGGTGCCAACACTGGCCAGTTACAGTGTGACAGCGCCTACAGGCTGCAGCCAACAATCAGTCGAATTCGTTTAGAGCCAACATAAGCATGTCTGATCGCGGACGGTGCATCTGCGATGTTCAAAGTGAATAATTACACTACTGACCATTAAAATCGCTACACCAAGAAGAAGTGCAGATAATAAACGGATATTCATTGGACAAATATATTATTCTAGAACTGACATGTGAGTACATTTTCACGCAATTTGGGTGCATAGATCCTGAGAAATCACTACCCAGAACAATCACCTCAGGCCGGAATAACGGCCTTGATACGCCTGGGCATTGAGTCAAACAGAGCTTGGATGGCGTGCACAGGTACAGCTGCTCATGCAGCTTCAACACGATACCACAGTTCATCAAGAGTAGTGACTGGCGTATTGTGACGAGCCAGTTGCTCGGCCACCATTGACCAGACGTTTTCAATTGGTGACAGATCTGGAGAACGTGCTGGCCAGGGCAGCAGTCGAACATTTTCTGTATCCAGAAAGGCCCGTACAGGATCTGCAACATGCGGTCGTGTATTATCCTGCTGAAATGTAGGGTCTCCCAGAGATCAAATGGAGGGTAGACCCACGGGTCATAACACATCTGAAATGTAACGTCCACTGTTCCGAGTGCCGTCAATGTGAACAAGTGGTGACCGAGACGTGTAACCAATGGCACCCCATACCATCACGCTGGGTGATACGCCAGTATGGCGATGACGAATACACGCTTCCAATGTACGTTCACCGCGATGTCGCCAAACACGGATGCGACCATCATGATGCTGTAAACAGAACGTGGGTTCATCCGAAAAAATGAAGTTTTGCCATTCGTGCACCCAGGTTTGTCGTTGAGTACACCATCGCAGGCGCTCCTGTCTGTGATGCAGCGTCAAGGGTAACCGCAGCCACGGTCTCTGAGCTGATAGTCCGTGCTGCTGCAAACGTCATCGAACTGTTCGTGCAGATGGATGTTGTCTTGCAAACGTCCCCATCTGTTGACTCAGGGATCGAGACGTGGCTGCACCATCGGTTACAGCCATGCGGATAAGATGCCTGTTATCTCGACTGCTACTGGTACGAGGCCGTTGGGATCCAGCACGGCGTTCCATATTGCCCTCCTGAACCCACCGATTCCATATTCTGCTAACAGTCATTGGATCTCGACCAACGCGAGCAGCAATGTCGCGATACGATAAACCGCAATCGCGATAGATTACAATCGGACCTTTATCAAAGTCGGAAACATGGTTGTACGCATTTCTCCTCCTTACACTGATGATGGACGAAGTAGAGAGGATATAAAATGTAGACTGGCAATGGCAAGGAAAGCGTTTATGAAGAAGAGAAATTTGTTAACATCGAGTATTGATTTAAGTGTCAGGAAGTCGTTTCTGAAAGTATTTGTATGGAGTGTAGCGATGTATGGAAGTGAAACATGGACGATAGATAGTTTAGACAAGAAGAGAATAGAAGCTTTCGAAATGTGGTGCTACAGAAGAATGCTGAAGATCAGATGGGTAGATCATATAACTAATGAGGAGGTATTGAATAGGCTTGGGGAGAAGAGGAGTTTGTGGCACGACTTGACTAGAAGAAGGGATCGGTTGGTAGGACATGTTCTGAGGCGTCAAGGGATCACCAATTTAGTATTTGAGGGCAGCGTGGAGGGTAAAAATCGTAGAGGGAGACCAAGAGATGAATACACTAAGCAGATTCAGAAGGATGTAGGCTGCAGTAGGTACTGGGAGATGAAGAAGCTTACACAGGATTGAGTAGCATGGAGAGCTGCATCAAACCAGTTTCAGGACTGAAGACCACAACAACAACACGAGGCATAACAACAACGCTTCACCAGGCAACGCCGGTGAACTGCTGTTTGTGTATGAGAGATCGGTTGGAAACTTTGCTCATGTCAGCACGTTGTAGGTGTCGCCACCGGCGCCAACCTTGTGTGAATGCTCTGAAAAGCTAATCATTTGCATATCACAGCATCTTCTTCCTGTCGGTTTAATTTCGCGTCTGTAGCACGTCATCTTCGTGGTGTAGCAATTTTAATGGCCAGTAGTGTAATTATATTTTGTCATTGGAAAACATAAACCGAAACATGCAAAACAAGATGGTGGGCAATGATTGTCACGCATACACACAAAAACAAGGTGCGACAATAAAGTAATGAGACTGATGTGAAAAAAAAATGTTGCTTACCGTTTTAGTCAAGTTTAGTGTTGTCTCCTTCAAAGTAGTTCCCTTCTGATTGCACACACTTTTTCCAGCGCATCTGCCATTGATGGTAACACTTTTAGAACTCATCTTCTGTAATATCCTCCAAGACCCTCGTCACAGCCTTTTGGACATCTTGTGTTGTTTGAAAATGCTGTCCCTTGACCGCCGTTTTGACTCTTGGAAATAAAAGAAGGTCGCACGGAGAGATATCTGGTGAACAAGGTGGCTGTGGTAGCACTGAAATTTGTTTTGATGTTAAAAATTGCTGTACTGACAGAGCAGTATGGAATGGCGCATTATCGTAATGCAGAATCCAATTATCAGCAATGTTGGCGCACACACGAAGAACTCTTTTACGAAGTCTTTCTAAAATTTCTTTATAGTAATATTGGTTAACTGTTTGTCCAGGAGGCACCCACTGTTTATGAACAATTCCCTTGGAATCAAAGAAGCACACAAGCATGCATTTCACTTTTGACTTTGACATGCGAGCTTTTTTTGGTCTTGGTGATCCCTTTGAGCACCATTGTGAGCTTTGGCGTTTTGTCTCTGGATGTTACTCAAAAAACCTACTTTCATCACCAATGATAATTCGGCTCAACAATTCGGGATTGTTTTCCGTTTGCTCTAACAGATCGGCTGCCACATTTTTCCGTGTTTCTCGCTGTTGTGGTGTGAGATTTTTGGGGACCATTTTTGCACAAATCTCTCTCATACCAAGATCTTCAGTTATTATTAGAGAAACCGTCGATTGATATTCAGTTCTTCTGCAATCATTTTCACAGATAATCTTCGATCAGATCGTACGAGTTAACGCACGCCTCGCCAAGTTGACACCCGTCCATGAGGTTGATGGTCGTCCACTGTGGTCTTCATCTTCACCAAACATTTTATTCCAACGAAAAACTTGAGCTCTTGACATAACCTCCTCTCCAAAAGCCTTCTGAAGCTTACCGTAGGTTGTTGTTGCCTTTTCACCCTATTTAACGCAAAAAGAAATGGCATACCGTTGCGCTATATTATGCGGTTCCATTTCCGTGACGAGAGACACAAACACGTGTTAACTTATTACAGCACAACTCACGAGTGAGCAGTTGCATCGATGTGCCACTTGGACTAGAAGCAGCTTATAGACAAAGGTCAAAGATATTGTGCCTATGGAAGCCTGCAGGGTTGCCACATCTTGCAAATAAAATCAGTCTCATTACTTTATTGTCACACCTCGTACTCCAGTCTCATACTGTCTGCTGCGTGACGTGCTTAATAAGATGTGGCCTGGAAAATTCATTTTAGGATCAGTCTTCATGTGGCTTATTTTATGGCCTACATTGGACCACTTTAGTCAATATTGTAAACTAGGTCCTACTGTTTTTTGTTGACCCAATATTTTTCATTCTTTCAAGTCATACCCATGCCCTTCTAATCCGAACTCACACTTCCCATTCTCTGGTTGTTAATTTTTGTTAGTTGTGTGACATGCTTGTCCTGAAATATCGTGAGTGCGTCTGTCTTGACTTTCAAATCCTCCGCCGTAATCTGTAATTTGACCATGTCGTTCTTGAGATCTGTGATCCATCTAATGCCGCTGTTACTATTCCATAACTTCTCAATTATTCTCCTGCTATTTCTATTTTCTGTTGTCCTCATCAAATGTCGTAGGAAAAAGATACCTTTCTTTTTTATTGTACTTGTCAGTGCCTCTATTTCTTTATGTATTTCGTGTTTTTGGTATTTTTTGTGTATACATGTTCTGACATCCTTCTTTCTATTTTGAATAATCTGTCATATTGCTACAGTGTTCGTTGTTTTAAATATACTTTCGCTAGCATATGTTACTTGCGGCTGTGTGACTATTTTGTAGTGTTTCAGTTTCGTGGCTATTGAGAGGCATTTTTTGTTATGTGTTCTTGGTAAAATGATGTGTTTTAATCACTTTGTTTATTCTACTCTGCCATAAATGGTTTCTCATTCAGGGTGTGTGGTGTTATTTCCCCGAAGTATTTAAACTTTTCAACAATTTTTATGTCGTGTTCGCCAATTCTAATTTTGATGCCAGTGGCGGTTCCGTTAGCATTATTTCTGTTTTCTTTCCAAAAGATATTCAAGGACAATACTCTGGGCTATTTCCTGTAATGATTGTATTCGTTGTTTCGTTTCTTGAATGTTGGTGGTGAGAAGAGCGAGGTCATCAGCAAATCCTAAACAGTTCAACTATCTGTCGTCTTTTTGTGTTCCAATCTCAATGTTCTTTGGAGAGTTAAAAAGAAGTGGTGACAGTCCATCTCCCTGCCTTAAAGCAGTTTTTACCAGTAATAATTCAGAAAGCTCCCATCCGAACTTAATTTTCAAATTTGTAATTGTTAAGGTAAGCTCTATCAGTTTAATTAATTTTGGATGGAGTCTTAAATGTCTCAAAATTTTTAACAGTGAGGTCTTTTCAGAGAATCATATGCTCTCTTAAAATCTATAAATGTAATTGAGAGAGACTTGTTGCGTTAGCGGTAATAACCCATGACTAATTTCGCAGTAATTATTTGTTCGGCTCAGCTTCTCCAAGGTCTGAAGCCTCCTTGGTATTCCCCCAGTTCCTTATTCAGTTGTTCTTTGATCCTATTGTGTAAAATCTTGGAAAAAATCTTGTAGGTACACCCCAAGAGCGAGAGCCTAGTTGTCTGGATCGCTTTTGTCTCCTTTCTTACAAAGTGGGTTAATTATAGCTGCGGTCCATTCCTCTGGGAATTTTTGCTGTTGCCCAAATTTTTTGTAAAATAATATTTAAAGATATATGACGGTAGTATCTGTTCCCGAAAGAACAGTTACCGTTGATGACCATTCAGCTTTGCTAGAAATAAAATGATAATTAAATGGACACCCTAGCTGCAAACAGGGGTTGATATACTTCATTGGGAACATGTTGAAAAGGTGAGCCCCGACCGGGACTCGAACCCGGGATATATAGTTAAAATACGGCTTCCCGGCCATTGACTTTCTTGTGCGAACGCACACGCTATGTCCGAACTCGTACGGGACTTGGTAAATTAATCTGACACGAGTAATGAGTATGAGGGGCAAACATCTCGTAGGCGCACTACGAATGTAGTAGTGTGGACATGCTGGGAATGTCGGTCTCACGGGGAGCGTGCAAGGTTTAAGTCCCTACAGGCGCACTATCGTCTGTGCCCTCGGTGGCTCACATGGATAGAGTCTCTGCCATGTAAGCAGGAGGTCCCGGGTTCGAGTCCCGGTTGGGGCACACATTTTCAACATGTCCATAATGATCAACGCCTGTTTGCAGTAGGGTGTCCATTTAATTATCATTTCATATCTAAAGATGTCTGAGTTGTTTTACCAGCATACTTCCTCATTTCCGCAAACACTTGATTTTCCCCACATGCTTTGTAGCTTCTTATTTCTTTAAGTGTCCGCCTCCGTAGCGCAGCAGTCACCGCCTACCACGAAATGGACCCAGGGTTCGATTCCCGGCAGGGGACTGGGTGTTGTGTGTCCATCATCATTTTCATCATCATTGACACGCAAGTCGCCGAAGTGGCGTCAACTAAAAATACAGCGGCCGAACCCCGAAGGGGATATGCCGGCCAATAAATGCCATACGATCATTTCATTTCATTTCTTTAAGTGCAATTTCTATTTCTTCTATTGTAGATGTATTTATATTTTCTGGTTTGGATTTTGCAGGGATGCTTGTGCCTACTTTTAAAAGCTTTTTAGATTCATCCCAGTTAAAGAACTTGTTGAATGCTTTGCCATGAGTTGTGCGTTTTCCTTCTTATAAAGGGCTATTTTTGCATCCTTATTTCTCAGCAGTGTTGTGGGAGAGTTGAAATTACGTAATTGTTTATCAAAGGCTTTTTAAAATACTCTCTGGAAATGGTTTTGTAGAAGTTTTCTTCAATGAAATTCAGTAGATCCTTTTGATATTGCCCATTTGTTTTTCTCATAATTTGAGAGAATTTTTTTTCTGATGTGTTTTAGGTTAGTTGCATTTCCTTCTGTTTTGTGAGTTTGATATTTAGTCCGAGCTTGATGTTTTTCACCATGAATTTCGTCACATTCTGTAGTCCACCATGCATGTTTTTTACGTTGATGTACTGGGGCCGATTCTTCAGCACGCTGTTTTAAAAGTTGGTATCAGTTCCTCAAGATTATCAGTTACTGTTGAATATTTTGTATGTGTTTCTGGTATCTGTCATTTTTATTTTATGTAGGTCATACTTTCTTTTCTCTGTCTGTTTTTCCTTAATTTGATTTTGACCAAATAATGATCTGAAACTGTGTCTGTTCCTCTCAGTACTTTAGCATTTCGAGTTTCTTTATGAAATAATTTGTCCATGCAGACATGTTTCAGCTGCAGCTCTGCTCTTGTCCAATCATGATGTTTCCATGTCATAAGTTTGCTTGGTTTTCTTTTAAAATATCTAGATTTCGAGGTGAGCCCATGTGTTCTGCGAATTTCAACTAGTCTTCGTCCATTTCTATCAGTTTGTTTGTGTGGAGCTCATTTTCCAGTCATACCTCTGTACTTCTTTTCCTCTCCCAGTTGGGCATTAAAATCTCCTTTTAAGGTCTTTACGTTGTTTTCATTGACTTGATTTATTGTCTGATCCAATAGATCTCCGAAATTTTCTACTGTACCATTGTTCTTGTTAGAAAATTTTTCTCATTGGTAGCGACATTCGCGTTCATGATAGTATATACTCTTGTTTGTGACTATCAGAGTTAAAGTTGCGATTCGTGGAGAAATAGTTTTAAAATAAGTTATTGAATCTATCACTTTCACATTTACTAAAAATCCTGTTGCGAATTATGGGCACTGTTTCATTACTCTTTGTCGTTGTTTTGCATTTTGAAATTCTATAACCTTGAGATTCAAATGGAAGTTCTGTTGTATTTCTCATTTCTTGGAGCCTTGCTATTACAATGTTGTGCCTGTCCAATTCATTTGTGAAGCTTTTTGGCTTTTCGGTTTTTATGATATGTGTTGCAATGTAGTTAACGTGTTTGTGGTTTGTTTTGGCATAATGCGCTTGATGAGAATTAGGCGATTTCAAACGCTCCGATTCATTTGAGTCTTCTAGTTGGCTACCCACCGAATCCGATGTAACCTTCTCCTTCCCTACCGGGTTGGAGGGTGGAAACTTGTCTCTAAAAGACCTTTTCACGTTCGGCTGCCAGAGGCTATCAACCTCGAGTGGAGAAAACTCCATGTTACAAATATGGATATGCTGTCGGTTCTTTCGGACATGTCCAAAGAACAGACACCACTGATGACCTGCAGCCGTCTAGAACGAAATTAGGATTATATTAATACCTTCAGCTGCTGACGAGTGTCGATATATATCAACGGGGACAGGTGAAAATGTGCCTCGACCGGGACTCGAACTCGAGATCTCCTGCTTACATGGCAGACGCTCTATCCATCCGAGGGCACAGAGTATAGTGCGACTGCAGGATCTATCTCGCGCACGCCTCCCGCGAGACCCACATTCTCACCTTGTACGTCCACACACTACATTCGTAGTCTCCCACGTCAACACACTCATTACTCGTGGAAGACATTCTTACCAAGTCCCGTAAGAGTTCGGGTAATACGTGTGCATCCGCACAGCAGAAGGTGACAGCCGGTGTTGCCAGAACAGACACCATATCCATGTAAGTATATAGTTCTGTGTGTTAAGAGGATCAAATACGGAAAGCCGACTCGCGATGATTCACGACGTAACCCATTCAGCCAGTGGAGTATACAACATGGTTGGTTGGTTCAAATGGTTCTGAGCACTATGGGACTTAACATCTTAGGTCATCAGTCCCCTAGAACTTAGAACTAATTAAACCTAACTAACCTAAGGACATCACACACATGCATGCCCGAGGCAGGATTCGAACCTGCGACCGTAGCAGTCGCGCAGTTCCGGACTGAGCGCCTAGAACCGCGAGACCACCGCGGCCGCCCAACATAGTTGTTGGGTGATAATAAGTTTATGAAATTAATACTTAAGAAACTATGTAGCTAAAATTCATTGTTTCAGAATTAAGTTTTCATCTATTCATTATATAGATTCAAACTTATTAGAGAAGAAAAACTTCTTTGCCATGATCGCTAATAATAAGCATTATTCTCGATACCGGTTTCGGTAATCGGTGTTACCATCTTCAGATTTGGACAGACAAGTTATTGCATATTTCTTAAAATAGTAGCGAAAGTACTCGTTGTCATGAATTGGCAGGTACGTAGCAGACTACAAGTCTGATGTATCGCCATGTCACCACAGCAGAGCACATCACGCTAGAGTACTGCGCCAATTTCATTACCGTACCACTGAAAAGGTGAGTGTCGGTGAGGTTGAGAAACAGCTGAAATCGAACAGAGCCACATGGCCAGATGGAATCGTTCTGAGATTCTGTACCCAGTTTGCGGCTTAGTTAGCCCCTCTTCTAACTGTAATGTATCGTACATCTCTCGAAGAAAAAGTTGTGCACAGTAGCTGGAAGAAAGCATCCATCACACCCGTCTGCAGGTACGGGAGCTTCAGTCATCCACGAAACTACCGTCCAATGTTCTTGTCACCCATTTATTGTCGAATCGTTTAACATACGAGGCGTATTTTTTAAGTAAGTACCGTTTTGAAATAAAAAAAGACATGCTAAGATA
This sequence comes from Schistocerca americana, assembly GCF_021461395.2. Classification (NCBI taxonomy): domain Eukaryota; kingdom Metazoa; phylum Arthropoda; class Insecta; order Orthoptera; family Acrididae; genus Schistocerca; species Schistocerca americana. The sequence goes on from NC_060128.1 coordinate 145,860,171, forward strand.
TCTCAATAATTTTGTTTTTACATGAAAGCTACCGAGCGAGGTGGCGCAGTGGTTAGCACACTGGACTCGCATACGGGAGGACGACGGTTCAATCCCGCGTCCAGCCATCCTGATTTAAGTTTTCCGTGATTTCCCTAAATCGCTATAGGCAAATGCCGGGATGGTTCCTTTGAAAGGGCACGGCCGACTTCCTTCCGCGTCCTTCCCTAATCCGATGAGACCGATGACCTCGCCGTTTGGTCTCTTCCCCCAAACAATCCAATCCAATCCAATCCAACATGAAAGCTGTATCCAGAATGAGATTTTCACTCTGCAGCGGAGTGTGCGCTGATATGAAACTTCCTGGCAGATTAAAACTGTGTGCCCGACCGAGACTCGAACTCGGGACCTTTGCCTTTCGCGGGCAAGTGCTCTAGAGCACACAGTTTTAATCTGCCAGGAAGTTTCATGAAAGCTGTACCTTAATCTACGCACTGTCTCTATTAGAGTCTGAGTCTTCTTTGTTTACGTTGTGTACTGATCGTTTAAGATGCCTCCGATAATCATCAGTCCCGCCGACTGTGAAGTACGGTTGTTAAAAGATTTCTTGGTGCTAAAGGCCTAAAACGGATCGATATTAATCGTGAGATCTGTGCAGTTTATGGAGAAAACCTTATGACTAATGGAATGGTAAGAAAGTGAGTGAGAGCATTTAAAGATGGCCGCATAAATGTGCATGATGAACAACGGAGTGGGCGTCCTTCGGTCGTTAATAAAAGTTTGGTGCAGGAAATGGACAATAAGGTGAGAGAAAACAGACGCTTTGCGATTTCGTCCTTGCGGGATGACTTTCCTAATGTTTCTCGTAGTGTTTTGTATGGCATTGTGACCGAGCACTTGAATTACCGAGAATTGTGCGCACGTTGGGTACCGAAAATGTTGACGGATGTGCACAAAACCAAACGTTTAGACAGTACATTGACTTTCCTTGAGCGGTACCACAACGACGGTATTGATTTCTTAAGCCAAATTCTTACGGGCGATGAAACATGGGTGGCCTACGTCTCACCAGAATCAAAGCAACCGTCCATGGAAGTTGAGCAAGGGCATCGTTTTGCTGCAAGACAATGCTCGTCCGCATGTGGCGAATCAGACCAAAGATCTCATCACATATTTTCGATAGGAAACTCCAGATCATCCTCCGTACAGCCCCGATCTTGCGCCCAGTGACTACCATCTGTTCCTGCACTTGAAGAAACACCTGGGCGGTCAGCGTCTTCAAGACGATGACGAAGTCAAAACAGTGCTGATGCAGTGGTTAACAAGTCAGGCGGCAGACTTTTGTGAGGAGGATATTCAAAAACTGGTACAACGTTATGACAAGTGCCTCAATATTGACGGAAATTATGTGGAAAATTAGATTAACGTACAGGCTTTCACGAAAAAATAAAATTATTATCTTATCACGTCTTTTTTTAAATTTCAAAACGGTACTTACTTAAAAACTACGCCTCGTATTATGAGCTCAACATCGATCATGTGAAACCAAACTCCCTCTTTTCTCGCGTGATTTCCTAATATCCCTAGGTAACGGGCAGTGCTGTAGTCGTAGTGTTTCTCGATTTCCGAAAAGCGTTTGACTCCATGGCATGCCTACGCTTTTCGTTGAAAGCGGTTGTGCTGAATCGAGGATTTCTTGATACGGTGGATACAGCGTGTTATCGTGGACAGTGCGTCACCGACAGAAGTAACTTCGGGTGTACCCCTGGAAGGATGCTGGGACCCTCATTGTTCTGGTTTTTAATACCTTGCGGACAATATTAATAGCAAACTCAGACATGTCGCAGATGATGCAGTTACCTGTAATAAAGTACTATCCGAAAGAAGTTGCACAAATATTCATTCAGATCTAGATAAGATTTTAAAGTGGTGCAAAGGTTGACTAAAAAAAGGAGGAATAATAAGTCAAAGGAATTTATTCCTTTCGTATTTTCCAATAAACTACTCTGAAGAGCCAAAGAAACTGGTACAGCTGCCTAATATCGTTTTGGCTCACGCGAGCACGCAGAAGTGCCGCAGCTATACGTGGCATGGGATAGATTAATGTCTGAAGTAGTATTGGAGGGAATTGACACCATGAATCGTACAGGGCTGTCCCTAAATCCGTAAGAGAAAGAGCCGGTGGAGGTTTCTTCTGAGCAGCACTTTGCAAGGCATTCTAGGTCAACAATATTCATGAGTGGGGAGTTTGGTGGCCAGCGAAAGTGTTTAAACTCAGAAGTGTGCCCAATTCAGGGCGTGTAGGGCCCCAGCGATCACGCAGAAGTACCGCAACGCGACTTGGCATGGAATCTACTATTACCTGAAGTAGTGCTGGAGTGAATTGACACCCTGAATCCTGTAGGGCTGTCCGTAAATCCGTAAGTGTACGAGGGAGTGGAGATCTCTTCTGAACAACACCGTGCAAGCCACCCAGATACGCTCACCAATGTTCATGTCTGGGGAGCTTGGTGGCCAGCGGAACACAGAAGACTGTTTCTAGAGTCACTTTATAGAAATTATGGACGTGTGGGGTGTCGCCTTGACCTGCTGGAATTACCCAAGTCCGTCGGAATGCACAATGGACATGGATGGATGCAGGTGATCAGACAGGATGCTTACGTACAAGTCACCCGTCAGTCGTATCTAGACGTATCAGGGGTCCCATATCCCTCCAACTGCACGCGCCCCACACCATTACAGAGTCTCCACCAGCTTGAACAGTCCCCTGCTGCCATGCAGAGTCCATGGATTGATGAGGTTGTCTCCATACCCCCCGCTCGATACAATTTGAAACGACACTCGTCTGACCAGCCAACATGTTTCCAGTCATGAAAAGTCCAATGTCTGTGTTGACGGGCCCAGGCGAGGGGTAAAGCTTTGTGTCACGCAGTCATCAAGTGTGCACGAGTGGGCCTTCGGTTCCTAAAGCCCATATCGATGATGTTTCGTTGAATGGCTTGCACTCTGACACTTGTTCATGTCCCAGCATTGGAATCTGCAGCAGTTTGCGGAAGGGTTGCACTTCTGTCACTTTGAACGATTCTCTTCATCGTTGGTGTCGTTCTTGCAGGAACTATTTCCGGCCTCGGCGATGTCGGAGAGCCGGCCGTGGTGGCCGAGCGGTTCTAGGCGCTACAGTTTGGAACCGCGCGACTGCTACGGCCGCAGGTTCGAATCCTACCTCGGGCATGGATGTGTGTGATGTCCTTAGGTTGGTTAGGTTTAAGTAGTTCTAAGTTCTAGGGGACTGATGACCTTAGAAGTTAAGTCCCATAGTGCTCAGAGCCATTTGAACCATTTTTTTTTATGTCGGAGATTTGTTATTTTACCGGATTCCTGATATTCACGGTACACGCGGGAGATTATCGTACGGGAAAATTCCCGCTTCATCGCTACCTCGGAGATGCTGTGTCCCATCGCTCGTGCGCCGAATATAACACCATGTTCAAGCTCACTTAAATCTTGATAACCTGCTATTTTAGCAGCGTAACCGATCTAACAACTGCGCCACACACTTATTGCCTTATACAGGCGTTGCGACCGCAGCGCTATATTCTACCTGTTTACACATCTCTGTACTTCGATACTCATGCCTATATCACTTTCTTTGGCGCTTCAGTGTATAAACAAGCATGTTACACATGCAGATGAAGTATTTTTGTGATGATTCGCTATAGCATAAATGGAGGTCTGTATATGTGGATCGTAAATCTCACTTACTTTGTATTTTCTTTCCCCTTTCTTCAATAAAAACATATTCGGGAATATATATATTTTATTTGAAACTCCACCCTGTGTTTGCTACTGCACACAGAAAATAGGATTTTTAGTGTTAATATTGTTGAAATATATGATTTCCAGTAGAGGTTTTTTTATGCTTTATAACAACTTCATACGAATAAAAAGTAATAATCATACAGTAATTTTTAGCAAGTAATAATTTGTTAGTGCCAGTAAATAAATCTTTATGGTATTTTTTATGATATTCTTCAAAACAGTTATTTTTCCAATGCATAAATACATTCCACGTTTGATTCACAAGCCTCTTATCTTGGGATTTGAACCAGGTTTCCTACAGTTTGAGACATTTCTTGCCTCAACAAATTTTGGTAGTTGGGCAACGTTGTAAAACTTAACTTCTGAAACTGGTTGCAACGCAGCTGTGTTTGGCACTTGATGCACATTTTCTGCATCATACACATCTTCACTGTCAGAAGAATTCACTGTACGAGGACGTCCTGTTCTCCTAGCCACTGTAACGACATCTTAACGTTCTTATTGTTTACCAGTCCAGTTTCATCGAGCTCAGCAAGACAATCTCGAGTCAAAAACGAGAATTCGTGATCTTTCCAATCGGATAACTCTAGTTTGCTGTTAGTAAGAAGCGCTTTTAATTGCTCACCTGTTAATATTTCATGCATAACCGACGGTTATTTCAGTATTTCATTATCGAACACCAAATTGGAATTAGCAGATGTGCATTACAAGCCGGCCGAGCGGTTCTAGGCGCTTCGGTCTGGAACTGCGCGACCGCTATGGTCGCAGGTTCGAATCCTGCCTCGGGCATGGATGTGTGTGATGTCCTTAGGTTAGATAGGTTCAAGTCGTTCTAAGTCTAGCGGACTGATGACCTCAAGATGTTAAGTCCCATAGTGCTCGGAGCCATTTGAACCATTTTTGTATTACAACCTGAAGTTCACGTACGAGGACCTTCAGAAACTGGGTAATTTCATAGTAACGAACAAAATTTAAACAAATCTGAACCAGTTTTCTAACATCTAGAATAGGTAAAAACAAAACAGATTCTCCGTTTAATATTTAGGTATAATAATTATTTACATACCTTTTCGATTTGTAGAAGTAACCATTTTGTGCATACCACCAGCTATAAATGAACACATGAATTGTTCATTGCAAGGTGCGGCTCCCTGATTTTACAACTAAGAGCTAGTCTGCTTACGGAGGAAAAGAAAAGATGGAGATTCACATGTGTGGACCGAGAGAACGAAAAGATTAAATGTTCAGAAATATAAAGTTGTGCCGTTCACAAAGGAAAAAGAGGAAAAAAATACTCCCCTGTATAACTACAGCAAGGGTGAGTTACATTTGGAATCGATCAACTCACATAAATACTTGGGTGTAACACTTTAACAGGCACACAAAGTGGAACGATCCTATAGGTTCAGTCGTGGAGAAAGCAGATTGTAGACTTAGGCTTACTGGCAGAGTACTGAGGAAATACAATCAGACTACATAATAGTCGCTAACACATTACTCGTCCGACCCATCCTAGAATATTGTTTAAGTGTGTGGAGCCTGTACCATATACAACGAAGCGCCAAAGAAACTGGTATAGGCATGCGTATTCAAATACAGAGATGTGTAAGTAGGCAGAATACGGTGCAGCGGTCGGCAACGCCTATACAGGGTTATTACAAATGATTGAAGCGATTTCACAGCTCTGCAATAACTTTATTATTTGAGATATTTTCACAATGCTTTGCACACACATACAAAAACTCAAAAAGTTTTTTTAGGCATTCACAAATGTTCGATATGTGCCCCTTTAGTGATTCGGCAGACATCAAGCCGATAATCAAGTTCCTCCCACACTCGGCGCAGAATGTCCCCATGAATGAGTTCGAAAGCATTGTTGATGCGAGCTCGCAGTTCTGGTCCGTTTCTTGGTAGAGGAGGTTTAAACACTGTATCTTTCACCTAACCCCACGGAAAGAAATCGCATGGGGTTAAGTCGGGAGAGCGTGGAGGCCATGACATGAATTGCTGATCATGATCTCCACCACGACCGATCCATCGGTTTTCCAATCTCCTGTTTAAGAAATGCCGAACATCATGATGGAAGTGCGGTGGAGCACCATCCTTTTGAAAGATGAAGTCGGCGCTATCGGTCTCCAGTTGTGGCATGAGCCAATTTTCCGGCATGTCCAGATACACGTGTCCTGTAACGTTTTTTTTCGCAGAAGAAAAAGGGGCCGTAAACTTTAAACCGTGAGATTGCACAAAACACGTTAACTTTTGGTGAATTGCGAATTTGCTGCACGAATGCGTGAGGATTCTCTACCGCCCAGATTCGCACATTGTGTCTGTTCACTTCACCATTAAGAAAAAATGTTGCTTCATCACTGAAAACAAGTTTCGCACTGAACGCATCCTCTTCCATGAGCTGTTGCAACCGCGCCGAAAATTCAAAGCGTTTGATTTTGTCATCGGGTGCAGGGCTTGTAGCAATTGTAAACGGTAAGGCTTCTGCTTTAGGCTTTTCCGTTAGATTTTCCAACCCGTCGGCTGTGGTACGTTTAGCTCCCTGCTTGCTTTATTCGTCGACTTCCGCGGGCTACGCGTGAAACTTGCCCACACGCGTTCAACCGTTTCTTCGCTCACTGCAGGCCGACCCGTTGATTTCCCCTTACAGAGGCATCCAGAAGCTTTAAACTGCGCATACCATCGCCGAATGGAGTTAGCAGTTGGTGGATCTTTGTCGAACTTCGTCCTGAAGTGTCGTTGCACTGTTATGACTGACTGATGTGAGTGCATTTCAAGCACGACATACGCTTTCTCGGCTCCTGTCGCCATTTTGTCTCACTGCGCTCTCGAGCGCTCTGGCGGCAGAAACCTGAAGTGCGGCTTCAGCCGAACAAAACTTTATGAGTTTTTCTACGTATCTGTAGTGTGTCGTGACCATATGTCAATGAATGGAGCTACAGTGAATTTATGAAATCGCTTCAATCATTTGTAATAGTCCTGTATAAGACAACAGTTGTTGGCGCAGCTGTTAGATCGGTTACTGCTGCTACAATGGCAGGTTATCAAGATTTAAGTGACTTTGAACGTGGTGTTATAGTCTGCGCACGAGCGATGGTACACAGCATCTCCGACATAGCGATGAAGTGGAGATTTTCCGGTACGACCATTGACGAGTGTACTGTGAATATCAGGAATCCGGTAAAACATCAAATCTCCGACATCGCTGCGGCCGGAAAAAGATCCTTCAAGAACGGAACTGAAGAGAATCGTCCACCGTGACAGAAGTGCAACCCTTCCGCAAATTGCTGCAGATTTCAATGCTGGGCCATCAACAAGTGTCAGCGTGCGAACGATTCAAACATTATTGATACGGGCTTGAGGAACCGAAGGTCCTCGCGTGCACCCTTGATGACTGCGCGACACAAAGCTTTACGCCTCACCTGGGCCCGTCAACACCGACATTGGACTGTTGATGACTGGAAACATGTTGCCTGGTCGGACGAGTCTCGTTTCAAATTGTATCGAACTGATGGACACGTACGCATGGAGACAACCTCATGAATCCATGGACCCTGCACGTCAACAGGGGACTGTTCAAGCTGGTGGAGGCTCCATAATGGTGTGCGCCGTGTGCAGTTGGAGTGATATGAGACCCTGATACGTCTAGATACGGCTCTGACAGGTGACACGTACGTAAGCATCCTGTCTGCTCACCTGCATCCATTCATGTCCATTGTACATTTTGACGGAATTGGGCAATTCCAGCATGACAACGCGACACCCCACACGTCCTGAATCGCTGCAGAGTGGCTCCTGGAGCAAATTTCTGAGTTTAAACATTTTCAATGGCCACCAAACTCCCTAGACATGAACATATCTGGGATGCCTTGCAACGTACTGTTCAGAAGAGATCTCCACCCCCGCATACTCTTACGGAGTTATGGACAGTCCTGCAGGATTTATAGTGTCAGTTCCCTCCAGCACTACTTCAGACATTAGTCGAGCGCATACCACGTCTTATTGCGGTACTTCTGCGTACTCGCGGGGGCCTACACGATGTAAAGCAGGTGTACCAGTTTCTTTGGCTCTTCAGTTTAGGACCAGTGTAGAGCATATTGAATGTGTACAGAGAAGGGTAGCAGGAAAGGTCATATATTTGTTTGACCCATGGAAGAGTAGAACAGAGGCTGAAGAAATGGACTGGCAGTTGCCTCATGTACATTTGTACTCTGCCTGCCAACTTACGGTGTATGGCGGAGGGCACTTAGTGTATCACTTTCACTTCGCCTGTTCTGTTCCAGTCGCGAACCGTTCGCGGGAAGAGCGATTGTCTGTAAACCTTCCTGCAAGCTGGAATCTTTAATTTTGCGTACGTGCTCTTTTCTGAAAGACAATAGTGGGAGGAAACAGTGCATCGGTTGACTCTTCTGGGAACGCACGCTCTCGGTATTTTAACTGTGAACGGCAGTGTGAGCACAACGCCTCTCTTGCAACGTGTGCCTCAGCGTGACGCTGCCATGCTTACTGGATGAACCCGTGACGAAACGAGATGTTTTTCTTTGGATTTCTTCTGTGTTCTCTGTCAGTTGTATCTGGTATGGACCTCACGCTGACTTGACGAACAAAGTAAAGCATTGGTCGAACGAGTGCTTTGTAAGCTACTTTCTTCGCTAGTGGTCTGCGTTTTCTGAGGGTTTTTCCTACGTTGATTCCCCGTTAAGAAGAGCGCTAAAACACAGTTTTAATGGCATTTTTTCTGTATCTTTTTTTCTTCCCAAAAACCTGACATGTATTCGCTGTGTTTCTTCTTTCTGTCTTCTGTCCACTTCTTTCCTGTTTTCTTCTCTTTGAGCGTTTGCTGAATTTTGTTTTCTATTTTATCTCTCTGTATTTTTCCCCGCCTATCGTGTCTTCTGTGGATATGTTCAGTTTCTTGAGGTCTTCCGCGGTTTCCTTTACCCAGTTGGTTTTCACTGTATTAGTGTATGTTAAAATTTTTCTTGGTCAGTCTGTTTTCGTTCATCCTATGAATGTGTCCGAAGAACTTTGCCTTTCTTCTCCTGATGCTCGTGCCGTTCTCTTGTTAGCCTCTTTATCTAGATACCGTCTTTCTGAACTGGCACATAGATCCTTTCCAGTATTTTCCTCTGTTGTTTTCCGTCTCGTTGACTTTTATCCTTCACGTGGTTACTGTTCTTTCTGAGGCATACAAGGCCTCTGGTAAGGCTACTATACTTTATTTATTTATTTCTTTATCGTCGCCTTGTCCCACGTCACATACGGTCGGCGTTGCTCTTCTGGAGCGTTCTCCTCCGTAGTGCTCTATTCATTGCCTCTTCCTTCTTCCATCCTTTCTCCCCTAGGTTCCCGGATATCATACCCTTCCACCTCATCTTCGGTCTTCCTCTCCTTCTCGCTCCTTCAGTCTTCATATCATCAACTTTGTTTCCGATATACTCTTCCCGTTTTCTCTTTAAGCGTCCATAGCACCTTTGTCTGCTCTCTTGTATCTTTTTCCCCATGGGTTCCACTTTCGCACCTCCTCTAACAAATTCGTTTCTAATCCTGTCCTTCCTTGTTACCCCACACATCCACCTCAGCATCCTCATATCCGCCACTTCCATCTTCCTTTCCTGGGCTACTGTGATTGGCCACGTCTCTGCCCCGTATATCATAGCAGGCCTTACCACCGACTTGTACACTTTCCCTTCCAACCCAATGCTCACCTTCTTGTCACACAACACTCCACTCATTTTCCTCCAGTTGTTCCAACCGCAGTTTATTCGGTGTTGTATCTCGCTTTCCAGTCCTCTGTACGATCCCAGGTATTTAAATTTGCAGACCGATGATTTCAGCTCATCATCCTGGATCTTGCAAGACCTCATCTGCACCTCCTTCAGTGCTAAATACTCTGACTTTGTCCTGCTAATCTTCATCCCTCTTTCTTATAGTGCCTTCCTCCAATCCTCCAGCTTTTCCTCAAGTCTGTCGATGCTCTGCTCACAAAGAACCACATCGTCCACAAACATCGTATTCCAAGGCGCTTCCTTCTTCACATCTTTCACCAGCACATCCATAATCAGGTCAAAGAGGTAGGGACTAAGCGCAGACCCTTGATGTAACCCTACTTTTACTGGAAACTCCTTTGTCATGCCCACACTACTTCTCACCTGTGTCATTGCTCCTCTGTACATTTCCTTCACTAACTTCACGCACTGCTCTCTCATGCTTCTCCACATTTCGTCCCTTGGGCACTCTGTCATGTGCTTTCTCCAAATCAATGAAAGCCATACGTAGGTCGGCTTGTAGCTCCCTGTGTCTCCCCACTATCGACCTTAAAGCATGTATTGCATCAGTCGTTCCTCTCGCAGGCATGAACCCAAACTGTTCTTCACACACCACAGTCTCCTTGCGTAATCTTGCTTCTATAACTCTTTCCCAAATTTTCATTGTGTGTGCCATCAGTTTAATAGCTCTATAGTTACTGCAGTCCTGCACATCACCTTTCCCCTTAAATATTGGGATCAGTACACTTGTTCTCCACTTGCCTGGCATCTGTCGCCGAATCTTTTTCATTAAATCCCAGAGGATATCAATTCCCTTTTTACCGAGACACTTCCATACCTCAACAGTAAGGCTACTGTACTATAGTGTCGTAATTTGCCACCGATGGAAATACTTGTTTTGTTGTAATGATTCCATGTAAGTTTGGATGCTATTTGTACCTTTAGTAGTCATTTCTTCATTGGATGTCGCGTTCAGTCCTGCTTTCTGTGTAAGCTCTCCCAGGTACCTGAAACTTTCGACTTGTGTTACCTTTACATACTTTGTAGCCAATGGGTGCCTGTCTGTGGATTTTGTGTCCATGTATTCCATTTTTTCATATGAGATTTGTAGTCCTGTTTTGGCTGAGAGCAATTGCCATCCCCAAATTACTCTTCCGCAGTGGGAAGCAAGAAGGTGCTTCAAACATAAATGTACGTCTGTGTTGTGATAGTGCCACGCAAAGCAACAAGGGGTGCAAGCCCCCTCCATGAAAAACACGGCCACACCGGAACACCACCGCCTCCGAATTTTACTGTTGGCACTACACACGCTGGCAAAATACATTCACCAGGCATTCGCCATGCCCACACCCTGCCATCGAATCGCCACATTGCGTACCGTGTTTCGTCACTCCACACAACGTTTTTCCACAGTTCAATGGTCCAATGTTTACGCTCCTTACACCAAGCGAGGCGTCGTTTGGCAATTACCGGCGTGATGTGTGGCTTATGAGCAGCCGCTCGACCATGAAATCCAAGTTTTCTCACCTCCCGCCTAACTGTCATAGAACTTGCAGTGAATCCTGATGCAGTTTGGAGTTCCTGTGTGATGGTCTGGATAGAGGTCTGCCTATTACACATTACGACCCTCTTCAACTGTCGGCGGTCTCTTGTCAGTCAACAGACGAGGTCGGCCTGTACTCTTTTTCATAGGAGATTTGTAGTCCTGTTTCGGCTGAGAGCAATCGCCATCCCCAAATTACTCTTCAGCAGTGGGAAGCAAGGAGGTGTACGTGTGCCTTTACTTTTCCACTTCACTATCGCATTGGAAACTGTGGACCTAGGGAAGTTTGGGAGTGTGGAAATCTCGCGTACAGACTTATGGCACGAGTGACACCCAATCACCTCGTAACACGCCCGGTGGTACAAATGGCGGGGGGGGGGGGGGGGGGGTCCCTTAAAGGCCACACCATGTACCTGATAATCCCGCGGCGGTCGTACTGTTCTGCTCCACGCTGCTGTTGGCTTGCCTGGAATTATCTATCGAAATATGCAAGCGGGTTTAGGGGAGCCACTCAATGTTAAAACACAAAACTATTCGGCGTCTGGTATGAACAACTATATTCTGAGATGAATGATCGCACGAAAGTTCTTACGCTCGTCATGCATACAGATTTCTTTAGGTACCAGTCCTCCTTGACACTAGTAATGATATTTTAACACTGTTCGTAAAGTTAATTTTTCAGTTCTCACTTGTAAGAGCGTGCGCGTAACCGTCGCGGTGCGGCTGATTGTTGATTATGCGGAAACGCGATGACCGAACGCACGCCCTCACGCTCGCTACAAGACACTGGCACTTAAATGTTCTCTTTTGTGGTAAATAGTATTACTGATTCACATTAGTTCATTCTTGGAGACTGAACACGGCGCGGTTGATTGATACTGTACGGTACGACACGCAACTAGAGGATACACAAAAATACGTTATCGGCGACATTGTTCATTTTTTAATTACTTCTTGACGCACTTTCCTCTAAATCACTTCCATATTTCATCACTTTACTGTAACAGCACCTGTAGCAACACTTCAGCCTCAATACTAATAAAGCTTCTTACATGCAGAGCTACCCACAACACAACGCACCAGTTTCGTGTCCCGCGCTCGACTCTGCAGACGCGGCTGCTCGCAAAGATACTCCGCAACCCATCCAGCGATATGAGTGTACGCTTACAACCTGACCAAGTTCGAAGTCCGTGAGTTCCGCGGAGTGTCTCAAGAGATTCCCGGGCTCCTTGTTTATTATGGCTGTGTCATCGATAAAGGCCAGACTTTTTATGTTCACGATTCTGTCCTTATGTCTGCCCACCTTTACCCCATTGTCCCAAGACCAGATTCTCTTCAATGCAACCACAAAGCGTGTCTGATATTCCCAAAGACCTTGTAAAAAATAACTAGACTCACTGATGGCGCTGCAGTCGCGGGATAATTTGAACCTTCCGCTGGACGCCATTATAGTGGTTGTAGTCTGATGTCTAGTATTGTTGTTTATGAAGACCCTGATTCAACGTTGTATATTTGTTGGGGCGTACGTACAGTATTTGTTACTCGTAATTCTACTGTCTGTACATTCCAATCAAAAGAAGTACAATGGTGAAGAGTTGTGCAGCGATTAATTGTACAATTAAATTCGAGAAAGGAACGAATATTACATTTCACAGGTATGTGAATATTTTAAGTTGTTTTGTATGTCAGTGCACTTGCTTAATAAATGTTTTTGTAACACGGTATTAGCATAATGGCTGTGCATCTATTTGCAGCCGGCCGCGGTGGTCGTGCGGTTCTAGCGCTGCAGTCCGGAACCGCGGGACTGCTACGGTCGCAGGTTCGAATCCTGCCTTGGGCATGGATGTGTGTGATGTCCTTAGATTAGGTAGGTTTAAGTAGTTCTAAGTTCTAGGGGACTGATGACCTAAGATGTTAAGTCCCATAGTGCTCAGAGCCATTTGAACCATCTATTTGCAGGTTTCCTTTCTCAAAACCACAGCTGTTACAAAAATGGTTACACGCTGTCAGGAGGCAAGATTTCCGATCGACAGAATACCAGTTTATATGTTCTGATCATTTTGAAGAAAGTTCGCTGATCGATAGTGTTTTCATGGTCTAGATTAGGTTGAAACTTGATAATTTGGTCGTGAGTTGCCAAAGCACTATATAACGCACTTCTCGTCATAAAATCTTAAGCAAGGTAGAGTCAGAAAATATCTATTAATATAGTGGGCAAATCTTCGAGTATTTTGACGCATTTTTGCGTACATCTATTGTAAATGAACTACGAAAAATGCTAGGGGTCCAGTTCATAACTTTTAGCTACGGCAGATTCCATGTAGTACGTAAGATAAATTCATAAACAGTGACTAGTTGCTGTTTGTTCATAAATTAAAAAGTATATTGTAGTAACGTATTTAAATGAGGCATTATGTTTGCGACCTAACTCGAGGGAAGGCATTTTATAACCAAAAGCGATGTATAAACATTCGAACTCCGCGCGCCAGTTTACCACTCTAATGGCCGCCGGCCAGCTATTCAATTTGTCCGCTCTTCACAGTCGACCACTCGTGCGGTTGTGGGGGCCTGGATATTCCGTACGCTCGTATTTTTGTTCATTAGGCGGCAGTGCGGAACTGTATCGAGTGCCCTCCAGAAATCAAAGAACCCGGCATCTACCTGGGCGGCTGTGCACCTACGGAGCGAGCTGGGTTTCACACGATCTTTGCTTTCGGAACCCATGTTATTTCCTGTAGAGGTTTTTGGTCTCCAGAAATGTCATAATAGATTCGAAGGCGAAAGCTATGCCAAAAGAACCTATTCAGTAAGTTTCAAGAACCGGCTTTGAATGATGAATCTAGGAATACTCAACAACCCCCTACGTATAATTCACGTACAGATCGCGAGGACAAGATCATATTAATTACATCACGAACAGAGGCCAGTAATCATTCATTCATCCCGCGCTCCATACGTGAACGATACGGGAAGCACCTCTGATAACAGCTACAAAGGGAAGTACCCTCTGCCATGCACTTCACAGTGGTTTACAGAGTCTGATTATCGATGTGGATGAGAGTCATGACGTATTGCTTGCCGTGTTTAACGCGAATTTCTGTTTAGCAGAAAATAACCAGGTAGTGACCATGTGTGTTTGCCTTAAGACGATTTATGTGCAATGGTCTCTGTCGATTTTAACGAACGCGTCATGAAATTGGATTATGACTACAGGCAAAGGGGAGTCAAAGCGTGTAAAGATTACACAAACTAAAATTTTGATTGGAATGCCTTTGAAGCTGCCAGATAAGTCGAAAAGCTAGGCTCCCTTTTTTATATCTCTAACTTTACGCAGGACATATTCACCTTTTTTGTGCTAAGCTACTTTCACCCTTCCATAATTCTGACGTTAGACCGCCGTAGCTTGGCACTCTCCATACAGACTTTTGTTGTAGTGATTAAAATTCTTCTGGGTATTATGCCGCGTCATTGCTAAACACTAACCACGATAATAAACTGAAACCGACGTTTCGGCCGAATTACAACAGCCTTCCCCAGGGCACGACTGGTTTTGCATGGGGATAGGTGCTTCTATTTATTACAGACTATCGATGTCGGACGTCACTGTTGCAAAAACTTTTAATTGGCCCTCTAATATGATTGGCTAGTCAAGACGTAAGGGAAGATGGAGAGAGAGAGGCTATTCGTGGATGTCCATGTGGTCAACGATTGGTAGCTGTCGGCCAATCAGCGTTCGGCTTCTGGTCGGCAAGTTTTCCTTCTGGTGTGCCAGAAAATGGACTGAGAGTTGCTCTACAGCTGTTCGTGCAGATACGCCCGTGTCACGTGAAGCTTCTGCCCCGCGACCGCTCGCGACCCGTAGACTGGGATGGCCGGCAGCCAGGACGCCGGAAGTTTGTAGCCATCCGCTCTGTTGATGTTGTCAGGCTGCTTAATAATTTCGATCGCCTCCCGTATTTTGCGTTCTCGCATCCACGTTTCTTTCGCCAGTACTCGGGCTTCCTGGAACCTGATAGGTTGTCCACAGTCACGGTGGTGTTGCACTATCGCCGATTTATTACGTTGTTGTAATCGTACATGGCGTTCGTGTTCTGCTACTCGTAAGCTGACTGGTCTCCCTGTTTGTCCTATGTAGGCAGCTCCGCACTCACAGTTTTGTTGACTCGGGCGATGATTGATCCGGTATAGGCTTTTTTTTATTGTCTTTCGAACCATGTTGCTTATACCGTGGCAACGGATAAAGCTTTCACAAAACAACAGGACGACAACTAATGACACGTATTAAATTCTCACAAAATTTGAACCTAATCGCACAAGTATGAAACACACAAATGGCGCGAGTAAGAAAACTCATAAAAATGTGTTTTTTTTCACATAAAATCCGAATAAAGCTAGATTTTTTAAAGCGAGTATTCAGTTTTATTGTAAGAAAGCATTAAAAAAATGTTTCATCTTGAACTGTTTTCACTCTTTCAGTTCACTTAGGAACGAATTTTACGTGTTACATTTACTTCGACTTTAAACCATCATATCTCGACGACGGATAAAGAATATTAGATAAAAAAATTACTTTTTGACTTGATCCATTTATATAGCTTCGTGCAAAGCTTGAACCCATTCGTACGAGTTTAAAGTCTCGAAGTGGCGCACTTCAAGAATCTCCCAGTAAAACCTTTTTTTTTTTGTACGTAAAATCGAAACGAAGCAAGATTTTTTTAAACAGTTAGAACTTTTTTTTTTTGTACGTAAAATCAAAACGAAGCAAGATTTTTTCAAACAGTTAGAACTTGTCTCGGACCGAGGACCGATGCACCAGTGACAGAAATTTGAGCCACTAGTCTCTCTCCAGTCCGGACTTATTTAAGGGTGATTGTTTTTGCACGTGAAATGCAAACGAGAGTGGCTGTTTTTGCACTTCAAATCCGAAGGTTGCACACAGAAATGGCGCCATTAGCAAAGCATTAATTTCAACCCAATTCAAATCTGTTGCAAATATGAATTAAACGATTCGCGCAATTTTTCTGGGCGCCAGCACCGGTTCGTCGTTCGAGTGTACTGTAACATAGCTTCAATAAGGCAATGTTCCGGTTGGCCGTGCGGTCTAACGCATGGCTTTCCGGGCGGGAAGGCGCGCCTGGTCCCCGACACCAATCCGCCCGGCGGACTTGTGTCGAGGTCCGGTGAACCGGCCAGTCTGTGAATGGTTTTAGGCGGTTTTCCATTTGCCTGGCCGAATGCAGGCTGGTTCCCCTTATTCCGCCTCAGTTACACTATGTCGGCGATTGCTGCGCAAACAAGTTCTCCACGTACGCGTACACCACCATTACTCTACCACGCAAACATAGGGGTTACACTCGTCTGGAGTGAGACGTTCCATGGGGGGTCCACCGGGGGCCGAACCGTACAATAAACCTGGGTTCGGTGTGGGGCGGCGGAAGGGTAAAGTGGACTGCGGTAGTCGTCGTGGGGTTGTGGACCACTGCGGCTGCGGCGGGGACGGAGCCTCTCCGTCGTTTCTAGATCCCCGGTTAACATACAATACAATACGATACAAGGCAGATGTTCGAAATGTCAATACGAATGGCGTCTGGTCCGGGCTAAACTAAAAACTTTTCACTTCGTGTTCCTAGCTCAAATAGGAGCCGAGTACCAAGACAGCCCAAAACAACTATTCTACGCGCGGCTTTTGCATGCGTAGCGATAAATGTCCTGTGGCTATGGCCCCCCGTCGGGTAGACCGGTCGCCTGGTGCAAGTCTTTCGAGTTTACGCCACTTCGGCGACTTACGTCTCGAATGGGATGATATGAAGACAACACAACACCCAGTCCCTGAGCGGAGAAAATCTCAGACCCAGCCGGGAATCGATATCGGGCCCCTTTCCATGGCATTCCGTCGCGCTGACCACTCAGCTATCGAGGCGGACTACGTAGCGATGATACTCTGCTGGCCATTAAAATTGCTACCGAGCGAGGTGGCGCGGTGGTTAGCACACTGGACTCGCATTCGGGAGGACGACGGTTCAATCCCGCGTTCGGCCATCCTGATTTAGGTTTTCCGTCATTTCCCTAAATCGCTCCAGATAAATGCCGGGATGGTTCCTTTGAAAGGGCACGGCCGACTTCCTTCCCTAATCCGATGAGACCGATGACCTCGCTGTTTGGTCTCTTTCCCCAAACAACCCAATTAAAATTGCTACACCAAGATGAAATGCAGATGATAAACGGGTATTCATTGGACAAATATATTATACTAGAACAGGCATGTGATTACATTTTCACGCAATTTGGGTGCATAGATCCTGACAAATCAGTACCCAGAACAACCACCTCTCGCCGTCATAACGGCCTTGATACGCCTGGGCATTGTGTCATACGCAGCTTGGATGGCGTGTACAGGTACAGCTGCCCATGCAGCTTCAACACGATACCACAGTTCATCAAGAGTAGTGACTGGCGTATTGTGACGTGCCAGTTGCTCGGCCACCATTGACCAGACGTTTTCAAATGGTGAGAGGTCTGCAGAATGTGCTGGCCACGGAGGCAGTCGAACATTTTCTGTATCCAGAGAGGCCCGGACAGGACCTGCAACATGCGATCGTGCATTATCCTGCTGAAATGTAGGGTTTCGCAGGGATCGAATGAAGGGTAGAGCCACGGGTCGTAACACATCAGAAATGTAACATCCACTGTTCAAAAGTGCCGTCAATGCGAACAAGAGGTGACAGAGACGTGTAACCAAGGGCACCCCATACCATCATGCCGGGTGAAACTCCAGTATGGCGAGGACGAATACACGCCTCCAATGTGCGTTCACCGCGATGTCGCCAAACACGGATGCGACCATCATGATGCTGTAAACAGAACCTGGATTCATCCGAAAAAATGACGTTTTGGCATTCGTGCACCCAGGTTCGTCATTGAGTACACCATCGCAGGCGTTCCTGCAGAAAGGAACGCCTGCGATGGAGCGTCAAGGGTAACCGCAGCCATGGTCTCCGAGCTGATAGTCCATGCTGCAGCAAGCGTCGTCGAACTGTTCGTGCAGCTGGTTGTTGCCTTGCAAACGTCCCCGTCTGTAGACTCAGGGACCGAGACGTGGCTGCACGTTCCGTTACAACCATGCGGATAAGGTGCCTGTCATCTCGACTGCTAGTGATGCGAGGCCGTTGGGATCCAGCACAGCGTTCCATATTACCCTCCTGAACCCACCGATTCCATATTCTGCTAACAGTCATTGGATCTCGACCAACGCGAGCAGCAATGTCGTGATAAGATAAACCGCAATCGCGATAGGCTACAAGCCGGCCTTTATCAAAGTCATCAACGTGATGGTACGCACTTCTTCTCCTTACACGAGGAATCACAACAACGTTTCACCAGGCAACACTTGTTAACTGCTGTTTGTGTATGAGAAATCGGTTGTAAACTTTCCTCATGTCAGCACGTTGTAGGTGTCGCCACGGGCGCTAACCTTATGTGAATGCTCTGAGAAGCTAATCATTTGCATATCACAGCATCTTCTTCCTGTCGGTTAAATTTCGCGTCTGTAGCACGTCACCTTCGTGGTGTAGCAGTTTTAATGGCCAGTAGTGTAGCAGCGTGGTGTGTGTTGCGGGTGTGTCGCAGCGAGGGCCGCCAGCTAGCTGGAGCCAGCTGCCCCGGCCGGGATGCGACGCCCAGACTGAAATGCGGCGGCAGCGGCGGCGGCTGTCGGCCACGCCCACCGCGGCGCTATTGATCGCGCCCCCCCTCCGTACCCCTTCGGCCCCCCACCTGCGGCTCTGGCGTACTACTACGCCGCGTCCTTGCGTAAACACAGCGCACTACGCCGCCGCACAGATATGTACGCTGACGAGCCAAAACATTATGGCGGCCGCACACCGCCGGATTGAGCGCACGTGGCGCGGTAAGGGAAGCATGCCGGGCGGAAATTATTTAATCCGACAAACTTCGGGTGGTTGCCTGGGACATAGACCGTACTTTATGCTTATTATCCGATGTATCCTTCCACGACCGGTACTGATTTCACTTGATACTTCCCAGATGACAGGCTGCTGTCGGTGCATAGAACTTCCTCGTAACGTTTCATCTCCGACTGCGGGAGACATCTTGAGAACTAAAGCGCCAAAGTGCAACAAGAACTCGAGAGATCACTGTGTATTTAGGAAGCGTAGCCCACCCGGTTGGGTCTTTCCCATTAATTTAATAGAATATCTCAAAAGTCGATGTTGTTTATTACAAGTAATGCGTTTTCTGCAATTCTTGTTGCAAAGTCCGAAGAGTTGACTGGAATGTTTCCCCAGAGGCCAGAAATCTTACTGGACTGCCAAGTTACACACTGAAAGTTTTTTCTGTTGAGAAACTTCCTATGAAATGTAGCTACCTCTGTGTCTATGGACGGGCTCATGTTTGTATCTCGCAGATAAATAGTTTTTTCAGTGATGGTGATCAACTTCGAAAAAATGTCGTCTTTCATTCGAATGAAATTACGAATTTCGATATTGAAATCGTAGTGTCAAAGTTCGTTATTTCGGAGTGTTGCCAGTCAATGCAGCATCGAGAATGTGGATATTATGCAGGCACAATCTGACATTAGACCCTATACCCAAACTATATGCAGTTTAAAAACGTAAATGGGATCAAAATTCAATTGAATTAAGGAATAACTTCTATTAGTATGTATCTGAGAGCCCGCCCGGTAGGCCGTGTGGTCTAACGCACGGCTTTGCGGGCGGGAAGGAGCGCATGGTCCCCGGCACGAATCCGCCCGGCGGATTTGTGTCGAGGTCCCGAGAGCCGGCCAGTCTGTGGATGGTTTTTAGGCGGTTTTCCATCTGCCTCGGCGAATGCGGGCTGGTTCCCCTTATTCCGCCTCAGCTACACTATGTCGGCGATTGCTGCGCAACCAAGTTCTCCACGTACGCTTACACCACCATTACTCTACCACGCAAACATAGGGGTTACATTCGTCTGGTGTGAGACGTTTCCTGGGGGACCACCGGGGGCCGAACCGCACAATAACCCTGGGTTCGGTGTGGGGCAGCGGAGCGGTGAAGTGGACTGCGGTAGTCGTCTGGTGTTGTGGACCACTGCGGCTGCGGCGGGGACGGAGCCTCTCCGTCGTTTCTAGGTCCCCGGTTAACATACAATACAATACAATTTAGGAAGCGTAGAAGCACCACAGTCAAAAACAAAAAAAAATATATCAATTGGATAGAGCCTGCCTCCACGTGGCGGGACATGGGCAACGGTGTGAGTGGGGACGGGAGCCGGTGTGGTGTTACTTTCAGTCACACCGGACCCAGTCACAGCGGCTAAGTGGCAACATACGACCCACCATAAGAAATTAGACGGTGGGTCATAAATAATGAGCTAGTGAAAAAAAATGTCCTTCACATGACGTCAGCGAAGAGATCATCTCTGGTAACTCCAACATTCCCGATTGAAAGTAATCGATCGTCATTCTTATAGTGCACCGTCATCGAGTAAAACAGAAGTGATTTCTGTCGTTCCCCAAGGTAGTGTTATAGGCCCTTTGCTGTTCCTTATCTACATAAACGATTTTGGAGACTATCTGAGCAGCCGTCTTCGGTTGTTTGCAGATGACGCTGTCGTTTATCGACTAATAAAGTCATCAGAAGACCAAACGAAACTGCAAAACGATTTAGAAAAAATATCTGAGTGGTGCAGTTGACCCTAAATAACGAAAAGTGTGAGGTCATCCACACGAGTGCTAAAAGGAACTCGTTAAACTTCGTTTACACGATAAATCAGTCTAATGTAAAAGCTGTAAATTCAACTAAATATCTAGCTATTACAGTTACGAACAACTTAAATTGGAAGGAACACATAGAAAATGTTGTGGGGAAGGCTAACCAAAGACTGTGTTTTATTGGCAGGACACTCAGAAAATGTAACAGACCTACTAAGGAGACTGCCTACACTACGCTTGTCCGTCCTCTTTTAGAATACTGCTGCGCGGTATGGGATCCTTACTAGATTGGACTGACGGATGCATCGAAAAAGTTCAAAGAAGGGGAGCACGTTTTGTATTATCGCGAAATATGGGAGAAAGTGTCACAGAAATGATGCAGGATTTGGGCTGGACATCATAAAAAGAAAAGCGTTTTTCTTTGCGACGGAATCTTCCCACGAAATTCCAATCACCAACTTTCTCCTCAGAATGCGAAAATATTTTGTTGACACCGACCTACATAGAGAGGAACAATCACCACGATAAAATAATGGGAATCAGAACTCGTACGGAAAGATATAGGTGTTCATTCTCTCCGCGCGAATTGCGAAAATGGTTCGATGAACTCTTTGCCAGGCACTTAAATGTGATTTGTAGAGTATCCATGAAAAAACAAAAGACTTTGACATCCAGATTTTATCTAACCTAAGACTTGCTTGCTAAACATGTCCCACTACGGCCGATTTATCCGTATGTCGCAGGCGGCAGTTCCTCTTGCGTTCTCCCATACGGGTGTTAACATTTATTTTCGTGGTACCAAAATAAATTAGTCAACTAGTACAAGAAGTTTTATATACATCCGGCGTATCCAAAGGATGTCGTATATCTTTTGCCGATCTTAAACATTCCTTTATCTTCTTGGTGGGTCTGAGGATAGTTTCCGTACTGTACTTCCTCAAAACTTTCCCAGTGTAATCTTACTGAAGAACGGAAGGAAAAGTTTCCTGTTAGGCGGCCATACTTCCTTGTTGATCCTGATTCTTCCCCTAGAGCGAAGTGCTCGATATATCTCCTTTGTTAGAAGAACCATTCTTTTCGAATGTCGACCGAAAATATTGAAATCTCATGTTTTAAATAAATCGGTTCACAAATTTTGTGCATAGTGTATACCAAGGTTTTAACACGCTTTTTTGTATAGGTTGGTCGTTAGAATCTATATGAAGGTAACAGTCTGTATGTGTGGCTTTTGTGTATCCTGTATGGCCCAATTTCCCGTCTCCTCGCTTGATAACAGATACATGCAAAAAATTCAGTTCGCCATTATTCTCTGTCTCGTTGTTGTTGTTGTTTTTGTTGTTGTTGTTGTCGTCTTCAGTCCTGAGACTGGTTTGTTGCAGCTCTCCATGCTCTGTGCAAGCTTCTTCATCTGCCAGTACCTACTGTAACCTACATCCTTCTGAATCTGCTTAGTGTAATCTCTTGGTCTCCCTCTGCGATTTTTACCCTCCACGCTGCCCTCCAATACTAAATTGGTGATCCCTTGATGCCTCAAAATATACCTTACCAGCCGATCCCTTCTTGTAGTCAAGTTGTGTCACAAACTCCTCTTCTCCCCAATTCTGTTCAATACCTCCTCATTAGTTATGCGATCTATCCATCTAATCTTCAGCATTCTTCTGTAGCACCACATTTCGAAAGCTTCTATTCTCTTTTTGTCCAAACTATGTATCGTCCATGTTTCACTTCCATACATGGCTACACTCCATACAAGTATTTTCAGAAACGACTTCCTAAGACTTAAATCTATACTCGATGTTAACAAATTTCTCTTCTTCAGAAACGCTTTGCTTGCCATTGCCAGTCTACATTTTATGTCCTCTCTACTTCGACCATCATCAGTTATTTTGCTCCCCAAACAGCAAAACTCCTTTACTGTCTCCTTAGTTCATTGGATTTTCGGACTGACGCTGTTGAGACGTATCAGAAATGCGTTCAACTCGCCTGCACCGTCTGTTTTCCTGGGAGGCCTTATTTTACAAAGACATCAAATCTTACTTACAGCAGACAAAAAGTAGCACAAATAATTCTTAATTGTTTAGTTCCAAGTGACAACTGCGCTAACACGATACAGTTACTTCAAAAATGGCACCAACGGGTCTGTTCCGTCTAACACGGTCAAAGACAGCAGAGTATGCTTAATTTCTCCTGCCGCTGCTGCTATCCGGGCAAACATATCCTTTTCTAGAATGAGATTTTCACTGTGCTGCGGAGTGTGGGCTGATATGAAACTTCCTGGCAGATTAAAACTGTGTGCCGGACCGAGACTCGAACTCGGGACCTTTCCCTTTCGCGGGCAAGTGCTCTACCATCTGAGCTACCCAAGCACGACTCACGCCCCGTCCTCACAGCTTTACTTCTGGCAGTACCTCGTCTCCTACCTTCCAAACATTACAGAAGCTCTTCTGCGAAGGTCCCGAGTTCGAGTCTCGGTCCAGCACGCAGTTTTCATGTGCCAGGAAGTTTCATATCCGTTTCTGATTCCACAGGGGTTTTGTAAACAGTCTTGCGCATCTCTCCCCACACAAAAATTCCGGAGGGGTCAAATCAGGTGATCGAGTAGGCCTCGGTGCAGGACCACCTCTGCCAGTCCTCTTTTCTGGCAACAGTCGGTTCAAGAATCTATGCAAAGGACGACTCAAATGTGACGGCTATGCTAGAATCACATGCGCTGTCTTGTAGCTAGTGGCATGTCATGCAGCAACTCTGGCAATGCTCTGGCGGGAAAACTGTTGTAGTAATGCCTGCCATTTAACGGCCTAGGTAGGAGATACGACCCAACTAAACAGCCACCAACTACAGTTGCCCTCACATTCGCGTAGAAGCGCACTTCATGAGTGCGAGTAAATGTGGCGGGTGGATTTAACTCCCTCCAAACACGTGAATGGTGGATGTTTAACCCCATCGCTGTGTAGTAAGCACCAATCATGATGAGTGTGCACACTCAAAGTGCATCGCTCCCTTAGTAAACAATCATGATCATTGTACGCACTCCAGGAGCATCCCACCTTTAGTAAACAAGTAGTGTGCTAGGTCAAGACGTAGAACTAAATGTGGATGTGAAACAGCTATTGCAGTTGAAGAGTGAAGTGGGGCCTCTCGCCGTACAGTAAGTGCAACAACAAATCAGTATAATCATGGCGTTAACACCCCCGGACAACAGGGAAATCCGGGAAAAATACGAGAATTTTTTTACAGTACCGATGATAATTTTTTACAGTACCGAGAATTTTTTACAGTACCGAGAATTTTGTTTACAGTTCTGAGAATTTTTCATTGTTTTAGTTTTCAGTTAAATTTTTGTAATTTTGGCTGGTAAGAACTGATACTCTAACAAAGAATTTTCCATTAGCCCGCTTCAGCAGAATAATATAGCAGAATAAAACATAAACGAGAGAATAACACCAAAATAAAACTTAAGTTGCAAAGAAAATGCGCCATTTTCTTAGCTTTTCTTATAACATTTAGCTGTTTTTCGACATAATCACCATTTCTGTCGATGCATCTTTGTAGACGCTGTGGCAGTTTTTCTATGCCCATGTCATACCAGCTCGCCACCATGCTGTTCAGAAAGTTACGAATCTCTTCTTTCACCTCGTCGTCGGAGCTGAATCGCTTTCCGGCCAAATGTTCTTTAAACTTAAGGAACAGGTGATAGTCACTGGGAGCCAAGTCTGGACTGTAGGGTGAGTGGGTGATTATGTTCCATAGAAACTGTTGCAGGAGAGCAACGGTTTGCTGAGCGATGTGTGGGCGAGCGTTGTCATGGAGAATGTGTGCGCCCTTGCTTAACATTCCTCTTCTCCGGTTCTGAATTGTCCGTTTGAGTTTTTTCAGAGTCTCACAATACCTGTCAGCGTTAATTGTGGTCCCAGCGATTCAGCTCCGACGACGAGGTGGAAGAAGAGGTTCATAACTTTCTGAACAGCATGGCGGCGAGCTGGTATGACGTGGGCATACAAAAACTGCCACAGCGTCTACAAAATGGTGATTATGTCGAAAAATAGCTAAATGTTCAAGCTGTAAACTGATATAAACCATTGTAGAAATAAACAGGTCTGTGTACTTATAAAACAATAGGAGACCTTACTGTTGGGATTACCCTCGTATAAACCATTAACTTGTCCTATTTGTGTGTTCGCACTACCTAACAGTGATATTGCTATTGAATAATTACATCTCGTGTCCTATGTTCTCAATAAGTACTGTCATTGGCTTGCAAGATCACGTGACGTGAGCTACGGCAGAAAATAGTGCCACACAATCTCGAGTTCAGTGCTTCGGAAGATACTGTGCCGTATTTGATGGAATTCGTATTTATACTTCCGTTACACGAAAAAATCCAGTGTACACGTTGCCGCGCATCAAATATCTTTCCAAAACGCGCCGTTTGTTTTGTGGGCTTCGTTTCCCAAAGTGGCGGCAAGTTCTACGCTAGTGTATAAAACTTTTACCATTCAAAGGATTTGTAAGATTTACAGCTCCGAGGGAAAATACACTATATGATTAAAAGTACCCGGACACCCCCAGAAACATATGTTTTTCATATTAGGTGCATTTTGCTGCCACCTACTGCCAGTTACTCCATATCAGCGACCTCAGTACGCGTAGACATTAGGCATCGTGAGAGAGCAGAATGTACGCGGAACTCACGGACTTCGAATGTGGTCAGGTGAATGGGTGTGACTTGTGTCATACGGCTGTACGCGAGATTTCCACTCTGATAAACATCCCTAGGTCCACTGTTTGCGATGTGATAGTGAAGTGGAAACGTGAAGGGACACGTACAGCACAAAAGTGTACAGGCCGAGCTCGTCTATTGACTGACAGAGACCGCCGACAGTTTAAGATGGTCGTAATGTGTATTAAGCAGACATCTATCCAGAACATCACACAGGAATTCCAAACAGGATCCACTGCAAGTACTATGACAGTTAGGCGGCAGGTGAGAAGTCTTGGATTTCATGGTCGAGCGGCTGCTCATAAGCCACACACCACGCCGGTAAATGCCGAACGACGCCTCGCTTGGTGTAAGGAGCGTAAACGTTGGACGATTGAACAGTGGAAAAATGTTGCGTGGAGTGACGAATCACGGTACACAATGTGGCGATCTGATGGCAGGGTGTGGGTATGGCGAATGCCAGCGTGTGTAGTGCCAACAGTATAATTCGGAGGCGGTGGTGTTATAGTGTGGTCGTGTTTTTCATGGAGCGGGCTTTCACCTCTTGTTATTTCGCGTGCTACTATCACAGCACAGACCTGCATTGATGTTTTAACCACCTTCTTGCTTCCCACTGTTGAAGAGGAATTCGGCGATGGCGATTGCATCTAACAACACGATCGAGCACCTGTTCATAATGCACGGCCTGTGACGGAGTGGTTCCACGACAATAACATCCCTGTAACGGACTGGCCTGCACAGAGTCCTGACCTGAATACTACAGAACACCTTTGGGATGTTTTGGAACGCCGACTTCATTGCAGGCCTCACCGACCGACATCGATACCTCTCCTCAATGCAGCACTCGGTGAAGAATGGGCTGCCATTCCCCAAGAAACCTTCCAGCACCTGAACGTATGGCTGCGAGAGTGGAAGCTGTCATCAAGGCTAAGGGTGTGGCAACCGATGGAGAGCGCCACGAACTTGTAAGTCATTTTCAGCCAGGTGTCCGAATACTTCTGATCACATAGTGTACAGTGTCACTTGACACGGGAAGTGTATTTTCACACAGGTAAAAGCGCATGTTTAGCCGGGAACTCTGGGGATTTTTTTTACTCGTCCGCGTATAAGTGAAGAGGCAATACAACCTGTACCGGATTAAATAATACTTCCAGGAAATTATATCAGAGGTAACTATTTGTTTTGATGTCCTATGCAACTCCCAGACTTTGTCGGCTTTATTACACTACTGGCCATTAAAATTGCTGCACCACGAAGATAACGTGCTACAGACGCGAAATTTTACCGACAGGAAGAAGATTCTGTAATATGCAAATGATTAGCTTTTCAGAGCATTCACACAAGGTTGGCGCCGGTGGCGACACCTACAACGTGCTGACTTGAGGAAAGTTTCCAACCGATTTCTCACACAGCCCGCATCTCGTGGTCGTGCGGTAGCGTTCTCGCTTCCCACGCCCGGGTTCCAGGGTTCGATTCCCGGCGGGGTCAGGGATTTTCTCTGCCTCGTGATGGCTGGGTGTAGTGTGATGTCCTTAGGTTAGTTAGGTTTACGTAGTTCTAAGTTCTAGGGGACTGATGACCATAGATGTTAAGTCCCATAGTGCTCAGAGCCATTTGAACCATTTTTTTCGATTTCTCACACACAAATAGCAGTTGACCGGCGTTGCCTGGTGAAACGTTGTTGTGATGCCTCGTGTAAGGAGGAGAAATGCGCACCATCACGTTTCCGACTTTGATAAAGGTCGGATTGTAGCCTATCGCGATTGCGGTTTATCTTATCTCGACATTGCTACTCGCGTTGGTCGAGATCCAATGACTGTTAGCAGCACATGGAATCGGTGGGTCCGGGAGGGTAATACGGAACACCGTGCTGGATCCCAACGGCCTCGTATCACTAGCAGTCGAGATGACAGGCATCTTATCCGCGTGGCTGTAACGGATCGTGCAGCCACGTCCGCAAGACATCAACCAACTGCACGAACAGTTCGACGACGTTTGCAGCTGCACGGACTATCAGATCGGAGACCGTGGCTGCGGTTACCCTTGACGCTGCATCACAGGCAGGAGCGCCTGCGATGGTGTACTCAACGACGAATCTGGGCGCACGAATGGCTAAACGTCATTCTTTTTCGGATGGTTGGGGGGGGGGGGGCCTTATGGGCGCTTTTTCGGATGAATCCACGTTCTGTTTACAGCATCATGATGGTCGCGTCTGTGTTTGGCGACATCGCGGTGAACGCACATTGGAAGCGTGTATTCGTCCTCGCCATACTGGCGTATCACCCGGCGTGATGGTATGGGGTGCCATTGGTTACACGTCTCGGTCACCTCTTGTTCGCATTGACGGGACTTTGAACAGTGGACGTTACATTTCAGATGTGTTACGACCCGTGGCTCTATCCTTCATTCGATCCCTGCGAAACCCTACATTTCAGCAGGATAATGCACGACGGCATGTTGCAGGTCCTGTACGGGCCTTTCTGGATACAGAAAATGTTCGACTGCTGCCCTGACCAGCACATTCTCCAGATCTCTCACCAATTGAAAACGTCTGGTCAATGGTGGCCGAGCAACTGGCTCGTCACAGTACGCCAGTCACTACTCTTGATGAACTGTGGTATCGTGTTGGAGCTGCATGGGCAGCTGTACCTGTACACGCCATCCAAGCTCTGTTTGACTCAATGCCCAGGCGTATCAAGGCCGTTATTACGGCCAGAGGTGGTTGTTGTGGGTACTGATATGTCAGGATCTGTGCACCAAATTGCGTGGAAATGTAATCACATGTCAGTTCTAGTATTTGTCCAATGAATACCCGTTTATTATCTGCATTTCTTCTTGGTGTAGCAGTTTTACTGGCAGGTAGTGTAACTTTCACCCTGTGTAAGAAGAGCGCAGACGAATGGGAAATCACTGTAGCTGCGATACGGGTCGCAGGTTGAGATACCGAATGACGTGAACAACTTTGTCACGGGCAGACAGTTGTGGCCCGGGGCCTGGGAACCAGCGACTCCGAAACATCGAAGCTGGCCGGCTTTCGCGCGCTGCTGTAGTGAGCACCCGTGAAAAGTGGTCGAACGACGGTGGAACAGCGAGTGGACGACAAGGTTGTGTACGTCCACGCTTCATCACATCAGGCTTGCCCGTTCTCTACATCTTCTGTGATCAGCCAGAACGTTGGCTACTGACCTACTGTCGAGGTAAAAGCGTCCATGCGATAGCCACGTCACGTGGCGAGGAATGACTGCTGGTCAGACACACATACGGTGCGTATCATATCAGTGAGCGTGCGGTCCGCGGGTGGAATGGAGAAGGCGCGTGATCTGTGTGATGGCCGGAGGCTCGGGTCGAGCTTTTCGAGGAGTGCTGTGGTGAGTGAGAAACCACCTCGAGACGTTGTGGTGTTAGGAGGTCACAGCTTATTACAGATGTCGGCTGATAGGTCAGGCGGAACTAACATCAGACTTTAATGCTGAGAGGAGTACAAGTTTGTGTGTGTGTGTGTGAGAGGGAGAGAGAGAGAGAGAGAGAGAGAGAGAGAGAGAGAGAGAGAGAGAGAGAATTTAACTCGAATGTTTCTCTTACTGGTTTTGCTGTGTGGAATGGGGCTTTATCATGGAGGAATATGGCTTTGTGCTGCCTTTGAGGCGTAGCGCCGTATACCGATCCTGCCTTGGAGGCGGTTAAGTAGGAGATGTGTCTCAGAGCTGGGTAGTGGCAGATGATGACGCGAGACTGGACACGCACGTGGATTATGTATCAGCTGGTAGAGGACAGTATTGGATAAGGGAACTGTGATTTAGTTTTGATTATGCCCACTCGAGTGCACTAAAGTAATAGAATGTTTTTCATAAACTATTCTAGTATTTTCATAAAGTGTTATTACGTCTTTTTGTGTAGGTAAAACGTTATACGTTTTAGCAGTATGAATGATGCGTGAGTGTGGTTTAAGGTTAATGTGAAGATAATTGTTTAACGAGTTATGTACTGGGATTTAGTGTGGGAAGCATGGGTGTGGACAAAGGGGATTTTTGTAGAATGGAATTGTAAAGTAAGTTTATGGTAAAGGGAAAGTTAATTCAGGTATAAATAATAATAGTGAATAACTTTATGCATAAACAAAACTTTAGCATATTAGATAATTACGTCGGTAAAAAGTGCAGTCGTTAGGTTTACTATTTTGCAATTGGCTATTGATCAAAAGCGCAGACTGACGCGGGATAATGTTGTTTGGCTATTGGCTGTCGAGTAAACTGACCAGTTGCAAAGCAATATTCTTCGCGCGCCTTTCTCTGCTTGTAGAGAAGACTTAGAGTATTCTAGGGAGGAGTCGGAGCCTAGCCATGAAACAGTTCGGACGTGTGTGGTAGTAGTAGTAGTAGTAGTAGTAGTAGTAGTAGTAGTTCCGACGGAAATGATAAGTTGCCGGATCTAGCAGTGTTTCATACATCAAAAGTGTTGTAAAGTGGCGGCATAATTATTCCGATGGGTGTGTAGAAATTTCGGAATTTTGAAGTGAATTTTGTGACGAGAAAAGACATATATTCCGCATGGCGTATTGAGCAGGCCGGTGGCTAAAAATTGTGATTGCATTTGGTACCGACAGACTAGTATTTGGCGAGCATTCTCAACCAAAAACAATACGTATTGTTGTAGCTATTACGTTTTCGGGAAATGCAACACCATAATATTGCTAACGTGATTGAAAGGGATTGTGAGTGACTGTGTTAAGACTAGCACTGGCTTGGCAGTGATACTTGTTCACCTAAGCTTCAGAGTATATTAATTAAGGACAAAATTTCCAACCTTTCATTTCGTGTGAAAACTTTCTCCCGAAACGTAGCTTAGTGACTGTAATTGCAGCCTAGTTCACATCGAAGTACAGTAGGTTTCGCTGGGCCTCCCTACTGATGATCTGCTGAGGCAATGTTCACAGGTAGGTGCAGGTACGTCGTGTAAAGGGACGGAAGGAACCGCGCCGCCGCACCTTCTTCCGTATTTCGGTGGTTTTTCACGTAATGATCTAAATCGATCATTTGCTGTTGGTAGCGATCGGTGTTAACGGTTTCACCAGGTTTTAGCTGCCCAGAATAGATGACATCCTTCTGATCCCACCAGACACAGAAAGCGATTTGGTTTTGCAGTGGATGTCGATGGTTTTCCTGGGTCCACTCATGATTTCACGACGCTAAGGATTCTCAAAATACAGTGTGTTTGAAAAAGAATTCCCTAGTTTTAATGTGTCCTAGAATCTGTACGAAGTGACATATTCTAAAAAATTTCCTGGCAGATTAAAACTGTGTGCCCGACCGAGACTCGAACTCGGCACCTTTGCCTTTCGCGGGCAAGTGCTCTACCAATTTGAGCTACCGAAGCACGACTCACGCCCGGTCCTCACAACCTTACTTCTGCCAGTATCTCGTCTCCTACCTTCCAAACTTTACAGAAGCTTGGTAGAGCACTTGCCCGCGAAAGGCAAAGGTCCCGAGTTCGAGTCTCGGTCGGGCAGACAGTTTTAACCTGCCAGGAAGTTTCATATCAGCGCACACTCCGCTGCATAGTGAAAATATCATTCTATGACATATTCTAGTTTGCGGTGTTTGATTCATCAACTCTCGAAGTTAAGCTCCCATGCAGTTGGCAGGTGTGCTTGACTTGAGACGGTACCAGTGCTGTTTTTTTTCCTCTGTTCCCTCAGTTCAGTCCAGGCGTGAGTGCAGAGCAACTCAGCTACAGTGTGTACTCCGCAACATGTCATTGGAACAGTTGATCGTCGTAACTGCAGAATTGGGGGGAGGGGGAGGGGAGGCAGAGCATCAACGTGACTCTCCCAAAGTTAATGTCTGGTGCAGTTTGATGGAAGATTGTGTGATTGGTCCTTTCTTTTCTTTTGCTACCGCCTTTATCCCGCATTGTGCGCAGGGTCGGCAGGGTTAAGTGCGGAATTGGCATGGGTAATTTTGAGGGGCGGCCGGATGCCCTTCCTGCCGCCACCCCGTATCCCCTGAGACTCAATTAGTGTACCCCAGCTGTCTGCATCTATTGTAATCCATGGATGGAATAGTGTGAACGTGTTCAGATGTCTGCGAGTCGTGTAGACGAGGCGGGACGTGGGGTCGAGCCCGGTATTCCCCTAGCGGGATGTGGAAAACCACCTAAAAACCACATCCAGGCTGGCCGGCACACGGGCCCTCGTCGTTAATCCGCCGGGCGGATTCGATCCGGGGCCGGCGCGCCTACCCGAGTCCACGAAGCAGCACGTTAGCGCCCTCGGCTTCCCTGGCGGGTCAATGATTGGTCCTTTCATTTTTGTAGAACAACCAATAAACAGGGGCGTTTACTGTGACGTAATGACAGAGTACGTCATTCCCCAAATTGTCGATACTGAGGCGGAAAAGGTGCTTGCGTTTTTCCAAGAAGATGGCGCCCCATCTCATTACCGTAACCATGTGCGTGCGGATCTTAATACTCGCTTTCCAGGATGGTGGATAGGCAGGGCTGGCCCAATAACTTGGCCACCACAAAGCCCATACTTAACCTCACTGGACTTTTCTTTTGGGGCCGCATAAAAAAATGTTGTGTACAATGAAAAGATCAGAGACATCCCGTTGCGGCGGTTGGCACAGTTATACCTGAAATGTTGGTGAATACGTGGCGAGAAGTGGAACATCGTCTCGACTTGTGCATCAAATGGATCCCAAGTTGACGTCTACTAACATTAAACAAAACTTGAAGGAATTCTCTTTCATGATATGTAGTCACTGATGTAATTTTTCATTAAGTTCCATTAAATTTATACTTAAAATTAGGGAGTTCTTTTTCAAATACCCTGTATATCCATCTTTCATCACCTGTCACTATTCGGTGGAGAAAAGACTTTCTTCTGTATTCGGCGAGCAGCATTTCACAAGTGTGGTTACGAAAGCTTTCCCGGCGTAATAATTGATAACATTCTTCGCGGATGCGCAGCCGGATCATAACGTCACCTTGACACAACATTTCAGCGGTCCAACTGGCCGCCATCTTCAGGTGAGAGTGCTGGTACGCGATCTCGCCGGAACTGACTTCTCAGCGCAAAAGGCGGCCCCTATACAGGGTGGTCCATTGATAGTGACCGGGCCAAATATCTCACGAAATAAGCTTCAAACGAAAAAACTACAAAGAACGAAACTCGTCTAGCTTGAAGGGGGCAACCAGATGGCGCTATGGTTGGCCCGCGAGATGGCGCTGCCATAGTTCAAACGGATATCAACTGCGTTTTTTCTAAATGGGAACCCCCAATTTTTATTACATATTCGTGTAGTAAGTAAAGAAATATGAATGTTTTAGTTGGACAACTTTTTACGTTTTGTGATAGATGGCGCTGTAGTAGTCACAAACGTATAAGTACGTGGTATCACGTAACATTCCGCCAGTGCGGACGGTATTTGCTCCGTGACATATTACTCGTGTTAAAATGGACCGTTTACCAATTGCGGAAAAGGTCGATATCGTGTTGATGTATGGCTGTTGTGATTAAAATGCCCAACGGGCGTGTGCCATGTATGCTGCCCGATATCCTGGAAGACATCATCCCAAGTGTCCGGACCGTTCGCCGGATGGTTACGTTATTAAAGGAAACAGGAAGTGTTCAGCCACATGTCAAACATCAGCCTTGACCTGCAACATATGATGATGCCCAAGTAGGTGTTTCAGCTGCTGTCGCGGCTAAT
The DNA here is from genome assembly GCF_021461395.2 of Schistocerca americana. Taxonomy (NCBI): domain Eukaryota; kingdom Metazoa; phylum Arthropoda; class Insecta; order Orthoptera; family Acrididae; genus Schistocerca; species Schistocerca americana. The sequence continues at coordinate 145,893,427 of NC_060128.1, forward strand.
CCGCACATCAGTTGCAGACAAATTGCGCGAGAATAGGGAATCTCAAAAAGGTCGGCGTTGAGAATGCTACACCAACATCGATTGCACCCGTACCTTATTTCTATGCACCAGGAACAGCATGGCGACGAATTTGAAAGTCGTGTACAGTTCTGCCACTGGGCACAAGACAAATTTCGGGACGATGACAGATTTTTTGCGCGCGTTCTATTTAGCGACGAAGCATCATTCACCAACAGCGGTAGCGTAAACCGGCAACGGAAAATCCACGATGGCTGCGACAAGTGGAACATCAGCGACCTTGGCGGGTTAATGTATGGTGAGGCATTATGGAAGGAAGGATAATTGGCCCCCATTTTATCGATGGCAATCTAAATGGTCCAGTGTAAGCTGATTTCCTATGTAATGTTCTGCCGATGTCACTACAAGATATTTCACTGCATGACAGATTGGCGATGTAGTTCCAACATGATGGATGTCCGGCACATAGCTCGCGTGCGGTTGAAGCGGTATTGAATAGCATATTTCACGACAGGTGGACTGGCCCGCACGTTCACAGGATCTGCTGGATTTCTTTGTGTTGGGAAATTTGAAGGATATTTGCTATCGTGATCCACCGACAACGCCTGACAACATGCGTCATCGCATTGTCAATGCATGTGTGAACATTGCGGAAGGCGAACTATTCGCTGTTGAGAGGAATGTCTTTACACGTATTGCAAAATGCATTGAGGTTGTCGGACATCATTTTGAGCATTTTTGCAATAATGTTGTATTTACAGATAATAACGCTGTAACAGCATGTGTTCTCAGAAATGACAAGTTTACATTGGAACAACCGAAATAAAATGCTCAAACGTGCCTACGTTCTGTATTTTAATTTTAAAAACGTACCTGTTACCAACTGCTCGTCTAAAATTGTGAGCCATATGTTTGTGACTATTACAGCGCCATCTATCACAAAGCGAAAAAAGTGGTCCAACTAAAACATTCATATTTCTTTACGTACTACACGAATATGTAATAAAAATGGGGGTCTCCTATTTAGGAAAAACGCAGTTGATATCCGTTTGACCTATGGCAGCGCCATCTCGCGGGCCGACCATAGCGCCATCTGGTTTCCCCCTTCAAGCTATACGAGTTTCGTTCTTTGTAGTTTTTTCGTTTGAAGCTTATTTCGTGAGATATTTGGCCCGGTCACTATCAATGGACCACCCTGTATAGGGGCCGCCTTTTGCGCTGAGAAGTCAGTTACGGCGAGATCGTGTACCAGCACTCTCACCTGAAGATGGCGGCCAGTTGGACCGCGGAAATGTTGTGTCAAGGTGACGTTATGATCCGGCTGCGCACCCGAGAAGAATATTATTTCACAAGTGGTCTTTCGATTTGCTTGCTGTCTTTTATTCACTTCAAGCGGAATCCATTTTCCCACTTTCTGCACCTTTCCCATAGGTTTCAACCGAAGAGAAACGGCTTTCTGCGTCACATTTAATTGTTCCGTTAGTGAGTTTCAGTATCTTAAATGAAAAGCACCAGTTTGCTTTTGTTCTACAGTATTACTTTTACTGCGTTAACCGGTTTATGGATTACAAGGCCATCTTCAGACATTTACTGCGTATTGTCACCAAAGAAGTTACAACAATGTTTGCAAACAACATTGCAAGAGAAGTAACACGTCTAGACTGAAGCAAAAACATACAGTAACATCTTTGACAGTGTAGTGGCAACACAAAGAAAAAGTAAAAAATTGAACAGTAAATAAATAAAAGTGGAGTAGACAGGAAAAAGTTTAACACAAAATAGGAACAGCATGCCTACATAACAGTTTCTATTAATAAATAAAACTAATAAAATAAAATTAGTGCTTGACAAGGCTACATCAGGAGGTGTAAAACATGGAGAGTGGTACACAAACCAATAAAAGAAACAATTATCAGTGTAACTAAAGAATATTGATGGAACTTAAGCAATATCAGTAAGACAAACAAAAACAAATAAATGCAGGAAAATGGAGGAGTAGAAGGGAACATAATGCAATCTTTGAGAGTGTGGTGGGACTGCATTTTAGCATTAACAATATAAACTGTGGCTATGTAATAGTTTGCATTAAAGAAATAAACCAAGTAAAATATATACAATATTTGATGAGACAACTACAAGAGGTGTTAAACATGGACAATAATACAAGTACCTAGCACACTGGACTCATTCGGGAGGACGACGGTTCAGTCCCGCGTCCGGCCATCCTGATTTAGGTTTTCCGTGATTTCCCTAAATCGCTCCAGGTAAATGCCGGGAAGGTTCCTTTGAAAGGGCACGGCCGACTTCCTTCCATAATCCGATGCGACCGATGAACTCGCTGTTTGGTCTCTTCCCCCTAAACAACCCAACCCCAACCCAATACACGGACCAGTTAAAAGCCTTAACAATTGAAACTGCAGTCTACATGGAATACATAGACAAATTCAATAAAACAAAAGAACTCAATGAATACAGGAAAATGGGAATATGTAGGAACAGGCAGTGTAGGAAGTAATGAACAACAGAGATGATTATATGAAGTTTAGGAGAGGGTAAGTGTTGAGTAGTGTCTGCTCATTTAGGATTAGATTTGGACTGTGAGCTAGATTCCAGGGCTTGCAGCAGGTTGAGTTTATGGCCTTTGTTTGCTGCGTGAAGGACATGGGACGCTGGCTTTTAGTTGTGACACTCACTCAGTACATGCTTAGCAAATGCGGAGTCAGAATTCTGCAACCTCCAGCTGCGTTCATGTTCAGCCAGCCAAGTTGCTATGTGTCTGCCTGACTGACCGATGTAAAACCTATCAGAACACGTGATTTTGTATATCCCACTGTTGGCTAATAATGGAACTTAACTTTGCTATTGACAATACACTGGGCTGTCGTGTTATTAACATACTAGGAAAGCCTATACTTGCAGGCTTTCAGTGCTTTGGCTACAATCTGTGATACCTAGAGATGGAAGTGCACACCATTTCTTGCAGGCAGAGGATGGGGAAGCAGGTGGGGCGTAGAGGAGGGGTATAATTTTCTTTTTTTATTTCCTGTGCAAGATTTGCTCAATAAGAACTGGACTGTAGCCATTTGAGTATCATCTTCATACAATAGGGCCTTGAAATATTGTCTTCAAATTTTTTCGATGGTTTCCCACGCTCTTCGTTTCTCGCGTCAAAATCATCAATTTTAAATTTTTTGAACCACTCGAAACACTGTGTTTTCCCAAGAGCATGTTCGCCGAAAGCTTCGACAAGCATTTGATACGATGTAGCAGCAGTTTTCTTCAAATGATACACCACTAGCCATTAAAATTGCTACACCACGAAGATGGCGTACTACAGACGCGAAATTTAACCGACAGGAAGAAGATGCTGCGATATGCAAGTGATTAGCTTTTCAGAGCATTCACACAAGGTTGGCGCCGGTGGCGACACCTACAACGTGCTCACATGAGGAACGTTTCCAACCGATTTCTCATACACAAACACCAGTTGACCGGCGTTGCCTGGTGAAATGTTGTTGTGATGCCTCGTGTAAGGAGGAGAAATGCGTACCATCACGTTTCCGACTTTGATAAAGGTCGGATTGTAGCCTATCGCGATTGCGGTTTATCGTATCGCGACATTGCTGCTCGCGTTGGTCGAGATCCAATGACTGTTAGCAGAATATGGAATCGGTGGATTCAGGAGGGTAATACAGAACGCCGTGCTGGATCCCAACGGCCTCGTACCACTAGCAGTCGAGATGACAGGCACTTATCCGCACGGCTGTAACGGATCGTGCAGCCACGTCTCGATCCCTGAGTCAGCAGATGGGGACGTTTGCAAGACAACATCCATCTGCACGAACAGTTCGACGACGTTTGCAGCAGCATGGACTATCAGCTCGGAGACCGTGGCTGCGGTTACCCTTGACGCTGCATCACAGACAGGAGTGCCTGCGATGGTGTACTCAACGACGAACCTGGGTGCACGAATGACAGGACGTCATTTTTTCGGATGAATCCAGGTTTACAGCATCATGATGGTAGCATCCCTGTTTCGCGACATTGCTGTGAACGCACATTGGAAGCGTGTATTCGTCATCGCCATATTGGCGTATCACCCGGCATGATGGTTTGGGGCGCCATTGGTTACACGTCTTGGTCACCTCTTGTTCGCATTGACGGCACCTTGAACAGTGGAAGTTACATTTCAGATGTGTTACAACCCGTGGCTCTACCCCTCATTCGATCCCTGCGAAACCCTACATTTCAGCAGGATAATGCACGACCGCATCTTGCAGTTCGTGTACAGGCCTTTCTGGATACAGGAAATGTTCGACTGCTGCAATGCCCAGGATATTCTCCAGATCTCTCACGAATTGAAAACGTCTGGTCAATGGTGGCCGAGCAACTGGCTCGTCACAATACGCCAGTCACTACTCTTAATGAACTGTGGTATCGTGTTGAAGCTGCATGGGCAGCTGTACCTGTACACGCCATCCAACCTCTGGTTGACTCAAAGCCCAGGCGTATCAAGGCCGTTATTAAGGCCAGAGTATAATATATTTGTCCAATGAATACCCATTTATCATCTGCATTTCTTCTTGGTGTAGCAGTTTTAATGGCCAGTAGTGTAACAGAAAACCAATGCTGTCCGCAAATCATAGTTCGTAAGCACAAAACTCGTCATGTTTACGGATTTGAAACAAATGGTTCAAATGTCTCTGAGCACTATGGGACTTAACATCTTAGGTCATCAGTCCCCTAGAACTTGGAACTACTTAAACCTAACTAACCTAAGGACACATACACATCCATGCCCGAGGCAGGATTCGAACCTGCGACCGTAGCAGTCACGCGGTTCCGGACTGAAGCGCCTAGAACCGCACGGCCACCGCGGCCGGCGGTTTCAAACAGATACCGATCCAAGTAACTTGAGTTACTGTGAGTTGACATTCGTCGTCAGCCGTTACAGGGAGCGGATGTCGCTGCAGACGCGGTCACAAGGGCCCTATACTGACGGTTAGCGATTTCTGGACGGAAATTCCGGTTTCATACTTTTACACCTGGTATGCTAGGGAGGGGCATTGCATGGTTGAACAGGTGTTTTCTGGCATCTAAAATTTAATAAATTAAGCACTGTACGACCGGGAGAGGTGGAGCAGTGGCTCCGAAGTAAGAGTGATTTCAGGTGTGCCGCAGGGGAGTGTCGTGGGACGGTTGCTGTTCACAATATACATAAATGATCTTGTGGATAACATCGGAAGTTCACTGAGGCTTTTTGCGGATGATGCTGTGATATATGGAGAGGTTGTAACGATGAAAAATTGTACTGAGATACAGGAGAATCTGCAGCGAATTGACGCATGGTGCAGGGAATGGCAATTGAATCTCAATGTAGACAAGTGTAATGTGCTGCGAATACCTAGAAAGAAAGATCCCATATCATTTAGCTACAATATAGCAAGCCAGCAATTGGAAGTAGTTAATTCCATAAATTATCTGGGAGTAAGCATTAGGAGTGTAATGTGCTGCGAATACCTAGAAAGAAAGATCCCATATCATTTAGCTACAATATAGCAGGCCAGCAACTGGAAGTAGTTAATTCCATAAATTATCTGGGAGTACGCATTAGGAGTGATTTACAATGGAATGACCATATAAAATTAATCGTCGGTAAAGCACATGCCAGACTTTCATTGGAAGAATCCTAAGGAAATGCAATCCGAAAACAAAGGATGTAGGTTACAGTATGCTTGTTTGCCCACTGCTTGAATACTGCTGAGCAGTGTGGGATCCGTACCAGATAGGATTGATAGAAGAGATAGAGAAGATCCAATGGAGAGTAACGCACTCCGTTACAGGATCATTTAGTAATTGCGAAAGCGTTACAGAGACGATAGATAACTTCCAGTGGAAGACTCTGCAGGAGAGACGCTCAGTAGCTCGGTACGGGGTTTTGTTGAAGTTTCGAGAACATACCTTCACCGAGGAGTCAAGCGGTATATTGCTCCCTCCTAGGTATATCTCGCGAAGAGACCATGAGGATAAAATCAGAGAGATTAGAGCCCACACAGAAGCATACCGACACTCCTTCTTTCCACGTACAATACGAGACTGGAATAGAAGGGAGAACCGATAGAGGTACTCAAGGTACCCTCCGCCACACACCGTCAGGTGGGTTGCGGAGTATGGATGTAGATGTGGAGATGTAGCACACTGGACTCGCATTCGGAACGACGAAGGTTCAAACCCGCGTCCGGTTTCCCTGATTTCCCTAAATCACTTCAGGCACATGCCGGGATGGTTCCTTTGAAAGGGCACAGCCGACTTCGTTCCCCATCTTTCCCTAATTCGATGGGGCCGATGATCTCACTGTTTGGACCCCTCACCCCACGGACGTATATAAGGAGGGGTCCAGCCCCCTCCTTCCTTAGTTTACACAAGCCAAAATTAGAAGAATAACCGCTTATTAAACCCCGTACTACAAAATAGTCGCGCAGTGCGCTTGCTTGATGTAGTGACAAGCCATAAAAGAATGAGGCTGCAAAAAATAGCTGTTTCCTGCGGCGGGGTGTCTACCCCCCACCCTCACTATGTGCGCAACGGAAGTGAGTGCAATCTTGCCAACCGTAGCGGAATTCCGCTACACGTATCGAAGTTTTTTGGCCTTCGTGGCGTAGCGGCGGAATTCTGAAATTGTTAAAAATGTAGCGGAATTCAACATTGTTTGGCGAGATGTAAAACCCTCTTAAAAATATATGATTAATTCCAATGTCAGCTTACAATTAGTTGCATTTTCATAAATAAATACCTCAACAGCTACAATATGTATATTTTATTTAAAGACGCTTGGATCAATTAGTGTTTCTCTACAGTTTTACCTGTATGTAATATGCATGCTAACGTATTTGTGGGTTTTTTGATTTCTGCTTGATTGACTCTTATTGGCGTTCACAGCAAAACCTTTTTAAGTGGTGGGCGAAGACAGGTTTACCTTCCTAAATGGTAGTGTTGGACCCCCCCCCCCCCCCCCCATGCAAAAGCTGTAGGTACGTTCCTGCCTCACCCCAAATCAAGTAGCCAACCACTGTGCATGGGCAGTGTGCAGGGTTTGCCGCGCTTGCTTGTCTCACCGGCGGGGCCCCCAGCTACCTCCAAACAGCGAGCTTCGCCGTCCGCCGGCCGGGCCCCCAGCTACCTCCAAACAGCGAGGTTCGCCGTCCGCCGGCCGGGCCCCCAGCTACCTCCAAACAGCGGGCTTCGCCGTCCGCCGGCCGGGCCCCCAGCTACCTCCAAACAGCGGGCTTCGCCGTCCGCCGGCCGGGCCCCCAGCTACCTCCAAACAGCGGGCTTCGCCGTCCGCCGGCCGGGCCCCCAGCTACCTCCAAACAGCGGGCTTCGCCGTCCGCCAACCTACGCAGCAGGCGCGGAGCGTTGTGGCAGGTCGCATTACGCGCGCCCTATCTGCGCATGCGCACAGCTCCTTTCGCGGGGCCCGGAATCGGGAACGCCGAACTCGCTTCCGCCGTGACGTCACAGCGCGGGAGGCCAACATGGCTGTTCCATTCGCGGATTCTCAAGACTTCGCTGGCACCAAAAAGTACTGGCACAAACACCTTTTCGCGTGTAATACAACATGTATAAATACCAGGAACATTATGTGTGTACCGTTAACTCTTGACCCATTGAAGGAAAGAATGTGAATACCAAAGATAGCCGTTGCTGTCAGGTGTAAAAATTACCGAACTACCAGTTTAATAAGTCATCGTTGCAGGATACTAACCTGTATTTTTTACAGAAGAATTGGAAAAAAAAACTGTTAGAATCCGATGTTGGGAAAGATCAATTTCGATATCGGCGAAATGTAAGAACACACGAGGCAATACTGACCCTACGACTTACCTTGGAATAAATGTTAAGCGGAGGTTTATTATCTTTTGGTTCAAAAAAATCGATTTTTAAAAATATGCATTTTCGGGTCCATAAAAGTGTTTAGAATCCACCCCTGAAATGGTTTTTCCTGATACGGAACAGCCGCCGGAGTGGCCGTGCCGTTAAAGGCGCTACCGTCTGGAGCCGAGCGACCGCTCAGGTCGCAGGTTCGTATCCTGCCTCGGGCATTGATGTGTGTGATGTCCTTAGGTTAGTGAGGTTTAATTAGTTCTAAGTTCTAGGGGACTGATGACCTCAGAAGTTAAGTCCCATAGTGCTCAGAGCCATTTGAACATTTAATACGAAACGGATATGTTCGTTATTCGCGGTTGAACAAAGAAATAGACCTCCCTGAAATCGGCCTTTTTCACGATCCTTTTGTGTGTGTGTGTGTGGGGGGGGGGGGGGGTTCTACTTTGTAGCCGCGAAAAATTATTCTAACACAAAAATTGTCCGGCTGGGGAAACTAGTTGGTGCGAGTGTCGCACTGCAGAGGCTACCGGACGTCTGGACGAATATCAACAAGACGAGCAGCTCTCCAAAGAAGTTCAAAAAGTGATTCATGCTATCTATGAGGCCCTTTCGGAGGACGAGTTATTGTACCGGTGCTTGGGAGGAAACACTCAAAATTCAAATTAGAGTTTGAACGCGTGTATTTGGAAGTTAGCCCCCAAGCATTTGCATTCTGGTACAAAGACTGTAGAGACTGCGACTTTCCTGGCGGTGGGCAGCTTCGCCGAAGGGCATTCAGCAATTTTGAAGACCGTCACAACGATGGACGTCACCCTGGGACTCTATTCAACGCAGTTCGCCAAGCATTCGGACGACCACCGGATTCGAGCGGCCGAAAACAGCTTGTCACCGGCCGTACGAGCGGCTCTGGAGCAGCGCAGGATGGCCCAGATCGAACAGAACGCCCTCTATGAGGAAGACGAAGGACTAGTTTATGGACCCGGAATAGCAGATTGAACGTACGTTGCATAATATTCTCGAAATGACTTTTTTTTATCGCGTGGTATGGTAACTTCAAATCCACTGAACCGATTGGCATGATTCTTTGTTTCCGACGAAACTAAATAAATTGTCTAGGATTTTTACCACTTTAATTCCGATCCATAAACTATAAATATTGTTACTTGGCCGACGAAGTCCAAAAATCCATGGAAAAACCCTATTTTTTCAAATGGCCGGCATTTTGTTTCCAATGGTCCAAATAACTTGAGCGAGGTACAACTCCTAAATAATCTTATATACTTCGCTAACGTCAACTCAGTTTTGATTTCAGACGAGCCGGCTGACCTGTGACATACCGCGCGTAATGGTCTACATTGAAATTTTGTTTCGTTCAGACGGCACTTCCGCCTTTGCTCTTCGACATTTCCGGTCGAAAAAGTTCCAGTTTTTAGAGTAAATATGAATAAACATTTTGATAAAATTTGACATTGATATCTATAACACATCCCGAGAAAAAAATTCTTAAAGAACATGATTTTTTCGGGCCAAAGATAGTAAACCTCCTCTCAAGGAACGGCAAAGCCACGTCTATAGCATTTGTAGACGTAGAGAAAGTTTTTGACAATACTGACACTCTTAAAATTCCGAAGGTAGCAGGGTAAAACACAGGGACCCAAAGTCTACTTATAGCTTGCACAGAAAACAGATGGCAGTTACAAGAACCGAGGGCCTGAATGGGAAGCAGTGGTTGACAAGAGTGTGAGACAAGTTACATTTAGCAGGCAGTACAAGAAACCGAAGAAAAATTTGTAGGACGTAAAGTTCAGGGAGAAAGAATAATAACCTTGAGGTTTGCCTTAGACATCGTAATTCCGTGAGAGACCACAAAGGCCGTGGGTGAGCAGTTGAACGGAATGGACAGTGTCTTGAAAAGAGGATATAAAATGAACATCAGCAAAAGCAAAACGAGGATAATGGACTGTAGTTGAATTAAATCAGCTGATGCTGACTGAATTAGATGAGTTTTGCTATTTGGGCAGCGAAATAACTGATGATGCTCGAGGTACAGTGGATGAAAAATGTAGACAGAATAGCTTGTCTGAAGAAGAGAAATTTGTGAACATCAAGTACAGATTTGTCAGGAAGTCTTTTCTGAATATATTTATATGGAGTGAAGCCATGTATCGAAGTGAAACATGGACGATAAATACAAGGTGTACAACATTGCTTCCGCCGTTTGCCGATAGGTGGCGACAACGGTAAGTAGCGGTCGAAAGAAACAGATCGCAGACGTCAGGCAGTTTGCTTGGACCTCGGTCAACATAACCTCATTCAGACATTAGTCGATTTGTGTCTGCATCATAAAGTTGTTCTTGATTGAAAATGTCTGTTTACGAGCCTAATTCTCGTCATTTGCGGGACGTGTTACTGTTTTGTTTCAACATGAAGAAAACAGCGGCTGAGTCTCATCGAATGCTCTCAAGTACGTATGGTAAGGACGCTATTAGTGAAAGAACGTGTCGTGAGTGGTTTCAACGCTTCAAGAACGGTGGCTTTAACATCGTAGACCGGCATAGTGGTGGAAGAGAGAGAGTTTTCGAAGATGCAGAATTGGAGACATTGCTGAGTGAAGACTCGCGTCAGACTCAAGAAGAATTGGCACGATTAGTGCGAGTGACACAGCAAGCCATTTCAAAACATCTAAGGCTATGGGCATGATTCAGAAAGAATGAAATTGGGTCCCGTGTGAGCTGAAACCAAGAGACGTTGAACGGCGTTTGTGTGTTTGTGACCAGTTCCTTCAGAGGCAAAAACGGAAGTGATCTCTGCATCGCATTGTGATCGGGGACGAAAAATGGGTTCATTACGATAACTCTAAACGCAAAAAATCATGGGGATATCCCGGCCATGCTTCACGTCGACGGCCAAACCGAATATTCACGGCTCCAAGATCATGCTCTGCATTTGGTGGGACCAGCTCGGCGTCGTGTACTATGAGGTGTTCAATTGAAACAATCACAGGTGTTCGTTATCGAACGCAATTAATGCTTTTGAGCAGAGCATTAAAAGACCAACGGCCGCAATACAGCGAGAGGCGCGATAAAGTGATTTTACATCACGACAACGCTCGACCCCACGATGCAAAAGAAGTCAAAACGTACTTGGAAACGTTAAAATGGGAAGTCCTATCCCACCCGCCGTATTCTATAGACATTGCTCCCTCTGACTATGACTTGTGTAGATCAGTGGCGCATGGTGTGGCTGACCAACAGTTCCGATCACAAATTGGATCGATTCGTGGATCGCTTCAAAAGATGAACAATTTTCTCGACGCGGGATTCGTACACCGCCCGAATGAAGGGAGAAAGTAGTGGCCAGCGACGGAAAATACACTCCTGGAAATTGAAATAAGAACACCGTGAATTCATTGTCCCAGGAAGGGGAAACTTTATTGACACATTCCTGGGGTCAGATACATCACATGATCACACTGACAGAACCACAGGCACATAGACACAGGCAACAGAGCATGCACAATGTCGGCACTAGTACAGTGTATATCCACCTTTCGCAGCAATGCAGGCTGCTATTCTCCCATGGAGACGATCGTAGAGATGCTGGATGTAGTCCTGTGGAACGGCTTGCCATGCCATTTCCACCTGGCGCCTCAGTTGGACCAGCGTTCGTGCTGGACGTGCAGACCGCGTGAGACGACGCTTCATCCAGTCCCAAACATGCTCAATGGGGGACAGATCCGGAGATCTTGCTGGCCAGGGTAGTTCTTACACCTTCTAGAGCACGTTGGGTGGCACGGGATACATGCGGACGTGCATTGTCCTGTTGGGACAGCAAGTTCCCTTGCCAGTCTAGGAATGGTAGAACGATGGGTTCGATGACGGTTTGGATGTACCGTGCACTATTCAGTGTCCCCTCGACGATCACCAGTGGTGTACGGCCAGTGTAGGAGATCGCTCCCCACACCATGATGCCGGGTGTTGGCCCTGTGTGCCTCGGTCGTATGCAGTCCTGATTGTGGCGCTCACCTGCACGGCGCCAAACACGCATACGACCATCATTGGCACCAAGGCAGAAGCGACTCTCATCGCTGAAGACGACACGTCTCCATTCGTCCCTCCATTCACGCCTGTCGCGACACCACTGGAGGCGGGCTGCACGATGTTGGGGCGTGAGCGGAAGACGGCCTAACGGTGTGCGGGACCGTAGCCCAGCTTCATGGAGACGGTTGCGAATGGTCCTCGCCGATACCCCAGGAGCAACAGTGTCCCTAATTTGCTGGGAAGTGGCGGTGCGGTCCCCTACGGCACTGCGTAGGATCCTACGGTCTTGGCGTGCATCCGTGCGTCGCTGCGGTCCGGTCCCAGGTCGACGGGCACGTGCACCTTCCGCCGACCACTGACGACAACATCGATGTACTGTGGAGACCTCACGCCCCACGTGTTGAGCAATTCGGCGGTACGTCCACCCGGCCTCCCGCATGCCCACTATACGCCCTCGCTCAAAGTCCGTCAACTGCACATACGGTTCACGTCCACGCTGCACGCTGTCGCGGCATGCTACCAGTGTCAAAGACTGCGATGGAGCTCCGTATGCCACGGCAAACTGGCTGACACTGACGGCGGCGGTGCACAAATGCTGCGCAGCTAGCGCCATTCGACGGCCAACACCGCGGTTCCTGGTGTGTCCGCTGTGCCGTGCGTGTGATCATTGCTTGTACAGCCCTCTCGCAGTGTCCGGAGCAAGTATGGTGGGTCTGAAACACCGGTGTCAATGTGTTCTTTTTTCCATTTCCAGGAGTGTACTTTGAATGATACATGTGTATTCAATTTGTTTCATTAAAGCCTCAAATGTTGGGGAAAAACGGCGGAAGCAAAGTTGTACACCTTTAGTTTAGACAAGATCTGCAGAAGAACGCTAAAAATAAGTGGGTAGGTTACGTAACTAATGAGAAGGTGCTTAACAGAATTGGTCAGAAAAGAAATTTGTAACACAAACCGACAAGAAGAAGCGATCGGTTGAGACGGTACATTTAGAGACATCGAAGGATTTGGTATTGGATGGAAATGTGGCGGGTAAAACTCGTAGAGGGAGAACAAGAGACGAATACAGTAAGCATATTGAGGATGTAGACGGCATTATTTATTAGGCGGTGAAGAGGCTTGCAAAGGAGAGAGTAGCGTAGAGAGCTGCATCAAACCAATCGTCGTACTGAAGGCCTCAACAACTACTAAAATAGTTACCCAGTGCAACAGAAAAGCATGTAATCAATTAAATGAGGTTTTTCTCCTGCGCAAAAAAAGAATTGGCTCGCTGTACAACGCTTGTTGTTGTGTTTGACAGCGTCAGGCGTACCAGATTTGTGCAAAGTGAGTTGACAAAAGGTACAGTCGCTCGTTTGAAGGCCAGTGTAAGGAGCATTAGAGGATGGCAGTTATTGAACTACACTCCTGGAAATGGAAAAAAGAACACATTGACACCGGTGCGTCAGACCCACCATACTTGCTCCGGACACTGCGAGAGGGCTGTACAAGCAATGATCACACGCACGGCACAGCGGACACACCAGGAACCGCGATGTTGGCCGTCGAATGGCGCTAGCTGCGCAGCATTTGTGCACCGCCGCCGTCAGTGTCAGCCAGTTTGCCGTGGCATACGGAGCTCCATCGCAGTCTTTAACACTGGTAGCATGCCGCGACAGCGTGGACGTGAACCGTATGTGCAGTTGACGGACTTTGAGCGAGGGCGTATAGTGGGCATGTGGGAGGCCGGGTGGACGTACCGCCGAATTGCTCAACACGTGGGGCGTGAGGTCTCCGCAGTACATCGATGTTGTCGCCAGTGGTCGGCGGAAGGTGCACGTGCCCGTCGATCTGGGACCGGACCGCAGCGACGCACGGATGCACGCCAAGACCGTAGGATCCTACGCAGTGCCGTAGGGGACCGCACCGCCACTTCCCAGCAAATTAGGGACACTGTTGCTCCTGGGGTATCGGCGAGGACCATTCGCAACCGTCTCCATGAAGCTGGGCTACGGTCCCGCACACCGTTAGGCCGTCTTCCGCTCACGCCCCAACATCGTGCAGCCCGCCTCCAGTGGTGTCGCGACAGGCGTGAATGGAGGGACGGATGGAGACGTGTCGTCTTCAGCGATGAGAGTCGCTTCTGCCTTGGTGCCAATGATGGTCGTATGCGTGTTTGGCGCCGTGCAGGTGAGCGCCACAATCAGGACTGCATACGACCGAGGCACACAGGGCCAACACCCGGCTTCATGGTGTGGGGAGCGATCTCCTACACTGGCCGTACACCACTGGTGATCGTCGAGGGGACACTGAATAGTGCACGGTACATCCAAACCGTCATCGAACCCATCGTTCTACCATTCCTAGACCGGCAAGGGAACTTGCTGTTCCAACAGGACAATGCACGTCCGCATGTATCCCGTGCCACCCAACGTGCTCTAGAAGGTGTAAGTCAACTACCCTGGCCAGCAAGATCTCCGGATCTGTCCCCCATTGAGCATGTTTGGGACTGGATGAAGCGTCGTCTCACGCGGTCTGCACGTCCAGCACGAACGCTGGTCCAACTGAGGCGCCAGGTGGAAATGGCATGGCAAGCCGTTCCACAGGACTACATCCAGCATCTCTAAGATCGTCTCCATGGGAGAATAGCAGCCTGCATTGCTGCGAAAGGTGGATATACACTGTACTAGTGCCGACATTGTGCATGCTCTGTTGCCTGTGTCTATGTGCCTGTGGTTCTGTCAGTGTGATCATGTGATGTATCTGACCCCAGGAATGTGTCAATAAAGTTTCCCCTTCCTGGGACAATGAATTCACGGTGTTCTTATTTCAATTTCCAGGAGTGTATATGAAAAAAAAAAAAAAAAAAAAAAACGAAAATCAGTTGCAAACTATAGCGTGCACACATTTTATTCAACATGTAAACGTCACTACAGATATTCAGATTATGACATGTTCGATATGCCATCATGGGCGATGACGTGGCACAGGCGAATAGAGAAATTCTGCATGACTCGTTGAAGTGTCAGAACATCGATGCCGTCGATGACCTCCTGAATGGCTGTTTCCAGCTCAGCGATTGTTTCGGGGTTATTGCTGTACACCTCGTCTTCAGTATAAGGAGTCGCTTGTGTTCAGATCCGGAGAATATGGCGGCCAATCGAGGCCCATGCCAGTGGCCTCTGGGTACCCCAAAGCCAGAATGCGGTCCCCAAAGTGCTCCCCCAGGACATCATTCCACTGCCTCGATGGGGTCGACCTCGCATGAACCTCATCTTGTCTTAATCAGGATCACTTTGGATAATGGGGATGAAATAATCTTGCAAAACCTTCACGTACCGTTCGGCAGTGACTGTGCAATTAAGGAGTATCGCACCGATTATTCCGTGACTGGTCATTGCACACCACACAGTCACCCGTTGAGGGTGAAGAGACTTCTCGATCGCGAAATACGGATGCTCAGTCCCCTAAATACACCAATATTGCTTATGGACGAACCCATCCAAAGGAAAGTGGCCTTCATCGCTAAACCAAGCAACATTCACATCATACTATTCTCATCATACCCCGCGGCCAACCAAGCAGTTTGAACGTCGTAACGGAAACCGTTCAGAAGTTACGAGGGGAAAAAAAATGTTCAAAGGTGTGTGGATTCTTAAGGGACCAAGCTGCTCAGATCACCGGTCCCTAGACTTACACACTACGTAAACTAACGCTAAGAACAAAACACACACACACACACACACACACACACACACACACACACAAACCCGAGCGCGCCCGAGGCAGGACTCGAACCTCCGGCGGGAGGTGCCGCGCAATCCGTGACACGGCGCCCTAAACCGGGCGGCCACTTCCCGCGGCTGAGAGGATTTTATTTCGTATAGTTCAGTTGTGACGATGAGTCAGAATGGAAACGAGCATTCTGTGTCGTTCCGCAAGAAAGCGGCTTCATTCCATTCGCAGGCTATTGGTAAAGAAATTTCTGTTAATTGTGCAACAGTGCGGACAATTGTCAAAAAGTTTTCAAGGGACTGGTATGACAGACAATAAACGTATATCCGTGCGTCCAAGAGTTATTACAAGTAGGGAGCGTCGGAATAGTTTGTCTTGCCCAAAAAGAGTCCTTTAAAAGTTGTATCGGAGGTCGGCCGCGGTGGCCAAGCGGTTCTTGGCGCTTCAGTCCGGAACCGCGTGACTGCCACGGTCGCAGGTTCGAATCCTGCCTCGGGCATGGATGTTTATGATGTCCTTAGGTTAGTTATGTTTAATTAGTTCTAAGTTCTAGGGCACTGATGACCTCTGATGTTAAGTCCCATAGTGCTGAGAGCCATTTTTTTTGTATCGGAGACCCACTTAACGTCCAACAACAGGTCAGCGCTCAAACTATTAGCAACGTTTTGAATGCAGTTGATATTCACGGCAGATATCTCAGAAAAAACGTCATTTAATTCTGAAGTTAGCCGATGAAAACGCATGCACGTCTCCGCAGATTATGCAAATAAATCTACTGAATTTTGGAATACTGTACTATTTCCTGACGAATCCAAGTTTAACTTGTTTGGATCTAACTGAACGGGAAAAATGTGGTGCAAAAAATTACACACATCAAAAAAAGCTTTGCATCACCTCCGTTCCGAGAGTTTCGCAACCGGTACAGCAAACTGGAATAGAGGTCAACATAAACATCACCTCCGCCCCTTTTGTTGCTCATGAAAACGATACATTGCATGTTGTACCACCATACAGCGACCCCTTCAGAGGTGGTGGTCCAGATTGCTGTACACACCGGTACCTGTAATACCCAGTAGCACGTCTTCTTGCATTGATGCATGCCTGTATTCGTCGTGGCATACTATCCACTAGTTCATCAAGGCACTGTTGGTTCAGATAGTCCCACTCCTCAACAGCGATTCGGCGTAGATCCCCCCGGGTGGTTGGTGGGTCACTTCGTCCATAAACAGCCCTTTTCAATCTATTCCAGGCATGTTCGGTAGGGTTCATGTCTGGGGAACACGCTAGCCACTCTAGTTATCCTGAAGGAGTCATTCACAAGATGTGCTCGATGGGGGCTCGTCCATGAAGACGAATGCCTCGCCAATATGCAGCCGATATGGTTGCACAATCGGTCGGAGGATGACATCCACATATCGTACAACCGTTACGGCGCCTTCCATGACCACCAGCGGAGTACGACGTCTCCCACATAATGGCGCCCCAAAACAGCAGGGAACCTCCACCTTGCTGCACTCGCTGGACAGTGTGTCTAAGGCGTTCAGCCTGACCGGGTTATTTCCAAACACGCCCCCGAAGATTGTCTGGTTGAAGGCATATGCGACACTCATCGGTAAAGAGAACGTTATGCCAATGTTGAGCGGTCCATTTCGTATAGTTTGAACACTAACCGTCTTGTCGGACGTTGTCTGAACAACCTCAGCAATAGCTGCTGCACTTGTAGCAGGTTCCTTCCGAGCAAGTGCGATGATACGGCGACGCCCTCGGGTTGTAAGCACTTTTGGAATTCGAGAACGACGCTTATTCACTGTCGTTCCAGTCTCCTTATATTTACCGTGGTGTAGGCAACAGGGCTCTGAGGTGTTAGCTTGTCGATAGCTTCTCCCTTGTGAATGGAGCAATACCACTCTCTCACGCAACGCCACTGAATGTTCCTTCTTCTTCGGCCCCATGCTGACCACTATCGCCCAATATAGCAACATACTAGCGACTAGGCCGTTCCGAAGTGGCCGAGCGGTTCTAGGCGCTGCAGTCTGGAACCGCGAGACCGCTACGGTCGCAGGTTCGAATCCTGCCTCGGGCATGAATGTGTGTGATGTCCTTAGGTTAGTTAGGTTTAAGTAGTTCTAAGTTCTAGGGGACTAATGACCTCAGAAGTTGAGTCCCATAGTGCTCAGAGCCATTTGACCCATTTGACTAGGCCGTCAACAACACGCAGTGTCTTTTGCATCAGTAGATGGCGTTCCGGTACCTGAAAACCCAGCAATGTACCGAGAAGCCACGCTCTGTGCCAATAATTTTTGTGTGCAGAGGAGATACATGTCTCCCCTTAACACTGCATTTCTTTGTTGATGGTAGGCACTGTGGGCAGAGTTGTAATGTCTGGTATGTGAGGTAGCACGTACATGTGCTGTGTACCGGAAGATGCTGCTTTTGTAACAAGCAACGAAAAATACGCACGTTTGCTAATACTTTTTGCAGCGACTGTATAAGTTTATCAAAGGATTGCTGTGCTTCGTTTTAGCGTGCTACGGTATGTGGCCCCGTTTTTAAGAAGGGACGTCGAACAGATGTTCAGAACTATAGACCTATATCTCTACCATCGATCAGTTGTAGAATTTTGGAACACGTATTATGTTAGAGTATAATGACTTTTCTGGAGACCAGAAATCTGCTCTGTAGGAATCAGCAAGGGCTTCGGAAAAGTCGATCGTGTGAAACCCAGCTCGCGCTATTCGTCCACGAGACTCAGAGGGCCATAGACACGGGTTCCCAGGTAGATGCCGTGTTTCTTGACTTCCGCAAGGCGTTCGATGCAATTCCCCACAGTCGTTTAATGAACAAAGTAAGATCATGTGGACTATCAGACCTATTGTGTGATTGAATTGAAGAGTTCGTAGATAACAGAACGCAGCATGCCACTCTCAATGGAGAGAAATCTTCCGAAGTAAGAGTGATTTCAGGTGTGCCGCAAGGGAGTGTCGTAGGACCGTTGCTATTCACAATATACATAAATGACCTTGTGGATAACATCGGAAGTTCACTGAGGCTTTTTGCGGATGATGATGTAGTATATCGAGAGGTTGTAACAATGGAAAATTGTACTGAAATGCAGGAGGATTTGCAACGAATTGACGCATGGTGCAGGAAATGGCAATTGAATCTCAATGTAGACAAGTGTAATGTGCTGCGAATACATAGAAAGCTAGCTCCTTTATCATTTAGCTGCAATATAGCAGGTCAGCAACTGGAAGCAGTTAATTCCATAAATTATCTGGGAGTAGGCATTAGGAGTGATTTACAATGGAATGACCATATAAAATTAATCGTCGGTAAAGCAGATGCCAGACTGAGATTCATTGGAAGAATCCTAAGGAAATGCAGTCCGAAAACGAAGTAAGTTACAGTACACTTCCTCGCCCACTGCTTGAATACTGCTCAGCAGTGTAGGATCCGTACCAGATAGGGTTCATAGAAGAGATAGAGAAGATCCAACGGATAGCAGCGCGCTTCGTTACAGGATTATTTAGTAATCGCGCAAGCCTTACGGAGATGATACATAAACTCCAGTGGAAGACTTTGCAGGAGAGACGCTGAGTAGCTCGGTACAGCCTTTTGTTGAAATTTCGAGAACGTACCTTCACCGAGGAGTGAAGCAGTATATTGCTCCCTCCTACGTATATCTCGCGAAGAGATCATGAGGATAAAATCAGAGAGATTAGAGCCCACACAGAGGCATACCGACAATCTTTCCTTCCACGAACGATACGATACTGGAATAGAAGGGAGAACCGATAGAGGTACTCAAGGTACCCTCCGCCACACACCGTCATGTGGCTTGCGGAGTATGGATGTAAATGTAGATTTAGATATTTGTATCAGTAATACAATGTCTGCAAAGGATTAATTACGTAATCCTTTGTTTTCGAGATGATAGTTAAAACGAACATCACTAGCTCGTAGCTCCACCCTATTCCTGTCTTGTTATGCATCCGGCCCGAACCACGACGATCCTCGAAGTTTACATCAATTAAATGACGCTGAGTGTCCGAGACGTTGTTGAGAAGTCTTTCCCGGAAACAAAGGCCGTTGACCGCACAGAGCGTTTGCGTGCGGAGTGCGTGATGTTGCGTCAGGTTGCGCAACGCAGCGGGCGCGCGCCAAAGAAGCAGAGGGGCCCATCTCTCCCCGAATGGCTTCTGGCCCGTGTGGCGTGGGGCCCTGCATTGTCCGGAGTGCGCGGGAGAGGGCACTTCCAGCATCTGCACGAATTAACGTACGGAGCGCGGGAAGTATGAGTCTCGAATCGCCGCTGTGCGTGTTTTGGATTAACTTTGTGTTACGGGAGCGGTAGGAAGAGGCGTTTAAGGGGCTGCACACATTCAATATTTACTGACAATACTAGTTTGTCAAACCTTCAGTACGACGAAGTGACATCACACCATCAGTAATATTGACAAAAACTGTCAGATGACAACGCCGTTTGACACTATTAAGAGGACCAACACCCAAAGGTAACCGCCTGTTGTAGTTACGAGGCGTGTTTTTTTAAGTAAGTATCGTTTTGAAATTTAAAGTCATGGACGGTGCGGCTGGTCCCGGCGGAGGTTCGAGTCCTCCCTCGGGCATCGGGCATGTGTGTGCGTGCGTGCGTGCGTGCGTGTGTGTGTGTGTGTGTGTGTGTGTGTGTGTGTGTGTGTGTGTGTGTGTGTGTGTGTGTGTGTTTGTTTATCCTTAGGATAATTTAGGTCAAGTAGTGTGTAAGCTTAGGGACTGATGACCTTAGCAGTTAAGTCCCATGACATTTCACATACAAATGGTTCAAATGGCTCTGAGCACTATGGGACTTAACTTCTAAGGTCATCAGTCCCCTAGAACTTAGAATTACTTAAACCTAACTAACGTAAGGACATCACACACATCCATGCCCGAGGCAGGATTCGAACCTGCGACCGTAGCGGCCGCGCGGTTCCAGGCTGTAGCGCCTTTAACCGCTTGGCCACCACGGCCGGCATTTCACATACATTTGAACATTTTTGAAATTTATAAAAGACGTGCTAAGATCTCAATAATTTTATTTTTACATGAAAGCCTGCACCTTAATCTACGCACTGACGCCATTACACTCTGATTCTTCCATGTTTACGTTGTGTACTGAGTGTTTAAGATGCCTCCGATAATTGAGTCCCGCCGACTGTGAAGTACGGGCTGTTATAAGATTTCTTAGTGCTAAAGTCCTAAAAGCGATCGATATTCGTCGTGAGATCTGTGCAGTTTACGGAGAAAACATTATGAGTGATGGAATGGTAAGAAAGTGGGTGAGAGCATTTAAAGATGGCCGCACAAATGTGCATGATGAACGTCGGAGTGGGCGTCCTTCGCTCGTTAATGAAAATTTGGTGCAGGAAGTGGACAATAAGGTGAGAGAAAACAGACGCTTTACGATTTCCTCCTTGCGGGATGACTTTCCTAACGTTTCTCGTAGTGTTTTGTATGGCATTGTGACCGAGCACTCGAATTACCGAGAGTTGTGCCCACGTCGGGTACCGAAAATGTTGACGGATGTGCACAAAACCAAACGTTTAGACAGTGCATTGACTTTCCTTGAGCAGTACCACAACGCCGGTGATGCTTTCTTAAACCAAATTGTTACGGGCGATGAAACATGGGTGGCCTACGTCACATCAGAATCAAAGCAGCAGTCCATGGAAGTTGAGCAGGTGCATCGTTTTGCTGCAAGACAATGCCCGTCCGCATGTGGCGAATCAGACCGAAGATCTCAACACATCTTTTGGATGGGAAAGTCTAGATCATCCTCCTTCCAGCCCCGATCTTGCTCCCAGTGACTACCATCTGTTCATGCACTTGAAGAAACACCTGGGCGGTCGGCGTCTTCAAGACGATGACGAAGTCAAAAGAGTGGTGATGCAGTGGTTAACAAGTCAGGCGGCAGACTTCTATGAGGAAGGTATTCAAAAACTGGTACAAGGTAATGACAAGTGCCTCAGTATTGACGGAAATTATGTAGAAAAGTAGATTAAGGTACAGGCTTTCATGTAAAAATAAAATTATTGAGATATCTTAGCACGTCTTTTTTAATGTCAAAACGGCACTTCCTTAAAAAAACACGCCTCATATTAGCTACAGCCTGCAAGCAGCAGAAAAGAACGAAAAAGACGAAACGCGTCCGAGAGTGGATGAAAAAAAAAAAGGAGTGACTGATCAGAGGGTAATTTACTGACTGAAATCACAACCAAGGACCAGGAAGATTTCATAAATGAGTATCCGATGAGCCCTCCATCATGTGATGAGTTTTAACGTCGGTGTGAAATAAAATAGAGAAGCAAAATACCTTATAGATAGAAGCAGCCGCGGTCGACGAGAGTTCAAGATTAACATTCGAGACTTTTTGCGACCGGCAGGTCATTTGAGTGCTCAAAGTTTTGTTTTGTAATACCAGAAAAGACAATCAGTAAAATTCTATGCAAACTTTTGAAACAATCATACCTGTCTGATATGTTCAGGCAAACAACGGAAAATACGTGTTTTACTTTTTGTGATAATTTGGTGAAACTGATTTGCATTTCACAGTCACTGCGGATATATCGTGTTTTTCGAAGTGGAAGTTTATTTAGAAACTGCTATAAATTTCACCAACCTACATTAATACAGGAAGCAATGTCATAGGGAATCTCCATTGACCGTCCCAAAGTGGTGTCTACAAAGTTTACCATTGTTTTGTGTTAAAAGAGAATTTGGAAGATTGAATCAAAAAAATGGTTCAAATGGCTCTGAGCACTATGGGGCTCAACTGCTGTGGTCATAAGTCCCCTAGAACTTAGAACTACTTAAACCTAACTAACCTAAGGACAGCACACAACACCCAGCCATCACGAGACAGAGAAAATCCCTGACCCCGCCGGGAATCGAACCCGGGAACCCGGGCGTGGGAAGCGAGAACGCTACCGCACGACCACGAGATGCGGGCGAAGATTGAATCTGACGTACGATGTGCATAAAGGCGAATTTAAAACATAAACAGTGTACGCTAACGCCTTGTTGCTGGTTCATGATGCTCTGTCAAAATCTGAATGGAGAATATCGTCAATCCCTCAATACATGACGTAACACGTTCGGTATGTTCTGACAGTGCTGAGAAAATTTTTAGAGGTCATCAATATATCTGTTATTGGAAGTACATTGATACGCGCTCGCAGGCGGTCAATATATTGACGGTCTGAGAATATTATTGAACGTGTGACAGCCCCATTCACACATCAATCATTACAAATGGTTCAAATGGCTCTGAGCACTATGGGAATTAATTTCTGAGGGCATCAGTCCCCTAGAACTTAGAACTACTTAAACCTAACTAATCTAAGGACATCACACACATCCATGCCCGAGGCAGGATTCGAACCTGCGACCGTAGCGGTCGCGCGGTTCCAGACTGTAACGCCTAGAACCGCTCGCCCACTCCGGCCGGCTTAATCATTACAGCTGGTTCTTGAAACTTAGCTAGTAGTCTTTCTCAGGCTGTTTTGAACTTCTGGTGCCCGGACGTCCTCAGTTGCGTGTCATATTACGTTCATAATTTTCAGGTAAATAAAACGATTTTGTAGTAAGAACTCAACTGACAGCTGTGGTGTCACCGCCAGACACCACACTTGCTAGGTGGTAGCCTTTAAGTCGGCCGCGGTCCGTTTTTTATACGTCGGACCCGCGTGTCGCCACTATCAGTGATTGCAGACCGAGCGCCGCCACACGGCAGGTCTAGAGAGACTTCCTAGCACTCGCCCCAGTTGTACAACCGACTTTGCTAGCGATGGTTCACTGCCTACATACGCTCTCATTTGCCGAGACGACAGTTTAGCATAGCCTTCAGCTACGTCATTTGCTACGACCTAGCAAGGCGCCATATTCAGTTACTATAAGTTGAACAGATAATATTGTGAATCATGTACCGTCAAGAGCGACGTTCATCCTAAATGGATTAAAGTTAAGTATCAACTAGCTACGTCCGCTTTCTGAATTCTAATTCCTTGTCATGTTCCGGAACCTCACGTCAGTATAGTCCATCCCTCCTCACGCCAGCCTGCGTGAGCTAAAACGCGTGCATTTCGGTCTCCTCAAGTAACACGGTGTTGGCTCTTCTGCCAACACTACAACAGCTATATTTTGAACCAAATTTATTAATGAATTACCGGTTTCGTGGCTTGTAGCAATGTCATCAGGTGCATGTAAATATTAAAACGTGGAAAACTAAATGGCGAAGAATACAGAAGGGCCAGTCTTCATAGTTAAAATCATAATGTCCGTATTGCTGGTGGTTTCTGTGGCCCACCTAGTGTCTCTGTGCCGTCCTAACTAGATCTTCAGTACAGGGTGTAACGGGACATCCTCCTCTAGCAATAGCTTTCCTCAACAGTAGTTGTCGATACCAGTATTATTTTTTTTTCAAATTTTGGACAGGTCAACTTTTATATAATTTTATACAGAATATATTATATTTCAAGCTAAAATTTGCTGTATAAAACATTTTAGTTTCGATGTTACGAGGGCTGTTCAGAAAGTAGGGGACGCTTCCGTCTGACGCCGCTAGGCGCGCTCCGAT
This sequence comes from Schistocerca americana, assembly GCF_021461395.2. Taxonomy (NCBI): domain Eukaryota; kingdom Metazoa; phylum Arthropoda; class Insecta; order Orthoptera; family Acrididae; genus Schistocerca; species Schistocerca americana. The sequence goes on from NC_060128.1 coordinate 145,917,700, forward strand.
CGCGTATATTTTGGTATGTGCGTGCTCGGCAGCTCAGTCGGCGTCCATCCGTGAGAGGGGGAACGTCTCTGCGCGTCTGGTTTTTCCGATATTCGAATTTGAAATGTGCGCTGCAATCGAAAATGCCGCCAGTTGTGAGGTGCGGTTTTTGTTGGCAAAAAACCTAAAACCTATAGAAATTTATCGTGAACTGTGCGAAATGTACGGAAACAATGCAATGAGTGAGTGTTCCGTCCGGAAATGGTGCATTCAGTTTAAAAATGGCCGAACCAGTGTTCATGATGAGGAGAAGAGTGGACGCCCTAGCATTGTGACTGACTATCTTGTCGCTAACGTTGATGAAACGATTCGTGAAAATCGTCGCTTCACAATATCGGAGCTTTCACATTCTTTTTCCACAAGTTTCACGGACTTCGTTATTTGAAATTGTCATTCAAAAGCGTGACTCACTGGCCGAAGACTCAGGCGGCAGAATTTTACGACGAAGGTCTTTCAGAGCTTGTCCACCGCTATGATAATGTGTTTGGTGACTAAGTAGTATGTCAGTCGCTCTTTCAGGTGTATATAATAAAATGTATTTCTTGTACTTAGTTTTCTTTAAAGCCAAAACGTTCCCTACTTTCTGAATAGCCCTCGTATAATCGATAAGTACTAGTTCTGAATGTTCAGTTAACATTATTATTTTTTTAGAAACATTTGAAATTATTAATTATTGGCACACTTAAAATATCTATTATTAATTACGCAATCCTGTACTGTTTACTATGTTTATTTCTGGATTCATTGATGAAATAATAATCGAAAGTAATAATGTAACAAAAGCTAGTAGAAATCCATTTGTTAAGAGAAATTGTAAATCCTTTGGACAATTATTTCCGCAGAGTGTGAGAGTCGTAAGCATGCCTCTGATTTTTGTATTTTTGTGCGAACAAAACAGTCCGGAACCGCGCTGCTGCTACGGTCGCAGGTTCGGATCCAGCCTCGGGCATGGATGTGTGTGATGTCCTTAGATTAGTCAGTTTTAAGTAGTTCTTAGTTCTAGGGCACTGATGACCTCAGACGTTAAGTCCTATAGTGCTCAGAGCCAATTTTTTGAACACACTGAATGTGGAAACCACTCACGGGACAAAGTGTTTATTAGAAAATAACACCAAAGAAAGCTTATTTCCAACCACTAGGAGCTTCATTATAAAAATATTTTTTATCTCTATTGCGCTTCTATAGACCATTCAAATTAAGTTTTCTTAACCATATTTCTATATTCAGACATCGGATACTTATCAATATCTAAATAAGATAAAAGATAAAACTTCTAAACATACAATACACGCGAAAATTTTTTACATCTTCGACTGTAACTTCATATGCTTTCCTTTGTTTGCTTGGAGTATTCGTAACGTTTAGAACTGCTACCTGCTTCAAACGGGAGGATTCGGTCCCATCGTTTTTCAGACCCTTGCGGGCTTGGGAGGATTCGGTACCATTTTTCTGACCGCGGGACGATTCGCGACTGCGCCCGTTGTTTCCCGCCGTGTGCGCATAGTCTCTTCGCAAACTTTTTCACTTGAATCACCTGAGTACAAATGACAGCTGCGCCAGCGCACTGCCTTTTTTTTATCTTACCAGCTGACTCGGCGAACTCTGTTCCGCCTTAAAGCCAACAAATAATCAGATTTTGGATGTTAAGTTCAATTTTTCATTAGGAAATACAAATAAAAAATTAAGTATTTTGATGATTCTTTATTCTTTATGTTTTTTGGTGCATAGCTTCCACACTTCAATTAAGTACCTTGTGATACACGACATTTTTTGTTTTATTATCAGGCGCAAGAACAAACATCTATTGTACACTACTGGCCATTAAAATTGCTACACCTAGAAGAAATGGAGATGATAAACGGGTATTTATTGGACAAATATGTTATACTAAAACTGATATGTGATTACATTTTCACGCAATTTGGGTGCATAGATCCTGAGAAATCAGTACCCAGAACAACCACCTCTGGCCGTAATAACGGTCTTGATACGCCTGGGCCTTGAGTCAAACAGAGCTCCGATGGCGTGTACAGGTACAGCTACTCAGGCAGCTTCAACACGATACCACAGTTCATCAAGAGTAGTGGCTGGCGTATTGTGACGAGCCTGTTGCTCGGCCACCATTGACAGACGTTTTCAGTTGGTGAGAGATCTGGAGAATGTACTGGACAGGGCAGCAGTCGAACATTTTCTGTATCCAGACAGGCCCGTACAGGACTTGCAACATGCGGTCGTGCATTATCCTGCTGACATGTAGGGTCTCACAGGGATCGAATGAAGGGTAGAGCCACGGGTCGTAACACATCTGAAATGTAACGTCCACTGTTCAAAGTGCCGTCAATGCGAACAAGAGGTGACCGAGACGTGATACCAATGGCACCCCATACCATCACGCAGGGTGATACGCCAATATGGCGATGACGAATACGCGCTTCATCATGATGCTGTAAACAGACCCTGAATTGGCTTCAAATGGCTCTGAGCACTATGGGACTCGACTGCTGAGGTCATTAGTCCCCTAGAACTTAGAACTAGTTAAACCTAACTAACCTAAGGACATCACAAACATCCACGCCCGAGGCAGGATTCGAACCTGCGACCGTAGCGGTCTTGCGGTTCCAGACTGCAGGGCCTTTAACCGCACGGCCACTTCGGCCGGCAGAACCTGAATTCGTCCGAAAAAATGACGTTTTGCTATTCGTGCACCCAGGTTCGTCGTTGAGTACACCATCGCAGGCGCTCCTGTCTGTGATGCGGCGTCAAGGGTAACCGCAGCCTTGGTCTCCGGGCTGATAGTCCATGCTGCTCCAAACGTCGTCGAACTGTTGGTGCAGATGGTTCTTGTCTTGCGGATAAGATGCGTGTCATCCCGACTGCTAGCGATACGAGGCTGTTGGGATCCAGCACGGCGTTCCTTATTACCCTCCTGAACCAACAGATTCCATATTCTGCTAAGAGTCATTGGATCTCGACCAACGCGAGCAGCAATGTCGCGACACGATAAACCGCAATCGCGATAGGCTACAATCCGACCTTTATCAAAGTCGGAAACGTGATGGTACGCATTTCTTCTCCTTACACGAGGCATCACAACAACGTTTCACCAGGCAACGCCAGTCAACTGCTTTTTGTGTATGAGAAATCGGTTGGAAACTTTCCTCATGTCAGCACGTTGTAGGTGTCGCCACCGGTGCCAACTTTGTGTGAATGCTCTGAAAAGACAATCATTTGCATATCACAGCATCTTCTTCCTGTCGGTTAAATTTCGCGTCTGTTGCACGTCATCTTCGTGGTGTTGCAATTTTAATGGCCAGTAGTGTATTTTTGGGTGTTTGCAAGAAAATGACGTGATTCTGGTGTTTCGCCACAAAGCAATGAATGCAATGGCTCAGGTGGCGGAGTCAATAATGGCAATTTCACTTTCCCGCTAAGGCAGCTCAATCCGTGCGTTTCTCCGGAAAACTTCAATGCGCCACAATACTCCAAATGAAATGTCGATCGGCCCAATGCGAACGCAAGGATGCAAGCAGTAATCAGTGCTCCAGTCGTATCTAAACGCTGCTCGATTCAAATAATCACGTGATAAATCTCTTCTTGTGCGTCGAAAATTACCTGCATGTTGTTTTTCGCTCGACGATTTCACATTGCCAACCGAGCCGTTTCACGGGCTGCCTTACTTTGCTCTTGTGATTGAGGAGCACGACGTTGAGCCATACTAACGCGGCGCTCTTCACGGGCAATTTGTTGTTCTTGTTAAGCCCTTCTTCCATTACGGCTTTGTCGAGAAATATTCGATCGTCTTGGTCGCGGTATTGTTAATGATAATTCAAAGAAAATACAAATTATTTCGTTCAAAATGGTTGAAATGGTTCCAACTAACCTAAGGACATAACACACATCCAGGATACGAACCTGCGGCCGTAGCGGTCGCGCGGTTCCAGACTGAAGTGCCTAGAACCGCTCGGCCACCCCGGCTGGCACAAATTATTTCTTTAAATTTATTTTTCATGATATATACTGATACTTAACCATAGACGTTTAGCTGACATTTGAGTTTTGTTATTCCATGCCAGATGCGTTTTTGTTACACCACTTTTATAGCGGTCTAACGGCATAAAAAGTATCCTATGTCCGTCTCATGGTTCTAAGCTACCTCTCCACCAATTTTCAGCCAAATCGGTCCAGCCGTTCTTGAGTTATAAATAGTGTAACTAACACGACTTCCTTTTATATATAATATGTACGCCGTTGCCGTCATCTCTGTATGTGCGAATCGGTATCGCAAGACTTTTGTCCCCTCAGTGTATGATGCTATGGTGGACATTATTGCTGATCAGCTGCACCGCTCCTTGCTCGATGTCTTTCCCAGAACGGTGACGCCTCACACCAGGATAACTGTTACGAGTCGCAAGGCTAGAGTGATTGTCTGAGTAGAACTGTACAGAACTCAGGTTGATGGTGTTGCTGTTTGTTGTGGTCTTCAGTCCTGAGACTGGTTTCATGCATCTCTCCATCCTACTCTATCCTGTGCAAGCTTCATCTCCCAGTACCTACTGCAACCTACATCCTTCTGAATCTGTTTACTGTATTCATCTCTTGGTCTCCTTCTACGATTTTTACCCTCCACGCTGCCCTCCAGTACTAAACTGGTGATCCCTTGATGCCTCAGAACATGTCCTACCAACCGATCCCTTCTTCTAGCCAAGTTCTGCCACAAACTCCTCTTCTCCCCAATTCTATTCAATACCTCCTCATTAGTTATGTGATCTACCCATCTTCAGCATTCTTCTGTAGCACCACGTTTCGAAAGCTTCTATTCTCGTCCTGTCTAAACTATTTATCGTCCATGTTTCACTTCCATAAATGGCCACACTCCATACAAATACTTTCAGAAACGACTTCCTGACACTTAAATCTATATACTCGATGTTAATAGATTTCTCATCTTTAGAAATGGTTTCCTTGCCATTGACAGTCTACATTTTATATCCTCTCTACTTCGACCATCATCAGTTATTTTTCTCTCCAAAAACTCCTTTACTACTTTAAGCGACTCATTTCCTAACCTAATACCCTCAATACTCTTATGACCGCCATCTGGTTTCTGTACAAATTGTAAATAGCCTTTCGCTCCCTGTATTTTACGTCTGCCACCTTCAGAATTTGAAAGAGAGTATTCCAGTCAACATTGTCAAAAGCTTTCTCTAAGTCTACGAATGCTAGAAACGTAGGTTTGCGTTTCATTAATCTATTTTCTAAGATAAGTCTTACGATCAGTATTGCCTCACACGTTCCAGTATTTCTACGGAATCCAAACTGATCTTCCCCGAGGTCGGCTTCTACCTGTTTTTCCATTCGTCTGTAAAGAATTCGCGTTTGTATTTTGCAGCCGTGATTTATTAAACTGATAGTTCGGTAATTTTCACATCTGTCAAGACCTGCGTTCTTTGGGATTGGAATTATTATATTCTTCTTGCAGTCTGGGCGTATTTCGCCTGTCTCATACATCTTGCTCACCAGATGGTAGAGTTTTGTCAGGACTGGCTCTCCCAAGGCCGTCAGTAGTTCTAATGGAATGTTGTCTATTCCTGGGGCCTTGTTTCGACTTAGCTCTTTCAGTGCTGTGTCAAACTCTTCACGCAGTATCACATCTCCCATTTCATCTTCATCTACATCCTCTTCCATATCCAAAATATTTTCCTCAAGAACGTCGTCCTTGTATAGACCCTCTATACACGCCTTCCAGCTTCCTACTTTCCCTTAGGTCTACCAATTTCAGGTGACCTGAACCTCGGGAGGCAGGCTGGTGTTTTATAGCCTCTGGTCTGGTGTGCTGTGGTGTGCGTGGGCCAGAGGGCAGTTGTGTGGCCTGGTGTGGTGTGGTAAATGGAAAGCCGTGTGGCTACGTCCTCCAGTCGGGTAGACCGTTCGCCTGGTGCAAGTCTTCCGAGTTGACGCCACTTTGGCGACTTGCGTGTCGATGGGGATGAAATGATGATGATGACAACACAACACCCAGTCCCTGAGCGGGCCCTACATCGCAAGGTCCGCGATGTCTGGAGCTCTGAATGGTCTATCTTGAACACGCCAAATAAGCTCCGCATGGTAAAGTCGTCCACGGCCGTATGGAACTCATCCTTGAGGAGCACGCGTAGGGACGCAGTTGTTCTCTGCCGTCTCCGAATTGGACACACGCGGTTGACCCACAGCTATCTCCTTCGCCGTGAGAACCCGCCCAAGTGTCGCTGTGATGCAGGGCTGACAGTGGTCCATCTTCTGATGGACTGCCCCCTTTTAGCCCCCTTGCGGCAGTCCTTTAATTTACCAGCTGCACTTCCTTTAATTCTAGGTGACGATGCCTATACAGCTGACTCAGTTTTACGTTTTATGCGTGCAGCCGGGTTTTATCACTCACTCTAGTGTGGGCGCTCTCGCATGATTTCTCAGGCTACACCCTCTCCAGCAACATTTAATTGTGACGTGGATACCAAAATAGCGTCTTTTATGGTAACAAGTTGTGTTGGTACCTCTATCAACGCTTTCCAGCCTGAGGTTCTTCGTTTGTAGTTGAATGGTTGACCTTTTACCTGATCCATCAACCACTGTAGTCTGTTTCACTCTTTGCTCTGCTCCTTTTAAGTGTCCTCTATTTTGTGTTATTGCGGTGTTCATTTTAGCTCTGTAATGGAAGAGGAGGTAGATGAAGATGAAATGGGAGATACGATACTGCGTGAAGAGTTTGACAGAACACTGAAAGACCTGAGTCGAAACAAGGCCCCCGGAGTAGACAACATTCCATTAGAACTACTGACGGCCTTGGGAGAGCCAGTCCTGACAAAACTCTACCATCTGGTGAGCAAGATGTATGAGACAGGCGAAATACCCTCAGACTTCAAGAAGAATATAATAATTCCAATCCCAAAGAAAGCAGGTGTTGATAGATGTGAAAATTACCGAACTATCAGTGTAATAAGCCACAGCTGCAAAATACTAACGCGAATTCTTTACAGACGAATGGAAAAACTGGTAGACCTCGGGGAAGATCAGTATGAATTCCGTAGAAATGTTGGAACACGTGAGGCAAATACTGACCTTACGACTTATCTTAGAAAAAAGATTAAGGAAAGGCAAACCTACCTTTCTAGCATTTGTAGACATGGAGAAAGCTTTTGACAATGTTGACTGGAATACTGTCTTTCAAATTCTAAAGGTGGCAGGGGTAAAATACAGGGAGCGAAAGGCTATTTACAATTTGTATAGAAACCAGATGGCAGTTGTAAGAGTGGAGGGGCATGAAAGGGAAGCAGCGGTTGGGAAGGGAGCGGGACAGGGTTGTAGCCTCTCCCCGATGTTATTCAATCTGTATATTGAGCAAGCAGTAAAGGAAACAAAAGAAAAATTCGGAGTAGGTATTAAAATCCATGGAGAAGAAATAAAAACTTTGAGGTTCGCCGACAACATTGTAATTCTGTCAGAGGCAGCAAAGGACTCGGAAGAGCAATTGAACGGAATGGACAGTGTCTTGAAAGGAGGGTATAAGTTGAACACCAACAAAAGCAAAACGAGGATAATGGAATGTAGTCGAATCAAGTCTGGTGATGCTGAGGGAATTAGATTAGGAAATGAGACACTTAAAGTAGTAAAGGAGTTTAGCTATTTGGGGAGCAAAATAACCGATGATGGTCGAAGTAGAGAAGATATAAAATGTAGACTGGCAATGGCAAGGAAAGCGTTTCTGAAGAAGAGAAATTTGTTAACATCTAGTGTAGATTTAAGTGTCAGGAATTCGTTTCTGAAAGTATTTGTATGGAGTGTAGCCATGTATGGAAGTGAAACATGGACGATGAATAGTTTGGACAAGAAGAGAATAGAAGCTTTTGAAATGTGGTGCTACTGAAGAATGCTGAAGATTAGATGGGTAGATCACATAACTAATGAGGAGGTATTGAATGGAATTGGAGAGAAGAGGAGTTTGTGGCAAAAGTTGACAAGAAGAAGGGACCGGTTGGTAGGACATGTTCTGAGACATCGAGGGATCACCAGTTTAGTATTGGAGGGCAGCGTGGAGGGTAAAAATCGTAGAGGGAGACCAAGAGATGAATACACTAACAAGGGTACCTCCCCATCGGACCCCCCTCAGATTTAGTTATAAGTTGGCACAGTGGACAGGCCTTGAAAAACTGAACACAGATCAATCGAGAAAACAGGAAGAAGTTGTGTGGAACTATGAAAAAAATTAGCAAAATATGCAAACTGAGTAGTACATACGGAAGATAGGCAACATCAAGGAAAATCTGATCTCAGGAGCGCCGTGGTCCCTTGGTTAGCGTGAGAAGCTGTGGAACGAGAGGTCCTTGGTTCAAGTCTTCCCTCGAGTGAAAAGTTTACATTCTTTATTTTTGCAAAGTTATGATCTGTCCGTTCGTTCAAAAATGGTTCAAATGGCTCTGAGCACTATGGGACTTAACTTCTGAGGTCATCAGTCCCATAGAACTTAGAACTACTTAAACCTAACTAACCTAAGGACATCACACACATCCATACCCGAGGCAGGATTCGAACCTGCCACCGTAGCGGTCACGCGGTTCCAGACTTTAGCGCCTAGAACCGCTCGGCACCCCGGCCGGCTGTCCGTTCGTTCATTGACGTCTCTGTTCACTGTAATAAGTTTAGTATCTGTGTTTTGCCACCGCACCGCAAAACCGTGCGATTAGTAGACGAAAGGACGTGCCTCTCCAATGGGAACCGAAAACATTTGATCGCAAGGTCATACGTCAACCGATTCCTCCACAGGAAAACACGTCTGATATATTCTATACGACACTGGTGACGGCATGTGCGTCACATGACAGGAATATTTTGTCGACCCACCTAACTTGTACACTTGGCGAATGGGTAAAAAGATTCTTCTACCTTGCCCGATTTAGGCTTTCTTGTGGATGTGATAATCACTCCCGAAAAAGTTTTGAAAACATAAGAGTTTATCACATAAACTGCAACAAATGAATGCAACAGATTCACAGTTTTCCCTGTGCTCTGTCAAAACATATGTTTTTTACGTTTTCAAATGTTTCCGTGTGTAGACCGTCAAATCCTGCATATGTTCAAGCAAATCTGAACATGTCCTGGAATTTGGGAGACCGAAGTTGATTATGTGTGAGTGCCTGAACTTTGATAATTGTCTGAACATAAAAAATTAAACTCTTCACTCGAGGGAAGATTTGTCAAAGAACCTCTCGTTCTGCAGCTGCTCACGCTAACCACGGGACCACGGGCACTCCTGAGCTCACGCTTTCCTTGATGTTGCTTATGTTCCACATGGACTACTCAGTTTGTATATTTTGCTAATTTTTTTCATAGTTCCACGCAACTTCTTCCTGTTTTCTCGATTGATCTGTGTTCAGTTTTTCAAGGCCTATCCACTGTGCAAACTTACGAGGGCTATCCACAAAGTACATTACGTTTTAGAATTAAAAATAAATAAAGTATTGGATTTTTTTTTTATTATATACAGATGAGAGCCACACTTAAATACTACTTTTCTACGTAGTTGCCATTTAAATTAAGGCACTTATCGTAGCGATAGACGAGCTTGGAAATTCCTTCGTCGTAAAATTCGGCCGCCTGCGCCTTCAACCACGTGGTTACCTCTTCTTGAAGCTGTGCGTCGTCGTCAAAACGCTGCGTAGCCAACCACTTCTTCATTGCTGGGAATAAGTGGAAGTCGCTCGGTGCCAGGTCGGGACTGTATGGCGGATGAGGAAACAACTCCCACTTAAAAGATTCGAGAACTTCACGAGTGGCATTTGCCGTGTGGGCCCGGGCGTTGTCGTGAATCAGCAAGATCTTTGAGCCCAACTTTCCCCTGCGCTTGTTTCGCATTGCTCTTCTGAGGTTGTGCAGAGTTTGGCAATACCTTTGAGAGTTTACTGTAGTGCCTCTTTCCAGGAAATCCACAAAAATCACACCTTTTCTGTCCCAAAAGAAGAGGTAACCACGTGGTTGAAGGCGCAAGCGGCCGAATTTTACGACGAAGGAATTTCCAAGCTGGTCCATCGCTACGATAAGTGCCTTAATTTAAATGGCAACTATGTAGAAAAGTAGTATTTAAGTGTGGCTTTCATCTGTATATAATAAAAAATTTTCCAGTACTTTATTTTTAATTCCAAAACGTAATGTACTTTGTGGATAGCCCTAGTATAACTAAATCTGAGGGGGGTGCGATGGGGAGGTTCCCTTGTAAGCAGATTCAGAAGGATGTAGGTTGCAGTAGGTATTGGGAGATGAAGAAGCTTGCACAGGATAGAGTAGCATGGAGAGTTCCATCAAACCAGTCTCAGCACTGAAGACAACAACAACAACCCCTTGGTGTTCCCTCCCTGTGGGTGCAGGTTACGCTTTTACTGTCTAGGCCTTTTAGACGTATGTCTGTTTGGAACAGGGGAGTGATGACCTCTATGTTTAGCCCCCATGAAACCCCAAACGCAACCAACCCTGAGCGGAGAAATTCTCCGACGCAGGCGGGAATCGTATCCGGTCCGTTAAGTATGACATTCCGTCGCGCTGAGGTACCAGGGGCGGACTGTGGTGTGGTGTGGTGTGTGGAGCAGCGCGACTCCCCGGCACGGGCCGGGCCACGCCCCGAATTTCGGCGCCGTATCGATCCCAGCAGAGCAGGGCCGCGTAGCGTCGTGCCGTAGTACTACGGCGGTCCGCGGCGCCACGCCACACGGCGCAGCTCGGCACTGGGGGTGCCGCAGTGCCTGGCGGAGGGCATCTGACACCGCCACTACACTGCCGACCGAGCTGTGACGCCTCCACTGTAGCGAGACTCACATGGGCACTGTCAGAACCGCTACAATGAGCGTGGTATCGGGACAGGCCGATCGGGCTGCCAAGGAGGCCTGCAGAGAGCAGGGTGTGCTCCAGTGTCCAATTTCCTTGCAGTGTGTCATTTCTGAACTCCACAAGAAGTGCTTGGAGTTGTGGGAGGAAGATTGGCTGGCGGTGACGGCCAATACATTGCGGTTGGTTTTGAATAGAGATGGGCCCCCTTCACGTCCGCACCAACGTGGTGACGTCCGCAGCTCGTGGTCGTGCGGTAGCGTTCTTACTTCCCGCGCCCGGGTTCCCGGGTTCGATTCCCGGCGGGGTCAGGGATTTTCTCTGCCTCATGTGATGACTGGGTGTTGTGTGCTGTCCTTAGGTTAGTTAGGTTTAAGTAGTTCTAAGTTCTAGGGGACTGATGACCATATATACTAAGTCCCATAGTGCTCACAAGGGAACCTCCCCATTGCACCCCCCTCAGATTTAGTTATAAGTTGGCACAGTGGATAGGCCTTGATAAACTGAACACAGAGCAGTTGAGAAAACAGGAAGAAGTTCTGTGGAACTGTGAAAAAATAAGCAAAATATACAAACTGAGTAGTCCATGTGCAAGGTAGGCAACATCTCGGACAAAGTGAGCTCAGGAGCGCCGTGGTCCCGTGGTAGCGTGAGCAGCTGCTGAACGAGAGGTCCTTGGTTCAAAGCTTCCCTCGAGTGAAAATTTTATTTTCTTTATTTTTGCGTAGTTATTATCTGTCCGTTCGTTCATTGACGTCTTTGTTCACTGTAATAAGTTTAGTGTCTGTGTTTTGCGACCGCATCGCAAAACCGTGCTATTAGTAGACGAAAGGACGTGCCTCTCCAATTGGAACCGAAAACATTTGATCGCAAGGTCATAGGTCAACCGATTCCTCCACAGGAAAACACATCTGATATATTCTATACGACACTGGTGACGGCATGTGCGTCACATGACAGGAATATGTTGTCGATCCACCTATCTTGTACACTTGGCGAATGGGTAAAAAGATTCTTCTACCTTGCCCGATTTACGTTTTCTTTCGGATGTGATAATCACTCCCAAAAAAGTGATGAAAACATAAGAGTTTGTCACATAAACTGAAAATAAAAAATTCAACTTTTCACTCGATGGAAGATTTGAACCAGGGACCTTTCGTTCCGCAGCTGCTCACGTTACCACGAGACCACGGCGTTCCTGCGTTCCTAGTCTCCTTGCCGTTGCTTATCTTCCCATGAACTACTCGGTTTGTATATTTTGCTTATTTTTTCATGGTTCCACACAACTTCTTCCTGTTTTCTCAATTGGTCTGTTTTCAGTTTTTCAAGGCCTATCCACTGTGCCCACTTATAACTAAATCTGAGGGGGGTGCGATGGGGAGGTTCCCTTGTCAGAGCCATTTGAACGTGGTGACCAGTTCTACTGTCACCTTCGTCAACATGTTAGTTATCTAATAAGTGGATCACAGGATGCTGGGCTGTGATGTTATCCGTGCGTCTGGGTGAGACTACGCATTAACACGGTCCATCAGGTGATAGATAGTGGACGAAACGCGAATGAGGGTAGCAATTTGAAGAGCAGAGGGGGAAAAAGTGCCAAGGCTCGTGCCGTGGGAAAAAAACCTCTGCGACAGGGCGATGGGTAGTAAGAGCAGTAGTGGCTTACTAGCTGCGATAGTTCATGCAAGGCTGGATTTGTTAGTATTGGGATCATGCATGCACGCGATGGCGATGTATCCCAGTTGCTGCAGCCGCTGCATTCCTGGAACAATCAAGATCTTTATACAGTATTGGGAGATCGGCCATAGATCATCTCACTGTGTGGGGATTGTGTGGAGCTTGTTTGCATGCAGTTTACGGTACGGCTTCCCTGCATGGTGCCGGTTATTCGGCAGTGTGTTCCAGCTGGATCTCCAGTAATGGCGTCTGATTAACAGGGGCTCACCTGTACCGTTGTGTTTGCGTGTGCTTGGCCAAGTACGTCTTTTGATCTTTTATGTTTCCATCTATGGTTGTGGTCGCCAACGTGGTGACCAGTTCTACTGTCACCTCCCTCAACATGTTAGTTATCTAATAAATGATGAATAACTGAAACCCTCAGCTGCTGACGGGTGTTGATATACCTCGATGTGGACAGCTGAAAATGTGTGCCCCGACCGGGACTCGAACCCGGGATCACCTGCTTACATGGCAGACGCTCTATCCATCTGAGCCACCGAGGACACAGTTGAATAGCGTGACTGCAGGGACTTATCCCTTGTACGCTCCCCGTGTCCTCGGTGGCTCAGATGCATGGAGCGTCTGCCATATGAGCAGGAGATCCCGGGTTCGAGACCCAGTCGGGGCGCACATTTTCAGCTGTTCCCACTGAGGTATATCAACAACATCTGCCGGCAGCTGAGTGTTTCAATTAATTATTCTAGAGAAGCTGCACGGTCATCAATGGTACCTCTTCTTTCGAGAACAGTTACTATATTCATACATAGTTAAAGGTTACCAAGCCATTGACCTTAGTCTGTGCGAATGCGTACAGGTTGCCCGAACTCTTACGGGAATCGGTGTGCGCGAGTAATGAGTGGGTGGGCAAATGTCTATAAGGTACATTACATATGTAGAATTGTGGTCAGTTGGGAATGTGAGTCTCACGGGAGGCGTGCAAGGGATAAGTCCCTGCAGTCGCGCTATTCATCTGTGTCCTCGGTGGCTCAGATGGATAGAGCGTCTGCCATGTAAGCAGGAGCTCCCGGGTTCGAGTCCCGGTCGGGGCACACATTTTCAGCTGTCCACATCGAGATATATCAACACCACCTGTCGACAGCTGAGAGTTTCAGTTATTCATCATTTATTCCAGGGTAAAGCTGCACGGTCATTAACAGTATTCTGTTCTTTCGAGAACAGTTACTGTCTTCATATATATAGTTATCTAATAGGTGGATCACAGGATGCTGGGCTGTGATGTTAACCGTGCGTCTGGGTAAGACTGCGCGCCGGCCGGAGTGGCCGAGCGGTTCTAGCCGCTTCAGTCCGGAACCGCCCGACTGCTACGGTCGCAGGTTCGAATCCTGCCTCGGGCATGGATGTGTGTGATGTCCTTAGGTTAGTTAGGTTTACGTAGTTCTAAGTTCTGGGAGACTTATGACCTCAGAAGTTGAGTCCCCTGCTCAGAGCCATTTGAACCATTTTTAAGACTACGCATTAACACGGTCCATCAGGTGATAGTGGACGAAACGCGAATGAGGGTAGCAATTTGAAGAGCAGAGGGACAAAAGTGCCAAGGGTCGTGCCGTGGTAAAAAAAACCTCTGCGATAGTGGGATGGGTAGTAAGAGCAGTAGTGGCTTACTAGCTGCGATAGTTCATGCAAAATTGGATTTGTTAGTATGGGTATCATGCATCATTACCGTGGCAAGCGATGGCAATGTATTGCAGGTGCTGCAGCCGCTGCATTCCTGGAACAATCAGGATCGTTATACAGTAATGGGAGATCGGCCACAGATCATCTCACTGTGTGTGGGGGGTGGGGGGGGGGGGGGTGGAGCTTGTCTGCATGCAGTGTACGGTACGGCTTCCCTGTGTGGTGCCAGTTATTCGGCAGTGTGTTCCAGCTGGATATCCAGTAATGGCGTCTGATTAACAGGGGCTCACCTGTACCGTTGTGTTTGCGTGTGCTTGGCCATAGATGTTGGGTCCTTACAAGTACGAGGGTGGACCTAAAAGAAACCGGACTCCGAGGGCGCTGCCACTCGTAGACGTAGCGCAGGGTTCTCACGCTAGATGGTGTTAGTAGAGACCTTCATGAAACAGCAGACGGCGTCAGTGTAGAGCTGAACGTGCAAGTGTCGTATTGTGTTTCTGTGACTGTTGGCGGGTTACCTCTGCGAAGTCGTTATGGCAACTTTAAAAGAACAAAGAGTGTGTGTGAAATTTTGTTTCCTGCTTAAAAAACTGCAACGGAGACACCCCAAATGCTTCAGGAAGCTTTCCAGGAGAACGCTATGAGCCGCACACAGGTTTTCGAGTGGTTTGGGCACTTTAAACGTGGTGAGATGTGTGTTGAAGTGTGTTCTGGACGCCCTTCAACATCGCGAAATGAGAACATTGAAAAGGTCCACCAAACGATCAACGAGGATCGTCGCCAAACGATCGACCAAATTTCTGCAGAGACAGGAATCAGTTGGAGCTCGTGCCAGCGGATTTTGAGTGAGGATTTACACACGAGACGTGTTGCTGCTAAATTTGTTCCGCGCCTTCTCACACAGGAGCAAAAAAACCATCCTCATGAATGTGCGTCAGGACTTGAAAACAGAGATTGCACGTGAGCCGAAGTTCTTCAACAAAGTCATTACAGGGGATGAGAGTTGGTGTTACGGGTATGACCCAGAAGCGTCAAGCCAGTGGAGGACTCCCAACTCTCCCAGACCAAAAAAAGCAAGACAAGGCAGGTCAAATGTGAAGACGATGACCATTGTCTTTTTTGATGTTCGTGGAATTGTGCATCGGAAATTCGTACTCCCTGGCCAGACTGTTAACCAGCACGTTTACTCGGATGTTTTAAGGCGTCTGCGAGAGGATGTGAGGAGGAAACGCCCGGAACTTTGGCGATCAGGTGACTGGTTTCTGCATCACGACAACGCCCCAGCACACACTGCCTTACGAGTTACCCACTATTTGGCATCTCAGAGGTGGTCTGTCGTTCCCCACGCCCCGTATTCGCCGGACCTAGCCCCGTGCGACTTTTTCCTATTTCCACGATTGAAAAAAACGCTAAAAGGGGAGCGTTATGATGATGTGGAGGCGGTAAAAACAGCTTCGCAAAGGGCACTGGACAATATCAAACTTGAACAGTTCCAAACATGCTTCCAACAGTGGGGAAAGAGACTTGACAAGTGCATCGCATGTAATGGAGAGTATTTTGAAGGTGACTGAAGTAATTTGGAAAAAGGTTCATCAATAAATTTTTTATGACAACAATCCGGTTTCTTTTGGGTCCCCCCTCGTATGTCTTTTGCTCTTTTATGTTTCCATCTAGGTTTGTGGTTGTAGGTCCCCGGATTCAGAATAAACGGGTTCCGCGAATGTCTGGAGATTCTGTGTAGTCTTGTGGTGAGCTTGTGGATTACCTCCGTGAGAGTCTCAAGTCGGTATTCTCGGTGAAGTTCCGCGATGCGTGTGTGCCGTGGAGCATTGCTTATGGTTTTGAGTACTTTGTTTTGTATGAGCTGCAGACGGCGCAGGCGTGTGGGCGCAGCGTATCCCCAGGAAGTCAACAACTCGGCCGTGGCGTTCCTCCTGCCGGTTGCTCAGGCGGGAAGAGGTGGCCCTCACGCGTCTTCTGTCCTCTCACACATAGCTTTCTATTACGGCGGGAGGATCCCCCGTTTTGTGATGCTTGTGGTGTGCACATCTCTGTCCGGCACATTTTAACAGACTGCATTTTATACCGTGATGCAAGGGCAGAAGCACAAGTTGATGGGGATCTGCCCTGTGTTGTAGCTAATGAGGAGACGTGTGTGTCTAGGGTTTTAAAGTTTTGTGATGTGTCTGGACTGTGGCCTAAACTTTTAGGCTGGAGGTTTTAGTATATTGCAAAGTGGCTGGCTCCTCCCTTTTTCCCCTGCGGTCAGCCAGCCACTTCCATCTGCTATATTGTTTTAGCTCCCTCTACCACTTTCTTCTTGTGTTGTCCGTGTTTTACTGCTGGCGGCATCCTTTGTCCCACGTTTCGGTGTGGGTAGGCACAAATTCAAATGGGTCTGAGCACCATGGGACTTAACATCGGAGGTCATCAGTCCCCTAGAACTTAGAACTGATTAAACCTAACTAACCTAAGGACATCACACACATCCATGCCGGAGGCAGGATTCGAACCTGCGACCGTAGCGGTCGCACTGTTCCAGACTGAAGCGCCTACAACCGCTCGGCCACACCAGCCGGCTGGTAGGCACAAATTTTTCCAACCTTGTCACCTATATTTTACGTTCTGTTTTATCTTACTGTTCTGATTATTTTCTTGACACCAGTCTCAATCTGTTACTGAGCGGGCGCTGAAGACCTTGCCGTCGTGCATCCAAGAAACCCTCTCCATCCATCCATCCATCCCTCTTACTCGTGAACACCACCACCACAAACACCGCTGTCATCACCCACTTGACATCCACTGCTGGATAAAACCTTGCTCCAAATTTTTTTGAAAGTAGTGCTGTAGCGATGTTACCCGCTCCCGGAACGGTTGGCGTCGTCGTGCACTGACAGATGACAGCACTAACAATCGATACACACTGAGGTGACGAAAGTCGTGGGATAGCAAAATGCACACATACAGATCAATTATTCAAAATGTCAGTTACAATAGCCGTTATTTATTCTACCGCCAACCGGTTCCAACCCACGGTGGGGTCATCTTCAGGGCAATTTACACTGTAAAGTTATAATATTACACTACTGGCCATTACAATCGCTACACCACGAAGATGACGTGCTACAGGCGCGAAATTTAACCGACAGGAAGAAGATGCTGTGATGTGCAAATGATTAGCTTTTCAGAGCATTCATACAAGGCTGGCGCCGGTGGCGACACCTACAACGTGCTGACATGAGGAAAGTTTCCAACCGATTTCTCATACACAAACAGCAGTTGACCGTCGATGCCGGGTGAAACGTTGTTGTTATGCCTCGTGTAAGGAGGAGAAATGCGTACCATCACGTTTCCAACTTTGATAAAGGTCTGATTGTAGCCTAGGACCTGGAAGAGCAGCTGATCGGACTGGACAGTGTCTTGAAAGGAGGATATAAAATGAACATCAACAAAAGCAAAAGGAGGATAATGGAATATAGTAGAACTAAATCGGGTGGTGCTGAGGGAATTAGATTAGTAAATGAGATGCTTAAGGCAGTAAATGAGGTTTGTAGTTTGGGGAGCAAAATAACTGATGATCGTAGAAGTAGAGAGGATATAAAATGCAGACTGATAATGGCAAGGAAAGCGTTTCTGAAGAGTGGAAATTTGTTAACATCGAGTATAGATTTAAGTGTCAGGAAGTCGTTTCTGAAAGTATTTGTATGGAGTGTAGCCATGTATGGAAGTGAAACATGGACGATAAATAATTTAGACAAGAAGAGAATAAAAGCTATCGAAGTGTGGTGCTACAGAAGAATGCCGAAGATTGGATGGGTAGATCACATAACTAATGAGGAGGTATTGACTAGAATTGGGGAGAAGAGAAATTTGTGGCACAACTTGACTAGAAGAAGGGATCGGTTGGTAGGACATGTTCTGAGGCATCAAGGGATCACCAATTTAGTATTGGAGGGCAGCGTGGAGGGTAAAACTCGTAGAGGGAGACCAAGAGATGCATACACTAAGCAGATTCAGAAGGATGTAGGTTGCAGTAGGTACTGGGAGATGAAGACCACAACAACAACCTGTAATACAGTATGAAGAATAACAGAAATAAATAATTAAACATAATATTGTAAGAAAATGGGAATTAGTGCATATGTTTCAAATAACCCAATGTAATACTAAAGTAATATTAAATTAAAAGATAATGTACCGTGAGTTAACATTATAAATAGCCATTTGTGAAGTAAAAAACATATTCATATCAGTGGTATGCTGTACAACGATGTCATTATAGCCACTTTTAGTTGGGGTGTTAGCAATACCCCTCGCGACTATTAACGTTACGAAAAGCCGCGCGACCGCACAAGGGTTAAAACGCAATCCCGCTTCTGCGCTCTGTCCGCTAAGGAAGAAATTCTAGTATGATGTTCACGGCGCTCCCTCCTACCACCGTACAAAAATTTGCAGCTGTAAAATAAACGTGGACATCTTTGTGTTCGTGAGCCCTTCTGAGTACGAAACTACTGTGCTTGTAAGAGTGAAATTTGGATCGATTGGTCAAAGTAATTAGTTTTAGCGTAATGTTTACAAAAGTCGTTCTCTTTCGTCATCCTCACGAGCACGTTTAAATTAATAATGTTAGCGAAATAAGCGACAATGGTGGTGGCGTTACAGCCATATGAAGAGAGCCCAAAATAGGTCGAATATTGGGAATAGTTGTGGTAAACCGAATTTTGTGCATAGTGGAAGGAGGGAGTGCCATGAACAATACATTAGACATCCTGACGTGTGAGGGTGGAAGAGCGTTTTAAGTTCACTTTTGCACGCTGTTCTTGAATAACTCGAAAACCCTGACGTCCGTTCAAAAATGACTCTGAGCACTATGGGACTTAACTTCTAAGGTCATCAGTTCCCTAGAACTTAGAACTACGTAAACCTAACTAACATAAGGACATCACACACATCCATACCCGAGGCAGGATTCGAACCTGCGACCGTAGCGTTCGCGCGGTTCCAGACTGTAGCGTCTAGAACCGCTAAGCAGATTCAGAAGGATGTAGGTTGCAGTAGGTACTGGGATATGAAGAAGATGGCGCAGGATAGAGTAGATGGAGAGCTGCATCAAACCAGTCTCGGGACTGAAGAAAACAACAACAACAGCAACACTTCAAATGCTGTAAACTGTCGGCGAACCATGGATTCACGACACCCAGCGTGTTTATATACGAATAATGAATTATTGTCAAAGACATCAGAGCTCAGAATACGATGTTATATTGTTAGAAGGATGAAGGATGTAATAAACTACGAAAATTATTACCTGATATTAGAACCATACTGCCATTATAATATGCATCATAGTCACTGTCCCTTTGGCATCACGATTGGTCCTGCCTTCACGGGAATAAGCTCCGCCTTATTAAGCCTGGACGACCTTCTCTAGGCCCCTCCCGCCGGGAGGAGATCATTTTAAGGAGGCTGCCATTTTAGCCATCATCATTTGATAAGTGGTGCTACCCCACCACTTCGTACACTTTGCGCCCATCTTTTAACTGTCCGCCACTTACTCACGGAATGCCAATTTTTTAACCGTTGACGTGCCCACATTGGTCTGCCGTCTGAGTTATCGGCCGTTTATGGAAATGATGCACGGGCTGTCGACCGCGTTTTACTTTCGGATCAGTCAAAGCAATCTGGCAAACCCATTTAATTTTTAGTTTTCGGCCCTGTTTCTGTATGGTGTTCTTTGTAGCCCTTTCTCCATATCCCAGTTTTTAGCTGTCGTCTCTTATACCAGTTGGGATTGACCTACAGTCGTTTTTAACTCATCTGTGTCTTCGTGTTCTGTAGTTTTGACTTGGGCACGTATGACCCCAGTTGTTTTTGCGCCCTGAAACGAAACAAACATAGTCACCGTATGTAACATAGTTGTTGTTGTTGTTCTTGTTGTGGTCTTAAGTCCACAGATTGGTTTGGTGCAGCTCTCTATGCTACACTATCCTGTGCAAGCTTCATCATCTCCCAGTACCTACTGCAACCTACATCCTTCTGAATCTGTTTAGTATGTTCATCTCTTGGTCTCCCTCTACGATTTTTACGCTCCACGCTGCCCTCCAATAGTAAATTGGTGATCCCTTGATGCCTCAGAATATGTCCTTCCAACCGGTCCCTTCTTCTGGTCAAGTTGTGCCACAAATTTCTCTTCTCTCCAATTCTATTCAATACCTCCTCATCCGTTATGTGATCTATCCATCTAATTTTCAGCAGTCTTCTGTAGCACCACATTTCGAAAGCTTCTATTCTCTTCTTGTCCAAACTATTTATCGTCCACGTTTCATTTCCATACGTGGCTACACACCATACAAATCCTTTCAGAAACGACTTCCTGACACTTAAATCTATACTCGATGTTAAAAAATTTCTCTTCTTCAGAAACGCTTTCCTTGCCATTGCCAGTCTACATTTTATATCCTCTCTACTTCAACCATTATCAGTTATTTTGCTCCCCAAATAGCAAAACTCGTTTACTACTTTAAGTGTCGCATTTCCTAATCTAATTCCCTCAGCATCACCCGACTTAATTCGACTATATTCCATTATCGTCGTTTTGCTTTTGTAGATGTTAATCTTATATGCTCCTTTCAAGACACTGTCAATTCCGTTCAACTGCTCTTCCAAGTCCTTTGCTGTCTCTGACAGAATTACAATGTCATCGGCGAACCTCAAAGTTTTATTTCTTCTCCATAGATTTTAATACCTACTCAGGATTTTTCTTTTGTTTCCATTACTGCTTGCTCAATATACAGATTGAACAACATGGGGGATAGGCTAAAACCCTGTCTCACTCCCTTCCCAACCACTGCTTCCCTTTCATGCCACTCGGCTCTTATAACCGCTATCTGGTTTCTGTACAAATTGTAAATAGCCTTTCGGCCCTGTATTTTACCCCTGCCACCTTCAGAATTTGAAAGAGAGCATTCCAATCAACATTGTCAAAAGCTTTCTGTGAGTCTACAAATGCTAGAAAGGTAGGTTTGCCTTTCCTTAATCTTTTTTCTAAGATAAGTCGTAGGGTCAGTATTGCCTCACGTGTTCCCACATTTCTATGGAATCCAGACTGATCTGAAGTCGGCTTCTACCAGTTTTTCCATTCGTCTGTAGAGAACGTAACTTAGTATCCACCCCTATTCGACAGCCGTCGGCAGAACGTTTCGCGGGTTGCCTATCGTCGTGTTGTGGCAGGCGCGTGCCTCCGCTGCAGCGACCGTTGTTGAGCCAACTCCTGCTATTCAGTGCAACCACCCCTTACAGTTTTTGACGTACTGTCAAGAGGCAACGTTGCCACTTTACTTCCCTGTTTCAAGCGCCGTGTTAACTGATCTAATCCAAGAGGGCACGAATAATGACAACTCTGGGCGACTACAACTAACCATGATGTCTTGACTGAGTTATATCTCCAGCATTCGTCTCTTTGACGTCAACGGTTCCTGCGTGCTGTTCTACATGGACACGTACAACTATTGGACAAAAATATGGCAACAGCGCGAGGATGCAGTCTTGAAAATAAATCAGATTCTAGTCAAGCCTGCAGGTGACGCTGATCGTTTGACCACGAACGGCACATGTGCAGTTTTCTCAATACGTTAAAAGCGTCGTCCATGAAGAGAACAGTGTTCAGTGTAATTGTGAATGCTTTATGTCGGAGATAAGTGACTTCGAACGTGGGAAAATTGTTGGTGTTCGTATTATGGGTGTTTGCGTAACCAAGGTGGCGTAAGTGTTTGGTGCTCCAAGAGACGCCGAGTGAAGATTTATACCGCATAGACCCATAGAGGGAAAGCGGAAAAAATTATGCGCTGAATCACAATAAATCCAATAGTGTTTAGCGAAGAGGACATAATCTTCCGTCCAATGATACCCATAACGCGCGGGTGTTGATCGAAACTTCCGATAACAGAGCTAGCAGCCTGCCTCTGAATTGCTTCCATGTCTTGGTTTAATCTTGCCTCATGGGGATCCAAAACACTGGAGCAGTGTTCAAGAACGAGTCGCACAACTGTTGTATACGCAGTCTCCTTCACAGATAAACCATACTTTCCAAAAATTCTCTCAATAAACCGATGTTCAGCATTCGCCTTCTCTGCTACCTACCTTCAGTGCTCGTTCGATTTCATATCACATTCCACGTTACACCCAAATATTTAATCGACGTGACTGGGTTAAATACCACACCATTAATGTTGTATTCTAACTTTATTAGATTGTATTAGGGTTGGAAAAAAACGACAGATTAAAACCGATACCGGTATTTTAGTCTGCATGACCGGTTCTTTTTGGTATTTTTAGTGTCAGTTACAGCATGGGCTTTTTTTCATTTTTTGCTGATAAACAGGTACAAAGATCGGCTTATCAGTTTTCCATAGCGGCAGTGCTATAATTTTTGATTTTGACATTAAAGTTTTTTAAAACTAGTAATGTTTATTCGTGAAAGTTCCATTGCTTTGAAATATTGGTTTATTGTAGAAAGTGGGAACTGCTATCAGTACTGTTTTAAGAACAAGGCCTGTAGTTAGAAATTAAAACACGCACATGGAGTAAGAGTCTGTACAGAACTACAGACACAGTAATCAACCTGTTCCCATGTGGTGTGACCTATTACATGAGGTGGTAAGCGTGTAGGTGAGTGTGCAAGACTTTGCCCCACATCTCGTCTGTATGGTATGTCACTTGTATTGCAGAATGGTGGCAGCATTTCGCAAACTGCAGTAGCAGTGAATGTTCCATTTACTTTAAAAAAATTAAGAATGGGAGGAGGCATAACCGCCGTGTGACTTCACAGAAGGAGAAAACGTCCACAGTGTTCCTTTGAAGAGAAGCTAAATTTTACTGATATACCTGTAATTTTATTGACGTGCGATAATCTTACAACAGGCTCTAGATACCGGCTCCCAGGTTGATTCCATATTCCTCAACTTTCGAAACGTGTTCAACTCATTTTCGCACTGTCGCTTGCTCCCAAAAGTACGCGCTTACCATCTATCCAATGACACATGCGGTTGGATAGAAAGTTTAACTGACAGAGAGCAGTACGTCGTCCTGAATGGGAAGAATTCAACTGAAACAAGCGTAACTTCAGGTGTGCCCCAGGGCAGTGTAGTAAGTCCGCTGCTTTTTACGATTTATATAAACGATCTGGTTGATGGTACTGACAGCGGTATTAGACTGCCGCTGATGCTGTAGTCCCTACAGGAAAGTAGTATCACACGAAAGTTGTGAACAAATCAATGAGGATTTGCTGAAAATAAATGCGTGGTGTAATGACTGGCAGTTATCTCTCAATGTTAGTAAGTGTAACCTACTGCGTATAAGTAGGCGAAAATCCCCATTAAAATTGTGGAAAGGGCCAAATAAGGTGTAGGTCAGGTTCACTCAAAATTGTAATTTATTGTAATCTAATAACACCTTTAAACCAAAACAGCAGATAGCCGAACCTTTAGAATTACGTGTTTCGAAAATGCAATTATGTCTCGGCTGAAGGCCTCCAAACAAGAAATTTTAAAGCAACAAGATAATTCTCAAGCGGTAAAACGTGCAGTTAAAATTGCAAATAAAAAACCCGATGGCTCTTTGGAAACCAACCCGAAAAATAACTGGAAAATCTTAGCCCAATATTTCAGTTCCCTCCTCAACTGCGAACCACCCCAAGAGAAACTTGTCTTCTCTTCTCCAGTATTCACACACCCAGACTCACATCCCCCGGATCTTGAAGAAATTATGGAGATAGTCAAGCAGTTGAAAAATAACAAAAGCACCAAGAGAAGATGGGATCATTGCTGAGTTCTGTAAACTAAATGATCCTATACTTATGCAGAAATTACACCATATAATGTCAGACATATGGATAACGGAGCAGACACCAGAGGACTGGAAATGCGCTCTAATTTACCCGCTACACAAAAAGGGCGACAAGACAGACATGAACAATTACAGAGGAATTTCCCTGCTCCCAGTCGCTTACAAAATCCTTTCCAAAGCGCTTTTAAACAGGATAGAATCCCAAGCAGATACACTAATTGGTGAATACCAGGCCGGATTCAGAAAAGGACGCTCATGTGCGGAACAGATCTGGTGCTTAAAGACAATATTACAAATGAGGAAATGCAGAAACACAGTAGTTACATTCATCGACTTCAGGAAAGCGCATGATTCAGTGGACCGTGGAACCCTGTTTAAAATCATGGAAGAATTTGGGATCGACCGAAAGACACGAAAAATCACAGAACAGACACTTACAGGAACAACGGCCAAAGTGAAATTCATGGGCGAAGTATCAGAACCCTTCGAAATCAAATCTGGAGTCCGACAGGGGGACGGACTATCCCCAATCCTTTTCAATATTGTTCTAGAAAAGATAATCAGGGAAAGGGAACCTCACGTAAAGGGTATCCAAATTGGTATCAAGAAAGAGAACCGAATTAAAGTCAAGCGCCTTGCTTTCGCTGACGATATTGCAATTATCACCAATAACAGAACAGAAGCGATTCACGCAGTGGAAAAACTACATGAAATTTCACAAAAAACCGGACTACAGATATCTCATGAAAAAACCCAGTATATGGAAAGGGAGCCAGAAAATAAATCCCCTTTAATAACAAAATATAGTAAAATTGCACAAGTCTTCCATTTTAAATACCTCGGTGAAACTATACAGTCCTCAGGATTAAACCGAATTGCCAGTGAACAAAGAATCACCAAGCTCCAGAAGGCCTACAAGCTAACATGGACGCATTACAACAAGAAGTGCATTTCGACAGACGCAAAATTAAGGCACTATACAACATTGATTCTTCCAGAAGCAATCTATGCAGCTGAAACAATGGTGATTCATGGTCATTCAAAGCAGGAAAGAAAAATTCTCAGGAAGATTTACGGTCCAATCAACAAAAACGGCATTTGGATGAAGAGACCACAAAACGAACTCTATTGAAAGATCAACATAGTAACAGATGAAATCAGAAAGCGCCGAGCCAAATTTTATACACACATCTACAGGATGGAAGACTCCAGAACAGCAAAGAAATTATTCAATATTATAACAAGGAGTAAATGTGGCAAGGAATGGCTGAAAGAAGTCCAGAGGGATCTACAGCAGATCAACATAAAAAATCTCGAAGATCGCACCGAGTGCCGGCATAAAATCACAAGTGGGAAGTCTGGGGAAAGAACATCGCGTCAGCCTGGTAAAAAATGGACAGAGGAACGGAAGAAGGAGCATTCTGAGAGGATGAGGTGGTGTTGGGAAGCAAAGAAGAAAAACATCCGAAGATGAAATTATGAATTCAAGTTCAATCGCTCTCCTGAAGGGGAACAATCGTTATAATAATAATAATAATAATAATAATAATAATATACATACACAGTGAGACTGAGAGCCTCAAGGCAAGGGTGAATAGACAAACAATAAACAACATGCAATACTAACAGCTGTAGGCCCACAATAAAATTTTCAAGATTTTAAAATAAATTACCATAACCTTTCAAAGGCAGAAGGCCGCAATGTTTTGAGAATAAGGATTTAAGTGGCAGAAAGCCCGCAGTTGATTTTCCAAAATTCAAAAATACAGAAAATCGAGTAAAAGCAAGAATTTTTTAAATCATTGGCTATGAAAAATAAACAGACAATTAAACACCGGTGAGGAGGACGATGAAAAAAACGGCACTCAGAAGCCTCCAGTGAGGTCGGTCTGCCCTCGTTCACTTACATGAGACAGGTGGTGATCCCAACTACACTTGATCCGTCGGAACCCAACAGGGGACAGCCACAGACCAACTGACAAAACGACTTGCTTGCCACCAATCAGTACATAAAAACTCAAAAACACAGAAGTTACGTACGTGGTATCCACAATGAAATATGTATTAAGCTGTCAAAACTACACACCATGTTGGACAGCGACAACAGGTGAGGAAAGGACGCTGCCTAAAATTACATTAGTGCCCAGGGCAGGTAACCAGAACACTAACGGCCACAAGGCAGAAAGTTCCGCTGGTACACTTGAATTTGAAATACGGTAATATAGTTAACTTCACCCAAAAGGAACACTGCCTGAATTTACGTCAGTGGCCAGGGCAGGTAACCAAAATACTGACGGCCACAAGGCAGAAAATTCCGCTGTTGCACTTCAGTTGTGGTCAACCAATATAGTTAATTGCACCGCATGGCGGCTGAATTTCAGCAATACAAACACTCGGTGTTGCTCACAGGAAAACCTCCCCAACAGCGAACCACCGATACGGACCACAGCATGAATCGACGTGGCTTGGGTACTAGAAACCACTACTCAACTTTCGTCTTGGGTCGGTGAACCACGAAGCTCGTAGCGATCGGACAGCTCCACACGCGCTCCGACACTGTGCAGGGACATGTTTCCACATGTAGGTTAATGCAGAGGAGTAGTGGACTCAACCATTGTACATGTTTCCACATTTACAATGGCTGCGTCCATAGAAGTCGCGTGTGTGTAGCTGTTTGTTAGATGTTCAACACATAATTTGAACAATTTTTTTTTTTCGAAATGATATGGAACGAGTGTGTAAATGATTAATTTTAACATTACTGAAGGTATTATTTTTCATACATACTCATGCAGCTACAATTACAAACTATTTTTTTATAGGCTACCACGTTACAAATAAAAATTCCTTTAAGTAATAGGGGATGCCCAGGCGAAATGATTTTAGGTTAGCTGTAAAACTTGCTTTTCTGCCTGTCAGCCGTTTTATGTTATTGGGCAAATGATCAGTTTTCATTGCCTCAAATTGAACGCCTTTGTGAACCACTGACAGCTTTAATAATGGCCAGCAAAGGTCATTTTTTCTCTTCTAGTGTTGTAAGTATGGAATCACTATTCTTCTCAAATGGCGATGAACTACTTAAAACGAATTTCAGCAGCACATATATTTATTGTGAAGGTGCTGTCAGTACCCTTAAATTCTTGAAGTGGTATCCATAAGACGACTGTGGGTGATAATATTCTTACGCTCGCTTTTATAGAAACAGTAATCCCTTTCCAAGTCTAAATTATTCCTTTATACAGTATTCACTGGAAATATACGTAATATCTTACGAAGTTTGTGGGTTTGTTCCGAGACGAGCAATAATACAAAGAGCAAAAGTAGCCCAACTTAATTGTTTGAGCAGCTCAGTAATATGCATCTTCCAGGTCGAGTTTCCAGCAATATCTACGCCCAAAAATTTGGAGGATTCTGTCGTATTACTGAATGGTTCAAATGGCTCTGAGCACTATGGTACGTAACATCTGAGCTCATCAGTCCCCTAGAACTTAGAACTACTTAAGCCTAGCCAACCTAAGGACATCACACACATCCATGCCCGAGGCAGGATTCGAACCTGTGACCGTAGCGGTCGCGCGGTTCCAGACTGAAGCGCCTACAACCGCTCGGACACACCGGCCGGCCTTATTACTGACTCCTGCTCATGTGCTACATCAGTTGTTAGTTTGTCTATGTTTCTTGTACAGAACTGAATAAAGTTTGACTACACAAAATTTAGAGACGGTCGTTTTCAGAGAATCACTTAATAATTCTTTGAGAAACAACATTAACAATTTTTCTATTGTTTTCACTCGAATGGGATTTATTGTAGAATGGCGTACGGTAAGTAATGGCCGGCCGCTGTGGTCGAGCGGTTCTAGGTGCTCCAGTCAGGAACCGCGCTGCTGGTACCGTCGCAGGTTCGAATTCTGCATCAGGCATGGATGTGTGTGATGTCCTTAGGTTAGTTAGGTTGAAGTAGTTCTAAGTTCTAGGGGACTGATGACCTCAGATGTTAAGTCCCATAGTGCTCAGAGCCATTTGAACCATTTTGAATAAGTAATGCAACACACTTTTACTTTATTGGTGAAAAACAGTCTTGGTTGCAATTTTAGTTTTTTTATTTTTCAACTACGCTGCCGCCTATTGAGGTGGTTCTGTACTTGGCGTCAGTACTAGCACACGACGCTGTGGTGCATTATGCTTACTACCTGCGCCCCATCTTATTCTGTTATAGTGTGCCGGTAAACTGAAGAGCGAGCACGCGAGTCCCCACTCTGCCTACCATACTACGTCACAGGGCGGTTCTACAGGCTGTTTCACAACATAGTACCGCCTCTGCCGTGGCGCGCGCTTTAAATCTTTGGCGAAGCCGTGTACAAAAAAATGGCTCTGAGCACTATGGGACTCAACTGCTGAGGTCATTAGTCCCCTAGAACTTAGAACTAGTTAAACCTAACTAACCTAAGGACATCACAAACATCCATGCCCGAGGCAGGATTCGAACCTGCGACCGTAGCGGTCTCGCGGTTCCAGACTGCAGCGCCTTTAACCGCACGGCCACTTCGGCCGGCTGAAGCCGTGTACAGATACGTCCCGGGTGCGTTTATTTTTAGACAAATGCGTTAAGAGTGTAAGGAAAACAAAATACGATAGCTTCTTCGAAACAAAACATTATAGAGTAAATAATATTGACATAAGAATGGAAGTCAGGATTCAACTATAAACATAGAACCGAATGCCCATTCATGTGAATGTATGTTCCCCTATTCGTAAGGCGAACCAGATACAGTGCAATCAATCTGTAGAATTTAAGGCTTCTTCTTACTTTGTGTTTCTTCTAAAAGGTAGAAGTTTTCTTTGAAGGGCTGCATTGTAACTTAACATTTATTGGAACACGAAGAGTGTTTAAGAAGTCACCGGAAATCTATAATTTCGTGTGTTGTATTAGTTCCATTCGCACTGCTTTTTTTGTCACTGTCTTCGTAAACATGTCTGAAAAGTATCTGGGCAATGTTTTGCATATTGGGTATTTACCCTGTTGTCAACAGTCAAAAAGGTTATATGGGTTTTGGTAGCATCAGCTATTATTTTTTTGTATAAAAATAGATTAGAGAACCTGTACTAAATTTTGTTATAAGAATGGAATAAAATGTATCAAATTTTTAGGAATGTTAAATATTGCTTTTGGTGAGTCTTACGAGTAAACCAAGAGCATGCAAGTGGTATAAACATTTCCAAGCAGGCCTTAAAGGGCAGCAGGTTTACAAGAATGGATGAGATTAAAAATGCACAGTTAAGAGACCTATAAACTATCCCGAGGAAACAGTTCCAAAAGTGTTTTGAGAGTTGGAGAAAGCACTGGCATGTGAAACTGTCTATAACGTTCGATCTCCTCCCTAAATTATTAGTTTTCCTTCGCGGCGATTCCATTAAACCATGCGGCTTGTTTTCGCGTTCTACATCTACATCTACATTTATACTCCGCAAGCCACCCAACGGTGTGTGGCGGAGGGCACTTTACGTGCCACTGTCATTACCTCCCTTTTCTGTTCCAGTCGCGTATGGTTCGCGGGAAGAACGACTGTCGGAAAGCCTCCGTGCGCGCTCGAATCTCTCTAATTTTACATTCGTGATCTCCTCGGGAGGTATAAGTAGGGGGAAGCAATATATTCGATACCTCATTTAAACAGAAACGCACCCTCTCGAAACCTGGCGAGCAAGCTACACCGCGATGCAGAGCGCCTCTCTTGCAGAGCCTGCCACTTGAGTTTGCTAAACATCTCCGTAACGCTATCACGCTTACCAAATAACCCTGTGACGAAACGCGCCGCTCTTCTTTGGATCTTCTCTATCTCCTCCGTCAACCCGATCTGGTACGGATCCCACACTGATGAGCAATACTCAAGTATAGGTCTAACGAGTGTTTTGTAATCCACCTCCTTTGTTGATGGACTACATTTTCTAAGGACTCTCCCAATGAATCTCAACCTGGCACCCGCCTTACCAACAATTAATTTTATATGATCATTCCACTTCAAATCGTTCTGTACGCATACTCCCAGATATTTTACAGAAGTAACTGCTACCAGTGTTTGTTCCGCTATCGTATAATCATACAATAAGGGGTCCATCTTTCTATGTATTCGCAATACATTACATTTGTCTGTGTTAAGGGTCAGTTGCCACTCCCTG
Organism: Schistocerca americana; assembly: GCF_021461395.2. Lineage (NCBI taxonomy): Eukaryota > Metazoa > Arthropoda > Insecta > Orthoptera > Acrididae > Schistocerca > Schistocerca americana. The sequence continues at coordinate 145,947,955 of NC_060128.1, forward strand.
CACCAAGTGCCTATCCGCTGTAGATCTTCCTGCATTTCGCTACAATTTTCTAATGCTGCAACTTCTCTGTATACTACAGCATCATCCGCGAAAAGCCGCATGGAACTTCCGACACTATCTACTAGGTCATTTATATATATTGTGAAAAGCAATGGTCCCATAACACTCCCCTGTGGCACGTCAGGGGTTACTTTAACGTTTGTAGACGTCTGTCCATTGATAACATCCTTGTGCGTCCTATTGTGGCGAGGCTGACGTTTGCATTAACTGCAGCCCTTTGATTGGGACTGGTAACATTAGCCAACAGTTCTTTTTGGGCCGCCTCTTCAACACACGCTGTAATAACATTAGAGACGATCGAACGCTCTTTACTCCGCAAATACTTCTTCTTCGTATTCTGCACATTTTCTTGCAATGCTAGACGATTATCCATCACTTCCGGATATTGAAGTATATCAGTGAGTACACATAGTCAACTGACTGACACTGGCAACTAAGATCCCACGAACAGAAACGACGTATATCACTGCACGCCGAACTGCGCCGCTAGACAGGTAACGGGGAACTCATTTTGGGTGCCCCTGTAGGCCAGTGGCGGGGTTCTTCCGGGAAGGGCGCTCGCTCTAGAGTTTACAGACAGTCTATACTCTCCCCTGTGAACGGGAACGCGGGAGATCGGGTTGTTGCAATCGCAGTGTTGCCCTCGGAAGTCCCCTCCACAGCCCCCGAAAGCCCGTAACAGGATTTGTGAAGCAACCTGTATAACAGCAGTGGTCGCAAAACTGTACCATGCGAGGCTGCCTTTGTTATTTTTCCCGTCACCAAACGTTTTTCCTCCTTCAGCATTATTTGAATTATTAGGCACATGTTTTTTAATAATTTATTTATTGTTCCGTGGGACCAAATTAAGGAGAAGTCTCCATGGTCATGGATCGAGTCAATACATGAAATTATAACACGATATTAGAAACAGATAAAATGAAATATAAAAAAACATATTCAGGTGACAAGTCGTAAGTTTAAATAAAGAAAATCAACAATGTAACACTGGAATTTGCTTAATTTTTTAGCTCTTCCAGGAGCTCCTCGACAGAATAGAAAGAGTGAGCCATGAGGAAACTCTTCAGTTTAGACTTAAAAGCGTTTGGGCTACTGCTAAGATTTTTGAGTTCTTGTGGTAGCTTATTGAAAATGGATGCAGCAGAATACTGCACTCCTTTCTGCACAAGAGTCAAGGAAGTGCATTCTACATGCAGATTGGATTTCTGCCTAGTATTAACGGAATGAAAGCTGCTAACTCTTGGGAATAGGCTAATATTGCTAACAACAAACATTAAAGAAAATATATGCTCTGAGGGCAATGTCAGAATTCCCAGACTATTAAATAGGGATCGACAAGAGGTTCTCGAACATACACCACATATAGCACCAACAGCCCGTTTTTGAGCCAAAAATACCCTTTTTGAATCAGAAGAATTACCCCAAAAAATAATACCATATGACATAAGCGTATGAAAATATGCGAAGTAGACTACTTTTCGTGTTGAAGTGTCACTTATTTCAGATACTGTTCTAATGGTAAATAAAGCAGCATTTAGTTTCTGAACAAGATCCTGGACATGGGATTTCCAGAACAGTAAAAACTGGGTCTTACTGTGATTTAGCATCAAATTATTTTCCATAAGCCACGAACTTATTTCATGAACTACATTATTTGATACTGTTTCAATATTACACACAAGATCCTTCACTATCAAGCTGGTGTCATCAGCAAACAGAAATATTTCTGAATCACCTGTAATACTAGAAGGCATATCATTTATATAAATAAGAAACAGCAGTGGCCCCAGCACCGACCCTTGGGGAACGCCCCACGTAACAGTGCCCCATTGGGACTGAACATCACTACCACTCTCAATTCTGTTTGATAAGTTTGATTCAGACAAGTTGTTTGTAGAGCCAGCATTTGCATAATTTGAATTTTGGTAAGAGAGTGACGTTGCTGTTGCAGGAGAGGCGTCGGCGTCGGCGGCGGGCGCTGCGCCGGCGGCGGGCGGCGTCGCCGTCGGGGCCGCCTCGGCCTCCAGCGGTGCGGGGGCGGCGCCGGCGGGGGCGGCGCTGCGCGCCTGGGCGTCCCGGCGGCGGCCGCTGACGCTGGGCTGCCCCCGCGCCGCCCCCACCGCCCCCGTCGTGGGCTGGCTGCTGCACGACCGGCCGCTGGCGCTGCGGGACGACGGCCGGCGGTCGCTGCTCGCCGACGGCTCGCTGCACATCGCCAAGGTGAGAACTCCGGCTCCTGACGATGCCGCCCGAGCGCCGTCCGAAACGTCGCCGACGTAGCTCGTCTCTCGCACGATTCTAGCGCAGTACCGCAGCCGAGGCCAAAGTACTGACTCGAATTATTTACCAGACTGTTTTCAACATGGAACTGTCAACAGGACCTTAAGGGGTTCCTGTAATGGACGAATTTCCTGTGGTTGATCATACTAATGTTGGTACATCCATACTTGAAATGGAGGGCAGTGGGGGCGTCAGCTGGAAGAAATTCCTCCAACTGCACTTAAGGCGTCTGTTTTATTTTGGCAATTAGTTTCAACGTTGTATCAACGTCATCTTCAGGCCCATACACTTGTTGACGCCAGCTGGGTGCGGCTGCTACTACAAAATGGTTCAAATGGCTCTGAGCATAATGGGACTCAACTTCTAAGGTCATTAGTCCCCTAAAACTTAGAACTAGTTAAACCTAACTAACCTAAGGACATCACACACATCCATGCCCGAGGCAGGATTAGAACCTGCGACCGTAGCGGTCTCGCGGTTCCAGACTGCAGCGCCTAGAACCGCACGGCCACTTCGGCCGGCGCTGATACTACAATACTGGCCATTAAAATTGCAACACCAAGAAGAAATGCAGATGATAAACGGGTATTCATTGGAGAAATATATTATACTAGAACTGACATGTGATTACATTTACATGCAATTTTGGGTGCATACATCCTGAGAAATCCTTGATACGCCTGGGCATTGAGTCAAACAGAGCTTGGATGGCGTCTACAGGTATAGGTGCCCATGCAGCTTCAACACGATACCACAGTTCATCGAGAGTAGTGACTGGCGTATTGTGACGAGCCAGTTGCTGCACCACCATTGACCAGACGATTTCAATTGGTGAGAGATCTGTATAATGTGCTGGCCAGGGCAGCAGTCGAATATTTTCTGTACCCAGAAAGGCCCGTACAGAACCTGCAACATGCGGTTGTGCATTATCCTGCTGAAATGTAGGATTTCGAGTGGATCGAATGAAGGGTAGAGCCACAGGTCGTAACACATCTGAAATGTAACGTCCACTGTTCAAAGTGCCGTCAATGCGAACAAGCGGTGACCGACATGTGTAACCAATGGCACCCCATACCATCACGCCGGATGATACGCCAGTATGGTGATGACGAATACACGCTTCCAATGTGCGTTCACCACGATGTCGCCAAACACGGATGCGACCATCATGATGCTGTAAACAGAACCTGCATTCATCCGAAAAAAATGACGTTTTGCCATTCGTGCACCCAGGTTCGTCGTCGAGTACACCATCGCAGGCGCAGCGTCAAGCGTAACCACAGCCGTGGTCTCCGAGCTGATAGTCCATGCTGCTGCAAACGTCGTCGAACTGTTCGTGCAGATGGTTGTTGTCTTGCAAACGTCCCCATCTGTTGACTCAGGGATCGAGACGTGGCTGCACGATCCGTTACAGCCATGCGGATAAGATGCCTGTCACCTCGGCTGCTAGTGATACGAGGCTGTTGGGATACAGCACGGCGTTCCGTATTACCCTCCTGAAGCCACCGATTCCATATTCTGCTAACAGTCATTGGATCTCGACCAATGCGAGCAGCAATGTCTGGATACGGTAAACCGCAATCGCGATATGCTACAATCCGACCTTTATCAAAGTCGGAAACGTGATGGTGCGCATTTCTCCTCCTTACACGAGGGATCACAACAACGTTTCACCAGGCAACGCCGTCAACTGCTGTTTGTGTGTGAGAAATCGGTTGGAAACTTTCCTCATGTCAGCATGTTGTAGGTGTCGTCACCGGCGCCAACCTTGTGTGAATGCTCTGAAAAGCTAATCATTTGCATATCACAGCATCTTCTTCGTGTCGGTTAAATTTCGCGTCTGTAGTACGTCATCTTCGTGGTGTAGCAATTTTGATGGCCAGTAGTGTAGCAAGAGGCATAGACAGAGTTCGGGAATATTGTGAACATGCACTGTATAAGGAAAATCGTGACTCTTGCGTATGTGCTTTCGTCCTCAGTCTTCGTCCTAAACCTTGTACGTTAGGACACCAATCCTGCAGTTGGATAGCGTCGCGCAGTTAATCCTCATTTAAAGGGACCTGCCTTTCATTACACGAATTGCAGATTTTGCCCAAGTGTTTGTACTATTCCTTTACGGAGCGAGGTGGTGCAGTGGTTAGCACACTGAACTCGCATCCGGGAGGACGAAGGTTCAATCCCGCGTCCGGTCATCATGATTTAGGTTTTACGCGATTTCCCTAAATCGCTTCAGGTAAATGCCAGGATGGTTCCTTTGAAAGGGCACTGCCGATTTCCTTCCCCGTCCTTTCTAAATCCGATGAGACCGATGACCTCGCTGTTTGGTCTCTTCCCCCAAACAACCCAACAATTCCTTCCGCCGTTGTCTCACGGGACGTGGGAACGCCCGTGGACGGGAAGCGAAGTGGCGCCAGAGCGTGGAATTCCACGTTCCACTGCAGTGTAAAGCGTGAAATGAAGTCTGGCATGTCTGATTTTTGCCTCGTGGAGAGGAGCGTGACCAAAGAGATGCGACATCGTTTTTACGTCACAAGCTGAGCTTGCGAGACGCCATATCGTATGAAGTTAAGCTCTGTATTTGGTGAATTTTCTTCACCTTAGAGCACCTTAGGCTGTTTTAAGCCATTAGTAAACGGGGGACCCGTTTTAGACACGATTTGTTATCATAAAATGACAGGAAACTGTACATTGGTAGTAAAGGCTTCCCATGTTTGGTATGACAACTTGCTACGGCACTATGATGATGCATCAAAAGCGCGTCGTTTTTGGTACAATTTGTCATACTTGAATATCAGATTATGACATTTATAGACACAGTCTTTACATGGTGTAAACCAAATACGGAGTACCGGCTGCCATGTCAGAGCCTTAGCGCCGTTGGTAACATCGTGAAGACAAAAGTAGCAGTCTCGCGTCCACCACTTTCCAAATATTTTTCTAATCTTTCTTTTCTAAAATATTGTGGGTCTTTCTCATTAATTTAATAGCATATCTCTAAAGTCGGTGTTGTTTATTATAAATATTGCATTTTCTGCAATTCTTGTCGCAAAGGCCAAAGAGTTGACTGGAATGTTTCCTCAGAGGCCAGAAATCTTACTGGACTGCCAAGTTACACACTGAAAGTTTTTTTCTGTTGAGAAACTTCCTATGAAATGTAGCTACCTCTGTGTCTATGGACGGGCTCATGTTTGTATCTCGCAGATAAATAGTTTTTTAAGTGATGGTGAGCAACTTCGAAAAAATGTCGTCTTCCATTCGAATGAAATTACGGAATCCGAAATTGAAATCTTAGTGTCAAAGTTCGTTATTTCGGAGTGTTGCCAGTCAATGCAGCATCGAGAATGTGGATATTATGCAGGCGTAATCTGACATTAGACCCTATACCCAAACTATATGCAGTTTAAAAACGTAAATGGGATGAAAATTCAATTGAATTAAGGAATAACTTCTATTAGTATGTATCTGAGAGCCCGCCCGGTTGGCCGTGCGGTCTAACGCATGGCTTTCCGGGCGGGAAGGAGCGCCTGGTCCCCGGTACGAATCCGCCCGGCGGATTTGTGTCGAGGTCCCGAGAGCCGGCCAGTCTGTGGATGGATTTTAGGCGGTTTTCCATCTGCCTCGGGGAATGCGGGCTGGTTCCCCTTATTCCGCCTCAGCTACACTATGTCGGCGATTGCTGCGCGAACACTGTCTCCACGTACGCGTACACCACCATTACTCTACCACGCAAACATTTGCGGTTACACTCGTTTAGTGTGAGACGTTCCCCGGAGGGTCCACTGGGGGCCTAACCGCAGAATAACCCTGGGTTCGGTGTGGGGCGGCGGAGGGGTGAAGTGGACTGCGGTGGTCATCGTGGGGTTGTGGACCACTGCGGCTGCGGCGGGGACGGAGCCTCTCCGTCGTTTCTAGGTCCCCGGTTAACATACGATACAATACAATGTATCTGAGAGCGTAGTACAGCATTATGTAGTGTTCCTCTACCAACAATCCGCTGTTTAAGCCATCGACGAGCGCACAACCTTCTTCGCGACTTTCTCCGCTCTTCTTCGACAATGACAGAGTTAACGCAGTTATTGGGTTGGTGCATTAGTCTAAAGTGTTTTCTGTTGTGGACTGGCAAGACAGCCAATCCACTGTGACGGGTAGTCGAAAGGCACGCGTTTAAGCTCACGCAGGCTGGCGTGAGGTCTGGAACAGTTAAGGGAATTTATAGTAGCAGAGAACGTAAGTAACTACTGGAATACTTAATTTTAATTCATAATTGGTGAACATCGGTCTGACGGTACATGTATCACAAGATAAATAGCAAATGATGATGGCACCTTGCTAGGTCGTAGCAAATGACGTAGCTGAAGGTTATGCTAACTATCGTCTCGGCAAATGAAAGCGTAATTTGTCAGTGAACCATCGCTAGCAAAGTCGGCTGTACAACTGGGGCGAGTGCTAGGACGTCTCTCTAGACCTGCCGTGTGGCGGCGCTCGGTCTGCAAACATTGACAGTGGCGACACGCGGGTCCGACGTATACCAACGGACCGCGGCCGATTTAAAGGCTACCACCTAGCAAGTGTGGTGTCTGGCGGTGACACCACATTTTCCATAATAAAAACATAGATACCGATAACAGAGACTTCGGTCGTCAGTAATATACAGGGTGTACATGAAGTCCGGAGACATTTATTGCACAAAAACTAAACGTTGTACAGATGTCATACATATTGCATTTTGAAGGAAAATTCTGGAAGTTTTTTTTACAAATATTCGATATGCGAACCATGAGTGACCCGGCAGATGTCAGTACGGTAATCGAGTTCTTGCCATACCCGTCCCAGCATGGCATCGTCGACTGTGGCAGTCGCTTCCCGTATTCTCTCCCAGAGCTCTGCTACATGGTAGAGGCGGTACATACACCTGATCTTTAACGTGTCCCCACACAAAAAAAGTCACACGGAGTGAGATCTGGTGATCGGGGTGGTCTTTTCATGAAACAGCTGTCCCTTTCTGTAGCACGGCCGGTCCGTCGATGTGGCAGCTCGGTGTCAGATACCCTCGAACTTCACGATGAAAATGGGGTGGAGCCCCATCCTGCTGAAAGATGGAGTCCGATTGCATTTGAGGCATCAGACATTGCTGCAACATGTCCAAGTAGGAATATCCAGTGGTAGTGCTCTCGCCGAAGAAGCAAGGCCCGGTCAGTTTTCGACGTGACGAGGCACAAAAAACATTTACCTTTGGGGAATCACGCTCAAATTCAGTGCATTCGTGTGGTTGCTTTGTACCCCAGATTCAACAATTATGCCTGTTCACTTTTCAATTAGTGTGAAAAGTGGCTTCGTCGCTAAATATTACGCGCTCAACAATGTCATCCCCATCCTCATTCAATTGTTGCAACTGCGAACAAAACTCGAAACGCTTGTCTTCGTCGTCGTCATTGAGCTTCTGCACTAACTCCAATTTGAATGGTTTCATAGACAGCTTCTGTCGCAGGACTTTCCACACTGTCACTGGAGCCATTTCGAGTTCACAGGATGCACGACGCACCGATTTCTTTGGACTCCTTATGAATGTCTCTCGGACGCGCTCCACATTCATTTTACTCACACTGGGACGTCCACTTCTCTTTGCCAGGCACAAACAACCTATCGTAACGAATTTGTTGTGCCACTCATAAATGGCCTTCCTTGTTGGTAGCTTCTTACTGCACTTGACTCTAAACCCGTTGAACAGCTGTAGCATACTTGTTTTTGTCGAACTCAAACACATGGAAAGCTCGCTCCACACTTGAACTCGCCATGTTTGCGACTAGCGCTGACTATCGACAAATTACCAAACTACGCTGCGGTGGTATACATGAAAAAAACTTTCAGGGTTTCTCTTCAAAATGACATATGTATGAGATCTGTACAATGTTTGATTCTTGTGCAATAAGTAATTGAAAGTGGTCCCAGACTTTATATACACCCTGTTCTCCTTCACTATTTACAACAGTCTGCCAAAGCTGGGGTAACTTTTCGATACCGCGACTGTAGAAATTATGTACTTTAGGGGCGAAGAACATGTCAAGCCATGTTCGGAGCGCATTTTGATCCGGAAAGGAAGTTCCTTGAAGGTTGTTCAATAGAGAGCGGAAAAGGTGAAAATGTGAGGACGCAAGATCTGGTGAATGGGGTGGGTGCGGAATCACCTCCCAACCGTGCTTTTTGTCAGTCTTAACAGAAAGCGGACGGACGTTATTGGAGATGAGCATCACTTCTCGCAGTCTTCCTGGTCGTTATTCTAGGATTGCATCTGCAAGATGTCTCAGTTATTGACAATAAATGTCGTGTCAGCAGTGATGGTTAAATCTCGGGGAAGCAATTGGTAGTAGACCACACGGTCACTGTTCCACCAGATGCATCACATTAACTTTTGTGGGTGTGCTTTATATATACTCTATAGAAATTTGGTGCTACAGAAGAATATTAAATGGGTAGGTCGAATAGCAGATGAGCATATACTGAATCGAACTGGGGAGAAAAGAAATTTATGACACAACCTGACTAAAAGAAGGGGTCGGATGATAAGAAACGTCCTAAAGCATCAAGGAATCATCAGTTTGTCTATGGTAGATATCTGATACGAATAATATATGCAGTTTTAAGATTTTATTCGTAGCTGTTACTTTCTCAGCAACTGTTTCATACAGGGTGGTCCATTGATCGTGACCAGGCCAAATATCTCACGAAATAAGCGTCAAACGGAAAAACTACAAAGAACGAAACTTGTCTAGCTGGAAGGGGGAAAGCAGATGGCGCTATGGTTGGCCCGCTAGATGGCGCTGCCATAGGTCAAACGGATATCAACTGCGTTTTTAAAAATAGGAACCTCCATTTTTTTATTACATATTCGTCTAGTACGTAAAGAAATATGAATGTTTTAGTTGAACCACTTTTTTCGCTTTGTGATAGATGGCGCTGTAATAGTCACAAACGTATGGCTCACAATTTTAGACGAACGTTGGTAACAGGTAGGTTTTTTAAATTAAAATACAGAACGTAAGACCGCGCGGGATTAGTCGAGCGGTCTTAGGCGCTTCAGTCATGGACTGTGCGGCTGGTCCCAGCGGAGGTTCGAGTCCTCCCTCGGGCATGGGTGTCTGTGTTTGTCCTTAGGATACTTTAGGTTAAGTAGTGTGTAAGCTTAGGGACTGATGACCTTAGCAGTTAAGTCCCATAAGATTTCACACACATTTGAACATTTGAACAGAACGTAGGTACGTTTCAACATTTTATTTGGGTTGTTCCAATGTGATACATCTACCTTTGTGAACTTATCATTTCTGAGAACGCGTGCTGTTACAGCGTGATTACTCGTACCTGTAAATACTACATTAATGCGATAAATGCTCAAAATGATGTCCGTCAACCTCAATGCATTTGGCAATACGTGTAACGACATTCTTCTCAACAGCGAGTAGTTCGCCTTCCATAATGTTCGCACATGCATTGACAATGCGCTGACGCATGTTGTCAGGCGTTGTCGGTGGATCACGATAGCAAATATCCTTCAACATTCCCCACAGAAAGAAATCCGGGAGCGTCAGATCCGGTGAACGTGCGGGCCATGGTATGGTGCTTCGACGACCAACCCACCTGTCATGAAATATGCTATTCAATACCGCTTCAACCGCACGCGAGCTATGTGCCGGACGTCCATCATGTTGGAAGTACATCGCCATTCTGTCATGCAGTGAAACATCTGTAGAACATTACGTAGGAAATCAGCATACATTGCACCATTCAGATTGCCGTCGATAAAATGGGGGCCAATTATCCTTCCTCCCATAATGCCGCACCATACATAACCCGCCAAGGTCGCTGATGTTCCACATGTCGCACCCATTGTGGATTTTCCGTTGCCCAATAGTGCATATTATGCACTCTTGTTTGGTGATGGCACTAGCATGGTAGTGAATGATGTTGAGTCAGTCACGGGCAGTGTGTCAAATATTGAACTCAACGCATAAGTTAATGACTTGTAGGAAATAATTTCATGTTAAATTACTGTAAGGTTCAGTTTTTACAGTTTCTGGCCCACAGTTCAGTTACGTGGCATTTTGATACACAGACGGCATATGATTAGTGGGTCTGAACAATTCAAATTCCTACGTAGTCATCGGGTGATAGGGAAACGACATGGCGGACAAAGCAGTGAAGGAAGCATGTTGGGATGGTGTTGTCCGTCAATGTCCCATCCCGTTGCGCGGAGTCATCTCATTTTCTGATGGACGCATCATGCGTCACTGGGAGACTGAATGGTTGAAGGTGACAGAAAAAAACTGTTGTCGCTTAAATCGACTACAGAGGCATTGGCGGACTTGATTTCAGCCTCACCGCTGGAAGGAGATTCTGCTTACCAGGCTGGGCATCGGACATGGCCCTTTAACACACGGGTTTCTCCTCCGCGGGATGATACGCTACTGTGTGAGGTTTGTGGTGTGCCATTTCCAGTTCTCTACATCTACATGGATAATCTGCAACTCGTATTTTAAGTGCCTGGCAGAGGGTCCGTCGAACCACCTTCACAATAATTCTTTATTATTCCAATCTCGTACAGCGCGCGAAAAAACAAACTCCTGTATATTTTAAACATAGGTGCACAACAGCAACGGTTCCACGTAATAAGATTATAAACAGCCGACCAGTTGCAATGGATAAAGAAATTCTTTACCTAGGTTTCGACAAATATAAATTTGTCTTCTTCAGAAGGTAGCAATTTTACATTAGTAAGGACTTATGTACCATCGCCGTTTTTACAATTGCCGACATAGATCCATGTGTCATGAATAAATTATAGCCCTAGAATTAGGGTTTGTCACGTAAATATAAAATAGTTCATGGATCTTGCAGAGCTCACATATATCTTTCCGTGCGATTTCCCTTATTTTATGATGATGATCCTTTCTCCCTATGTAGATCGGCGTCAACAAAATGTTTTCGCATTCGGAGGAGAAACTTGGTGAATGAGAAGCTTCGTGAGAAGATTCTGCCGCAACTGAAAACGCCTTTGTTTTAATCTTGTGTCATTTCAGTTACGCTCTCTCCTCTATTTCACGATAATACAAAACGTGCTGCCCTTCTTTGAACTTTCTCAGTGTACTCCGTTAATCCTATGTGATAAGGACCCCACACCACGCAGTAGGACTCCGAAAGAGGACGGATAAGGGAAGTGTAAGCAGTCTCTTTTGTAGGTCAGTTGCATTTTCTAAGTGTTCTGCCAATAAAACGCAGTCCTTGGTTCGCGTTACCCACAACATTTTCTAAGTGTTCTTTACAATTTACGTAATTTCATAATTGTAATTCCTAAGTATTTAGTTGAATTTACGGCATTTAGATTTGACTGATTTATTGTATAACCGAAGTTTAACGCATTCCTTTTAGCACTCATGTGGATGGCCTCACACTTTCCATTATTTAGGGTCAATTACCAATTTTCGCACCATACATATACCTCTTCTACATAGTTTTGCAATTTTTTTTAATCTTCTGATGATTGTACTAGTCGACAGCATCATTTGCAAACAATGTAAGACGGCTGCTCAGATTGTCTCCTTAATCGTTTATATTGATAAGGAACAGCGGAGAGCATTTAACCCTACCTTGCGGAACGCCAGAAATCACATCTGTTTTACTCGATGACTTTCCGTCAATTACTACGGACTGTGAGCCCGCTGACCACGAATCCAGTCATTGAACTGAGACGATATTCCGTAAGCACGCAATTTCACTACAAGCCGCGTGTGTGGCACAGTGTCAAAAACCTTCTGGAAATCTAGTTCAGCATATTTTGGCAACGCGTGTCTTATATACTAATTCCAAGGCAGCCGTCAGTCTCGGAGGAGATCTGCCCACCATCATCGCCGATACTGATTCTGGTGTTACAGTAGTAGTGAAATTTTGTGAACTATCAGGCCTAATCCCTGAATTGGTAGGGAAAAGAGGCATACTTAAGTCCATTACAAACTGCTCCGCATGTGGGGACAGCCTTCGTCCTCAGCCCATGAGACTGGCATGCTGGCTTTTCGTCAGGGCGCTCATGACCATAATGTTGAGCGCCCCCTCACCTCAAATCATCATCATCATCGGCATCATGGAAGGCCCATTTTCAGGATCTCTTCCAAAAACTGAATGCTCCTATGTTTACCGCTGGAACAGTATCAGACAGAAGTGAAAGTCTTAACAAGTGCATTAGTCAACTTCTTTCATTCGCTTCTAACGTACAGCATTATAAACAGAATGAGATTTTCACTCTGCAGCGGAGTGTTCGCTGATATGAAGCTTCCTGGCAGATTAAACACTGTGTGCCGGACCGAGACTCGAACTCGGGACCTTTGCCTCATTCTGGAAACATCCCCAGGGTGTGGATAAGCCATGTCTCCGCAATATCCTTTCTTTCAGGAGTGCTAATTCTGCAAGGTTCGCAGGAGAGCTTATGTGAAGTTTGGAAGGTAGGAGACGAGGTACTGGCAGAAGTGAAGCTGTGAGGACGGGGCGTGAGTCGTGCTTGGGTAGCTCAGTTGGTAGAGCACTTGCCCGCGAAAGGCAAAGGTCCCGAATTCGAGTCTTGGTCCGACACACAGTTGTAATCTGCCAGGAAGTTTCATACGGCATTATAAGTTAGGGTAGCTCTACCCTTGCACGAAGGGTATTTTTGGCTCAGAATCGGGCAGTTCGAGTAACATGTGGTGGAGGTTCACAAACCTCTTGTCGACCCCTGTTCAGGAGCCAGGGAATTCTGGCATTCGCCTGTCAACACTTATTTTCATTAATGTCGTTTATTGTTAATAGTAAGGAAATATTCCGAAGAATCAGCAGCTAGGCAAAAATGCAAATCTACATTTCGATCGCACCAACACTCTTGTGTAGAAAGGTTTGAGGTATTCTGCTGCATCCATTTTCAGTAAGCTACCGCAAGCATTTAAAAAAATCTTAGCAGTAATCCTCGCAGCTTCAGTCCTAAACTGAAGAATCTTCTCATGCATCACTCCTTCTCTTCTGTCACGAAATTCCTGGAAAAATTGAGCAAATTTCTGTATTACATTGCTAATTAGCCTAATATGTACCCGCAACTTGTCATCTGCATAGGATTCGTGTGAATATTATCTATTATTAACATTTCTGACGTTAATGTCATGTACTGATTCGTTCCATGACCACGGCGATCTGCTCCTGAATTTAGTCCTACGGAACAAGACGGGTAAAAAAAAAAAAAAATAATAAATAAAAAAATTTGCCAGGTTGGGGTGGGACTCTTGCGCTAAGTGTTCCGTACAGACTGAATTATGTGTACAGATAATTCATCCATTCCCTAGAACCGAGGATCTCGACAATTTTTGCCTGCTACCGACATTGATACTGCCAATAAATCGGTCCCAGTGATTCCTATACCTTCGAGTTTGATGTTAGATAAGAAATGACAAAAGAAATATTTTTTCGTGTCCTATAATAATGTAACAATTTAGGAGTTTTCGCTCTATTTGGACTGTGAAACCATGTTCTTGTCAAATTTCACGATTCTACGTCAACAGGAAGTTGTTTGTTGTTGTGGTCTTCAGTCAGAAGACTAGTTTGATTCAGCTCTACATGCTACTCTATCCAGAGCAAGCTTCTTCATCTCCCAGTACCTTCTGCAACCTACATCCTTCTGAATCTGTTTAGTGTATTCATCTCTTGGTCTCCCCCTGCGATTTTTACCCTCCACGCTGCCCTCCAGTACTAAATTGGTGATCCCTTGATGCCTCAGAATATATCCTACCAACCGATCTCTTCTTCTAGTCAAGTAGTGCCACAAATTTCTCTTCTCCCCAATTCTATTCAATACCTCCTCATTAGTTATGTGATCTACCCATCCAATCTTCAGCATTCTCCTGTAGCACCACATTTCGAAAGTTTCTATTCTCTTTTTGTCCAAACTGTTTATCGTTCATGTTTCACTTCCATACAATGCTACACTCCATACAAATACTTTCAGAAACGACTTCCTCACACTTAAATCTATACTCGATGTTAACAAATTTCTCTTCTCCAGAAACGCTTTCCTTGCCATTGCCAGTCTACATTTTATATCCTCTCTACTTTGACCACCATCAGTTATTTTGCTCCCCAAACAACAAAACTCATTTACTACTTTAAGCGACTCATTTCCTAATCTAATTCCCTCAGCATTACCCGATGTAATTCGACTACATTCCATTATCCTCGGTTTGCTTTTGTTGATGTTCATCTTATATCCTCCTTTCGAGACACTGTCCATTCCATTTAACTGCTCTTCCAGGTCCTTTGCTGTCTCTGACAGAATTACAATGTCATCGGCGAACCTCAACGTTTTTATATCTTCTCCATTGATTTTCATTCCTACTCCGAATTTTTCTTATGTTTCCTTTACTGCTTGCTCAATATACAGATTGAATAACATCGGGAATAGGCTACAAACCTGTCTCTCTCACTTCCCAACCACTGCTTCCCTTTCATGCCCCTCGACTCTTATAATTGCCATCTGGTTTCTGTACAAATTGTAAATAGCCTTTCGCTCCCTGTATTTTACCCCTGCCACCTTCAGAATTTGAAAGAGAGTATTGTGGTGTCACCGCCAGACACCACACTTGCTAGGTGGTAGCTTTAAATCGGCCGCGGTCCATTAGTATATGTCGGACCCGCGTGTCGCCACTGTCAGTGATTGCAGACCGAGCAGGTCTCGAGAGACTTCCTAGCACTCGCCCCAGTTGTACGGACGACTTAGCTAGCGATGCAACGGACGAAGCCTCGTTTATTTGCAGAGAAGATAGAATAGCCTTCAGCTAAGTCAATGGCTACGACCTAGCATGGCGCCATAGCAATTGATAGTTATCGTATGAAGCATGTCTCATCAAGAACGATGTATACAAATGATGAATTAAATTTAAGTATTCCAGAAGCTACGTACTTTTCTTTATAGCATTCATTACGTATCCTGTTTCAGACCTCACGCCATCCTGCGTGAGCTTATAGCGTGCATTTCGGTCTCCTCAAACCACACTGTGTCGGCACTTCTGTCGACACATCAAGCATTCCAAACATTGTCAAAAGCTTTCTCTAAGTGTACAAATGCTAGAAACGTAGGTTTGCCTTTCCTTAATCTATTTTCTAAGATCAGTCGTAGGGTCAGTATTGCCTCCCGTGTTCCAACATTTCTACGGAATCCAAACTGATCTTCCCCGATATCGGCTTCTACGTTTTTCCATTCATTCTATAGCTTTTAATAGTTTTCCAGAATCAGAATGTGTGCCGTAAATGAACGTATCTTTTGATTACATTGACTTAGAAGCTAATATTTGTTTTACCGCCAAGGGACGATAGATCTTACGATGTGACTTAAATTTTAACATGATACATCCATCAGTTCCTGAGTAAAGGGTGTCTTAAGAGACTGACAGGCAGACAGTCTGAGAACAAATGACAAAATTTTTTCATGTAACGCAGTAACAAATTAAGTTGCCGATTGTTTCTTTTGGTTGTAGTGTTAAACCTTGCTTTTTGCCAGATTTCCCGATTCTAAGTCACCGGCAAGGAGGCTGTAGGTTCTGATGAGTGAATTTGCAAGTATCAGGATATGTAACATAAATGGACGTATCTTCCGATGGGATTGATTTAGAAACTTACGTTTATTCTGCCACCACGAGTGGTTGGTAGACCTCAGTATTTGACATAAATTTCAACTTGATATACAGTATGTGATCAAAAGTATCTGGACACCCCCAAAAACATAGTTTTTCATATTAGGTGTATTGTGCTGCCATGTACTCCATATCAGCGACATCAGTAGTCATTAGAAATCGTGAGAGAGCAGAATGGGGCTCTCCGCGGAACTCACGGCCTTCGAACGTGGTCAGGTGATGGGGTGTCACTTGTGTCACACGTCTGTCCGTGAGATTTCCACACTCCTAAACGTCCCTAGGCCCACTGTTTCCTATGTGATAGTGATGCGGAAACGTGAAGGGACACGTACAACACAAAAGGCCGACCTCGTCTGTTGACTGACAAGAGATCGACGACAGTTGACGAGGGTCGTAATGTGTAATAGGCAGACATCTATCCAGACCGTCACACAGGAATTCCAAAATGCATCAGGATCCACTGCAAGTACATGACAATTAGGCGACAGGTGAGAAAACTTGGATTTCATAGTCGAGCGGCTGCTCGTAAGCCACACATCACGCCGGTAAATGCCAAACGACGCCTCGCCCGGTGTGCGGAGCGTAAACATTGGACGATTGAACAGTGGAAAAAGGTTGTGTGGAGTGAAGAATCACGGTATACACTGTGTGGCGATCTGATGGCAGGGTGTGAGTATGGCAAATGCCCGGTGAATGTCACCTGCCAGCGTGAGTAGTGCCAAGGCGGTGTTATGGTGTGGTCGTCTTTTTCGTGGAGGGGACTTGCACCCCTTGTTGTTTCGCGTGGCACTATCACAGCACAGGCCTACACTGATGTTTCCAGTTGCTGCGCCACTTCGCCCGCACATTGTGATGCAGCTGTTTTCCGTACCGCAGGAGAACTGCGTCTGCAGGAAATCCCGAACGTCTCCCGACAATGCGACACCCATTGTTGCGCAGTGGTCTTAACCATTTATAAGGCAGTACTGTCAGCAGCAAAGAAGGGAAAGCAGAAAGGTGGAGGAAGTATATAGAGGGTCTATACAAGGGCGATGTACTTGAGGACAATATTATGGAAATGGAAGAGGATGTAGATGAAGATGAAATGGGAGATACGATACTGCGTGAAGAGTTTGACAGAGCACTGAAAGACCTGAGTCGAAACAAGGCCCCCGGAGTAGACAATATTCCATTGGAACTACTGACGGCCGTGGGAGAGCCAGTCCTGACAAAACACTACCATCTGGTGAGCAAGATGAATAAGACAGGCGAAATACCCACAGACTTCAAGAAGAATATAATAATTCCAATCCCAAAGAAAGCAGGTGTTGGCAGGTGAAAATTACCAGACTATGAGTTTAATAATTCACAGCTGCAAAATACTAACGCGAACTCTTTACAGACGAATGGAAAAACTAGTAGAAACCAACCTCGGGGAAGATCAGTTTGGATTCTGTAGAAACACTGGAACACGTGAGGCAATACTGACCTTACGACTTATCTTAGAAGAAAGATTAAGGAAAGGCAAACCTACGTTTCTAGCATTTGTAGACTTAGAGAAAGCTTTTGACAATGTTGACTGGAATACTCTCTTCAAATTCTAAGGGTGGCAGGGGTAAAATACAGGGAGCGAAAGGCTATTTACAATTTGTACAGAAACCAGATGGCAGTTATAAGAGTCGAGGGGCATGAAAGGGAAGCAGTGGTTGGGAAGAGAGTGAGATAGGGTTGTAGCCTCTCCCCGATGTTGTTCAATCTGTATATTGAGCAAGCAGTAAAGGAAACAAAAGAAAAATTAGGAGTAGGTATTAAAATTCATGGAGAAGAAATAAAAACTTTGAGGTTCGCCGATGACATTGTAATTCTGTCAGAGACAGCAAAGGACTTGGAAGAGCAGTTGAATGGAATGGACAGTGTCTTGAAAGGAGGATGTAAGAGGAACATGAACAAAAGCAAAACAAGGATAATGGAATGTAGTCTAATTAAGTCGGGTGATGCTGAGGGAATTAGATTGGGAAATGGGGCACTTAAAGTAGTAAGGGAGTTTTGCTATTTGGGGAGCAAAATAACTGATGATGGTCGAAGTAGAGAGGATATAAAATGTAGGCTGGCAATGGCAAGGAAAGCGTTTCTGAAGAAGAGAAATTTGTTAACATCCAGTATTGATTTAAGTGTCAGGAAGTCAGTTCTGAAAGTATTCGTATGGAGTGTAGCCATGTATGGAAGTGAAACGTGGACGATAAATAGTTTGGACAAGAACAGAATAGAAGCTTTCGAAATGTGGTGCTACAGAAGAATGCTGAAGATTAGATGGGTAGATCACATAACTAATGAGGAAGTATTGAATAGGATTGGGGAGAAGAGAAGTTTGTGGCACAACTTGACCAGAAGAAGGGATCGGTTGGTAGGACATGTTCTGAGGCATCAAGGGATCACCAATTTAGTATTGGAGGGTAGCGTGGAGGGTAAAAATCGTAGAGGGAGACCAAGAGATGAATACACTAAGCAGATTCAGAAGGATGTAGGTTGCAGTAGGTACTGGGAGATGAAAAAGCTTGCACAGGATAGAGTGGCATGGAGAGCTGCATCTAACCAGTCTCGGGACTGAAGACCACAACAACAACAACTGTCAGCGTCCAGAAATAAATTTGAAATACTTTTATTTCTAATCCATGGCAAGAGGTAGAACATACTTATTTTCTTTATTTTCTAAATGCATGGCGTCCAACGGGATCGTAAGTATAATGAAAACTAAACTCCGCCCAACAGGCTATGAAGGCATGAGGTAATAAAATATAAGTAATATAATATTAATCCTCATCTGTTTCATAATATTTGCATTTGAAAAGCAAAAGAAATGGTAAGAACACTTGAATAGTATGTGGAATCTAATAATGCATGTGTAGCGAGGCTATCGAGATGGAATAAATATAACAGGAAACAGGAAGGTGATAAACTGGATAAAAATTTGGATGTCAGCATTGCACCGAAAGCGTGACGATCGATTGCTTTCAATCGAGAATGTTGGCGTTACCAGAGACAGTATCATAGCCGACGCCACGTGATGGACAGTGGTGCCCTCTGTACTGCCTATACAGGGTGTTACAAAAAGGCACGGCCAAACTTTCAGGAAACATTCTTCACACACAAAGAAAGAAAATATGTTATGTGGACATGTGTCCGGAAACGCTTACTTTCCATGTTAGAGCTCATTTTATTCTTCTCTTCAAATTAATCATGGAATGGAAACACACAGCAACAGAACGTACCAGCGTGACTTTGTTACAGGAAATGTTCAAAATGTCCTCCGTTAGCGAGGACACATGCATCCACCCTTTGTCGCATGGAATCCCTGATGCGCTGATGCAGCCCTGGAGAATGGCGTATTTTATCACAGTCGCCCGCAATACGAGCACGAAGAGTCTCTACATTTGGTACCGGGGTTGCGTAGACAAGAGCTTTCAAATGCGCCCATAAATGAAAGTCAAGAGGGTTGAGGTCAGGAGAGCGTGGAGGCCATGGAATTGGTCTGCCTCTACCAATCCGTCGGTAACCGAATCTGTTGTTGAGAAGCGTACGAACACTTCGACTGAAATGTGCAGGAGCTCCATCGTGCATGAACCACATGTTGTGTCGTACTTGTAAAGGCACATGTTCTAGCAGCACAGGTAGATTATCGCGTATGAAATCATGGTAACGTGCTGCATTGAGCGTAGGTGGAAGAACATGGGGCCCAATCAAGACATCACCAACAATGCCTGCCCAAACGTTCACAGAAAATCTGTGTTGATGACGTGATTGCACAATTGCGTGCGGATTCTCGTCAGCCCACACATGTTGATTGTGAAAATTTACAATTTGATCACGTTGGAATGAAGTCTCATCCGTAAGGAGAACATTTGCGTTGAAATGAGGATTGACACATTGTTGGATGAACCATTCGCAGAAGTGTACCCGTGGAGGCCAATCAGCTGCTGATAGTGCCTGCACACGCTGTACATCGTACGGAAACAACTGGTTCTCCCGTAGCACTCTCCATACAGTGACGTGGTCAACGTTACCTTGTACAGTAGCAACTTCTCTGACGCTGACATTAGGGTTATCGTGAACTGCACGAAGAATTGCCTCGTCCATTGCAGGTGTCCTCGTCGTTCTAGGTCTTCCCCAGTCGCGAGTCATAGGCTGGAATGTTCCGTGCTCCCTAAGACTCTGATCTATTGCTTCGAACGTCTTCCTGTCGGGACACCTTCGTTCTGGAAATCTGTGTCGATACAAACGTACCGCGCCACGGCTATTGCCCCGTGCTAATCCATACATCAAATGGGCATCTGCCAACTCCGCATTTGTAAACATTGCACTGACTGCAAAACCACGTTCGTGATGAACACTAACCTGTTGATGCTACGTACTGATGTGCTTGATGCTAGTACTGTAGAGCAATGAGTCGCATGTCAAGACAAGCACCGAAGTCAACATTACCTTCGTTCAATTGGGCCAACTGGGAATCGAGGAAGTACAGTACATACTGACGAAACTAAAATGAGCTCTAACATGTAAATTAAGCGTTTCCGGACACATGTCCACGTAACATCTTTTCTTTATTTGTGTGTGAGGAATGTTTCCTGAAAGTTTGGCCATACCTTTTTGTAACACCCTGTATAATCAGCACTTCCTCGAGGTCTCTTTGCAGTTGGCCACTTTATCTCGGAGGATGTCTCCCGCAGTCGGAGACGAAACGTCAGGGGAGAGTTCTATACATCGACCACGGCGTGCTAACCCGTAAGATTTAAGTGAAGGCAATATCGGTCGTGAAAGCCTACACTGTATGATCACGTAGCGCCTCTGTTTGTCTCACAAGGGCTGAGTGCACCCCGCTTGCAAACAGTGCTCGGCAGACGGGATGGTCACCCATCCAAGTGCTAGCCCAGCCAGACAGCGCTAAACGTCGGTAATCTGACGGGAACCGACGTTATCACTGCGGCAACGCCGCTGACTTCGTAAGTACCGGGTGATCAAAAAGTCAGTATAAATTTGAAAACTCAATAAATCACGGAATAATGTAGCTAGAGAGGTACAAATTGACACACATGCTTGGAATGACATGGGGTTTTATTAGAACCAAAAAAATACAAAAGTTCATAAAATGTCCAACAGATAGCGTTTCATCTCATCAGAACAGCAATAATTAGCATAACAAAGTAAGACAGAGCAAAGATGATGATCTTTACAGGAAATGCTCAATACGTCCACCATCATTCCTCAACAATAGCTGTAGTTGAGGAATAATGTTGTGAACAGCACTGGAAAGCATGTCCGGAGTTATGGTGAGGCATTGGCGTCGGATGTTGTCTTTCAGCATCCCTAGAGATGTCGGTCGATCACGATCACGTTTAGCAATTTTTTTGGATCTAATAAAACCCCGTCTCATTCCAAGCATGTGTGTCAATTTTTACCTCTCTATCTACATTATTCCGTGGTTTATTAAGTTTTCAAATTTATACTGATTTTTTGATCACCCTGTATAATTACCAGATACTAGATTTCATATACTTTTACTTTTCAAATGCAAGTATTATGAAATACATGAGGATTAATACCATGTTACTTATATTTTATTTCTTCAATTTATTGATAATGTTATTATATATATTAACTGAGAAATCCACTACATGAACAGTCATTGTATGACGTTTATTAGCAACTGAAGGATCATGTGAGAACAACTAAAGAAAAACAGAAGAATCCAACTGATTGGAGCTTTATTCGTAATTATGAATCTGGCTTGTGGTAAGGTGTGAAGCATTGCAAACAGACGGCTACATTGTATTTCATGCAAACTGTTGTCGAACGTTTTTGTTTCTTGGAAGTACTGCAGTGGACGAATCTTCGAGAGGCCAGACCCTTTGCCGATAGATGCTGCCCTACGTTTGTAAGGCGAATTGTATTGGCTACAGTTGCTCGGCCTGATCCCCTTTTCTCTTCCAGTGTGAAATCCTGGGCCTTTTTTGATTCTTGCAGGAAGGAACCAGCCATTTCAATTGCTAACTATGACCTGTGTTTCAAGTAACTCACAGGTTTTGTGCCATACAAATGGCTCAAATGGCTCTGAGCACTATGGGACTTAACATCTTAGGTCATCAGTCCCCTAGAACTTATAACTACTTAAACCTAACTAACCTAAGGACATCACACACATCCATGCCCGAGGCAGGATTCGAACCTTCGACCGTAGCAGTCCCGCGGTTCCGGACTGGAGCGCCTAGAACCGCACGGCCACCGCGGCCGGCTTTGTGCCATACGTACATTTACTGCCTGTATATTTATAGAGGATGCTTGCTTCAGTTAAATAATACAATAACTTTAGCGACCAATGTCGGGATTTCAATGAGATGTTACGAGGTAGACAGAAGCATCAAAACGATCCACCACTCCCATTCGTAAGTTGTAATCCCTCATCCTTTCTGGACAAGAAACACTTCCCCTAACAACCCTGTTATTAGCTCTCCGAATAAAACATTTAGATTTAGCACACACACTTGTTTTCCCTTTCTTTCCATTCTGCTACTCCTTTATCTCCGGCCATAACTGTATGTCCCATTTTTAGAGTTTTCTCAGCAGCTTATTTGTCTACAGGAAATAGCTTTCGTTTTTTTATGACTGGCACAAGCAACAAATTTTTCTTTAGCATATTTTTCTTCATTTGAAAAAAAGTACCAATGAACAAGCAGTACCCTAGTCCTTCGTAAGGAATTGAAAGTTTTTCTATGAACATTCACCTAAGGACATGTTAGTGTGTCTGCCCTCATACACTGGCGTTCCTAGACAGTATCCTGTACCAGCACATGCAGTCACCCACATCGTAATACCCCTTTTAATTTATTGATATGGTGTATGTTGTTTCAAGGAACTTTTCCCTTCGAATCCCACCGCAGGTATCTCAGATATCTGTCAGGATGAAACAATTTCTTGAAAACAATGTTGACGACATGATCCAACGTAGCTCTAATCTCGTACAGTCAATCAACACCAATTTCACGCTTTTTTGACATTTTCGAATTATAATTTGTATCTAAAAATCTTAAAATTTTCAAGTAACATTTTACAGACATCACTTGCGCAACAACTGTTGTAAAAGTTTTAATCATTTCTCCAGTACAGTCCAAGACAAGGTAAGGGATTGAATCGCATGATAACAAATAAACGAAAGAATGCTTTCAGTTCGTTCACAATTAAATTAAATGCTTACTTTTGTGTATCGCACACAAATTTGACAAAGCAGTGATCTGCTCTGAGAACTCATCGGTCAAAATGACGTCCAAAATTGCCATCGGACTACTAACGTTCACTTCAGCCATGCTTGATTGAGAAAACAGTTCTGCAGTACTGTTGGGGTCCATGACCTGCCCTACACCAGAAGAGGGTTTCACTTACAACACTGTCAGTTTTATTTTCACTTTCTGATTCTTCGACAACTGAAGAGTTGATATGGTTTCATTGTTGCCAGTTCTGAGTTATCAGCCGTCTCGTCTGTAATGCTATTTAGTTCCTCTAAAATTTCCTTATCCATCAGACATCGTCTGTTGAGAGCCATGGTTAGGTCTGCAACAAAATGGAACTGTTAGCTAAGAAATAATACCTTCAGTGAACGCTAAGTTTACAATTATTGAATTCTCGATGGTGTTTCAACTAGTAAATTTGAGACAGACGTTCACATTCTTAATTGAAATCGTCTGCAACCTAACTTTCGGTGATCCGTGTAACATCTTCCCCTGTATCTTGAGGACGCAATTGTACCCACCACGTAAGAAAACACTCGTAATGAATTAATAAAACGTGATTATAATCGACAGTTTCAATCGAAAGGCAAGAACTCTTAGCTCGAAAATGAAGAATTTTGGGCTTTCTTCATAATAAATACTTCAGCACGCAACGAAAGTGAATAGTTCATACCACAATATGCGCAGAATTGAGCGTAGAATTATTACCTCACATTGGAATGCAATAATCTCAAGAATTTCTGAATTTCACAACAAGTTATTCTCGACTGTGTGCTGATCTAAACAATACTACATCCAAGGGTAAGTAAGAATGCTTACCACTTTCACTCCGTATTACGAGGGTCACTCCGAAAGAAATGCACACTATCTTTGTAAAAATACAGTTTTCGTTCTGCATGTGTGAAAGTTTTGCAGTGTGTAGATACATCCTTTCCGCTTGTTTTCAAACTTAGTTCAACCTGTTCCCGTGAGTGGCGCCGTCACAGCATATCTTCAAGATGGCTGCTACACTTGAAGTTCGTCAGAAAGAACGTGCTGTCATGGAATTCCTATGTTGTGAAAACGAGACAGTGGGAAACATCCACAAGAGGATGAAAAAGGTGTATGGAGATGTTGCTGTCGATCGCAGTACAGTTAGTCGGTGGGCAAGCCGGTTACGTGATGAAAGCGGGCACGGCAATTTTGTGGATTGTCCTCGCAGCGGCAGGCCTCGTATTGCAAAATGGTTCAAATGGCTCTGAGCACTATGGGACTCAACTGCTGAGGTCATTAGTCCCCTAGAACTTAGAACTAGTTAAACCTAACTAACCTAAGGACATCACAAACATCCATGCCCGAGGCAGGATTCGAACCTGCGACCGTAGCGGTCTTGCGGTTCCAGACTGCAGCGCCTTTAACCGCACGGCCACTTCGGCCGGCCCTCGTATTGCACACACTCCAGACAATGTGCAGAGAGTTAACGAATTGGTGACTGCTGACTGACGCATCACAGTGAACGAATTGTCACGTTACGTTGGGATAGGGGAAGGAAGTGTTTACAGAATACTGAAAGTGTTGGAGTCAAAAAAGGGTTTGTGCGAGGTGGGTTCCCAGCATGTTGACAGTGGCTCACAAAGAAACAAGAAAAACGGTATGCAGCGAACGTTTGGAACAGTACGAGAATGGTGGAGATGAATTTCTTGGAAGAATTGTGACAGGCGATGAAACATGGCTGCATCGTTTTTCACCAGAGACGAAGAGGCAATCAATTGAGTGGCATCATGCAAATTCACCCAAGAAAAAAAAGTTCAAAACCACACCTTCTGCTGGAAAAGTTATGGTTACGGTGTTTTTCGATTGCGAAGGACTCTGGCTACGGTGTTTTATGATTCTGAAGGACTCGTGCATGTGGACATCGTGCCAAGTGGAACCACCATAAATTCCTATGCATATGTGACGACACTGAAAAAACTTCACGCTCGTCTGAGTCGTGTTCGACCACATCGGCAACAGCAGGATGTTTTGCTGTTGCACGACAATGCAAGGCCACATGTCAATCAAAAAACCATGGAAGCGATCACAAAACTAGGATGGGCAACACTGAAACACCTGCCTTACAATCCTGACCTGGCTCCATGTGATTATCATCTCTTTGGGAAACTGAAAGACACTCTTCGTGGAACAAGGTTTGAAGATGATGGCTCCCTTGTGCACGCTGCCAAACAGTGGCTCCAAGAGGCTGGTCCAGAATTTTATCAAGCGGGTATACAGGATCTGGTTCCAAGATGGCGCAAGGCAGTTGAGAGGGATGGAAATTATGTGGAGAACTGAAAATATTGTTCCTAAAGGATGTATCTACACACTGTAAAACTTCGAAACATGTAGATGGATTTTAAAAAAATAGTGTGCATTTCTTTTGGAGTGACCCTCGTACATGTTTAGAAGGCAGTGAGGTGGGAATTCAAAAAGTGGTAAGTATCTCGTTCATTAAAGGCAGTGCCTTGTTATGATAAAAATCTACGCAAGCAAATGCTTCTGTATAAAGAAGCGGATGGTAAGTATACTTGCGTGGACGAGGAGCTAGTGACGTCAGAGCGTGGAATTCCACGTAGTGCGACGCTGCGGAGCGTGAAATAAAGAATGTGGCATGTCAGATTTTTTGCCTCTTCGAGAAGAACATGGCCAGTGGGATGAGACATCGTTTTACGTCACACGCAGAAAAGAGGAGCCACCATAATAAACATTGTATTCGGTGGGTCGTCTTTGTCCTAGAGTACTGGTACGAATATAAGCTGTTTCAAAGCGTCAGCAACTTGTGAAGCTCCCAAAAACCCGTTGTTTTAGCTACGATTTGCTGTATTAAAGTGGCGTGTAACTACATATCAGTAGAGTTAGGCTATCTGTGTTCGATGCGTGTGTGCTATGAAAGTATGCCGTTTCAATGTTACAGCACAATGATGATCTATCAAAAGCACGCCTTTTTGGTACAATTTTTCATAGTTAAATACCAAATAATGACATTTGTGTATTTAGTCTTTAGACAGTCTATGACATATACGGCGTAACGGCAGCAACATTGAAACTAGCGCAATTGATAGCATCTTGGGGTGTGAAGGGATAGGTAACACTTTCACGTCCACCTCTTTCCAATTCTTTACTTTTTTATTTTCTAAAAAGATGCTGGGTATTCCTTATTCACGTAATAGAAGCATTATCTCGAAAGTCTATGTTATCTATTATAAATAATGTATTTACTGCAATTCTTGTTGCAAAGGCTGAAGCGCGTTAATGGAAACGTCAGACAGAAATGCGAATGGAGCATTCGATTGAGTTCAGTGACATATGTCAGACTATTTCATTAAACAAGTAAGCTACCATGTACACAAGCCACCAAAGACAACGTGTGAGTCTTCTCATATATTAAATCAAGAGGAGAGATTCCGCTAATAATCTTAGTAACATTTGCTTCAGTTTCCGCAAAATATTGGTGCTCCATGGGCCGTTTTATCAGTAATTACCCCAAACAAATTACAAAGTAAGAGTATCAGGCCACACGCCTTAGCAGAAACATAACATATGAAAAATATTATTAACCACTGCGCGTCGTCGTGTCCAGTACAGGAATTTATCATAACAGACAAGATATGATATGTGGAAGCTGTAATCGTCATATTTGTCTTTAATCTGAACCAACACAATACATAAGGAACAAATACCTTCCGGCCACTTTAGATTAACAAACTATAATCGGGAACAGGGTTACACAGAGAGGTAACAACGATTCCTCAATATATGCTAGTGTATATATATAGTCTTCCTTTTTTGGTTTGGATCCCTGGCGGCACCCACCTTCATCCATTCCTCGAATACGGTTCGTACCAGGTCGTTCAATAATAATAATAATAATAATAATAATAATAAGGGAAAACACACTAAACAAGAAGATCACATGTTGGATAACCACAGCGACTGCATAGAAGCGATGGAAAAAACAGATGCCTATAAATATCTAGGATACAGACAAAAAATAGGAATAGATAATACAAATATTAAAGAAGAACTAAAAGAAAAATATAAACAAAGACTAACAAAAATACTGAAAACAGAATTGACAGCAAGAAACAAGACAAAAGCTATAAATACTTATGCTATACCAATATTGACCTACTCATTTGGAGTATTGTAATGGAGTAACACAGACCTAGAAGCACTCAATACACTTACACGATCACAATGCCACAAATATAGAATACATCACATACATTCAGCAGCAGAAAGGTTCACATTAAGCAGAAAGGAAGGAGGAAGGGGATTTATCGACATAAAAAACCTACATTATGGACAGGTAGACAATTTAAGAAAATTCTTTATAGAACGAGCAGAAACTAGCAAAATACACAAAGCAATCACTCATATAAATACATCGGCTACACAACTGCAATTTCATAACCACTTCTACAACCCTTTAGATCACATAATATCAACAGATACGAAGAAAGTAAATTGGAAAAAGAAAACACTACATGGCAAGCACCCGTATCATCTAACACAGCCACACATCGATCAAGACGCATCCAACACATGGCTAAGAAAAGGCAATATATACAGTGAGACGGAAGGATTCATGATTGCAATACAGGATCAAACGATAAACACCAGATATTACAGCAAGCATATTATTAAAGATCCCAATACCACAACAGATAAACGCAGACTTTGCGAACAACAAATAGAAACAGTAGATCACATCACAAGTGGATGTACAATACTAGCAAATGCAGAATACCCCAGAAGACATGACAATGTAGCAAAAATAATACATCAACAGCTTGCCTTACAACATAAACTTATAAAACAACATGTTCCCACATACAAGTATGCACCACAAAATGTACTGGTGAACGATGAATACAAATTATACTAGAACAGAACCATTATAACAGATAAAACAACACCACATACAAACCTGACATCATACTCACCAATAAAAAGAAGAAATTAACACAACTAATCGAAATATCCATACCCAATGCAATAAATATACAGAAGAAAACAGGAGAAAAAAATTGAAAAATACATCCAACTGTCTGAGGAAGTCAAGGACATGTGGCATCAGGATAAAGTTGACATTATACCAATTATACAGTCGACTACAGGAGTCATACCACACAATATCCACCAGTACATCAACGCAATACAGCTACATCCAAGCGTATATATACAACTACAGAAATCTGTAATTATTGATACATGTTCAATTACCCGAAAGTTCCTAAACGCAATGTAACATATACTGTACAGTTAAAAGTAAGTCACGCTTGATCAAGGTCCGCGTCACCTTCCATTTTTAACCAGACATAACGTCTGAGACAAGAAAGAAATAATAATAAAAAGAGACAACGACAACATCCCAGGTCAGAGCTGCAACAGGGCAGTATTAGACACACAAACACAGGCGCTTCTATAAACAGTGACAGGCCACGAAGCTACGAATTAAAAATAAATAAAGTATTGGAATTTTTTTATTATATACAGTTGTAAGCCACACTTAAATACTACTATTCTACATAGTTGCCATTTAAATTAAGGCACTTATCGTAGCGATGGACGAGCTTGGAAATGCCTTCGTCGTAAAATTCGGCCGCCTGCGCCTTCAACCACGTGGTTACCTCTTCTTGAAGCTGTGCGTCGTCATCAAAAAGCTGCATAGCCAACCACTTCTTCATTGCTGGGAATAAGTGGAAGTCGCTCGGTGCCAGGTCGGGACTGTACGGCGGATGAGGCAACAACTCCCACTTAAAAGATTCGAGAACTTCACGAGTGGCATTTGCCGTGTGGGCCCGGGCGTTGTCGTGAATCAGCTTACGTTAAAGATGGCGACTCATTACTCGATCGCATCGTTACTGGTGACGAAACATGGGTTAAGCATGTGAACTGCGAGACAAAATTGCAGCCAATGCAGTGGGTTTCACACAAATTCCCCCCAAAAACCCAAGAAATGCATGCAGACAATGTCGGCAAGAAAGGTGATGGCGACTGTCTTTTGGGACAGAAAAGGCGTGATTTTTGTGGATTTCCCTGAAAGAGGCACTACAATAAACTCTCAAAGGTATTGCCAAACTCTGCACAACCTCAGAAGAGCAATACAAAACAAGCGCAGGGGAAAGTTGGGCTCAAAGATCTTGCTGATTCACGACAACGCCCGGGCCCACACGGCAAATGCCACTCGTGAAGTTCTCGAATCTTTTAAGTGGGAGTTGTTTCCTCATCCGCCGTACAGTCCTGACCTGGCACCGAGCGACGTTGACTTATTCCCAGCAATGAAGAAGTGGTTGGCTATGCAGCGTTTTGATGACGACGCACAGCTTCAAGAAGAGGTAACCACGTGGTTGAAGGCGCAGGCGGCCGAATTTTACGACGAAGGAATTTCCAAGCTCGTCCATCGCTACGATAAGTGCCTTAATTTAAATGGCAACTATGTAGAAAAGTAGTATTTAAGTATGGCTTTCATCTGTATATAATAAAAAAAATTTCCAATAATTTATTTTTAATTCCAAAACGTAATGTACTTTGTGGATAGCCCTCGTAACTCGTGGGTACTTGTTGGTATCAATATCCACACGCGAGCTTCCTATACCAAAAGGCACAAAGAACTTTATTCTTGTTTGTTAATAAGCCCCCTAAAAACTAGTCCCACCAAAGGAAAATCTATCCTCCAAAAGCGGAACACTGCGGATGAATGAACATACACCAGGCCTGGTGTTAACATTGACCAAAAACAGTACCTCAGTGACACTGCATCGTCCGGCCGGCAGGTTATGCTCATGTCCAACATTCCGGTACGCAACTTGCTCGTCCACAACACAACTACAGCACTGCGTCCGCCACTGACTTCGTCGTCGCACCATCGCCAGGACTCTCTATCCCACTAATGTCCCGCGAACACACGAAAGGTCGTCTAACCACCGAGAAGAAGAATGACCAATCTAGGAGACAGTAGTGGGACAAGAGGGCATCACCCCACACTGCGGGTTGTCTACATCGGGGGCAAACCTATTGTCCTCCTTTGACTGACAGGTCCTTCACGTAAGGCTAATGAACTGGAATGTTTCCCCGGGGACCAGAAGTCGTGAGTGCCAGTCTATATACGAGGATGAGTCAAATGAAAACCCTAAATATTTATTGTGTAGAAGTGGTACAAAGCTGTATCACATTTCAACATAATCTGCCCCATGCTCAGTGCAAGTCCTCGAGTGCTTACAAAGTGAATAAATTCCTTTAGAAAAAAATTTTGTTAGTCCGCGCAACCACTCATGCACCGCGTGGCGTACCTCTTCATCAGAACGCAACTTCTTTCCTCCCATTGCGTCTTTGAGTGGTCCAAACACATGGAAATCAATTGGGGCATGGTCTGGTGAGTAGGGTGGATGAGGAACACACTCAAAATGCAGGTCTGTGATTGTTGCAACTGTTGTACGGGCAGTGTGGGGCCTTGCATTGTCATGTTGCAAAAGGACACCTGCTGACAGCCGTCCATGTCGCTTTGATTTGATTTAAGGCCCCAGATGATTTTTTAGGAGATTTGTGTATGCTGCACTAGCGACAGTGGTCCCTCTAGGCATTTAATGCTCTCAAATGACGCCTTTTTCGTCGCTTCCCTGCTGATAGTTCTGTTCGAAACTTCTTGGTTTTGGCGATGAGGAATGGCGCCATTTCTTACTCGCTCTCTTTGTTTCCGGTTGGTGGTTTCTACCCAAGTATCGATTCTTGCAAGTGAGCAATCACCTTCTCGTTGAAAGCGCCGAAGAAGTTCTTCACAAGCATAAACACGGCGTGCTCTCATTTCAGGAGTCAGCTGCCGTGGCAGCCATCTTGCAGA
This sequence comes from Schistocerca americana, assembly GCF_021461395.2. Taxonomy (NCBI): domain Eukaryota; kingdom Metazoa; phylum Arthropoda; class Insecta; order Orthoptera; family Acrididae; genus Schistocerca; species Schistocerca americana. The sequence continues at coordinate 145,979,100 of NC_060128.1, forward strand.
CACTTGTGAAACTGGAACACATCATGCACAATGTGGTGTGCTGACCCATGACTAATCTGTAAACATGCTGCAGTGTCATTCAGTGTCACTCGGCGGTTTTCCTTCACTATGGCTTCAACTGCTGCAATGTTCTGTGGAGTCACAACTCGTTGTGCCTGACCTGGACGAGGAACATCTTCCACTGAAGTCACACCATTTGCGAACTTCCTACTCCATTCGTAGACTTGCTGCTGTGACAAACATGAATCACCGTGCTGAACCTTCATTCGCCGATGAATTTCAATAGGTTTCACACCTTCACTACGCAAAAACCGAATAACAGAACGTTGTTCTTCCCTGGTGCAAGTCGCAAGTGGGGCGGCCATCTTAACACTGATACTGCGACGGTATGTGTGCATCTGCACTATGCTGCCATCTACAGGCCATTCTGCACCCTGTTTGTAGCACGCTTACCAACTTGCAGGATAAAGGCGCGAAATTTCGATTTCTTATTACAAATTTAAGGTTTTTATTTGACTCACCCTCCTATGTAAAGTTACACACTTGAAGATGTTGTTATTTCGAAACTTTCTGTAAAATTTAAGTGCCTATATGTGGGTTGATAGGCCGGTTGATGTTTGTATCTTGCCAGTAAATATAATTTTGAGTGTTGACCAGCAGATTCGTAAAATCTCATCTTCCACTTGAATGGAGAAACGAATCTCGATCGTGAAATGTATGTGACGAACTGGGTCATTCTGGAGTGCTGGTAGTCAATGCAACAGTGAGGATGTGGATATTATGGATGCACTAACTGTCATTAGACACTCTACTTCAACTCTATTCAATTTAAAACCGAAAATGGGATGAGAATGCAGTTAAGTTAAAGAGTAACTTCTAGTAGTATGTATCTGAGAAAGGTGTGGAGCATTATGTAGTGTTCCTCTACGAACAGTTGGCTGTTGAAGCCATCGACGAGACCAGAATCTTCTACACGATTTTCTCCGCCCTTTTTAGACAATTGCTGACTAGAGTTGACGCAGCTATAGTACGCGCGTACATTTTCGTGAGCAAACTTCGTATTTTGGGAGTCAAGTAAAGCCGACAACGGTCGCTGCAGGAGGCTGAGAGTGCAAATCACGTTAGCCAGCTCGTCGGTCGGAGTTCCCGTCCGCTTCCACGTCGACGTTAGCTGCCTCGTCTCGTTGGAGGACGGGTTTAATGTGAAGTCTCCAGGTATGTATCTACACTATTGGCCATTAAAATTGCAACACCACGAAGATAACGTGCTACAGACGCGAAATTTAACCGACGGGAAGAAGATGTTGCGATATGCAAATGATTAGCTTTTCAGACCATTCACACAAGATTGGCGCCGGTGGCGACACCTACAACGTGCTGACACGAGAAAAGTTTCCAACCGATTTCTCATACACAAACAGCAGTTGACCGGCGTTGCCAGGTGAAACGTTGTTGTGATGCCTCGTGTAAGGAGGAGAAATGCGTACCATCACGTTTCCGACTTTGATAAAGGTCGGATTGCAGCCATGACAGGCATCTTATGCGCATGGCTCTTACGGATCGTGCAGCCACGTCTCGATCCCTGAGTCAACAGATGAGGATGTTTGCAAGACAACAACCATCTGCACGAACAGTTCGACGACGTTAGCAGCAGCATGGACTATCAGCTCGGAGACCGTGGCTGCGGTTACCCTTGGCGCTGCGTCACAGACAGGATCGCCTGCGATGGTGTACTCGACGACGAACCTGGGTGCACGAATGGCAAAACGTCATTTTTTCGGATGAATCCAGGTTCTGTTTAGAGCATCATGATGGTCGCATCCATGTTTGGCAAAATCGCGGTGAACGCACATTGGAAACGTGTGTTGGTCATTGCCACACTGGCGTATCACCCGGCGTGATGGTATGGGGTGCCATTAGTTACACGTCTCGGTCACCTCTTGTTCGCATTGACGGCACTTTGGACAGTGGACGTTACATTTCAGATGTGTTACGACCCGTGGCTCTACCGTACATTCGATCCCTGCGAAACCCTACATTTCAGCAGTTTAATGCACGACCGCATGTTGCAGGTCCTGTACGGGTCTTTCTGGATACAGAAAATGTTCGACTGCTGCCCTGGCCAGCACATTCTCCAGATCTCTCTCGAATTTAAAACGTCTGGTCCAAGGTGTCCGAGCAACTGGCTCGTCACAATACGCCAATCACTACTCTTGATGAACTGTGGTATCGTGTTGAAGCTGCATGGGCAGCTGTACCTGTACACGCCATCCAAGCTGTGTTTGACTCAATGCCCAGGCGTATCAAAGCCGTTATTACGGCCTGAGGTGGTTGTTCTGGGTACTGATTTCTCAGGATCTATGCACCCAAATTGCGTGAAAATGTAATGACATGTCAGTTGTAGTACAATACATTTGTCCAATGAATACCCGTTTATCATCTGCATTTCTTCTTGGTGTAACAATGATAATGGGCAGTAGTGTATAAGCCTTTCCTATGGCTGCTTAGTTGGTGACTTGTACCCGTTTAAATCTCTTTAGGAGGACACACCTGATCGCGGCAAGGAGGACCGCAAACCCAGCATCTGTTGCCCGCATCCCTTTGCTGCCAGAGACGCGGTTGTTTTCCAGTTGTTTGAATGGCTGTGTGTGTTGTTCGCAGGTGCAGCCCAAGGCAGACCTGGGGGAGTACCGCTGCATGCTTCGGACTCCAGAGGGACTCGTGGCGTCTCCAGCCATCGCCCTGGAGCTCGCAGGTCAGTAAGCAGCAGCAGCAGCACATAGACATATTAATTGAAACCTTCAGCTGCCGGCAGGTGTTGTTGATATACCTCGATGGGGACAGCTGAAAATGTGTGCCCCGACCGGGACTCGAACCCGGGATCTCCTGCTTACATGGCAGACGCTCTATCCATCTGAGCCACCGAGGACACAGATGAATAGCGCGACTGCAGGGACTTACGTCTTGCACGCTCCCCGTGGGACCCACATTCCCAGCTGTCCACAATCTACATTCGTAATGTTCCTAATATTTGAAACTTCCTGGCAGATTAAAACTGTGTGCCCGACCGAGACTCGAACTCGGGACATTTGCCTTTCGCGGGCAAGTGCTCTTACCATCTGAGCTACCGAAGCACGACTGACGCCCCGTCCTCACAGCTTTACTTCTGCCAGTACCTCGTCTCCTACCTTCCAAACTTTACAGAAGCTCTCCTGCGAACCTTGCAGAACTAGCACTCCTGAAAGAAAGGATACTGCGGAGACATGGCTTAGCCACAGCCTGGGGGATGTTTCCAGAAAGAGATTTTCACTCTGCAGCGGAGTGTGCGCTGATATGAAACTTCCTGGCAGATTAAAACTGTGTGCCCGACCGAGACTCGAACTCGGGACCTTTGCCTTTCGCGGGCAAGTGCTCTTACAATCTGAGGTACCGAAGCACGACTCACGCCCGGTCCTCACAGCTTTACTTCTTCCAGCCTTTAACTGTATATGAAGATAGTAACTGTTCTCGAAAGAACAGATACCATTGATGACCGTGCAGCTTCTCTAGAATAAATGATAATTAATTGAGGGGCTGCTGACAGGTGTTGTCACCTTAGTTGGCGCGAGTAATGAGCGGATGGGCAAATATTATTGGCCAAACAGGCGACGCGGAAACCGCTTCTGGAGATAGGCATATCCGAAGCTGACCTGCGTTCTGTCTTACACCGCAGTGTTTTCCAGATTTGGGAGACGGAATGGCATAACAGCACACACAACGAACTGCGTGTCATTAAGGAGACTATGAATGTGTGGAAGTCGTCCATGCGGGCCTCTCGCAGGGAATCAGTTGTCCTCTGTCGATTTCGCATTGGCCATACGTGGCTAACGCACCGTTACCTCCTCCGTCGCGAGGACCCACCTCCGTGTCGCTGTGGCTCCCAAATGACAGTACTCCTGTTGGACTGCCCACTTTGAGCCGCTCTGCGGCAGACTTTTAACTTTCCCAGATCTCTGTTTCGGTGTTGGGCGACAATAACTCCACAGTAGCTTTAGTTTTACATTTCATCCGTGAGAGTCGGTTTTATGCTTCTATGTAGGTTTTAGCGCATGTCCTTTGTCCCTCTGTGTCATCCACCCTAGTGCTTTTAGGGTGGAGGTTTTAATGTGTTGCGGAGTGGCTGGCTTTCCCTTTTTATTCTCGTGGTTGGCCAGCCACTGTTATCTGCTTTCATGTTTTACTCTCTTCTGTATCTAGCGTCTCTGTTGTTTTCTTGTCCTCTTTTGTTCCTTTTAGTGTTCGTTGCCTTCCTTTCGTTCTTACGGCTTTTCCTTTCTTTCAGTTTTGTTTATATGTTTCGTCCGTTTTATTCTCGCACTTGTGGCATTGTTTTACTAGGAACCAGGGACTGATGACCTCGTAGTTTGGTCCCTTCTCCCGCTTTTAAACCAACCAATCTCCACAGTAACTGGTGGGCAGAATCACTTGCCACAGTGAAGCGGGTTTCATCGGAGAACATCACTCTGTGGTTAGACACTGGACTCACATTCGGGAGGACGACGATTCAATCCCGCGTCCGGCCATCCTGATTTAGGTTTTCCGTGATTTCCCTAAATCGCTCCAGGCAAATGCCAGGATGGTTCCTTTCAAAGGGCACGGCCGACTTCCTTCCCCATCCTTCCCGAATCCGATGAGACCGATGACCTCGCTGTGTGGTCTCCTTCCCCAAACAACCCAACCCAACCCCAACATCACTCTGCAGCATTGTTGCTGACTCCGGTGTCCTGCTGGGTGCCTGGTCATATAGGAATATGGGGCAATGAACAGGCCGATCGGGCTGCCAAGGAGGCGTGCACAGAGCAGGATGTGGTCCAGTGTCCTATTCCCTTGCAGTCTGTCATCTCTGCACTCCACAAGAAGTGCATGGAGATGTGGGAGGAAGAATGGCTGGTGCTGACGGCCAATAATCTGCGGCTGGCGAAGTCAACAACTCGGTCGTGGCGTACGTCCTGCCGGTTGCTCAGGCGGAAAGAAGTGGCCGTCACACGTCTTCGGATTGGCCACTGTCCTCTCACACACAGCTTTCTATTACGGCGGGAGGATCCCCCGTTTTGTGATGCTTGTGGTGTACACATATCTGTCCGGCACATTTTAACAGACTGCATTTTATACCGTGATGCAAGGGCAGAAGCACAAGTTGATGGGGATCTGTCCTGTGTTGTAGCTAATGATAATAATAATAATGGCGTGTGACGAGGGCCTCCCGTCGGGTAGACCGCTCGCCTGGTGCTAGTATTTCAATTTGACGCCACTTCGGCCACCTGCACGTCGATGGGGATGAAATGATGATGATCAGAACAACACAACACCCAGTCCCTAGGCGGAGAAAAATTCCGACCCAGCCGGGAATCGAACCCGGGCCCTTAGGATTGACAGTCTGTCACGCTGACCACTTTTTTTTTTTTTTGTTTTTTATTTTTTTTTGTTTTTTTTTTGTTTTTTTTTTTCTACGACTTGTCGTTGTTTTTTTTTGCTGCCCCCTTTTTTTTAATAAAATGGAAATAAAAAAAAACAAGTGCCACCGCCACTTTTCATCCTATAACAAAAAAAAAAAAAAAAAAAAAAAAAAATCTGGGCCACTTCAGGCGTTGGCTCCTGACTAAAACCACTCAGCTACCGGGGACGGACGCGTAGCTAATGATGAGACGTGTGTGTCTAACGTTTTAAAATTTTGTGATGTGTCTGGACTCTGGCCTAAACTTTTAGGCTGGAGGTTTTAGTGTATTGCACAGTGGCTGGCTCCTCCCTTTATTCCTTGCGGTCAGCCAGCCACTTCCATCTGCTATATTGTTTTAGCTCCCTCTGCCGCTTTCTTCCTGGGCTGTCCACGTTTACTGTTGGCGGCATGCTTCGTCCCACGCTTCGGTGTGGTAGGCACATATTTTTCCAACCTTGTTACATGTGTTTTACGTTCTGTTTTATCATAATGTTCTGAGTATTTTCTTGACACCCGTCTCAACCTGTTACTGAGCGGGCGCTGAAGACCTTGCCGTCGTGCGCCCATACAACCCTCTCCATCACCATTATCATCATCCAACAAGCATGCTCGCTATACCAACTAACTCTTTCTCAACGGTGGTGTGGTTGAAGTGCGACACATTTAACAGGCTTCCGAGGATACAAATCAGCCTGATTTAATGACCGCGAAGCGATCCTGGCAGAGACACGTATACCGGTAGCGGTTGCAAGGTCTGCAGCGATCTGCATAAGAATGAGATGTCTGTTCCTTTTAGCCACTAAGGCTGCGTATCGATCCTCTTGCGGTGTGGTGCTCCATCTACGACCGTGGGCATGCATCCGCATAGCATTTACACCTTCGGCGACCGTTTTTAATCGGGAGATGTCACTGTTAGACACACAGATAACTGCGACCACAGCAGTAAAACTTTGAACGGCTTCGAACCGCCCAGCTGCTCGTCCACGATCGTAAGCGCTCAAACGCTGTCTTGCGCACATGTTGCAGTGCAACACGGAATATCGCACTGATAGGTTAAGGAACCGTCGTCGTCAAACACCGTACTGCATGGGCTGTCGAATGTGTACAGATCGATCCAGCACAGGCTTCGCTGCAGTTAACATGTTCCCCTCCGCCCCCTGCATTTCCTGTTGCTGTCATCTTTTGCGTGTTCCGTAGCAGCTGTCGGTTGTCCTGCACCAGTTGTCAAACACTTTTCTTCTTCTTTTGCTGGTGCCTTGTCCCGCAGTTTCGCAGGGTCGGCACGGTTAGGAACGGATTTGGCAAGGTTTGTTATAAGGGGTGGTCGGATGCCCTTCCTGCCGCCACCCTGTACGCCCCCCCCCCCCCCCCCCCCCGGACAGAATTAGTGTACCCCAACTGTCTGCGTCTAGTGTAATCCATGGAATAGTGCGAGCGTGTTCAGATGTCTGCGAGTCGTGTAACTGAGGCGGGACGTGGGGACCAGCCAGGTATTCACCTAGCAGGATATGGAAAACCGCCTAAAAACCACATCCAGGCTGGCCGAGACACCGGCCGACGTCGGTAATCCGCCGGGCGGATTCCATCTGCGGGCGGCGCGCCTACCCGAGTCCAGGAAGAAGCGCATTAGCGCTATCGGCTAACATGGTGGGTCATCAGTTGTCAAACACTATAGTAGGCAAACTTCCTGCAAGATTAAAACTGTGTGCCGGACCGAGACTCGAGCTCGGGACCTTTGCCTTTCGTGGGCAAGTGCTCTACCGACTGAGCCACCCAAGCACGACTCACGCCCCGTCCTCACAGCTTTACTTCCGCAAGTACCTCGTCTCCTACCTTCCAAACTTCACAGAAGTTCTCCTGCGAACTAGTTCTGCAAGGTTCGCAGGAGAGCTTCTGTAAAGTTTGGAAGGTGGGAGACGAGGTACTGGGAGAAGTAAAGCTGGGAGGACGGGGCGTGAGCCGGCCGCTGTGGCCGAGCAGTTCTAGGCGCTTCAGTCCGGAGCCGTGCGACTGCTACGGTCGCAGGCTCGAATCCTGCCTCGGGCATGGATGTGTGGGGTGTCCTTAGGTTAGTTAGGTTTAAGTAGTTCTGAGTTCTAGGGGACTGATGACCTCAGATGTTAAGTCCCATAGTGCTCAGAGCCATTTGAACCATTTGAAGCCGAGCGGTCTAAGGCGCTGCAGTCATGGACTGTGCGGCTGGTCACGGCGGAGGTTCGAGTCCTCCCTGTGTGTGTTTGTCCTTAGGATAATTTAGGATAAGTAGTGTGTGAGCTTAGGGACTGATGACCTTAGCAGTTAAGTCCCATAAGAATTCACACACACATTTCAACCATTTGAACACTTTTACTTGTCCAGTTTCGGTTGAAAAGATGCAAAATGTGTTGAGGGACATATGGAATATTCCCATTTCAGCTCCTAGCAGTTTCATGAAATTCTACGTAGCCTTCAAAATGGCGTCTGTAAAGGATGTGCGGTAGGTGCCTTTGGCGGAAGACCAGAGCTTCAGAGATATTCATAGGCGCTTGCAGAATGTCTTCTGAGACCTGGCAGTAAACAAAAGCGCGGTGAGCCGTTGTGCGAGGCATTTGTCATCAACGCAACAAGGTCGCGCAAACCTGTCGGATCTCCCGCTTGCCGGCCGGCCGCACACAGCTGTCACAACGGCAATGTCGGAAAGTGCGAGGTGATCGGCGGATCGCAATCACCTCCCTGCGCAGCTGGATGTCTGTGCTATTGCAATCCTGGAAAAAGACCAACTTGCTTTCAGAAAAAAAAGTGTTGCATTGCTTATTGAACGCCCCCTTGTACGAGGGTAATCCCAAAAGTAAGGTCTCCTATTTATTTTATAAGTACAGAACTCTGTTTGTGTGGAAATTGGTCACACTGTTATGAAGAGTGCTTCACGCGCTGTGCGTAAACATGCGCACGCCGCTGTCTTGGCAGCCGTTGAGAATGGAGCTCCCGTTGGATGTTACCGCCAAGTGCGAATTGCGCGCAGTTATTCGATTTCTGAACGCAAAGGGCACTGCGCCGATTGAAGTCCATCGCCAACTGACGGAGGTGTAAGGTGAGTCGTGCATGGATGTCAAAAATGTTCGTAAGTGGTGGCGAGAGTCTGCAGCTGGTCGGACCGAAATTCAAGACGAACAAAGGAGCTGGAGGCCGTCAGTTTCTGAGGAGACAGTGTTGAAGGTTGAGCAAAGCATGCGTGAAGATCGGCGGATCACCCTGGATGATCTCTGCACGTCGGTTCCTGAGGTTTCCCGAAGCACCGCTCACAGAATTTTAACGGAAACATTGAACTACGGGAAGGTGTGCGCAAGATGGGTGCCACACATGTTGACTGAGGACCACATGCGGCAACGAGTTCAAGCTTCCGGCGCATTTCTAGACCGCCTTTCAGCCGAACAGGACAACTTCCTGGACTCAATTGTCACGGGTGACGAAACCTGGGCATACCACTTTACACCTGGGACCAAGCGCCAAACACGCCAGTGGCGGCATCTTTCTTCGCCAAAGCCACGGAAATTAAAACAAACACAGTCTGCCGGTGAAGTCATGACAACCGTTTTTTGGGATCGGAAAGGGGGTATTGTTGGTCGACTTCATGCCCACAATGCCCACAATTAACGCTGACAGGTACTGTGACTCTGAAAAAATTCAAACGGGCAATTCAGAAGTGGAGAAGAGGAATGTTACACATTCTCCATGACAACGCTCGCCCACACATCGCTCGGCAAACCTTTACTCTCCTGCAACAGTTTCAGTGGAACATAATCACCCACCCAGCCTATAGTCTTGACTTGGCGCCCTGTGACTATCACCTGTTCCCTAGGTTAAAAGAACGTTTGGCCGGAAAGCGATTCAGCTCCGACGACGAGGTGAAAGAAGAGGTTCATAACTTTCTGAACAGCATGGCGGCGAGGTGATATGACGTGGACATTGAAAAACTGCCACAGCGTCTGCAAAAATGCATTGACAGAAATGGTGATTATGTTTAAAAATTGCTAAATGTTCGAGCTGTAAACTGATGTAAACCATTGTAGAAATAAACAGGTCTGTGTGCTTAGAAAAAATTGGGAGACCTTACTTTTGGGATTACCCTCGTAATTCCTGACGACCTCAACAGAGGAAGTTTTCAAAAGCTTGAAATGTACCGCGGCAGAAAAAAGAGTGAAACATTTATCAAAGAATATCGGCGCGAGAAACTACGTACTCAAGTCTTGGTCAAGAGTAAATATCAATGGATAGGTCAACGTAGCCTATACGGTCGCTCGCCTCAAATGAGTTGATGGATGGGATACCTGTACAGTTCAGCAGGTAATGTGCGAAGGAAGGCTCTCCCTTTCTGGCTGCAGTTTATTGTACGCTCCCGAAACAACGTAGAGAGCAGTTCAGTAGGAAAAAAAAAATTTGAGGCCCTCTTTCTTTTCAGACAAAGGAAGTGAATTGTAGAAGTCAGTGTGCATGTGAGCGGCCCGGAGGTTAAGCTGGGTGTACACGTGACAGTTTTTGACTGCCAGCGAGCTTTTGCGACTAATACATTACTGGCCATTAAAATTGCTACACCAAGAAGAAATACAGATGATAAACGGGTATTCATTGGACAAATATACAGGGTGTCCCAGCTATCTTGTCCACCCAAAATATCTCTGGAACAATAACGGCTATTGGAAAACGACTTTCACCGGTATCAATGTAGGGCTGGAGCCCATGAATGTACCTATTTGGAAACATTCTAAAACGGAAGCATATGTGTTTTTAACTCAAACTTATGTTTTTTAAAATGGACGTCCTATATTTTTCTTCAGCAATCCATAGCATGACAAAGCACATACACAATGGCGTTGATTGCATCGCAATATTCCCATTACATCCCGAGTCGTGAAGTTGACGCTTGAAACACCCGACATGCGCTGCTAGCGCACGTCCTGAGGCTCAGGCGTGAACCCCACGCTGCCCGTAATCGCGATGTGATTGACATGCGTAATCACACTTCCATACTTATCAAGAGGTCCGAAACGAATAATACGGTCTGCATTAACATCGTACATTCCAGCAGGTATTTATCCCATAGGCTAGGGGTGATGCGGTTCTGTAACATATCTGTGTACCGCAACGTTAGTCACAAAGTTAACTTCGCTTATCGTTAATCCGTTACTAAAAAGGTAATGCCGTTCAACGTTAAAACTTTACTTTACTGTAGATCTAGCGCAAGTGACAGTTAATCATTCACTCGTAATAGTAAAATTCATGTTGATGGATTTAGTGAAACGAGCAAGTGGACTAAACGTTTTACCGTTGTTTCGGACCTCTAGATAAGTATGGAGGTGTGATTACACATGTCAATCACATCGCGATTACGGGCAGCATGGGGTTCACGCCTGAGCCTCAGGACGTGCGCTAGCAGCGCATGTCGGGTGTTTCAAGCGTCAACTTCACGACTCAATATTTCGGGATGTAATGGGAATATTGCGATGCAATCAACGCCATTGTGAATGTGCTTTGTCATGCTATGGATTGCTGAAGAAAAAATATAGGACGTCCATTTAAAAAAACATAAGTTTGTGTTAAAAAACACATATGCTTTTGTTTTAGAATGTTTCCAAATATGTACATTCATAGGCCCCAGCCCTACATTGATACCGGTGAAAGTTGTTTTCCAATAGATGTTATTGTTCCAGAGATATTTTGGGTGGACAAGATAGCTGGGACACCCTGTATTATACTAGAACTGACATGTGATTACATTTTCACGCAATGTGGGTGCATAGATCCTGAGAAATCAGTGCGCAGAACAACCACCTCTGGCCGTAATAACGGCCTTGATACGCCTGGCCATTGAGTCAAACAGAGCTTGGATGGCGTGTACAGGTACAGCTGTCCATGCAGCTTCAACACGATACCGCAATTCATCAAGAGTAGTGACTGGCGTATTGTGACGAGCCAGTTGCTCGGCCACCATTGACCAGACGTTTTCAATCGGTGAGAGATCTGGAGAATGTGCTGGCCAGGGCAGCAGTAGAAACATTTTCTGTATCCCGAAAGGCCCGTACAGGACCTGTCAATGTGAAATGTCAGCTATCTTTATTGCATCAAAATATTCGAGGACTGAGAAATAAAATTAATGAATTAACTATCTGCATAGATGAATTAGAGTCTTCAAACCCAGCTGACATAATCTGCCTCTCTGAACATCATGTGACCACTGGTATAGAACTTTTAAGTGTTACAGGGTTTAGGTTAGCATCTCACTATTGTAGATCAGAAATGGAGAAAGGAGGAGTTGCCACATTCATCAGGAACTGTCATAAATTTAAGAACATAGACATTCATAAATTTTGCCTAGAACAGCATATGGAAGCATGTGCAACAGAATTAGATTTTCACAAAAAATCTTTCATAATATTAAGTGTATATCGAGCACCTGCAGGTAACTTTAATCTGTTTGTAAACCACCTTGAAGCTGTACTGGCCCATTTAACAACCAAAAACAAAGAAATAGTGGTTGCTGGTGATTTCAATGTAGATTTCCTTAAAGACTCTCCCAATAAGAACCTATTTGAGTTAGTAACACTATCATTCAACTTAATTCCCACAGTAAAGTTCCCCACTAGGATAACCACTTGCTCACAAACAGCCATTGATAATATCTTTATAGAAAAGTCAAATGAACAAAATTATATTACAAAACCAATAGTCAATGGCCTCTCAGACCATGACATGCAGTTCCTTCTGTTAAATGTTAATGCTGAACAGGATATAAAATCTGTTAAATCTGAGCTCAAGAGGGTAATCAGTAAGCCAAAAATTGATTATTTTAGGACACTCCTCAGAGACATTCACTGGACTGATGTTTACAGTGCTCATGGCATGAATGAAAAATATAACATTTTTGCTAATAAAGTGCTTACCTTATTTGAACACTGCTTTCCCCCAAAACTTACCAAGGTTAGAGCAAAGTCTACAAAGAAGCCATGGATTACTCGAGGAATAGGGGTATCTTGTAAAACAAAAAGAAAACTGTATCTGTCAATCCGAAACATTTCCAATGTTGATGCTATAGCACATTATAAGAAATACTGCAAAATATTAAAGACTGTAATACGGATGTCAAAGCAAATATATTACAAGGAAAAGATAGTCATATCAGATAACAAAATAAAGACAATATGGGATATAGTGAAGGAGGAGACCGGTAGAACCAGACATGAAGAGGAACAAATAGCATTAGGAGTAAATGATGCATTGGTGACAGATGTGTATAGTGTTGCAGAACTTTTTAACAAACATTTTATAACTGTTACTGAAAAGATGGGGTTGTCAGGTTCGGTAGATGCTGCTATGGATTATCTTAGACCAGACATTTCAAGTAACTTCCATAATATGAATTTGACCCTCACTACCCCAACAGAAATAATGTCCATCATAAAATCTTTAAAATCAAAAACATCTAGTGGGTATGATGAAATATCAACAAAGTTAATTAAAGAATGTGATTCTGAGCTAAGTAACATATTAAGCTATCTGTGTAACCAGTCGTTTATCAGTGGAATATTTCCCGAATGGCTGAAATATGCTGAAGTTAAGCCACTGTTTAAGAAGGGAGATAAAGAAATAGCATCAAATTTCCGTCCAATTTCACTGTTGCCAGCATTCTCAAAAATTTTCGAAAAAGTAATGTACAGTCGTCTTTATAACCATCTTATCTCAAATAACATACTGTCAAAGTCACAGTTTGGATTTCTAAAAGGTTCTGATATTGAGAAGGCTATCTACACTTACAGTGAAAATGTACTTAATTCATTAGACAAAAAATTGCAGGCAACTGGTATATTTTGTGATCTGTCAAAGGCATTTGACTGTGTAAATCACAATATCCTTTTAAGTAAACTAGAATATTATAGTGTAACAGGAAATGCTGCAAAATGGTTCAAATCTTATATCTCTGGCAGGAAACAAAGGGTGTTATTAGGAAAGAGACATGTATCAAGCTATCAGGCATCATCCAACTGGGAACTAATTACATGTGGGGTCCCACAAGGTTCCATTTTGGGCCCCTTACTTTTTCTTGTGTATATCAATGACCTTTCATCAGTAACATTACCAGATGCCAAGTTTGTTTTGTTTGCTGATGATACAAACATTGCAATAAATAGCAAATCAAGTGTAGTCTTAGAAAGATCAGCCAATAAAATATTTGTAGACATTAATCACTGGTTCCTAGCCAATTCTTTGTCACTAAACTTTGAAAAAACACACTACATGCAGTTCAGAACTTGTAAGGGGTGTCCCAAGAGTATATGTCTAACATATGATGACAAGAAGATAGAAGAAGTGGACGGTGTTAAATTCTTGGGATTACAGCTTGATAATAAATTCAACTGGGAGGAGCACACCACAGAACTGCTGAAGCGTCTTAACAAATCTCTGTTTGCAATGCGAATTTTGTCAGACATAGGGGATATAAAAATGAAAAAGCTGGCATACTATGCTTACTTTCATTCCATAATGTCATATGGGATTATTTTCTGGGGTAATTCATCAAGCCAAGCTAAAGTTTTCCGGGCACAAAAACGTGCAGTAAGAATTATATGTGGTGTGAACTCAAGAACATCCTGCAGAAGCCTGTTTAGGGAACTAGGGATACTAACTACAGCTTCCCAATATATTTATTCCTTAATGAAATTTGTCATTAAAAATATATCACTTTTTCAAACCAACAGCTCAATTCATGGAATCAATACTAGAAATAAGAATAATCTTCACAAGGATTTAAAGTCACTTAGTCTTGTACAAAAAGGTGTGCATTATTCAGGAACACACATTTTCAATAACTTGCCAGCAGCCATAAAAAGCTTAACAACCAATGAAATTCAGTTTAAGAGAAGCCTAAAGGATTTATTGGTGGCCAACTCCTTCTACTCCATTGATGAATTTCTGAGGAAAACCAACTGATTTGTATATAAGTACAACATAACTTCTGCACAATTTCAGTGCAGTAATGTGTTCACTGAAAATTTGTGTGTGTGTGTGTGTGTGTGTGTGTGTGTGTGTGTGTGTGTAAGTATAATCTAACTTCTGCACCATTTCAGTGCAGTAATGTGTTCATTGTAAATAAGTATTACAGTAGTTGTATTACATGTTTCTTACCTTATCAATAAATATAAAACTTTTTTATTTTAAATTCAGTGCAATAGTATTTGTAAAATGACTCTTAGTGTTCATTAAAAAATGACGATCATTCCACTTGGGACCTGTGGAATGGTACATTAGCTTATTTGTTTTAGTTTAAATATTTGTCATGTATTGTTGTTTTTCTGACATGTTCCACATCCTGGAGGACCTCCTCACTACGGATCAATTGGAATGAAAGTAAATCTAATCTAATCTAAAAAAAACATGCAGTCGTGCGTTATCCTGCTGAAATTTAGGGTTTCGGAGGGATCGAATGAAGGGTAGAGCCACGGGTCGTAACACATCTGAAATGTAACGTCCACTGTTGAAAGTGCCGCCAGTGCGAACAAGAGATGACCGAGACGTGTAACCAATTGCAGCCCATACCATCACGCCGGGTCATACGCCAGTACGGCGATGACGAATACTTGCTTACAATGTTTGTTCACTGCAATGTCGCCAAACACGGATGCGACCATTATGATGCTGTAAATATAACCTGGATTCGTCCTAAGAACTGACGTTTTGTCATTCGTGCACCCAGGTTCGTCGTCGAGTCTGCCATCGAAGGCGCTCCTGTCTGTGATGCAGCGTCAAGGGTAACCGCAGCCGTGGTCTCCGAGCTGATAGTCCCTGCTGCTGCAAACGTAGTCGCTGTTCATGCAGATGGTCGTTGTCTTTCAAACGTCCCCATCTGTTGACTCAGGGATCGAGTCGTGGCTGCACGATCCGTTACAGCCATGCGGATAAGATGCCTGTCATCTCGACTGCTAGTGATACTAGGCCGTTGGGATCCAGCACGGTGTTCTGTATTACCCTCCTGAACCCACCGATTCCATATTCTACTAACAGTCATTGGATCTCGACCAACGCGAGCAGCAATTTGCGATACGATAAACCGCAATCTCGATAGGCTGCAATCCGACCTTTATCAAAGTCGGATACGTGATGGTACGCATTTCAGCCGGCCGAAGTGGCCGTGCGGTTAAAGGCGCTGCAGTCTGGAACCGCAAGACCGCTACGGTCGCAGGTTCGAATCCTGCCTCGGGCATGGATGTTTGTGATGTCCTTAGGTTAGTTAGGTTTAACTAGTTCTAAGTTCTAGGGGACTAATGACCTCAGCAGTTGAGTCCCATAGTGCTCAGGGCCATTTGAACCATTTGGTACGCATTTCTCCTCCTTACACGAGGCATCATAACAACGTTTCACCAGGCAACGCCGGTGAAATGCCGTTTGTGTATGAGAAATCGGTTGGAAACTTTCCTCATGTCAGCACGTTGTAGGTGTCGCCAACCTTGTGTGAATGCTCTGAAAAGCTAATCTTTTGCATATCACAGCATCTTCTTCCTGTCGGTTAAATTTCGCGTCTGTAGCACGTCGTCTTCGTGGCGTAGCAATTTTAATGGCAAATATATAATATCTTTCGGACATGTCACAATTAAGTGCCTAGCAGGGGTTCATCGACCCATCGTCGAACTATTTCTCTAGCGTTTGATTCTGGAACGGCGCGCGGGAAAAAAGAGCACTTTGATTATTTCCCATGACGATAATTTATCCTTATAAACGTCGACACCAACAGAATATTTTCGCAATCGGAGGGAAAAGTTGATGATTATTGAAATTTCGCGAGAAGACCCTGCCGCGACGAAAAACGCCTTTGTTTTAATGATTGTCACCCCAATTCGTGTATCATATCCGTGGAACTATTTCCTCTATTGCGCGATACTACAAAACAAGTCTCCATTCTTTGAACTTTTTCGACGCCCTCCGTCAATCCCGTCTCGTGCACATCACACACCGCACTGCAGTACTCGGGAAGAGGGCGAGCAAGCGTCGTCTAGACCTGTTGCATCTTCTAAATGTTTTGTCAATAAACCAGTCTTTGGTTTACTTTCCCCACAACATTGTCTATAGGATCGTACAAATTTAAAGCCGGAGTGGCCGAGCGGTTAAAGGCGCTACAGTCTGGAACCGCGCGACCGCTACGGTCGCAGGTTCGAATCCTGCCTCGGGCATGGATGTGTGTGATGTCGTTAGGTTAGTTAGGTTTAAGTAGTTCTAAGTTCTAGGGGACTGATGACCTCAGATGTTAAGTCCCATAGTGCTCAGAGCCATTTGAACCATTTTTGAACAAATTTAAATCATTCCCTAAGTATTTAGTTGAATTTGTAGCCTGTAGATTTGTTTGCGTTATCGTGTAAACGAAATTCCGGGGACTCCTTTTAGCACTCGTGTGGATGACGTAACACTTCTCATTATTTAGAGTCAGATGCCACTTTTCGCATCGTACAGATATCTTGTCTAAATTGTTTTGCAATTGGTTTAGATCATCAGGACGGAAAATGACGGCATCTCTGCAAACAATCAAAGAGGGCTGTTCATATTGTCTCCTACATCGTTTATGTAAATTAGGAACAGAAGCGGGCCGCTAACACTTCCTTGTGGAACGCCAGATATTACTTCTGTTTTACTCGATCACTTTCCGTCAGTTACCACGAATTGTCAGCTTTTTGACATGAAATCACGAATCCAGTCGCACAACTGAGGCTATACGCCATACGCAATTCGTTTGCAAGTCGCTTGTAAGGAACGGTGTCAAAAGCTTACTGGAGATCGGAAGATACGGAATCAATTTTACATCCCCTGTCAATAGCACGAGAATGATGCTTTCTGAATCCGTACTGACTATTAGCCAATGAATCGTTTTCTTCGAGGTAATTTATACTGTTCGGACACAGTATATGTTCCAAAATCCTACTTCAAATCGACGTCGCCGGACGGTGTGACCGATCGGTTCTAGGCGCATCAGTCTGGAACCGCTTGATCGCTACGGTCGCAGGTTCGAATCCTGCCTCGGGCATGGATGTGTGTGCTGTCCTTAGGTTAGTTAGGTTTAAGTAGTTCTAAGTTCTACGGGACTGATGACCTCAGATGTTGAATTCCATAGGGCTCAGAGCCATTTGAAACATTTTTGAAATCGACGTCAGTTATAAGGGTATGTAATATAGATTATGACATCCACTTCCTTTCCTGGTCACTGGTGTGACCTGTGCAACTTTCCTGTCTTTACGTACGAATTTTTCGGCGAGCGATCTGTTATGCATGACTGCTAAGTATGGGGCTATTGTATCAACAACGGGGACAGCTGAAAATGTGTGCCCCGACCGGGACTCGAAACCTCGATCTCCTGCTTACATGACAGACGCTCTATTCGTCCGAGCCACCGAGGGCACAGAGGATAGTGTGACTGCAGGGATTTATCCCTTGCACGCTCCCCGTGAGACAGACATTCCCAACTTTAATGTCCACACACTACATTCGTATTGTTCCTGCCCATTACACTGATTACTCGCGGCACACAATCTTACCGAGTGCCGTAAGAGTTCGAGCAAAGCGTTGCATCCAGCACATATAGTATGCTATCTGTACCTGAGGACTTGACTTTCTTAAGTGCTCTGAGCTGCTTCGCCATTACGAGAATATCTACGTCGATGTTACTTATGTTGGCACTTGTTCTCGATTCGAATTCTGGAATATTTACTTCGTCTTCTTTGGTGAAGGAATTTGGGGAAACAGTGTTAAGTTACTTTGCTTTAGCGGCAACTGTCACCAGAAACATTACCATTACTGTCGCACAGTGAAGTTATTGATTGCTTCTTGCCACTGGTGTACTTTACATATGACCAGATCCTCTTTGGGTTTCCTGCCAGATTCCGTTTGACACCGCGTGACCGCTACGGTCGCAGGTTCGATACCTGCCTCGGGCATGGATGTGTGTGATGTCCTTAGGTTAGTTAGGTTTAAGTAGTTCTAAGTTCTAGGCGACTGATGACCTCAGAAGTTAAGTCGCATAGTGCTCAGAGCCATTTGAATCATTTTCCGTTTAACATGGTTAGTGTACAGTGGGGGATCAGTTCCATATCTTATTAATTTCTTTGGTATACAGTGTGAATCGGATACAGCATGCACCGCAGATATTTCGGACATTGAAATTGCTATTGATGTGCGCTTTTCATAGAATAGACTGGCAGTCTGGGGCTTACAATGTTAGCCAATCAAAAGATTGTGATAATACTTAGAAAGTGTACTTTTTGTGCAGACATAGCTTTTTAAATGGAACAATGGCTATTGTCATTAACAAACTAAGAGTATATTAGGCTGTCGTTGGTGTTTTTTGCAGTGTTGTTTTGGACGGGGCCGGCCAAGGTAATTCGTGAAGACATGCTGTAGTACTTAATGCACTATGAGCTGGACAGTCATCATGTTGGTACCACAGGTTCCTCCTACGAACGTCTTCTGGTATCTGATGCCAGCCGGAGTGGCCGAGCGGTTGTAGGTGCTTCAGTTCGGAAACGCGCGACCGCTACGATTGTAGGTTCGAATCCTGCATCCGCATGGATGTGTGTGATGTCCTTAGGTTAGTTAGGTTTAAGTAGTTCTAAGTTTAGGGGACTGATGACCTCAGATGTTAAGTCCCATAGTGCTCAGAGCCATTATTTTCTAGTATCTGTTGTGACGTCTCGTTTTGTCTCGGCTCCATGGTGATGGTTGTCCCAGTCGATGTCCGTTGATCACGCCAATCTGTAACTACAGACGGGTCCAAAAAAATGTAACCACTGTTTAAAAGTCCATAACTTGCAAACTAATTGACGGAGTTGTCTCATTTTTGGTGAAAGTGTAGCTTAAAGTCCAACTTGAAGATATCACTGTAGGTGTTCGAAATGATCATCATTAACAACCACACACACACACAAACGATGCCGCCGAACTGCAACACGAACTACTGACTGCAACGTGTTCAGTTGGATATTTGCACATGAATGTACGATGGTTTCTCGAAGTTCATCCAATGTGCTTAACTTTTGTCAATAAACGACGTCCTTTAGTGTTCCGCACAGGTAAAAGTCCAGAGGAGTTAGGTCTGGGGAACGTGGTGGATACTCCACAGCACCTCTACGGCCTATCCATCTTCCTGGTAGATTTTCGTCGATATACGCCCTAACACGATTTTGGTAGTGGGCTGGGGCACCATCTTGTTGAAAGTAAATTCTTCCGTCTCCATACAAGTCTCGGATGGCAGATGAAATGGATGTCTGAAGCTTCTGAAGGTACACCTCACCGATAACTGTGCCGTCAACGAAGAATGGCCCAATCGAGCCTCGGTAAGACAACGCACACCACACATTTACTCCTGCCAAATTCATGCCTTTTGTCTACATGGACGTTCGGATTTTCGGCAGCCCGGTAGATGCTATTGTGGCGACTTACTGTACCATTGAGTTTAAACTGTGCCTCATCAGACCACACAATCATCTCTGCAAACTCTTCACCGTTGCGCACCATGTTAGTAAACCACTCGCAGTACTCCATTCTACGATCTGGGTCGTCCTCGTTCATTGCGTGTAGCAATCGAGGTATTCAGCACTTCCACTTTGCTGTCATCAAAATTCGCCGAACACTTGAGCGACTCACTCCAGTCTCACGGGCACACTGTCTCACAGACTTCTGTGAAGAGCGAGTGAATTGTTGTAACACACGACGGGAGTTAGCTGGACTGGTTACTGTTACAGGTCGTCCAGATCGTTGTTTGTGTACATCTTTAACACAGCCTTCGGCTTCAAATTTGTCTGGAATGCGACGAATCGTTAAACGTGTCGGTGGCTCTGTTTGATACTCATTTCGCCATTGCCGTTGAACCTCATTAATGTTTTCGTACTTAAAATACCACTTTAAAAATGACTTCCTTTCATCGAATGTAAGCCTTGCGCCAGCCATGTTTACTCGAGTAACTAGGTGCAACTAAGAACTAAACACTGACTATCTGGCGACTGTCATCTGACAAAACAAAACAACTCAGTACAACGCCTGTGTGGCGATTGCCGGAACTACGAACTCTTACACTACCAGAGATGAGACAACGCCGTCAATTAGTTTGCCAGTTATGGACTTTTAAACAGTGGATTCATTTTTTTGGACCCCTGTGTATTATAAAAACAAACTCCTCGCGCGATTTGGTTGTTTTTCAGATACTGTCTCTCAAAACTGATATCAACGACTGGAGCTGCGCGCCAGAGTGTGTGCGCCGGCCTTGCTTGTAATTAAAGCAATGGTGTTCGATGTCTAGCGATCTTCTCCACTTATAAATATAGCGACTGCACCACTCGATAACGCGATAACTCCCGTGATCTGAAATGATTATCAAAAATCCTCTCGGTGTTCGCGACAGACTGTTCAGTTTACGCGAACTTGCTTTCTGTAGTTCTTATGCCCGGTTTGAGAATGGGTATTCAAACGTTGAAAATATGTCTTGAATCATCAATCCATCAGCCAAGCCGATGTCACATCACGACTTTTGGCCCGATATTGAGTTGTTAATTATTATTCCGTCGTCAAGGCTGTCGCTACGTCGCGCATTCAACAACTACACGACGTAATTCCAGAGATAACATACCCTTGAGCAATGTTCAGAATGCGTCGTATTGCGGTGTAAACTTATTGCTGTTTATAGTTAAATTGTTACCAAATCACTTTTCACTTTTATTTTATCCGAAAAATCCGTTGATTCCACCAATACACTTTAAATCTCCATTAAATGATGGATGCGACACGAAGAATTAAAGTTGAATTAAAATGTATTGTTCTTCGTAATTATTTGACCCTACGCTGAGCACACACACCGATTTTTCATTCAGGGAACTGAGTCTGTTATCATCCGCAATTCTGACTTTGACGATATCTTCTGACAACACGGCGCAATTGTAAGTTTTCCGTGATTGCATTTATCTGTTGCCTACTGAAGTCTAATAATTGAGATTATGTCGACGATCAGTCTCTTTCTGTGTCCTTTGATGGTCGTGACTATTAAGTATCACAAAGGTTAAGTCTCATCACAAATCAGCAATCACACGAGTTATATTTCTGTCACATATATCAACTATCCCCTTATCTGTCTAAACGGGTAAAGATGATTTTACTTCAGTCCGACTTCTAATACTTCCAACCGTAAAACTTTTAACTTCAGATCGGTTTTAAAACAATCTGGTAGCGCTTAACATGCGTGCTACTATTGCAAGAGTACAAGGAAGAAGTGTAGTTAACATCTCCATTGCCGAGTTACATTGTAGTCACAACGAAATTAGAGATCGATGCGGCTACAACTCCCTTCTAGGATAAATGTTATCTTTGGTCAATTTATGGTCTGGGCTTTAACCTTCCTAAATAATAATTTTTTGAATTCTTTCTTTAGTTTCTGTTTCGTATCTTATGGTATTCTTTCATTCAGTCCTTTCTTTATGATAAGCATTAGTATCTACATAAGATTCTTGTTAATCATACTGCAAAGAGTGTAAATTTTGTTGTCAGTAGCTCTCACCACTGTCAGGGTGACTGATTTTTCTATTTCTATTTGCAACAAAGGGGTGTTGTAACATTATGCGGTTGCCTTATCATTTTAAATCACTCACTAATCGAGCAGTCGCTCGGCAACAGCTACAGTTAGCAAATAATGTTGCGAGAATGTAAAAGGTGAACGTCCTGTGACGTAACGTGTTTATTGTCGAAGTGGTGTCACAGATTCAGTGAGTTACTGACTTTGAAAACCGCGGCGCGAAAAACGGCAGAAGAAGAACACTTTCACATTTTTTTTTGATGTACGAGATATTCTCGATGAAAAGGTACTCAGTTACTCATTTTTCTCTTGTATCTTGTAACTTGTGTCGGACACGCATGTCTTGCCGCCGTATTATTATTGTTAAAAATAATATTATTTTAGTGTAAAGTAAAAGTGCAATATTGCATAGCCGTAGATTTATTGTGCGACGTGTATGTGAAAACGTCAACGGAATTATTTTCATTACGAGAAGAGAAGTGCCAGTCAAAACGGCATCCATGTTAAATCCTTCATTGCAGTGTAAGTTCATCTATTAATTGCCATAAATTCAGAGTTAAATGGAACTGGTGTATGGACTATTTATTTAGTATAGAATCTATGTCTCACTCCTTCATGAAGTTATTTAATTTTCTTTATGTTTCTGCCAAATAGAGAGTTCACAGTCAGGAATTCTTTCGTCGAAATCGGACGGAAGTTGCATTCGGCGAAATATTTTCTCCGCGCCATATTTTACTGGTAAATGCATGATAAACTACGGTCCCTTAGGAAATTCACGTTGAGCTATCCAAAAATAATTATATTTTGAATGCTATGCAACTTCCGACTGATCAGACGATCCAACAAGAAACGGTCGGCGTTCGCAAATATATTTCCACCGCTGATTATAGCTATATGTTACAGCACAAAAGTAAACATATTGTTATAATTAGCGACTACGAACGGGGACATTTAATAACTGTATGTTTATGTATACACATTACGTAAACATATCGTTATAGTGTTCATTAAGGATTCTATAATTGGGGGGTTACACTGTGGAAGGTGGTCTGTTAGGAGGCTATGTAAAAAGGGCGTATGAACTGATGGTTTACTATCCCACGCCACACGTTTACACTCCATGGACGCTGATGTTCCACCTGACGAAGAAAGTGGGGACTGTCAACAGACCAGTAATGCATGTTTCAGAGTTTTAACTGGCCATGATTGGTAAATGTGGCTTCATCACTAAACAACATACATCTCGAGTATCCTGTCTTAATGCCCCTGTACAGAAGTTAACACGATTATCGTTATCGTTTCCATGCAGCTCGTGATGGAGAGAGATGTGATACGGATGGAAACAGTGTGATGGAGAATGCGGAGGACGCTTGCCTGAGTCCTGTCACTTCCTCTTGCGATTGCGTGTTGTCTTCAGTCCAGAGACTGGTTTGATGCAGCTCTCCATGCTACTCTATCCTGTGCAAGCTGCTTCATCTCCCACTACGTACTGCAGCCTACATCCTTCTGAATCTGTTCAGTGTATTCATCTCTCGGTCTCCCTCTACGATTTTTACCCTCCACGCTGCCCTCCAATAGTAAATTGGCGATCCCTTGATGCCTCAGAATATGTCCTTCCAACCGGTCCCTTCTTCTGGTCAAGTTGTGCCACAAATTTCTCTTCTCTCCCATTCTATTCAATACCTCCTCATCCGTTATGTGATCTATCCATCTAATTTTCAGCATTCTTCTGTAGCACGACATTTCGAAAGCTTCTATTCTCTTCTTGTCTAGTTATCGTCCATATTTCACTTCCATACATGGCTACACTCCGTGCAAATACTTTCAGAAAAGACTTCCTGACACTTAAATCTATACTCGATGTTAACAAATTTCTCTTCTTCAGAAACGCTTTCCTTGCCAGTCTATATTTTATATCCTCTTTACTTCGACCATCATCAGTTATTTTGCTCCCCAAATTGCAAAACGCATTTACTACTTTAAGCGTCTCATTTCCTAATCTAATTCGCTCAGCATCACCCGATTTAACTCGACTACTTTCCATTATCCTCGTTTTGCTTTTGCTGATGTTCATCTTACATCCTCCTTTCAAGACATTGTCCATTCCGTTCAACTGCTCTTCCAGGCCCTTTGCTGCCTCTGACAGAATTACAATGTCATCGGCGAACATCAAAGCTTTTATTTATTCTCCATGGATTTTAATACCTACTCCGAACTTTTCTTTTGTTTCCTTTACTGCTTGCTCAATATACAGATTGAATAGCATCGGGGAGAGGCTACAACCCTGTCTCACTCCCTTCCCAACCAGTGCTTCCCTTTCATGTTCCTCGACCCTCACCTACGCTACTAATTTTCAGTTTTTCATAAGAACCATGTACCAAGCACAAATGAGCGGCGAACGAGTAAAAATGAACGGTTCCACCAGTGAACTAGTTCCCAAGGATGAACGAGTTTGCCCATCTCTAATGCTTACGCAGTCAGTTCGGAAGAAGTGGGTACTGTCTCTTCAGAAAAGCGTCACAAGAATTTTTATCCCCCCTGAGCAAGATGTATGAGACAGGCGAAATACCCTCAGAATTCAAGAAGAATATAATAATTCCAATCCCAAAGAAAGCAGGTGTTGACAGATGTGAAAATTACCGAACTATCAGTTTAATATCACAGCTGCAAAATACTAACGCGAATTCTTTACAGACGAATGGAAAAACTAGTAGAAGCCGACCTCGGGGAAGATCAGTTTGGATTCCGCAGAAATGTTGGAACACGTGAGGCAATACTGATTCTACCATTTATCTTAGAAAATAGATTAAGGAAAGGTAAACCTGCCTTTCTAGCATTTGTAGACTTAGAGAAAGCTTTTGACAATGTTGACTGGAATACTCTCTTTCAAATTCTAAAGGTGGCAGGGGTAAAATACAGGGAGCGAAAGGCTATTTACAATTTGTACAAAAACCAGATGGCAGTTACAAGAGTCGAGGGGCATGAAGGTGAAGCAGTGGTTGGGAAAGGAGTGAGACAGGGTTGTAGCCTCTCCCCGATGCTATTCAATCTGTATATTGAGCAAGCAGTGAAGGAAACAAAAGAAAAGTTCGGAGTAGGTATTCAAATCCATGGAGAATAAATAAAAGCTTTGAGTTTTGCCGATGACATTGTAATTCTGTCAGAGGCAGCAAAGGACTTGGAAGAACAGTTGAACGGACTGGACAGTGTCTTGAAAGGAGGATATAAGATGAACATCAACAAAAGCAAAACGAGGATAATGTAATGTAGTCGAATTAAATCGGGTGATGGTCAGGGAATTAGATTAGGAAATGAGACGCTTAAAGTAGTAAATGCGTTTTGCAATTTGGGGAGCAAAATAACTGATGATGGTCGAAGTAAAGAGGATATAAAATATAGACAGGCAATGGCAAGGAAAGCGTTTCTGAAGAAGAGAAATTTGCTAACATCGAGTATAGATTTAAGTGTCAGGAAGTCTTTTCTGAAAGTATTTGCACGGAGTGTAGCCATGTATGGAAGTGAAATACGGACGATAACTAGTTTAGACAAGAAGAGAATAGAAGCTTTCGAAATGTGGTGCTACAGAAGAATGTTGGAAATTAGATGGGTAGATCACATAACTGATGAGGAGGTGTTGAATAGAATTGGGGATAAGAAGAGTTTGTGGCACAACTTGACTAGAAGAAGGGATCGGTTGGTAGGGCATATTCTGAGGCATCAAGGGATCACTAATTTAGTATTCGAGGGCAGCGTGGAGGGTAAAAATCGTAGAGGGAGACCAAGAGATGAATACAATAAACAGATTCAGAAGGATGTAAGCTGCAGTAGGTACTGGGAGATGAAGGATAGGGCAGCATGGAGAGCTGCATCAAACCAGTCTCAGGACTGAAGACCACAACAACACCCTCGTCAGTAGAGTGGTACTACCTCTGTTCCTGATCTGTAGTGGACAGTCGGTGTGAGCAGAGCAGCGCCGGGCAGAGGGCAGAGAAGACGCCTCCGCGGCCGGAGCGTGACGCAGTAGTCGTGACCTTGAGTCGGCCGCCCGCCTTCCATTCATGAGGGCAAAGTGGGCGCGGCGCGCGCCCCTGGCGGCCGCTGGCGGAAGCGCCGGCGCCGCAGCGGAGGGACACGGCGGCTACGAATTCCAGCAGCGCCGCGCTCTAAGGAGGAAGCGTTTTTTCCTCCGCCCGTAATGCGGATGACACAAGCGCGCTCGCTTTTTTCCCCCGCTATGCACGCACTGCTTCTGTACGCACCGCTGACGCATGCACTGCCGTACCGAGCCGATGCTGCGCCCCGTAGCAGAACTGTCAAAGCTTCGTATTCCCGAGGCACGGATACGAGAAGGTATCTAGACGCTGATACAACGGCAGAAGCAGCCATTCACCGTCCCCAACAGTCAATATTTTTACATATACGATACACGGTGACCCAGCTGCCCCTACCGGTGTTGTTTTATGCAACTGGCAATATTATACCGGAGATCCAAAGAAACTGGTACACCTGCCTAATATCGTGTAGGGGCCTCGCGAGCACGCAGAAGTGCCGCAACACGACGTGGCATGGACCGACTAATGTCTGAAGTAGTGATGGAGGCAATTGACACCGCACGGCCGGTGTGGCCGTGCGGTTCTAGGCGCTTCAGTCTGGAACCGCGTGACCGCTACGCACGCAGGCTCGAATCCTGCCTCGGGCATGGATGTATGTGATGTCCTTAGGTTAGTTAGGTTTAAGTAGTTCTACGTTCTAGGGGACTGATGACCACGGCTGTTAAGTCCCATAGTGCTCAGAGCCATTTTTTGGAATTGACACCATGCATACCGCACGGCTGTTCATCTACAGTTATACTCCGCAAGTCACCCAACTGTATGTGGCGGAGGGCACATTGCGTGCCACTGTCATTACCTCCCTGTTCCAGTCGCGTATGGTTTGCGGGAATAACGACTGCCGGAAAGCCTCCGTGCGTGCTTGAATCTCTCAGATTTTACATCCGTGATCTCCTCGGAAGGTGTAAGTAGGGGGAAGCAATATATTCGATACCTCATCCAGGAACGCACCCTCTCGAAACCTGGCGAGCAAGCTACACCGCGATGCAGAGCGCCTCTCTTGCAGAGTCTGCCACTTGAGTTTGCTAACCCTGTGACGAAACGCGCCGCTATTCTTTGGATCTTCTCTATCTCCTCTGACAACCCGACCTGGTACGGACCCCACACTGATGAGCAACACTCAAGTATACGTCTAGCGAATGTTTTGTAAGTCACCTCCTATGTTGATGGACTACATTTTCTAAGGACTCTCCCAATGAATCTACATAATTACTCTGCTATTCACAATACAGTGCCTGGCACTGGACTCCCATTCGGGAGGACGACGGTTCAATCCCGCCTCCAGCCATACTGATTTAGGTTTTCCGTTATTTCCCTAAATCGTTTCAGGCAAATGCCGGGATGGTTCCTTTGAAAGGGCACGGCCGATTTCCTTCCCCATCCTTCCCTAAACCGAGCTTGCGCTCCGTCTCTAATGACCTCGTTGTCGACGGGACGAAAAAAAAAAAAAAAAAAAGTGCCTGGCAGAGGGCTCAGTGAACCATCTTCGAGGTGTGTCTCTTCCGTTCCACTCTCGAACGGCACGCTGGAAAAACGAGCACTTAAATTTTTCTGTGCGAGCCCTGATTTCTTTTATTTTATCGTGATGATCACTTCTCCCTATGTAGGTGGGTACCAACTGAACGTTTTCGGAGTCGGAGGAGAAATCTGGTGATTGAAATTTCATGAGCAGACCCCGCCGAAACGAAAAACGCCTTTGTTTTAATGATTGCCACTCCAATTCACGTATCATGTCTGTGACACTATCTTCCCTATTTCGCGATAATACAAAACCAGCTCCCCTTCTTTGTGCTTTTTCGATGTCATCCGTCAGTCCCACCTGATGCGGATCCCACACCGCACAGCAATACTCCAGAATAGGGCGGACAAGCGTGGTGTAAGCAGTCTCTTCAGTAGACCTGTTGCACCTTCTAAGTGTTCTGCCAATGAATCGCAGTCTTTGGTTTGCTCTACCCACAATATTATCTATGTGATCGTTCCAGTTCAGGTTATTTGTAATTGTAATCCCTAAGTATTTAGTTGAATTTACAGCCTTCAGATTTGTGTGACTTATCGCGTAATCGAAATTTAGCTGATTTCTTTTAGTATTCATGTGAATAATTTCACACTTTTCTTTATTCAGGGTCAGTTGCTACGTCTCGCACCATAGAAATATACAGATATCTTATCTAAATCATTTTGCAAGTCGTTTTGAACATCTGATGACTTTACAAGACGGTAAATGACAGCATCATCTGCAAACAATCTAAGACGGCTACTCAGATTGTCTCCTATGTCGTTAATATAGATCAGGAGGGCCTATAACACTTCCTTGGAGAACGCCGGATATTACTTCTGTTTTACTCGATGACTTTCCTTCTATTACTACGAACTGTGACCTTTCCGACAGGAAATGACGAATCCTGTAGCACAACTGAGGCGATATTTCATAGGCACACGGTTTGGTTGGAAGTCGCTTTTGAGGAACTGTGTCGAAAGCTTTCTGGAAATCTAAAAATATGGAATCAATTTGACATCCCCTATCGATAGCACTTATTACTTCATGAGTATAAAGAGCTAGTTGTGTTTCACAAGAACGATATTTTCTGAATCCGTGCTGACTACGTGTCCATAAATCGTTTTCTTCGATACGGTACTTCATAATGTTCGAGCACATTATATATTCCAAAACCCAACTGCAAATCGACATTAGTGTTATACGCCTGTAATTCAGCGGATTACTCCTACTTCCCTTTTTGGGTATTGGTGTGACTTGAGCAATTTCCCAGTCTTTAGGTACGGATCTTTCTGTGAGCGAGTGGTTGTATATAATTGCTAAACATGGAGCTATTGTATCAGCATACCCTGAGAGGAACCTGACTGGTATACATTCTGGACCAGAGGCCTTGCCTTTATTAGCGTCATTGGATGACGTTTCCGTACATGGGTCCCTATCTTCGATTTGTTCGTCAAGACACTCTCAACAACCCCTCAAAGATCGTCGCAACATTTCTTGCACACACTGTATTCCCATTGTAAAGCCATTGTATAACATACAGGGTGTTCCAAAACATTTCTTTCAAATTAAGACAGAAGGTAGAGAATATCAAACGAATGTATTTCGACAAGGAACATTCGGTCTATGAAGTCAAGCTGCAATGTTATGGGACAGTTTGTTAGTGGTGCTGATTTTTTTAAGCTGTTGTGTCGGTGTCGCTGACCGGGAATGTGTACCGACATTCAAATATGCACAGTAAGCATGTTTTGGCTGATCAACAGCGGCTCGGTATTAATGTGTGGGCCGGCATTCTTGGTGATAAGTTGAGCGAACCATATAGTCTTCCATTCCGCCTCGCATCTTCGTGGAACATGTGGTGCCAGAACTGGTGGAGGATGTCCTTTGAATATTGCACAAATGATTTCCATCCAGCACGATGCGTACCAGCCCATTTCGTAACTGCTTTGAGCAAATATCTGAGAGCCACCTTTGCGAATCGGTGAATCGAGTGAGGTGGCCGTGTGGCCTACCCATCCTGCTCACCTGACATCACATGTCTGGATTTCTTACGTATTTGATACCAGTAAAATTCTCTTGGTCAGGAATGCCCTCTTTGTCTGCACTAACCTGCTTTTTATGTCCTCCTTCCTTCGTCCGCTGTGGATTGTTTTACTTCCAAGGCTTCCAGTAATTGTTCTACACTGTCACTCAGGCTGACTGTGTCGCCAGCACATCTTGCCATTGATATCTCTCCACCCTGAATTCGAATCCAATTCTGTAACCTTTCTTTTACACTACTGGCCATTAAAATTGCTACACCATGAAGATGAAGTGCTACAGTCGCGAAATTTAACCGACAGGAAGAAGATGCTGTGATATGCAAATGATTAGCTTTTCAGAGCATTCACACATACAACGTGCTGACATGAGGAATGTTTCCAACCGATTTCTCATACACAAACAGCAGTTGACCGGCGTTGCCTGGTGAAACTTTGTTGTGATGCCTCGTGTAAGGAGGAGAAATGCGTACCGTACGATCACGTTTCAGACTTTGGTAAAGGTCGTAGTGTAGCCTATCGCGATTGCGGTTTATCGTATCGCGACATTGCTGCTCGCGTTGGCCGAGATTCAATGACTGTTAGCAGAATCGGTGGGTTCAGGAGGGTAGTACGGAACGCCGTGCTGGATCCCAACGGCCTCGTATCACTAGCAGTCCAAATGACAGGCATCTTACCCGCATGGCTGTAACGGATCGTGCAGCCACATCTCGATCTCTGAGTCAACAGATGGGGACGTTTGCAAGACATCAACCATCTGCACGAACAGTTCGACGACGACTGCTGCAGCATGGACTATCAGCTAGGAGACCGTGGCTGCGGTTACCCTTGACGCTGCATCACAGACAGGAGCGCCTGCGATGGTGTACTCAACGACGAACCTGGGTGCACGAATGGCAAAACGTCATTTTTTCGGATGAATCCAGGTTCTGTTTACAGCATCATGATGGTCGCATCCTTGTTTGGCGACATCGCGGTGAACGCACATTGGAAGCGTGTATTCGTCATCGCCATACTGGCGTATCACCCGGCGTGATGGTGTGGGGTGCCTTGACGGCATTTTGAACAGTGGACGTTACATTTCAGATGTGTTACGACCCGTGGCTCTACCCTTCATTCGATCCCTGCGAAACCCTACATTTCAGCAGGATAATACACGACCGCATGTTGCAGGTCCTGTACGGGCCTTTCTGGATACAGAAAATGTTCGACTGCTGCCCTGGCCAGCACATTCTCCAGATCTCTCACCAACAGAAGACGTCTGGTCAATGCTGCTCGAGCAACTGGCTCGTCACAATACGCCAGTCACTACTCTTGACGAACTGTGGTATCGTGTTCAAGCTGCACGGGCAGCTGTACATGTACACGCCATCCAAGCTCTGTTTGACTCAATGCCCAGGCGTATCAAGGCCGTTATTACGGCCAGAGGTGGTTGTTCTGGGTACTGATTTCTCAGGATCTATGCACCCAAACTGCGTGAAAATGTAACCACATATCAGTTCTAGTATAATATATTTGTCGAATGAATACCCGTTTATCATCTGCATTTCTTCTTGGTGTAGCAATTTTAATGGCCTGTAGTGTACTTCCATCACTGCTTCTTCGGCATTTGTATTGAACAGTACGAGTGAAACATTGCATCCCTGTCTTACACCCTTTTTAATCCGACGACTTCATTCTAGATCTTCCATTCTTATTGTTCCCTATTGGTTCTTGTATCTATTGTATATTACCTGTCTTTCCCTGTAGCGTAGTCCAGTTTTTCTCAGTGATAATGGACAGATAAAAATCATAGGGATATTTACATTTCACTTTTCAGTACAGATATCTGTAAGAAATTGTTCATTGACTAATCTCTTTGGTGGCACTTCTGTAGAATTGACATTACAATTCTTTTGAGGAAGATTGCATGTTTCTCAGAATGATTGTGAATTTGTAGTAGTTTGCGGTGTTGCATGGTCATGTTCAACCAGAACTCCCCGTCACTCCTTTTCTTTTTTGTGCCCGTTTAACCAGTTGAAGGCATTTAGATTCATGGGCAGTTAGGTTCTTCATTTGGGTACAGAAGTTGGTACTTTCAGACAAAACATTTCACAAAACATTCAGCTATTACTTTTTTAATTTTAATTTTTATATTCAAGTGTTTTTCAGAAAGAGCTAAACATGCAGGACAATTCCATGATGTGAGGGACGATGGAAAATGGTAAATGTATCCATTTGAGATAAGGGACCTGGTCCGGAAACGACCAAGTTATAAGTGAAAAGCGTTCTGAGCTGATACCTTTCACAGTGGTATAAATATACCGGGAATTTTATTGCTAAGATTTTAGAATAGGCTACTTTCAGATGTGATAGTATGGATCATAACAAAAGAAAAAGTCTAGTAAACATGGGCCCTAAAGTGTTTACCTAAGGAGCTACGAACACTTGTTCTATCTCCACTACTGTGAAACGCACCTCCTCTATTGAACAAGGGGTCACAGACCTTAAGGGATGCATTTACGGCTCATGTTTACTAGACATTTTGGTCCATATTACCACCTCTGAAAGTTGCCGACTCTACAATCTTAGCAACAACAGTACCAGTACATGTATTCCACTGTCAGAGGTATCAGAATGAATTTCGCTTCCTGGACCAGGGTCCCTTACCACAAATTAATACAATTACCCTTCTCCGTCATCCCTCACAGTTTGTAACATCATCACGGAATCACCCTGTGTACAGGAAACTTCAAGTGCCCCTACTGATGTCGTTTTATGCAACACGCAGTGGTGCGGGGAGTGGCAACTGACCCTTGACATAGACAAATGTAATGTATTGCGAATACATAGAAAGAAGGACCCTTTATTGTATGATTATATGATAGCGGAACAATCACTGGTAGCAGTTACTTCTGTAAAATATCTGGGAGTATGCGTGCGGAACGATTTGAAGTGGAATGATCATATAAAATTAATTGTTGGTAAGGCGGGTACCAGGTTGAGATTCATTGGGAGAGTCCTTAGAAAATGTAGCCCATCAACAAAGGAGGTGGCTTATAAAACACTCGTTGGACCTATACTTGGGTATTGCTCATCAGTGTGGGACCCGTACCAGATCGGGTTGACGGAGGAGATAGAGAAGATCCAAAGAAGAGCGACGCGTTTCGTCACAGGGTTATTTGGTAAGCGTGATAACGTTACGGAGATGTTTAGCAAACTCAAGTGGCAGACTCTGCAAGAGAGGCGCTCTGCATCGCGGTGTAGCTTGCTGTCCAGGTTTCGAGAGGGTGGTTTTCTGGATGAGGTATCGAATATATTGCTTCCCCCTACTTATACCTCCCGAGGAGATCACGAATGTAAAATTAGACAGATTCGAGCGCGCACGGAGGCTTTCCGGCAGTCGTTATTCCCGCGAACCATACGCGACTGGCACAGAAAATGGAGGTAATGACAGTGGCACGTAAAGTGCCCTCCGCCACACACGGTTGGGTGGCTTGCGGAGTATAAATGTAGATGCAGATGTCTGACCTTCAAAATCCTCGCGCGAGATTTTGATATTCTCTCGCTCGCTCGCGCAAACTGTTGGTCTAGAGAAAAAACGCACAGGACATTTTTGTAGAAAATTTAATGTAGATAAATTGCGTACTGGGGTACGTTTTCTATAGAAGCTGTAGCTTTAGAATTATTCACGAAAAACGTACAAAAGCGACCTTAGAACGCATCCCCACTCCTGCACTCTGTCCCCTAAGGACAGAAATTCTAGTACGTTGTTGACAGCACTCCCACCCACCACCGTACAAAAATTTGCGACTGTTAAAATAAACATGGACATCGTTGTACCCGTGAGGCCTTCTGACTGCGAAACTACTGTGCTTGTAAGAGTGAAATTTGGATCAATTGGTCAGAGTAATTAGTTTTAGCGTAATGTTTACAAAAGTCGTTTTCTTTCGTCATCTTCACGTGCACGTTTAGATTAATAATGTTAGCGAAATAAGCGACTATGATGGTGGCGCTATAGCCATGTCAAGAGAGACCAAAAAAGGTCGAATATTGGGAATAGTTGTAGTAGACCGAATTTTGTGTATAGTGGAAGGAGGGAGTGCCATGAACAATACATTATTTATCCTGATATGTGGAGGTGGAAGAGCGTTTTAAGTTCACTTTTGTACGCTGTTCTTGAAAAACTCGGAAACCCTGACGTCCATTCAAAAAAGGCTCTCAGCACTATGGAACTTAACTTCTAAGGTCATCAGTTCCCTAGCACTTATAACTACTTAAACCTAACCAACCTAAGGACATCGCACACATCCATGCCCGAGGCAGGATTCGAACCTGCGACCGTAGCGGTCGCGCGGTTCTAGACTGTAGCGTCTAGAACCGCTCGGCCATTCTGGCCGGCCTGACGTTCATTGGAAACGTATCCCAGTACAAAATTTATCTACATTAAATTTCCTACAAAAGGGTCCTGCTCATTTTTTCTGTAGGACTAACAGCTTGCCCGTTGGGAGAGAGAGTATGAAAATCTCGCGCGTGGTTTTTAAAGGCCAGATATGGAACTGCGGATTGCATCAAACGACATCGGTAGGGACAAATGGTTCAAATGGCTCTGAGCGCTATGGGACTTAACATCTGAAGGCATCAGTCCCCTAGACCTTAGAACCTAACTAACCTAAGGACATCACACACATCCGTGCCCGAGGCAGGATTCGAACCTGCGACCGTAGCGGTCGCGCGGTTCCAGACTGAAGCGTCTAGAACCACTCGGCCACACTGGCCGGCTCGGTAGGGACAGCTAAATCATTGTGTAAATATCGATTAGGATTCTGTTGTTATTGATAGTATATAGATTACGACAAATCACTAATTAAGTATTTGTTAATTGTCTTGTTTGCGTTCGAGCTTTTTTTTTCAGATCTAGACTTCTGTCTTATCACTTTGATAACCCCACTCTTCGATCGGCGATGAAAATTCGTACAAAAAATCCATTCTGTAATTCCTACAGGGTCCTGTATTCGTTCCGCTCACACATTTGACCAAAAATGGCAATGAATTGTAGAAAATTATAATCTGGTTAGGGCAAGATAGAACAGGGAAGTCTCTTTCTCCTGAATATTCCTCCCCATTTACATGCTCGCACATCCATAGTTTGCAGACTTGGGTTTACAGTCATAGCCGGCCGTTGTGGCTGAGCGGTTTTAGGCGCCTCAGCCCGGAACCGCGCTGCTGCTACGGTCGCAGGTTCGAATCCTGCCTCGGGCATCGATGTGTGTGCTGTCCTTAGGTTAGTTAGGTTTAAGTAGTTCTGAGGCTAGAGGACTGATGACCTCAGATGTTAAGTCCCATAGTGCTCAGAGCCATTTGAACTATTTTGTTTACAGTCGTAGGGTCAAGTGAAACACTAACAGTGGTGATTCCGCAGTTCCATTACGTACCGTCTAATTATGAAGTCACACAGTTGTGAGAGTTTGTTTCTATTAATAAACCGAAGCGCCAAAGAAACTGGTATAGGCATGCGTATTCAAATACAGAGATATGTAAACGGGCAGAATAAAGCGCTACGGTCGGCAACGCCTATATAAGACAAGTGTCTGGCGCTGTTGTTAGATCGGTTACTGCTACTACAGTGGCAGGTTATCAGCGATGATGTCGGGATTTTCCAGTACAACCATATCACGAGTGTACCATCAATATCAGGAATCCAGTAAAACATCGAATCTCTGACATCGCTGGGCCCGGAAAAGGATCCTGCAAGAACGACGACTGAAAAGAATCGTTCAACGTGACAGAAGTGCAACCCTTCCACAAATTGCTGAAGGTTTCAATGCTTGGCCATCAACACGTCATCGCGCGAACCATTCAACGAATCATAATCGATATGGGCTTTCGGAGCCGAACGCCCACTCGTGTACCCTTGATGACTGCACGACACAGAGCTTTCCACCTCGTCTGGGCACGTCAACACCGACATTGGACTGTTGATGACTAGAAACGTGTTGGCTGGTCGGAAGAGTGTTGTTTCACATTTTATCGAGCGGATGGGCGTGTACGAGTATGCAGACAACCTGATGAATCCATGGATCCTGCATTACAGCTGGGGACTGTTCAAGCTGGTGAAGTCTCTGTAATGGTGTGGGGAGTGTGCAGTTGGAGTGATACGTGACTCGTGATACGTCTAGATACGTCTCTGATAGGTGACACGTACGTAAGCATCCTGTCTGATCACCTGCATCCTTTCATGTCCATTGTGCATTGCGACGGACGTGGACAATTCCAGCAGGACAATGCGACACGCCGCACGTTCGGAATTGCTACAGAGTGGCTACAGGTACATTCTTCTGAGTTTAAACACTTCCGCTGGCCGCCAGACTCCCCAGATATGAACATCGTCGAGCACATCTGGGATGCCTTGCAACGTGCTGTTCAGAAGAGATCACCACCCTCTCGTACTCTTACGGGTTTATGGACAGCCCTGCAGTATTTTTGGTGTCATTTCCCTCCAGCACCACTTCAGACATTAGTCGAGTCTATGCCACGTCGTGTTGCGGCACTTCTGCGAGCTCAGGAGGCCCTATACGATATTAGACAGATGTACCAGTTTGTTTGTCTCTTCAGTGTAGTTGTTAAATGAATTACGTCACACATGTATTACTCTAATTTTACTACGAATGCTTTTCAAATTATTCATTTCCCTCAAGTGCAGTTACTTTAAACCTATGTTACAGCAGGATATTTGCAGTAAATGGAGCACCAAACAGATAGGGGGCATAGGCTTCCAGCTCTCAAATCTCGCTATTACAGGTTGTTCATAAAGCATCTTTACAGTTTTACTCTTTAATAACTTTAAAACTATTCTCGGCATTAAGAAATATTTTTCCTCAGTCATACAAAGCAGTGTGTGCACCCGTAGTGGCAAGAATTACATGTAGTCGGAATTCCATTTGTCTCCACGTACGTTCAAGATCTCCTCCTGCGATTCAATATCTCCACGGTGACATGTTCCAATGCATTACAAATGCGTGCCTCCAAATACTGTAGGTCTCTGACCTTGGTTCGATACAGCAGATCCTTTACAAAACCCCACAGTAGGGAGTCTTGTGATGTGAGGTCAGGATATTGTGGCAGCCAGGGAATTGGACTATCTCGTTCAACCCACCCATCCGGAAACTTTTCATCTAGAAATTGATGGACTTTAGGGACTAGTAAGGGGGGGGGGGGGTTGCCCCACTCTGCTGGTATGTGATATTAGATTGCAGGTGCTCCAATTGTGGCACCATAGACGGCAGATTCCATGAAACTTAAAGGACCAAATGCATTTGTGCATTAGTCCACACCAAAAATTGACCCCGGGACTGTCTCTTTCCACTTCACGTGTGACATGAGTATGTGATGAACCCCTTATACAAACGTTTAGTTTGCCGAATACATGAAACTAGCCTCATCGGAGAAACAAATCTTTTCAAAAAGTCATTGTTTGTCAGTCTTGCCAAGCGTATCAATGGCCGAATATTCACAACGAGGTTTGTTCGTACCCTTCAATGGCTCTTAGGACGCCTGGATTCGGTGGTATCCATCCAGAATTCCTGATCCATATGGGAGGAAAAGCTAAGAAATCGCTGGCAGAGCTACTGAGCGTCTCTCTTCCACTGGAGTTTATCTATCATCTCCGTAACGCTTTCGCGATTACTAAATGATCCTGTAACGAAGCGCGCTGCTCTCCGTTGGATCTTCTCTATCTCTTTTATCAACCCTATCTGGTACGGATCCCACACTAGTGAGCAGTATTCAAACAGTGGGCGAACAAGTGTACTGTAACCTACTTCCTTCGCTTTCGGACTGCATTTCCTCAGGATTCTTCCAATGAATCTCAGTCTGGCATGTGCTTTACCGACGATTAATTTTATATGGTCATTCCATTTTAAATCACTCCTAATGCGTACTCCCAGATAATTTATTGAATTAACTGCTTCCAGTTGCTGACCTGCTATATTGTAGCTAAATGATAAAGGATCTTTCTTTCTTTGTATTCGCAGCACATTACACTTGTCTACATTGAGATTCAATTGCCATTCCCTGCACCATGCGTCAATTCGTTGCAGGTCCTCCTGTATTTCTGTACAATTTTCCATTGTTACAACCTCTCGATATACTACAGCATCATCTGCAAAAAGCCTCAGTGAACATCCGATGTTATCCACAAGGTCATTTATATATATATTGTGAATAGCAACGGTCCTACGACACTCCCCTGCGGCACACCTGAAATCACTCTTACTTCGAAAGACTTCTGTCCATTGAGAATGACATGCTGCGTTCTGTTATCTAGGAACTCTTCAATCCATTCACACAACTGGTCTGATAGTCCCATATGCTCCTACTTTGTTCATTAAACGACTGTGGGGAACTGTATCGAACGCCTTGCGGCAGTCAAGAAACACGGCATCCACCTGGGAAACCGTGTCTACGGCCCTCTGAGTCTCGTGAACGAACAGCGCGAGCTGGGTTTCACACGATCGTTTTTTTCGAAACCCATGCTGATTCCTACAGAGTAGATTTCTAGTCTCCAGAAAAGTCATTATACTCGAATATAATACTTGTTCCAAAATTCTACAACTTGACTGGAAGAAGGAATCGGTTGATCCTGATACATAGAGGATGCGGCGGCGCGGTTCCTTTCGTCTCTTTGTAACTTACCTGCAGGTACCTGTGAACATTTTCTCAGCAGATCATCAGTAGGGAAGCCAAGCGACACCCACTGTACTTCGACGTGAACCAGGCTGCAATTAAAGTCACTAATCTACGTTTCGGGAGAAAGTTTTCACACGAAATGAAAGTTTGGGAATTTTGCTCTTAGTTCATATATTCTGAAACTTAGGAGAACAAGTATCACTGCCAAGCCCGTGCTAGTCTCAACACAGTCACTCACAATCCCTTTCACTCATTTAGCAAGTTTAAGGTGTTGCATTTTTCGAAAGCGTAATAGCTACAAAAATACGGATTGTTTTTGATTGGGAATGCTCGACAAATATTAAGTCTGTCGGTACCTTATGGAGTCATAATTTTTAGGCACCTCCCTGCTCAATACGCCACACGGAATTTATATCTTTTCTCGTCACAAAATTCACTTTAAAGTTCCAGAATTTCTACACATCTATCGGAATAATTATGCCGTCACTCTACAACACTTTTGATGCATGGAACACTGCTAGATCCGGCAGCTTATCATTTCCATCGGAACTACTACTACTACACGCTTCCGAACTGTTTCATGGCTAGGCTCCTCTCTAGAATACTCTGTCTTCTCTACCAGCTTAGAAAGGCGTGCGAAGAATATTGCTTTACCATTGGTCAGTTAACTCACCAGCCAATAGCAAAACAACATTCTCCCGCGTCAGTCCGCGCTTTTCATCAATAACCAATCGCAAACTAGTAAACCTAACGACTACACATTTTACCGACGTAATTATCTAATATGCTGAAGTTTTGCTTATGCATAAAGTTATTTACTATTGTTATTTATACCTGAATTAACTTTCCCTTTACGATAAACTTACTTTAGAAATCTGTTGTACAAAAACCCCCTTTGTCCACATCCATACTTCTTCGAAATGTTCCCACACTAAATCCCAGTACATAACTCGTTAAACAATTATCTTCATATTAACCTTAAACCACACTCACGCATCATTCATACTGCTAAAACACATTTGTAAGATTAGATTAGATTAATACTAGTTCCATGGATCATGAATACGATATTTCGTAATGATATGGAACGAGTCAAATTTTCCAATACGTGACATAATTAAGTTAATTTAACAACTTACTTAAGTTAATATAACAACTTTTTAATTTTTTTGTGTTTTTTTATTTTTTTAATAATTTTTTTCTTAATTTATATCTAAAAATTGCTCTATGGAGTAGGAGGAGTTGTCATTCAGAAATTCTTTTAATTTCTTCTTAAATACTTGTTGGTTATCTGCCAGACTTTTGATACTATTTGGTAAGTGACCAAAGACTTTAGTGGCAGTATAATTCACCCCTTTCTGTGCCAAAGTTAGATTTAATCTTGAATAATGAAGATCATCCTTTCTCCTAGTATTGTAGTTATGCACACTGCTATTACTTTTGAATTGGGTTTGGTTGTTAATAACAAATTTCATAAGAGAGAATATATACTGAGAAGCTACTGTGAATATCCCTAGTTCCTTAAAGAAATGTCTGCAGGATGATCTTGGGTGGACTCCAGCTATTATTCTGATTACACGCTTTTGTGCAATAAATACTTTATTCCTCAGTGATGAATTACCCCAAAATATGATACCATATGAAAGCAATGAGTGAAAATAGGCGTAGTAAGCTAATTTACTAAGATGTGTATCACCAAAATTTGCAATGACCCTTATTGCATAAGTAGCTGAACTCAAACGTTTCAGCAGATCATCAATGTGTTTCTTCCAATTTAATCTCTCATCAAGGGACACACCTAAAAATTTGGAATATTCTCCCTTAGCTATATGCTTCTGATTAAGGTCTATATTTATTAATGGCGTCATACCATTCACTGTACGGAACTGTATGTACTGTGTCTTATCAAAATTTTACATACACAAAGAGACATCATAACGCTTTATGAAAATACTAAAACAGTTTATGAAAAACATTCTATTACTTTAGTGCGCTCTAGCGGGCACAATCGAAACTAAATTACAGTCCCCCACCCAATACTGTCCTCTGTCGGCTGATACAGAAAACTACGTGCGCGTCCAGTCTCGCGTCACAATCTGTCACTATCCAGCCCTGGGACACAATTCCTACTAGAGATGGGCAAACTGAAACACGTAACTGTTTCGAAACAAATGAAACAGTACAATGTAATGTTTCGATACGCTGTTTCGAAACAGTGAAACAGTTTGTGTTTTGTAATCTAATGAACCTAGACATTTTATCACCTTGAATGTCTACTGTATAGGTATGTCCATATAAACACAAATGATCTGTGAGAGCGCTAATCATTTCGCAGAAAGTATGAAACTATCGCTTGGGCGTCTTGGCAGTTTCGTATTTCCTGCAGCAAATGCGCTGCTTTCGTGTCGTGTGACTTTCATACTTTTCAATTGGCTGAGGCCAGCCATAGCTGAAGACAGAAGAACCACTACGAACGGAACTGGAGGTGGGAGCGAACTGCAGAAACAACGGATACGCTACTGGGATTCCCACATTCCGCTAGTATGGGTAATATACCCATCCTGCTAATTCCCATGCACACAAAGGGAATCATTGTGGATAATAGGTACAGTGACTGTAGACTCACAAATAATGCCAAATAATTCGAATAAATAACAAAATATAACAGAAAAATTTTGTCATTCAAGGTGTTTCGAACCGTTACTATAAATTCACCATGCTTCCCAGGCCTTCCCGTTCACCATTACACTATCAGTGATATGTCAAACAGATTGCTTGCAATTATACCTACATTAAATTTATGTATATGTATAATAACTGTCACTCTACGCCTTTTTTTTATTCAAAATGTTCTAGGCTTACTTGCGTTTCTTAATATGATTACGTACTTGAACAGAGAAACGCATGTTATAAAAAAAAAGTGTAATTTAACTGAATGATTTTCACATATTTATTGTTTTGAATGTGAATAGTATGCGTTGTTTTATTGTTTGGTTAATGTTTATAAAGCAAATGTTACGCCATTTCGGAATAGGACAGTCACCTAGAAACGAAGCTTTGTTTTCGGATATCTTAAGCTTCATGCTATTGCTTGTCAAAACGATTTCGACACTCTTGAAAGTGTTTCACGGAGTGGTATGTTGTGTTTCAGTACCTGTGCCGAGCCCGAATCTCGTCCGACACAGAGCGGAATGAAACATCACTGTTTCGATACAATCAGTCCGTTCCAAGCACAGGCGGACCGAAACAGCCTTATTTTGAAACAACGATACAGTTTCTGTGTCTGGCTCGAGATCGAATCTGGTCCGGATATCCGAGACAGGGGCGGAATGAAACACCACTGTTTCGAAACAGTGAACCACAGCCGTTCCGAAACACTGAAACAGTTCCACGTATCGATACACTGTATCGAAACATAGAAACAGTGGCCAAGTCTATTTCCTACTTAACCGCCTCCAAGGCAGGTTCGGTACACGGCGCTACCCCTCAAGGAGTCGTCAATTTAGCACTGAAAGGAAGTGTGGAGGGTGAGTATTGTCGAGGGAGTCTAGAGGTCGAATGCAATAAGCAGGTTCAAGTGGACGCAGTAGTTAATGCAGAGGTGTAGAGGTTTGCATAGGATGAAGCATCGCAGTCTTTGGACTACGGACCATAACCACAACTACTACTGCTGTTGGTTGAATCAGAGCCCTGGTCCTCAAGGGCTGGTCGGTCAGAGGACACAGCGACCATGCACGCAGTTCAGAACAACAGTGGCCGTACCGTACTTGTAAGCGTGACTCGCGGCAGCGGTTGACAGGAGAATGAAACCTGTTGTTGAGTCACTGGCCGCTGCTGATAAGGCGACACGTGGCGGATAGCGACGCCAGGTGATAAGCCACCTGGCTGGGCACAGTGTTCCCGCGGAGTTGAGGCGCGTCCCCCTGTCACAGGGTTCTCCACAAGAGCCACGCTGCCCTCAAAGCCTTCTTTTATCTCGCTTTGGCGGTACATACGAGGTGCGACTAGAAAAAAACCGGACCGATGCTGGAAAAAACATTTATTTACAATTATTTACAATTTCATGTTATCTCCTTCAATGTACTCTCCTCCTTGGTCTCTACACCGCTCCATTCGAATTTTCCACTGTTCATAGCAATGCTGCAGATCATTTTCGATAAGTCCATACATTACTTCCGTCGCTTTTTCTTTTACTGCTTCAACAGTCTCAAATCTAGTTCCTTTCAAAGCTGACTTGACTTTAGGGAAAAGGAAAAAGTCACAGGGGGCCAAATCAGGTGAGTAGGGTGGATGATCTAAGATGGGAATGTTGTGTTTTGCCAAAAACGTCTTCACTGACAACGCACTGTGAGCTGGGGCATTGTCTTGGTGAAGGATCCATGACTTTTTTCTCCACAAATCGTTCCGTTTTCTCCGTACTCGCTCAGGTAGGGTAGCCAGGACGCTAATGTAGTAATGCTGATTCACTGTTTGTCCCTCTGGTACCCAATCAATGTGCACAATCCCTTTGATGTCAAAAAAAAAACAATCATCATTGCCTTGAATTTCGATTTTGACATTCGTGCTTTTTTTTGTCGTGGAGAACCAAGAGTTTTCCAATGCATCGATTGGCGTTTAGTTCCGGGATCGTAAGTAAAAAACCACGATTCATCGCAAGTAATAACATTTTGTAAGAAGGTGGGATCACTTTCAATGTTTTCCAGGATGTCAGAACAAATCATTCTTCGGCGTTCCTTCTGTTCAATTGTGAGACACTTTGGAACCATTTTTGAACACACCTTGTTCATGTTGAAACTTTCATGAAGAATCTGCCTAACACTTTCCTTGTCAACTCCTGTTAACTCAGACACTGCTCTGATTGTTAAACGGCGATCTTGTCGAACAAGTTTACCGATTTTTTCAATGTTTGCATCAGTTTTTGCTGACAATGGTCTGCCAGTGCGAGTGTCATCACTGATGTCTTCGCGGCCATCTTTAAATCGTTTAAACCACTCAAACACTTGTGTTCGCGATAAACAATCATCGCCGTACACTTGTTGTAACATTACAAACGTTTCACTTGCAGATTTTCCTAGTTTGAAACAAAATTTGATGTTAACACGCTGTTCTTTCTCTACACTCAACATTTTCCGACGCACAGACAAAACGTCAACTGCTTAAAACAGACGCCACGGGCAGACTGAGTGCAGGAGGCAGATGAAACTCGAGCAGTAGGCGGAGCGAGAGTCACGTGACAGGCCACGCGACTTTCAGCCTTATTGCATTCGTTTTATTGTTTCACCAGTACTAGTCCGGTTTTTTTCTAGCCACACCTCGTATACTAAAATTTTCCGATACAGAGAAGATTAGCATGGCTCCTGCACAAGGATGACACGCAAAATCGTGAAGCGTTCCACATTTTTCTTGAAATCTACTCTGTAGGAATCAGCAGCATGGGTTTCGAAAAAGACGATCGTGTGAAACCCAGC
The DNA here is from genome assembly GCF_021461395.2 of Schistocerca americana. Taxonomy (NCBI): domain Eukaryota; kingdom Metazoa; phylum Arthropoda; class Insecta; order Orthoptera; family Acrididae; genus Schistocerca; species Schistocerca americana. The sequence goes on from NC_060128.1 coordinate 146,022,921, forward strand.
TCGCGCTATTCGTCCACGAGACTCAGAGGGCCATAGACACGGGTTCCCAGGTAGATGCCGTGTTTATTGACTTCCGCAAGGCGTTTGATACAGTTCCCCACAGTCGTTTAATGAACAAAGTAAGAGCATATTGACTGTCAGACCAATTGTGTGATTGGATTGAAGAGTTGCTAGATAACAGAACGCGGCATGGGGAGAAGTCTTCCGAAGTAAGAGTGATATCAGGTGTGCCGCAGGGGAATGTCGTAGGACTGTTACTATTCACAATATATATATATATATATATATATATATATATATATATATATATATATATATATATATATATATATAAACATGAATGATCTTGGGATGTTCACTGAGGCTTTTTGCGGATGATGCTGTAGTATATTGAAATATTGTAACAGTGCAAAATTGTACTGAAATGCAGGAGGATCTGTAACGAATTGACGCATGGTGCAGGGAATGGCAATCGAATCTCAATGTAGACAGGCGTAATGTGCTGCGAATACAAAGAAAGAAAGCTCCTTTATCATTTAGCTACAATATAGCAGGTCATCAAATGGAAGCAGTTAATTCCATAAATTATCTGGGAGTAGGCATTAGGAGTGATTTAAAATGGAATGACCATGTAAAATTAATCTTCGGTAAAGCAGATGCCAGACTGAGATTCATTGGAAGAATCCTAAGGGAATGCAGCCCGACAACAAAGGAAGTAGGTTACAGTTCACTTGTTCGCCCACTGCTCGAATACTGCTCACCGGTGTGGGATCCGTACCAGATAGGGTTGATAGAAGAGATAGAGAAGATCCAACGGAGAGCAGCGCGCTTCGTTACAGGATCATTTAGTAATCGCGAAAGCGTTACGGAGATGATATATAAACCTCAGTGGAAAATCGGCAAGAGAGACGCTTAGTAGCTCGGAACGGGCTTTTGTTGAAGTTTCGAGAACATACCTTCACCGACGAGTCAAGCAGTATATTGCTCCCTCCTACGTATATCTCGCGAAGATAAAATCAGAGAGATTAGAGCCCACACAGAGGCATACCGACAATCTTTCTTTCCACGAACAACACGAGACTGGAAGAGAAGGGAGAACCGATAGAGATACTCAAGGTGTACCCTCCGCCACACACTGTCAGGTGGCTTTCGGAATATGGATGTAGATGTAGAAGGAAGAGTAAGCCTGGATGTCCAGTGGAGCTGTATCCGTCCAACAAAAACCTTGTCCGCAACCACCGGTCACGAGGCAGCTGAACTGAAGACTTACGTAAGGAGACCATTCCCAGTGTCAAAACTCGGGACCAGAGCAAACTAATTTCAACATGCGTCTTTATAAGGCTCGAGAAGTGATAGAATGTACGTTCGCAGTAATGACTAGTAAGTACATATTGCTGCATATAAGTACTGAAATTGATAGGCGTGATAATGTTGACATTATACTGAAATGTGTATCGTGGTTACATAAGGCGGCGAAAGACCAGCAGGTGCATTCACGTGCCAGGTAGCACAATCTACAAAAAGATACGCTTTTGTAGGTGAGAACCGCCATGTCACTGCAGCGAATTCCATAAGAGATTAAGTTATGACGTTCTTTTGTTCAGGGAAAGTGCACGAATGAAACCGATTTGAGTGGAAAGCGTTCTCAGTTTTAAGTATACTTTCTACAAGCTGTTTGTCTTAGAAGAAAGATTAAGAAAAGGCAAACGTATATTTCTAGCATTTGTAGACTTAGAGAAAGCTTTTGACAATGTTGACTGGAATACTCTCTTTCAAATTCTGAAGGTGGCAGGGGTAAAATACAGGGAGCGAAAGGCTATTTACAATTTGTACAGAAACCAGATGGCAGTGATAAGAGTTGAGGGACATGAAAGGGAAGCAGTGGTTGGGAAGGGAGTAAGACAGGGTTGTAGCCTCTCCCCGATGTTATTCAATCTGTATATTGAGCAAATAGTGGAGGAAACAAAAGAAAAATTAGGAGTAGGTATTAAAATCCATGGAGAAGAAATAAAAACTTTGAGGAGCTGGAAGAGCAGCTGAACGGAATGGACAGTGTCTTGAAAGGAGGATATAAGATGAACATCAATAAAAGCAAAATTAGGGTAATGGAATATAGTCGACTTTAAGTCGAGTGATGCTGAGGGAATTAGATTAGGAAATGAGACACTTAAAGTAGTAAATGAGTTTTTCTATTTGGGGAGCAAAATAACTGATGATGGTGGAAGTAGGGAGGATATAAAATGTAGACTGGTAATGGCAAGGAAAGCGTTTCTGAAGAAGAGAAATTTGTTAACTTCGAGTATAGATTTAAGTGTCAGAAAGTCGTTTCTGAAAGTATTTGTCGTTTATGAAATGTATAGAGTGTAGCCATTTATGGAAGTGAAACATGGACGATAACTAGTTTGGACGAGAAGAAAATGGAAGCTTTCGAAATGTGGTGCTACAGAAGAATGCTGAAGATTAGATGGGTAGATCATATAACTAATGAAGAGGTATTGAATAGGATTGGGGAGAAGAGAAGTCTGTGGCACAACTTGACTAGAAGAAGGGATCGGTTGGTAGGACATGTTCTGAGGCATCAAGGGATCACAAATTTAGCATTGGTCGGCAGCGTGGAGGGTAAAAATCGTAGAGGGAGACCAAGAGATGAATACACTAACAAGGAAACCTCCTCATCGCACCCCTCTCAGATTTAGTTATAAGTTGGCACAGGGATAGGCCATGAAAAACTGAACACAGATCAATCGAGAAAACAGGAAGAAGTCGTGTGGAACTATGAAAAAAATAAGCAAAATATACAAACTGATTAGTCCATGCGCAAGGTAAGCAACATCGAGGACATTGTCGGCTTACGAGCGCCGTGGTCCCGTGGTTAGCGTGAGCAATTGCGGATCGAGAGGTCCGTGGTTCAAATCTTCTGTCGAGTGAAAAGTTTAATTTTTTTTTATTTTCAGACAATTATCAAAGTTCAGGCACTCACACATAATAAACTTCGCTCTCCAAAATTCCAGGACATGTTCAGATTTGCTTGGACATATGCAGGATTTGACGGTCTACACACGGAAACATTTGAAAACGTAAGAAACATATGTTTTGACAGAGCACAGGGAAAACTGTGAAACTGTTGCATTCATTTGTTGTAGTTTATGTGACAAACTCTTATGTTTTCATCACTTTTTTGGGAGTGATAATATCGTCCACAAGAAAACCTAAATCGGGCAAGGTAGAAGAATCTTTTTACCCATTCGCCAAGTGTGCAAGTTAGGTGGGTCGACAACATATTCCCGTCATGTGACGCACATGCCGTCACCAGTGTCGTATAGAATATATCAGCCGTGTTTTCCTGTGGAGGAATCGGTTGACCTATGAACTTGCGATCAAATGTTTTCGGTTCCCATTGGAGAGGCACGTCCTTTCGTCTACTAATTGCACGGTTTTGAGGTGCGGTCGCAAAACAGAGACACTAAACTTATTACAATGAACAGAGACGTCAATGAACGAACGGACAGAACTTTGCGAAAATAAACTTTTCACTCGAGGGAAGACTTGAACCAAGGACCTCTCGTTACGCAGCTGCTCACGCTAACCACGGAACCACGGCGCTCCTGAGCTTGCACTATCCATGATGTTGCTTATCTTGCGCATGGACTACTCAGTTTGTATATTTTGCTTATTTTTTCATACTTCCACACAACTTCTTTCTGTTTTCTCGATTGATCTGTGTTCAGTTTTTCAAGGGCTATCCATTGTGTCAATTTATAACTAAATCTGAGGGGGGGGGGGGGGGGGTGCGATGGGGAGGTTCCCTTGTAAGCAGATTCCGAAGGATGTAGGTTGCAGTAGGTACTGGGAGGTGGGAGAGCTGCATCAAACCAGTCTCAGGACTGGACCACAACAACAACAACAGGCTGTTTGGAAATTCAAGTTACAAACTTCCAAAGCTTGTGGAAGAGAATGAGTAGTTAATAGTTTCAACTATAACGTACCGTTTCCGTGCTACAACCATTTGGAAACAAGTTGGTGACCTCTTTTACAAATTCGAGGGGTGCCCAGAAACTAATGCACCGCATTTTTTCTTCAACAATTCAACTATTTTCGAACATTATGAATCACCTTGAAGAAAATGGCTTGTTGATACATATCCAACACGTATTCGGAAAATATCGTTCTTTTGCAACACTGCTAGATCGTTTTTCCCATGATGTAATGAGTGTTGTCGACAAGGGATCTCAGATTGATTCCTAGATTTCCAGAGGGCTTATGATACCGTTCCCCATGAGCGACTATTAATCAGTTTGCATGCATGTGGAGTATCGTCTCAGTTGGATGACTGGATTCGTGCTTCCCTCTGAGATAGGTCACAGTCCGTAGTGATAGACGGTAAATCATCGAGTAGAACAGAAGTGATATCTGGCTTTCCGCAAGGTAATGTCATAGGCCCTCTGCTGTTCCTGATTTTCATAAATGATCTAGGTGATAATCTGAGCAGCCCCCTTAGATTGTTTGCAAATGACGCTGTAATTTACCGTCTAGTAAAACCATCAGACGATGAATTCCAATTACAAAATGATCTAGAGAGAATTTCTATATGGTGCGAAAAGTGGCAATTGGCACTAAACAAAGAAAAGTGCAAGATCATCACATGGGTACTAAAAGAAATCCGATAAATTTTGGGTATACGATAAATCGCACAAATCTAAGGGCTGCCAGTTCGACTAAAGACCTAAGAATTACAACTACGAGCAACTTAAATTGGAAAGACCACATAGATAATATTGTGGGGAAGGCGAAACAAAAACTACGCTTTGTTGGCAGAACACTTAGAACATGTGACAAGCCCACTTACGAGACAGCCTACATTACACTTGTCCGTCCTCTGCTGGAATATTGCTGCGCGGTATGGGATCCTTACCAGGTAGGATTGACAGAAGACATCGAAAAAGTGTAAAGAAGGGCAGCTCGTATCGTGTTATCGTGCAATAGGAGTGAGAGTGTTACTGACATGATACGCGAGTTGGGGTGGCAGTCACTGAAACAAAGGCGGTTTTCCTTGCGGCGAGATCTACACTCCTGGAAATGGAAAAAAGAACACATTGACACCGGTGTGTCAGACCCACCATACTTGCTCCGGACACTGCGAGAGGGCTGTACAAGCAATGATCACACGCACGGCACAGCGGACACACCAGGAACCACGGTGTTGGCCGTCGAATGGCGCTAGCTGCGCAGCATTTGTGCACCGCCGCCGTCAGTGTCAGCCAGTTTGCCGTGGCATACGGAGCTCCATCGCAGTCTTTAACACTGGTAGCATGCCGCGACAGCGTGGACGTGAACCGTATGTGCAGTTGACGGACTTTGAGCGAGGGCGTATAGTGGGCATGCGGGAGGCCGGGTGGACGTACCGCCGAATTGCTCAACACGTGGGGCGTGAGGTCTCCACAGTACATCGATGTTGTCGCCAGTGGTCGGCGGAAGGTGCACGTGCCCGTCGACCTGGGACCGGACCGCAGCGACGCACGGATGCACGCCAAGACCGTAGGATCCTACGCAGTGCCGTAGGGGACCGCACCGCCACTTCCCAGCAAATTAGGGACACTGTTGCTCCTGGGGTATCGGCGAGGACCATTCGCAACCGTCTCCATGAAGCTGGGCTACGGTCCCGCACACCGTTAGGCCGTCTTCCGCTCACGCCCCAACATCGTGCAGCCCGCCTCCAGTGGTGTCGCGACAGGCGTGAATGGAGGGACGAATGGAGACGTGTCGTCTTCAGCGATGAGAGTCGCTTCTGCCTTGGTGCCAATGATGGTCGTATGCGTGTTTGGCGCCGTGCAGGTGAGCGCCACAATCAGGACTGCATACGACCGAGGCACACAGGGCCAACACCCGGCATCATGGTGTGGGGAGCGATCTCCTACACTGGCCGTACACCACTGGTGATCGTCGAGGGGACACTGAATAGTGCACGGTACATCCAAACCGTCATCGAACCCATCGTTCTACCATTCCTAGACCGGCAAGGGAACTTGCTGTTCCAACAGGACAATGCACGTCCGCATGTATCCCGTGCCACCCAACGTGCTCTAGAAGGTGTAAGTCAACTACCCTGGTCAGCAAGATCTCCGGATCTGCCCCCCATTGAGCATGTTTGGGACTGGATGAAGCGTCGTCTCACGCGGTCTGCACGTCCAGCACGAACGCTGGTCCAACTGAGGCGCCAGGTGGAAATGGCATGGCAAGCCGTTCCACAGGACTACATCCAGCATCTCTACGATCGTCTTCATGGGAGAATAGCAGCCTGCATTGCTGCGAAAGGTGGATATACACTGTACTAGTGCCGACATTGTGCATGCTCTGTTGCCTGTGTCTATGTGCCTGTGGTTCTGTCAGTGTGATCATGTGATGTATCTGACCCCAGGAATGTGTCAATAAAGTTTCCCCTTCCTGGGACAATGAATTCACGGTGTTCTTATTTCAATTTCCAGGAGTGTATTTACGAAATTTCAATCACCAACTTTCTCTTCCGAATGCGAAAATATTTTGTTGACACCCACCTACGTAGGGAGAAATGACTATCATAATAAAATAAATCGGAGCTCGAACGGAAAGATTCATGTGTTGCTTTTTCTTATGCGCCATTCGAGAGTGGAATGCCTCTGCGAGGCACTTCAGTGTGAATTGCAGAGCAACCATGTAGATGTAGAGGAATGAGAATTACACGAAAGAATAGTGTTTTACTTACACGGCTTATTTTTCCACCTAATCTCCATCCCGCTGTATGGCCTTCCTCCAGAGCGAAACAAGGGCGTGTATGCCCTGTCGGTACCAATCCTTGTCCAGGTGGCGGAGCCAGTGCCTCACTGTGTGAATTACCTCCTCATCGTCCTCAAAATGTCTTCCACGAATGGCATCCTTTAATGGCCCAAACAAGTAGAAGCCGAGGGGGCTAGGTCAGGGCTGTAGGGTGGATGTGGTAACACTGTCCAACCCCGTTTTGCGATGTGTGCAGCCGTCCTCAGACTTGCGTGGGGCCGAGCGTTATCATGTTGCAGCAACACATCTCCTGGGTTGCTGGGCGCCGAAGTCGCCGGACCCGCGTCTTAAGTGTAGCGCACGCATTTGAATTCGGTTGTTTTAAATGGTGGTGTTTAGTATCGGTGAAGCAAGAGTCGCTACGGATAGAAGTGATGCAGAGGAAGCATATTTTGTAACAAGAGTCTATCCTGAATGGGTATAGTTAGCTTTCTTTTCTGAAGTGGAGTTAAATGTAACTACTAAGTATTTCATCATCCTATTAAAAAATTGTTAGAAATAACAGAACCATTAGTTCATTATTTGATGAAACACCCACAGAAACTATGTTTCGTCGGTCTAAAAATAAGTGTTCAAACATTTTTTTTTTTTTTTTCATTTTAAAATTTAGTTATGGACTGATGTTGTTGACGTCGGAGGTGGGGAGAACAAACTAATATCGAACTCAGCTAGGGTGTGATGGGCTCAGAAAGGTTTGGAAATACTGTTGTAGCTTATTTAATAGAATCTTTGGGGGCAAAGTGTGAATGCCTGTGACACATTTATCGTTGTGAAGAGCATCAAGATGACTTTTGAGAATTCTACTACGTCTGATTTTGTACTTCCACCACTGGGAACACACCTGTCATTCATTTAGAACGTTTATTCAATAATTCATTAATCTGTCCCCCGTCAATTTTTGAAAACGATGAGAGCAAGGAAATTGGCGAGTACTTTTGTATGTATTCCACATTCAATTTCTTTAGCAGAGGCACAGTTCTTGACTGTTTTAAATACGCTACAATTTCTCTCGTGAGAATGACTCCTTTATTGCAGTTTTTGTGGGAACTTGTGTATTGCGCTCTCTTATCATAACGTTGATCCACTCTTGTTTGCCTTCCTCTGTTTGTAGTTTAATAGCATTACAAAGAGCTGTCCGCGGCTCGTGGTCTTGCGGTAGCGTGCTTGCTTCCCGCGCACTGGGTCCCGTGTTCGATTCCCGGCGGGGTCAGGGATTTTCTCTGCCTTTCATCATCATTTCATCCTCGTGGACTCGCAAGTCGCCGTAGTGGCGTTAAAGAACTTGAGGAGCGGCGGTCGAACCGCCCCGCGAGGGGTCTCCCGGCCACCAATGCCATACACTCATTATTCATAACAAAGCTTTTATTTTCCGCATTGTATATTTTTGTCATTAGACGCCGTTTTTGCAGCAATCAGCATTCTTCCACAAATCATTTTGTTTCTGTGACAGAAATTGAAGAATGGCTCGTCATGAGTCCTCTTTGGGGAACTGAAATACTTACGGGTTTGGGACGACTTCCTAACACTTGCTGTTAATGTATTTGTTTTTGTTGTCCTTCTGGAAGATAGCATTGCGGAGTCCGCCTCGGTAGCTGCGAGGTCGGCATGGCTGGCTGCTAACTGAGAGCGCCCGGGTTCGATTCCCTGCCGGGTCGGAGATTTTCTCCGCTCGGGGCCTGCATGATGTGTTGTCCTTACGTTATCATCGTTGTAACTGACATAACTCTTAAGATGATTGTATGGGCATGACGCGAAAGCCACTGAGACGAAGTATGAAGGGATTCAGGTGGTCCGCTATGATGTTCATATACAGTGTCTCACGAAATACTCCCGGGAAGGTCTGCTTGTCGCGCGGCGCGTTTGCCGCCTGTTGCCGACGCGTCTGATTGTTGCCGCTATGCGTAGTTCTCTGACACCAATACAGGGTTATTACAAATGATTGAAGCGATTTCATAAATTCACTGTAGCTCCATTCATTGACGTATGGTCACGACACACTACAGATACGTAGAAAAACTCATAAAGTTTTGTTCGGCTGAAGCCGCACTTCAGGTTTCTGCCGCCAGAGCGCTCGAGAGCGCAGTGAGACAAAATGGCGACAGGAGCCGAGAAAGCGTATGTCGTGCTTGAAATGCACTCACATCAGTCAGTCGTAACAGTGCAACGACACTTCAGGACGAAGTTCAACAAAGATCCACCAACTGCTAACTCCATTCGGCGATGGTATGCGCAGTTTAAAGCTTCTGGATGGCTCTGTAGGGGGAAATCAAAGGGTCGGCCTGCAGTGAGCGAAGAAACGGTTGAACGCGTGCGGGCAAGTTTCACGCGTAGCCCGCGGAAGTCGACGAGTAAAGCAAGCAGGGAGCTAAACGTACCACAGCCGACGGTTTGGAAAATCTTACGGAAAAGGGTAAAGCAGAAGCCTTACCGTTTACAACTGCTACAAGCCCTGACACCCGATGACAAAGTCAAACGCTTTGAATTTTCGGCGCGGTCGCAACAGCTCATGGAAGAGGATGCGTTCAGTGCGAAACTTGTTTTCAGTGATGAAGCAACATTTTTTCTTAATGGTGAAGTGAACAGACACAATGTGCGAATCTTGGTGGTAGAGAATCCTCACGCATTCGTGCAGCAAATTCGCAATTCACCAAAAGTTAATGTGTTTTGTGCAATCTCACGGTTTACAGTCTACGGCCCCTTTTTCTTCTGCGAAAAAAACGTTACAGGACACTTGTATCTGGACATGCTGGAAAATTGGCTCATGCCACAACTGGAGCCCGACAGCGCCGACTTCATCTTTCAACAGGGTGGTGCTCCACCGCACTTCTATCACGATGTTCGGCATTTCTCAAACAGGAGATTGGAAAGCCGATGGATCGGTCGTGGTGGAGATCATGATCAGCAATTCATGTCGTGGCCTCCACGCTCTCCCGACTTAACCCCATGCTATTTCTTTCTGTGGGGTTAGGTGAAAGATTCAGTGTTTAAACCTCCTCTACCAAGAAACGTGCCAAAACTGCGAGCTCGCATTGAGTTGTTCTGTGTGTGTGCAAGGCGTTGTGAAAATATCTCTAATAATGAAGTTATTGTAGAGCTGTGAAATCGCTTCAATCATTTGTAATAACCCTGTACTTTGTGCGCGCCGTATACAGTGTGCGACTGAGTGTACTGGTGTTTTCTTTTGAGTTTTTTGTGAAGTTTAATCGCTTCAAATATTGTTGCTAGACGTCATTATTGCAACTGCGCCGAGTCAGGGGCTTTCCCTGCCCGTGTCGCAGGGCCGGATCCATTGTTGCCAATTTAGCGACTTTGTCGCTAGAAATGGCGACTTTTGCCTTCGCCTTAGCGACAAAAAAAAATTTTAGCGACAAAAATTATTTAGCGACTTATTTGGCGACTTTTGGAGTACTGACGACTTTTGAAGTACAAATCAAAACTATTTTGGGCCAGTATTTTCATTAACAAAACTAAGATTTTAACTATAGAATGGGTACTACACTGCCTTTGTTCTAGATTTACTAAGTTAAATTGAGTTCTTAGCACATCATGTAGCATTGTTCAGCATTTAGTACATTTGTGACGACTCAAATCATCTTCACATGTTTTACCTTAAACATGCTTTAAAAGACGTACAAATAGCAATAAAAGCTTTTGAAGGAGAGGACAATGACACCACTAAATTACTAGATACACTTCCATTTCTCATGCAGTCACTCGGACAAAACATAGTTTTTCCAACTGTTGATTTGTTAACAACACCAGTTCCAAGCGAATGTATGTACGCAAATCCGAACCTTGGCTTCACGTTTGAACAGAAATTGTCCGAGTCAAGTTTGCCTGAAGAAAATAAAGTTTATTTGAAGAAGAGATGCATTCAGTTTAGTCTGAAACTCATAAAAGAAAATCAACAAAGACTGCCAAGTAACGTTACGATCCTGAAAAAAAGTCAATGCTGGATGTTGAAGAAACAGTACAAGTGAATAAAAATAATGCTGTAGCGGATGTAGCCAAAGAATAGGGTTTTAGTGGCGATTTCATAGACGGTATGCTGCAAGAATGGCATAATATCAACTTTATTGGGTGGAATAACACTACTAACACTGTGCGATTTTGGAGTGAGGTTTTGCAGTATAAAAATGGCGCAGGGGAGAATCCTTTTTCTTTCATTTCACAGCTAGCAATGACTGTTCTATGCCTACCGCATTCAAATGCAGAAGTGGAAAGAATATTCAGTTCCATGAACATTATAAAAACTAAACAACGTAACAGATTATCGTTAAAGACAATTAATGCTTTGATCATATTGAGAGACCAGCTGAAGAAACAAAATAAAGATTGTGCATCTTTTGACATACCGTCAGACGTATTGGAGCTTATTGGTACGAAGAAAAGTTACTGTTTTGCGACAAAACCAGTCGAACTGCAACATCACCTTTTGAGCGACGTTCAACACACTACATCAACTACAGTTCTGTCAGAGCATGAAACAGAAGAGTTATTCGATCTTCTGAGTGACAACGATGAATAGCTCACATACTGGTATGTGTATATTTTGTAACCTAATTTGAGTTCTTGCTTTCTTTTGTTACAAATATAGTTGTGTATTTCTAGTATATTTGACTACTGTGATTGAAACAACAATTTATGTGTTGCGTCAATTATGATAACATGTTTAATTAAACGTTAACGTATTTTATATGTATGTTGTTGCAAGCGATGCGTCATTTATTTAAGACAATGTAGCAATTACGTATGAGACAATTTTTATTTTATTAACTCCTGCTCCTCCCCCCTCCCCCCTCCACCACTGGCTTACTGCGCCATTCACAGAACGAAATTTTCAGTACACCCATAGTAAAATCAGTTTTAGCGACTTTCTAGCGACTTTTGATATTGAATCTAGCGACTCGGGTTTTTTCGAGTTGGCAACACTGGCCGGATCCTCAGACAGTAAAGGTGTGACAGCCGGGGATGGTCTGCCCCGACCGCTCCGCCGAACCGCCTTCTGATGACCTCACCCTCTGTGCCCTGCTACTAACTGTACTTCTGTCGACATCAGATGCTCCATAGACTTTGCACAAGCGTTTGTGAATATTGCCCGCAGTGTCTTTTTCTGCAGTGATAAATTCAGTGACGGTACGTTGCTTGTAAGGTACACCACCTACAGACGCCACTTTGAAACTGTCCCCCAGCTACGCTATCTGTCGGAAGTGACGGAAACATGGCGCGCTCATTCCGGAGATTTCAAATCGTACGTGTGTAACGTTTCGCTTTTGTACCATTGTTTTCGGCTGAGAAAAAAATGCTGTGCATTATTTTCTGAGCAATACTCGTAATTCAATAGAAGTGACCCACTACATCACTTGTTCAATAGTTCCGCCCAATAACAGCCAAAGAAATTGCTCGTGTACTCGTAAACGAGTTCTCTTCCACGTGGTTCTCTTCCAATTCGGGTGTGCGGCGTCTCCTTCGAGCACTCTAGTAACGCCTCGAAGCTGTCGCGTAACTGTGACGAAAAGGGTATGCGATGGAGTCGGACGTTGGGGAGAACGATCTTGATAAAGGCGAAGGGCGGCTCATCCTTCACCGTGAGGCTCACTATTTACAGGGTGTCCAGAAAAGGGCTCCCTGATTCCAAAATTACATATCTCGAAAACAAAGATCGATAGAGGAATGCAGCAAACGGTATGTTTATTGTCAAAGCTGTAAGAAGTTTATACAGCAGTTTGAAATAATAGTTACAAAAGCTGCTAACAGATGGCGCTGTAATCGCCATACGTAGTGCCTACTATAAATAGTGATCCGAAGCCCAGAGCGATCAGTTTCACTATTGAAACGTGAAAGGAGATTAGCGTACCGAAGGAAGAGATTAAAACCATGTACTCCAGTGAACAACACGTTTTTCTGGTGCTATAGTACCACAGGTTAGAAGAGAGTCCTACGGCAACATGGCGAAGTTTTCAAGCACGACTGAATGTTCCAAAAGGATCCGTTGCGAAAACCATTCGTACGCTCTTCGCAAAATTTCAACGAACAGGCAGCGTAACTGATGATCTAGTGGGGCATGTTGGCCGCAAGCAAACCGCAGTTACGCCTGAAAATATCGCCACAGTTTCTGGAATTATTCAGCGAAATCCAATGTCATCTGTCCGTATAATTGCATCTGAGACTGGTTTGAAGCGTTCCTGCACGCAGAAAATACTGAGAAAGAGCCTACACATGTTTCCATTCAAAATTCAAACGCACCAGGCCACACCCGTACGAGCTGTGCAACAAAGGGTTGCCTTTGCTGATCAGCTGCTCGCAATGATTGATAGTGAAGGATTTGATGTTGGCTGCATCTGGTTTACAGATGAAGCACAGTTCCACCTGAATGGATACGTGAATAAGCAGAACTGGCGATTTTGGGTTTTCGAAAAGCCATATTGGCGTGAAGCGAAACCCCCGTATTCTCCTAAAGTTACTGTGTGGGCTGCAGTATGCAGCAGAGGCATTATTGGACCTTTTTTCATTCGAGAAACGATCACTGGTGCACGTTACGTTGCAATTTTGGAACAATTTGTCGCCACACAGCAAGCGTTAGAGGATCGTCCAGGTACTGAATGGTTTATGCAAGATGGAGCCCGACCACATCGGACCGAACAAGTGTTTCGCTTTCTTGAGGAATACTTCGGGAATCGAGTCACTGCTTTAGAATATCCCAAATTTACTAGTGCAAGCACGGATTGGCCTCCATATTCGCCGAATTTTACTCTCTGTGACTTTTTTTTTGTGGGGCACAGTGAAAGACATGGTCTACCCGAACCATCCCGCCACGGTGGACGAGCTTGAATCGGCGATCTTTGTGGCATGTGAATCCATTTCGGTTGAGACACTACGAAATGTGATGGCGAATTTCATTCTTCGTTTGCGCCACCTCTGTAGTGCCAATGGTGAACATTTTGAAAACATTGTGATGTGATTGTTTGCAAAGATTGTTTTCATACGATTATTTCACTTATGTATGCTGATATGAGCTGTACAGCGTACAGCGCCATCTGTTAGCAGCTTTTGTAACTATTATTTCAAACTGCAGTATAAACTTCTTACGGCTTTCACAATAAACATACCGTTTACTGCATTCCTCTATCGATCTTTGTTTTCGAAATATTTAATTTTGAAATCAGGGAGCCCTTTTCTGGACACCCTGAAGGAGGATCATGTCGGTATATTCTCCAAACGTGTGCTCAACCATTTTCCTCTAACACTTACAGACACGCGAATGAGGCTCGAACGAGGTCAGAGATAGGATCGAGGTACGACAGACGTCAAATCAATCCCCACCATGACTACCCTATTTCACACCGACCTACCAGGCATATTTTCAAACTGCTGTAGCACAGAGACGGTACGTTTCCTGGCATACGTTCCTGTTCAGAGTATTGTGTGTTCACACACCGCTGCAAGACTTAGAAGATTGTAACGAGAATTTCCGAACACCCAACATAAATTTTTAAAGTCTTGTTGAACGGGGTGCTTGTAGTAGGACTTTGATGTACAAGAGCAACAGAGAAATAAATAAAAAAGCATCGTAACATGTGCGTTTTCTAAGATCTCTACTTTTTCGGTCACCACGCCGCTCTAAGATGATCCGACAGACGTACGCAAGACGGAATTTTGGAGCGTCTTCCGGTTCTACTCAGTGTTGTTTTTGAATACTATTTGTACACTACTGGCCATTAAAATCGCTACACCAAGAAGAAATGCAGATGATAAACGGCTATTCATTGGACAAATATATTATACTAGAACTGACATCTGATTACATTTTCACGCATTTTGGGTGCATAGATCCTGAGAAATCAGTACCCACAACAGCCACCTCTGGCCGTAATAACGGCCCTGATACGCCTGGGCATTGAGTCAAACAGAGCTTGGATGGCGTGTACAGGTACCGCTGCCCGTGCAGCTTCAACACAATACCACAGTTCATCAAGAGTAGTGACTGGCGTATTGTGACGAGCCAGTTGCTCGGTCACCATTGACTAGACGTTTTCAATTGGTGAGAGATCTAGAGAATGTGCTGGCCAGGGCAGCAATAGAACATTTTCTGTATCCAAAAGGCCCCTACGGGACGTGCAACATGCGGTCGTGCGTCATCCTGCTGAAATGTAGGGTTTCGCAGGTATCGAATGAAGGGTAGAGCCACGGGTCGTAACACATCTGAAATGTAACGTCCACTGTTGAAAGTGTCGTCAATGCGAACAAGAGGTGACCGACACGTGTAACCAGTGGCACCCCATACCATCACGCCGGGTGAAACGCCAGTATGGCGATGACGAATACACGCTTCCAATGAGCGTTCACAGCGATGTCGTCAAACACGGATGCGACCATCATGATGCTCTAACTGAACCTGCATTCATCCGAAAAAATGACGTTTTGCCATTCGTGCACCCAGGTTCGTCGTTGAGTACACCATCGCAGGCGCTCCTGTCTGTGATGCAACGTCAAGTGTAACCGCAGCCACTGTCTCCGAGCTGATAGTCCATGCTGCTGCAAACGTCGTCGAACTGTTCGTGCAGATGGTTGTTGTCTTGGAAACGTCCCCATCTGTTGACTCAGGGATAGAGACGTGGCTGCACGATCCGTTACAGCCATGCGGATAAGATGCCTGTCATCTCGACTGCTAGTTGTACGAGGCCATTGGGATCCAGCACGGCGTTCCGTATTACCCTCCTGAACCCACCGATTCCATATTCTGCAAACAGTCATTGGATCTCGACCAGGCCGGCCGAAGTGGCCGTGCGGTTAAAGGCGCTGCAGTCTGGAACCGCAAGACCGCTACGGTCGCAGGTTCGAATCCTGCCTCGGGCATGGATGTTTGTGATGTCCTTAGGTTAGTTAGGTTTAACTAGTTGTCAGTTCTAGGGGACTAATGACCTCAGCAGTTGAGTCCCATAGTGCTCAGAGCCATTTGAACCACCATTTTGATCTCGACCAACGCGAGCAGCAATGTCGCGATACGATAAACCGCAATCGCGATAGGCTACAATCCGACCTTTATCAAAGTCGGAAACGTGATGGTAGACATTTCTCCTCCTTACACGAGGCATCACAACAACGTTTCATCAGGCAACGCCGGTCAACTGCTGTTTGTGTATGAGTCATCGGTTGGAAACTTTCCTCATGTCAGCACGTTGTAGGTGTCACCACCGGCGCCAACATTGTGTGAATTCTCTGAAAAGCTAATGATTTGCATATCACAGCATCCTCTTCGTGTCGGTTAAATTTCGCGTCTGTAGCACGTCATCTTCGTGGTGTAGCAATTTTAATGGCCATTAGTGTATTTTTGAAGGATGCCGATGTGAAGAAATAGCAACTAGTTGCGTTAAAAATTGTTTTTTAACCTAGTTGGTGTGTTATTTCTTCACATCGGAAATCTTTTTAGTCCATTCACATCGCCCTCCCGCAGTACAGCCGGACTTCTTTTGCTTAAAATAGTCGAAAGAAAGATTGAACGTGATCAAACGTCAAAAAGTAGTAAGACTCCTTTGTATAATTCTACAATTTCAAAAAGCACAATTTGAAATATTTACTGAAAATTGTGAAACAAATGTAATATAAAATAAAGGTATCGGCACTCGATATTCCGGGAGTTCCGGAACCTGTACAGAAAATTGGAATAGAGATCAACATAAACATCATTTCCGCCCTTTTTATTGCTCATGAAAACCACACATTGCATGTTGTACCCCTATACAGCGAGACCTACAGATTCCTGTACACACCGGTACCTCTAATACCCAGTAGCACGTACTCTTTCATTGATGCATGCCTGTATTCGTCGTGGCATACTATCCACAAGTTCATCAAGCCACTGTTGGTCCAGATTGTCCCACTCCTCAACGGCGATTCGGCGTAGACCCTCAGAGGGGTTGGTAGGTCACGTCGTCAATAAGCAGCGCAAATCAGTCTATCCCAGGCATGTTCGATAGGGTTCATGTCTGGAGAACATGCTGGCCACTCTAGTCGACCGATGTCATTGTCCTGAAGGAAGTCAGTCACGAGATGTGCGTGATGGGGGTGCGAATTATCGTACATGAAGACGAATTCTTCGCCAGTATGCTGCCGATATGGTTGCACTATCGGTCGGAGGATGGCATTCACGTATCGTACAGTCGTTACGGCGCCTTCCATGACCACCAGCGGCGTACGCCGGTCCCACATACTGCCACTCCAAAACATCGGGGAACCTCCACCCTGCTGCACTCGCTGGACAGCTTCCAAACACGCCTCCGACGATTGTTTAGTTGATGGCATATGCAACATTCATTGGTGAAGAGAACGTGATGGCAATCCTGAGCGATCCATTCGGCATGTTGTTGGGCCCATGTGTACCGCACTGCAGGGTGTCGTGGTTGCAAAGATGGACCTTGCCATGGACGTCGGGAGTGAACTTGCACATCATGCAGCCTATTTTGCACACGACGTCCTTTGGCTGCACGAAAAGCATTATGCAACATGGTGGTGTCCGTGTCAGTGTTCCTCCGAGCCATAATCCGTAGGCAGCTGTCATCCACTGCAGTAGCAGCCCTTGGGCGGCCTGAGCGAGGCATGTCATCGACAGTTCCTGTCTCTCTGTACTCTTCCATGTACGAATAACATCACTTTGGTTCACTCAGAAACGCCTGGACACTTACCTTATTGAGAGCCCTTCCTGGCGCAAAGTATCAATGCGGACGCGATCGAACCGCGGTATTGACCGTATAATCATGGTTGAAACACAGGCAACACCTCCTTCCTGGTGGAATAACTGGAACATCGCCTGCGAATGCATGGTTGTTTACATCTTTGGGGCGGATTTAGTGACATCTCTGAACAATCAAAGGGACTGTGTGTGTAATACAACTTCCACAGTCGACGTGTATCTTCAGGAGTTATTGTATAGCTGTGAAATCGCTTCAATCATTTGTAATAACCCTGTGTATATATATAAACGTTTTGAGTTTTTATATTTATATATATATATAGGGTTATTACAAATGATTGAAGCGATTTCACAGCTCTACAATAACTTTATTATTTGAGATATTTTCACAATGCTTTGCCCACACATATAAAAACTCAAAAAGTTTTTTTAGGCATTCACAAATGTTCGGTATGTGCCCCTTTAGTGATTCGGCAGACATCAAGCCGATAATCAAGTTCCTCCCACACTCGGCGCAGCATGTCCCCATCAATGAGTTCGAAAGCATCGTTGATGCGAGCTCGCAGTTCTGGCACGTTTCTTGGTAGAGGAGGTTTAAACACTGAATCTTTCACATAACCCCACAGAAAGAAATCGCATGGGGTTAAGTCGGGAGAGCGTGGAGGCCATGACATGAATTGCTGATCATGATCTCCACCACGACCGATCCATCGGTTTTCCAATCTCCTGTTTGAGAAATGCCGAACATCGTGATGGAAGTGCGGTGGAGCACCACCCTGTTGAAAGATGAAGTCGGCGCTGTCGGTCTGCAGTTGTGGCATGAGCCAATTTTCCAGCATGTCCAGATACACGTGTCCTGTAACGTTTTTTTCGCAGAAGAAAAAGCGGCCGTAAACTTTAAACCGTGAGATTGCACAAAACACGTTAACTTTTGGTGAATTGCGAATTTGCTGCACGAATGCGTGAGGATTCTCTACCGCCCAGATTCGCACATTGTGTCTGTTCACTTCACCATTAAGAAAAAATGTCGCTTCATCACTGAAAACAATTTTCGCACTGAACGCATCCTCTTCCGGCCTTCTTCCCAAAATATTGGGATTGAAGTCTTAATGTGCTGTCCAGTGGTTTGGTCACCCATTATTTTTAAGTGGTCACTCAGCCACCGTTACTTCCTTTTCCCTGTTTGTACTGCTCTTTTATTTTTAGTTTTATCTCCCTGTTTTGATGTGCTGTGTCCAATCTTGCAATTTGAACAATACCACTTCTCTCACGATTCGGCTCTGAATTGAACTTTTGGGAACGGGCGCTGATAACCTCGCTGTTGTGCGCCCTAAAACACTAATCATCATCATCATCATCATCTCTTCCATGAGCTGTTGCAACCGCGCCGAAAATTCAAAGCGTTTGACTTTGTCATCGGGTGTCAGGGCTTGTAGCAGTTGTAAACGGTAAGGCTTCTGCTTTAGCCTTTTCCGTAAGATTTTCCAAACCGTCGGCTGTGGTACGTTTAGCTCCCTGCTTGCTTTATTCGTAGACTTCCGCGGGCTACGCGTGAAACTTGCCCACACGCTTTCAACCGTTTCTTCGCTCACTGCAGGTCGACCCGTTGATTTCCCCTTACAGAGGCATCCAGAAGCTTTAAACTGCGCATACCATCGCCGAATGGAGTTAGCAGTTGGTGGATCTTTGTTGAATTTCGTCCTGAAATGTCGTTGCACTGTTATGACTGACTGATGTGAGTGCATTTCAAGCACGACATACGCTTTCTCGGCTCCTATCGCCATTTTGTCTCACTGCGCTCTCGAGTGCTCTGGCGGCAGGAATCTGAAGTGCGGCTTCAGCCGAACAAAAGTTTTGAGTTTTTCTACGTATCTGTAGTGTGTCGTGACCATATGTCAATGAATGGACCTACAGCGAATTTATGAAATCGCTTCAATCATTTGTAATAGCTCTGTATATATATATATATATATATATATATATATATATATATCACGAGAATACGGCGAAGAACCCAATGTGAGATAGCCTAAACTCGAAAAAAACGTAAAGGGTTTTTTTAATTATCGTTACCAGACACAAAATTTGTTGACTAATGTATTATTTATTTATTGTGCAATAAGTTTCGAGGGTATACGTCATCATTCAGGCTATATGACACTACAAAAACTATTTCAGAATAGATTCATGCAGATGTTAAACAGTCTTTTCACAAGTGCTCTGGTTATCCTGTGGGAGAAGAGAAAACCTAGTAAGTGGTGATATCACTATGTAAGCTGGACTGATGTTTGCATGAAAATGTTTTCACTCGCTTTGGTCTCCTGGCGTGGCAGTCCCGTTGTGATGAGCTGATGTGTTTCCATTTCTGTGGCTCCCGTGGCTTACTTGATCACTGTTCACAAAATTTCACAAACGTACCAGGAACTTGGAAACACGATCACAAAAACAGATCTGTAATGCAGTGGACAAGATGGCGGTCAAAATACAGCTGCTTTCGATTTAACTATCGATCTGTCGATCTGCGTGGTGTCAGATGATTGCAATGTCTCCTGCACGTCTTGTTATCGTATTACAGATGTAGGTCGACGAAATACATAACAAATTGGGTACCTGTTACAATACGAGGATCACCCCAAAAGAAATGCACATTATTTTTTTTAAAAATCCATCATTTATTCTACATGTTTGAAAGTTTTACGGTGTGTAGATACATCCTTTAGGAACAATATTTTCATTTCTCCACATAATTTCCATCCCTCTCAACTGCCTTACGCCATCTTGGAACCAGCGCCTGTATACCAGCACGGTAAAATTCTATACCAGCCTGTTGGAGCCACTGTTTGGCAGCGTGCACAAGGGAGTCATCATCTTCAAGCCTTGTTCCACGAAGAGAGTCTTTCAGTTTCCCAAAGAGACGATAGTTACATGGAGCCACGTCAGGACTGTAAGGCGGGTGTTTCAGTGGTGTCCATCCGAGTTTTGTGATCGCTTCCATGGTTTTTTGACTGACATGTGGCCGTGCATTGTCGTGCAACAGCAAAACATCCTGCTTTTGCCGATGTGAAGTTTCTTCAGTGTCGTCACATATGCGTCAGAATTTATGGTGGTTCCACTTGGCACGATGTCCATAAGCAAGGGTCCTTCGGAATCGAAAAACACCGTAGCCATAACTTTTCCATCAGAAGGTGTGGTTTTGAATTTTTTTTTTCCTTGGGTGGATTTGCATGATACCACTCCATTGATTGCCTCTTCGTCTCTGGTGAAAAATGATGTACCCATGTTTCATCACCTGTCACAATTCTTCCAAGAAATTCATCTCCACCATTCTCGTACTGTTGCAAAAGTTCGCTGCATACCGTTTTTCTTGTTTCTTTGTGAGCCACTGTCAACATCCTGGTAACATCCTGGTACAAACCTTTTTTAACGCCAACACTTTCAGTATTCTGCGAACACTTCCTTCCCCTATCCCTTGCCCGCATCTCGTGGTCGTGCAGTAGCGTTCTCGCTTCCCACGCCCGGGTTCCCGGGTTCGATTCCCGGCGGGGACAGGGATTTTCTCTGTCTCGTGATGGCTGGGTGTTGTGTGCTGTCCTTAGGTTAGTTAGGTTTAAATAGTTTTAAGTTCTAGGGGACTGATGACCATAGATGTTAAGTCCCATAGTGCTCAGAGCCATTTTGAACCCCTATCCCAACGTAGCGTGGCAATTCGTTCACTGTGATGCGTCTGTCAGCAGTCACCAATTCGCTAACTCTCTGCACATTGTCTGGAGTGTGTGCAGTACGAGGCCTGCCGCTGCGAGGACAATCCTCAATATTGCCGTGCCCGCTTTCGTCACGTAACCTGCTTGTCCACCGACTAACTGTACTGAGATCGACAGCAGCGTCTCCGTACACCTTTTTCAACCGCTTGTGGATGTTTCCCACTGTCTCGTTTTCACTGCACAGGAATTCTATGACAACACGTTCTTTCTGACGAACGTCAAGTGTAGCAGCCATCTTGAAGACATGCTGTGACGGCGCCACTCACGGGAACAGGTTGAAATAAGTTTGAAAACAAGCGGGAAGGATGTATCTACACACTGTAAAACTTTCACACATGCAGAATGCAAACTGTGTTTTTACAAGAATAGTGTTCGTTTCTTTTGGAATGACCCTCCTATTGTTGTACAAATGATGATATAAAAACTATTTATTTTACAGATTTCTAAGGTATTGCTGGAGCTAGAGTCAAATGACTACTATGAGTAGCTCTACATGTATCTATGAATAATATCTTGTGGAAAACATGTCAAGTAGTTCTTTTCCATATTTTTCCCCTCCCTCTTCTCCTCCCCCTTTTCCTTGCACTACTCCCTCTGATATAGGCCAGTTCACCTATTAATAAATGATGGGTCATTCAGTAATGGGAAGAACATCTAAATAGCCCAGTTGTGCTACAGGGTTTTCTCCCCACTCCTATGATGTCGTTGTGGAAGTAGGGCTTCTGTCCTGAGTATAAATTTATAGGAAATATGAGATGGTGCATTATCATGTTGGTGGAAGTAGGCGACGTGTGTTAAGTCTAGCACTAAAGTGCCACTTACCGTTCCCCTTACGTCGTATACCGTTTGCCCTAAGTTAGATCCTTTTTATGGTGCAGCTGTGCGATGCCAGAATTGAAGATGGCGACCTTTGCGTGCTAGGTCAAAGTGGGAGTAACCAGTGTGAACTGAGTCTGAACTTTCCGGATGGCCTACGTTCACCAACATGGAAACTACTTAACGTGTTTCCCCTCGTTATTTCTCACTAACCCTCTTCTCAGTTTAAACACTTCCGCTGAGTACCAAACTCTACAGACATGAACGTTGTTGACCATATCTGGGATGCCTTGCAACGTGCTGTTCAGAAGAGATCTTCACTTCCTCGTACTCTTACTGACTTACGGACAGCGATGCAGGATTCATGGTGTCAATTGCCTCCAACACTACTTCAGCCATAGTCGAGTCTATGCCACGTCGTGTTGCGGCACTTCTGCGTGCTCGCAGGGGCCCTCCACGATATTAGGCAGGCGTGCCAGTTTCTTTGGCTGTTCTGTGTAGTCCCGGCGGGGGTTCGAGTCCTCCCTCGGGCATGGGTGTGTGTGTTTGTCCTTAGAATAATTTGGGTTAAGTAGTGTGTAAGCTTAGGGACTGATGACCTTAGCAGTTAAGTCCCATAAGATTTCACGCACATTGGAATATTTGTTCTGTGTAGTGCTTCTGCGTTGTGTGTATGTGCGTTCTGTAGGCCCATGTTCGTATATTGTGTTTGTTTACTTTCCCAATAAGGTGGATAAAAATAGTTCAAATGGCTCTGAGCACTATGGGACTTACGATGACTGGGTGTTGTGTGATGTCCTTAGGTTAGTTAGGTTTAAGTAGTTCTAAGTTCTAGGGGACTGATGACCACAGATGTTAAGTCCCATAGTGCTCAGAGCAATTTGAACCATTTTTGAACTATGGGACTTAACTTCTGAGGTTATCAGTCCCCTAGAACTTAAAACTACTTAAACGTAACCAACCTAAGGACATCACAAACATCCAAGCCCGAGGCAGGATTCGAACCTGCGTCCGTAGCGGTCGCACGGTTCCAGACTGTAGCGCCTAGAAATTCACTTAACACGATGCGTTGTGCGGAAGTATTCTCATAGTCAATAGCATTCTGAAGCTCGTCAGAAAATGACACACGTTTGCCTTTTCCATCATGACGTCGAGCCTGTAACAGCTGAAACGTCTATGGTTTCATAGCCAACCGACGTTTCAAAACGCGCCAAATTGTTGTTGTAGGCAGTTGCAACACCGAACTGGCACTAAGAGTTAATTTTGTAGGACGACGTTGGAAAGCGGTTTGAATTCGTGTGGCATTTCCGTCTGAAACACGAGGACGCCCAGGACTCTTTCCTTTACATACACATCCTGTGTCTACATTATATTGACACCACCTGCAAATGTTTTATTTATTCGGAGGATCAGTTTCATACCTCAGCCTGAAACGGCTTGGCACTGTAATCACGGTGGTACACAAAAATGATTTTTGCTGCGGAGTAGCCATTTTGCGACATGTGAAGGTAACCAAGCAAACATAAGACAACAGACATCTATTGGCAAGGGGTATAACCTCAGCGTTCGTAAAATTCCCAGCCTTTACTCAGTTCAATCTCGCCACTGTGAGGAATGATGATGAAATGATGAGGACAACACAAACACCCAGTCATCTCGAGGCAGGTGAAAATCCCTGACCCCGCCGGGAATCGAACCCGGGACCTCGTGTTCGGGAAGCGAGAACGCGACCGTGAGACTACGAGCTGCGGACCCCTGGCGCATAGGTCGATAGTTTTTGACACCATAATACTATGTAATACGTATATTCTTTTTTGCAATACCCTGTATTAACACCATCAGATGCGTAATTACGAAAACAAAACAAAAAAGTTTTTGAAAGTTTATTCTGTGTTTCACAACTTCGACAAAAAATTAGCGGCGGAAATATACAAACCGGAAGCGCCATTGTTTGCAACATATGAAGTATCTGTCTCTTCAAGATTTTTGTGTACGTTAGAATATCAACTTCCAAATATTCGTGACAAGGAATTTAAGCTCTCCGCTTAGGTTTCTACCTAAAATAGGTTTTCCAGACAATAGATTCCTTTCTTTTGTACTTTAATTTCGCCCCTGTATTTATTCATTTTTCGGAGTTTCCGGTTTTGTTTTTTAAGTTGTGAAAAACGACAGATTTAACATGGCCTATAAAAGAGACGATACTTTCCAAATTTATAAATTTGCGAAGGGTGATACAAAAAGGTGATAAAAATTGTTAAAAGATGCCAAATTACCCTCAAAGTACGATTTATTGATAAAAGTGGAATGTAAAATACATCATCATTTACTCCTGTGCTGTATAGATAAATATCAAAATGTAACGTTTTTCTGTTTCTGGTGTATGAGATCATAGTTTAAACGTGTGTGAATTCCTAAGGGCCCAAACTGCTGAGGTCATCGGGTCCAAGACTTACACACTACTTAAACTAACTTACGCTAAGAACAATACACACATATGCCCGAGGGAGGACTCGAACCTCCGGCGGGAGGGACCGCGCAATCCGTGACGTAACGCGGCCACTCCGCGCGGCGAGATCATAGTAATTACGTGTGGAGTATTTATGTAAAATTTAGCTTTTCATTTAATTGGTTATTGAAAAATGTGACTTGTTTTGATGTGACCCTCAAAGGACAAGTATTGATGTCACCAATTTCCCAGTTTTAATTTATTTGTGACTGGAAAGAACGGTCATTAAAAACTCCGACAGAACACTCCGCCGGCGGGAGTGGCCGAGCGGTTCTAGGCGCTACAGTCTGGAACCGCGCGACCGCTACGGTCGCAGGTTCGAATCCTGCCTCGGGTATGGGTGTGTGTGCTGTCCTTTGGTTAGTTTAGGTTTAAGTAGTTCTAAGTTCTAGGGGACTGATGACCTCAGAAGTTAAGTCCCATAGTGCTCAGAGCCATTTTTGAGAACATTCCGTTTCTTATTTTTGAAAAATCTGCCAATCCTAGCCAAACCACACAGCCGGAAATTGTTACATATTGGGAAATAAACAGAGATATTTGTGAGAAGAAAGAGTATGAATGTTATTGCTCCTCGTTTCACTCGCTGTCGCCTTAGGTTCCTGCCTAACCACACCCTAGCAAGTAGTCACGTATTCGAAAATAAACAGCCAAATATTTATTTCAGCATTCGTTCTGTAATCAGACGGATATGTAAATTAAACTGAATATTGCTGAACGTACTTACATTAGTGTTACATTCATAAGATGTAGCATGTCGCGAATCTCCATTCTTCGCTTCCGTAATCCACGACCGTATTCGTAACGCTAATCGTGAAGTATGAATCGTGATACTTTTGTTTCGTGGGTATTGTTGTATCTCTTGAAAGCTTATATTGTAGTTTAATTAATGACTGACAGATAATGATAAGGGTGACGTGTTTATGATAAATTTTCAAAGCTTAATTGCCTTGAAACGGCATATTACAAGTTGATAAATACGCCGAGTAATGGCGACTGCCTCATCAACTCAGAGATACTACCAGTACGTTGTAATTATTTGTGGTGCTAAACGCACAAGTGGTACAATTATGTTGTTCACTCTTGTATCTTGTAACATGGCATTTTTTTTTTTCCGAGTTAGTTTTATTCCCATCCAACACCATGCACTCTGTCATCCAGTTTTTTTTTTTTCAATTTCTGATTTTTAATTTTCCGTAACGAACTAACATTATTAGTCGTAATAAGCATGTAATTTCATATCATTGAAAGAAAAAGATGTCATTCTGAAAAAAAGTAAACGACAAATACGAGGTGCATTCAAGTTCTAAGGCCTCCGATTTTTTTCTAATTAACTACTCACCCGAAATCGATGAAACTGGCGTTACTTCTCGACGTAATCGCCCTGCAGACGTACACATTTTTCACAACGCTGACGCCATGATTCCATGGCAGCGGCGAAGGCTTCTTTAGGAGTCTGTTTTGACCACTGGAAAATCGCTGAGGCAACAGCAGCACGGCTGGTGAATGTGCGGCCACGGAGAGTGTCTTTCGTTGTTGGAAAAAGCCAAAAGTCACTAGGAGCCAGGTCAGGTGAGTAGGGAGCATGAGGAATCACTTCAAAGTTGTTATCACGAAGAAACTGTTGCGTAACGTTAGCTCGATGTGTGGCTGGCGTTGTCTTGGTGAAACAGCACACGCGCAGCCCTTCCCGGACGTTTTTGTTGCAATGCAGGAAGGAAGTTGTTCTTCAAGACATTTTCGTAGGATGCTCCTGTTACCGTAGTGCCCTTTGGAACGCAATGGGTAAGGATTACGTCTTCGCTGTCCCAGAACATGGACACCATCATTTTTTCAGCACAGGCGGTTACCCAAAATTTGTTTGGTGGCGGTGAATCTGTGCGCTTCCATTGAGCTGACTGGCGCTTTGTTTCTGGATTGAAAAATGGCATCCATGTCTCATCCATTTTCACAACCGACGAAAAGAAAGTCCCATTCATGCTGTCGTTGCGCGTCAACATTGCTTGGCAACATGCCACACGAGCAGCCGTGTGGTCGTCCATCAGCATTCGTGGCACCTACCTGGATGACACTTTTCGCATTTTCAGGTCGTCATGCAGGATTATGTGCACAGAACCCACAGAAATGCCAACTCTGGAGGCGATCTGTTCAACAGTCATTCGGCGATCCCCCAAAACAATTCTCTCCACTTCCTCGATCATGTCGTCAGACCGGCTTGTGCGAGCCCGAGGTTGTTTCGGTTTGTTGTCACACGATGTTCTGCCTTCATTAAACTGTCGCACCCACGATCACACTTTCGACACATCCATAACTCCATCACCACATGTCTCCTTCAACTGTCGATGAATTTCAATTGGCTTCACACCACGCAAATTCAGAAAACCAATGATTGCACACTGTTCAAGTAAGGAAAACGTCGCCATTTTAAGTATTTAAAACAGTTCTCATTCTAGCCGCTGGCGGTAAAATTCCATCTGCCGTACGGTGCTGTCATCTCTGGGACGTATTGACAATGAACGCGGCCTCATTTTAAAACAATGCGCATGTATCTATCTCTTTCCAGTCCGGAGAAAAAAAATCGGAGGCCTTAGAACTTGAATGCATCTCGTATATATGAAAGAAATTAAGAGTAATTTGAGAAATAAAATCCGTGATTGATCAGGAAACGCCAGATATCTCATTCACAATAGCAAAGGAAACTGAAGATCGTAGTGTGATGATAGTTAGCAGAAATGTTTTATTTTACACGTGGCAGTTTTCGGAGGTGAAAAAAGCACTATCGGACTTAACATCTGAGGTCATCTGTCCCCTAGACTTAGAACTACTTAAACCTAACTTAACGTAAGGACAGCACACACATCCATGCCCGAGGCAGGATTCGAACCTGCGACCGTATCAGCAGCGCGGTTCCGGACTGAAGCTCCTAGAGCCGCTCGGCCACATCGGCTGGGCTTTACGGAGTTGATCAGATTAGCTGGCCAGTCAACATACAAGCTTATTTCCCTTGCAGCAGTTGTCACGGAACAGAGGTAAGATCATGTAAGCTTTCAATCAATAATCGGTTTATTACACGTAAAACAGAGCGTGTATATGATAAATTACATTCAGTTCACTTTCTAACTTGTACGTGGTTGTTGTTGTTTACTGATCTGTGCTGCCATGAGGGAGCAGCTGACGTACTGGAACGTTCGCTGGAAGCTTCTCACACGCCTTTCGCCACTTCTGCATAATTTCTGCTGTGTTTTGCAAGGGAAGCAATTCAGTCGCAATACATGCGAGTTGCCACCATATAGCGCGGACGTGTTCGCTGCGGAGGCAAGAGTAATAACTGGCGCTTCTCTAGGGTGACCAAATTACGAGGGCTATCCACAAAGTACATTACGTTTTAGAATTAAAAATAAATGAAGTATTGGAATTTTTTTTATTATATACAGATGAAAGCCACACTTAAATACTACTATTCTTCATAGTTGCCATTTAAATTAAGACACTTATCGTAGCGATGGACGAGCTTGGAAATTCCTTCGTCGTAAAATTCGGCCGCCTGCGCCTTCAACCACGTGGTTACCTCTTTTGGGACAGAAAAGGCGTAATTTTTGTGGATTTCCTGGAAAGAGGCACTACAATAAACTCTCAAAGGTATTGCCAAACTCTGCACAACCTCAGAAGAGCAATGCAAAACAAGCGTAGGGGAAAGTTTGGCTCAAAGATCTTGCTGATTCACGACAACGCCCGGGCCCACACGGCAAATGCCACTCGTGAAGTTCTCGAATCTTTTAAGTGGGAGTTGTTTCCTCATCCGCCGTACAGTCCCGACCTGGCACCGAGCGACTTCCACTTATTCCCATCAATGAAGAAGTGGTCGGCTATGCAGCGTTTTGATGACGACGCACAGCTTCAAGAAGAGGTAACCACGTGGTTGAAGGCGCAGGCGGCCGAATTTTACGACGAAGGAAAAAATGGTTCAAATGGCTCTGAGCACTATGGGACTTAACATCTATGGTCATCAGTCCCCTAGAACTTAGAACTACTTAAACCTAACTAACCTAAGGACAGCACACAACACCCAGCCATCACGAGGCAGAGATAATCCTTGACCCCGCCGGGAATCGAACCCGGGAACCCGGGCGTGGGAAGCGAGAACGCTACCGCACGACCACGAGTTGCGGGCTACGACGAAGGAATTTCCAAGCTCGTCCATCGCTACGATGAGTGCCATAATTTAAATGGCAACTATGTAGAAAAGTGGTATTTAAGTGTGGCTTTCATCTGTATATAATAAAAAAATTTCCAATACTTCATTTATTTTTAATTCCAAAACGTAATGTACTTTGTGGATAGCCCTCGTATTTTCGGTGAAAACCGGGGCACATTCACCTGGGTGCCAATGGACACGTCATTCCACGTGTACGCAGGTTTCTTAATTTTAAATATTAATGTTTTGTTGATACATTTTGTTAACCCGATTATTATAACTAATAAACAAAAGATTGATATAATCTAGATTATCTGTATAATTGGCTCTGAGCACTATGGGACTTAACATCTATGGTCATCAGTCACCTAGAACGTAGAACTACTTAAACCTAACTAACCTAAGGACAGCACACAACACCCAGTCATCACGAGGCAGAGAAAATCCCTGACCTCGCCGGAAATCGAACCCGGGCGCGGGAAGCGAGAACGCTACCGCACGACCACGAGTTGCGGACTATCTGTATAATTACTGGCATTTAATAAACGTATACAGTAATAAAGAAATGTATTACGATTTTACAAAATTTTACAGCCATTCAACTTTTAATCAATTAATATTAACATGAGCTTTAATATTACTGAGCACTATTAGATGGAATTGACTGTCCTTGGAGAAAAGGATATTTTTCAACAGCCTTCTTGATCATGTCTTTGTTCTTTGAGACACAGTGTTAAAACTCGGCACAATCCATTTTGTAGTTGTACAGGATCTGCAGGATTGCTTCAAGAGAGTCCACCTCCATTCTATTTCTTTCATCAGCCCACTGGATATTCGTGAACGAAAATATTCTTTCCACATTGGCATTATGGGCTGGGATTGCAAATAAATACCTTGGTAATAATTGCAACTCAGAGTAATGCTGAAGCCAGTCACAGCTTTTAAAAAAACTCACCCACATCTCATGACATTCCAATGGTGTTTTTTTTTTGTATTTTTTTTTCATCATTCCACTTGTGAAGACTTTCTTCAACAAAATTTGTCAGTATGCCGAACTGATCAAATAGAATGGAATCATCGATTTCAATCTCTTTACTCTTCAAATAAGAAACTGTCTCTTCAACACTTTCCCATTTTGGCACTCTCTTCAGTAACATCCAATCAAACACCGGCGATGAGGGTAAATATGAGGCGCTCCACTTGCTGAGATATTCTACACAAGTGTCATAAAACTTAACTTCTTCTCTAAAACTCCTTTCCATTGCTTCTAATTTTTCTGCTCTTTTAAGGACAGATTTAACATTAGAAGAAATGAACTGCTGTTCTCGCCTCTTAGTAACAGTTTCCAGGGCATTTTTTAAAACATTATTTACCTCTATTACACTTTTCGTGCTTCCCTCAATTTCCTTTATCCCATGCTGCAAAGTGCTAAGGTGACTGTGAATGAACCATAAGTAGGCTTCACTTACTGAAAAACTGAACCAATATTTTGGGGGCTTTGTCTTCATTTAGGAAAAAATCTTTTAACGTTTCAAACAGGCGGATTACTCTTTCAACTGCTGGAAACAGTGATAACCAGCGAGTTTTCGAGTGACACATTACATTCATATACACTCCTGGAAATGGAAAAAAGAACACATTGACACCGGTGTGTCAGACCCACCATACTTGCTCCGGACACTGCGAGAGGGCTGTACAAGCAATGATCACACGCACGGCACAGCGGACACACCAGGAACCGCGGTGTTGGCCGTCGAATGGCGCTAGCTGCGCAGCATTTGTGCACCGCCGCCGTCAGTGTCAGCCAGTTTGCCGTGGCATACGGAGCTCCATCGCAGTCTTTAACACTGGTAGCATTCCGCGACAGCGTGGACGTGAACCGTATGTGCAGTTGACGGACTTTGAGCGAGGGCGTATAGTGGGCATGCGGGAGGCCGGGTGGACGTACCGCCGAATTGCTCAACACGTGGGGCGTGAGGTCTCCACAGTACATCGATGTTGTCGCCAGTGGTCGGCGAAAGGTGCACGTGCCCGTCGACCTGGGACCGGACCGCAGCGACGAACG
Organism: Schistocerca americana; assembly: GCF_021461395.2. Taxonomy (NCBI): domain Eukaryota; kingdom Metazoa; phylum Arthropoda; class Insecta; order Orthoptera; family Acrididae; genus Schistocerca; species Schistocerca americana. Next base: position 146,053,761 of record NC_060128.1, read on the forward strand.
GATGCACGCCAAGACCGTAGGATCCTACGCAGTGCCGTAGGGGACCGCACCGCCACTTCCCAGCAAATTAGGGACACTGTTGCTCCTGGGGTATCGGCGAGGACCATTCGCAACCGTCTCCATGAAGCTGGGCTACGGTCCCGCACACCGTTAGGCCGTCTTCCGCTCACGCCCCAACATCGTGCAGCCCGCCTCCAGTGGTGTCGCGACAGGCGTGAATGGAGGGACGAATGGAGACGTGTCGTCTTCAGCGATGAGAGTCGCTTCTGCCTTGGTGCCAATGATGGTCGTATGCGTGTTTGGCGCCGTGCAGGTGAGCGCCACAATCAGGACTGCATACGACCGAGGCACACAGGGCCAACACCCGGCATCTTGGTGTGGAGAGCGATCTCCTACACTGGCCGAACACCGCTGGTGATCGTCGAGGGGGCACTGAATAGTGCACGGTACATCCAAACCGTCATCGAACCCATCGTTCTACCATTCCTAGACCGGCAAGGGAACTTGCTGTTCCAACAGGACAATGCACGTCCGCATGTATCCCGTGCCACCCAACGTGCTCTAGAAGGTGTAAGTCAACTACCCTGGCCAGCAAGATCTCCGGATCTGTCACCCATTGAGCATGTTTGGGACTGGATGAAGCGTCGTCTCACGCGGTCTGCACGTCCAGCACGAACGCTGGTCCAACTGAGGCGCCAGGTGGAAATGGCATGGCAAGCCGTTCCACAGGACTACATCCAGCATCTCTACGATCGTCTCCATGGGAGAATAGCAGCCTGCATTGCTGCGAAAGGTGGATATACACTCTACTAGTGCCGACATTGTGCATGCTCTGTTGCCTGTGTCTATGTGCCTGTGGTTCTGTCAGTGTGATCATGTGATGTATCTGACCTCAGGAATGTGTCAATAAAGTTTCCCCTTCCTGGGACAATGAATTCACGGTGTTCTTATTTCAATTTCCAGGAGTGTATTCAGTCACAGAACTCCTTAAGCCTCTCTGTTCTAACAGGGTATATGTAAAAGTTTGAGTATACCTTCATGACGATAGTTTCAGCATCACAGCTTAAACTGTCAGCAGATGTGTGCACGCTATTGTGTAAAACATGTGCAGGGCACCCTATGCCTTAAATTTTTTCATGCAATGTTGCCTTTAATTTGGTAAATACGTTGCATTTGCCTTGTCTTTTTAAACCACCAAAGTTTGTGTTGGTGTTGTCTCCACAAAATGCCACACATTTATTTTTCTCAAGATCAAACATTTCGATAGTATTCATACAAAATCTTGAAATTTCGTCAGATGTTTCATTAGGTAGGGAACTCACCTTCAAAAGTTTGGTCTCAATTCCCTGATTAATATCGAAAAACTGAACAACAAACGGAAATATTTTAGTGGCCTTATGATTGCTGGCATTAGTGGATATCCCGTAGAAAGAAGACTTTTTGATGTATTCAAGGCTTTCCTTTACACTCTGGGGAACAATAACTCCTTTCACTAAGGCTGACACTTTAGTTCTTGCTGAACTAAACTTTTTTGCAACGGAAGAATCATCAAACATAATGCTGTTAAGCTTATTAGTACAATCACTAGATCTATAAGTTTGGTGGTGTTCTACCGTGTGGTAGGCTAGTGTAAGCTCGGCTGCTCGAACTTTCGTCTCTTTACTTGACTGATGTTTCACAAAATAATTTTGTAGATTTTTACTGCAGCTCGGTGCACTGTATCTGTTAATGTGTTTCTTTGACCTGATGTGATCAACTATGTCGGAACGTCCACCATGACTTATACTAATAAAACAGTTACATACGGAACACTCTGCTTCGTAATCAAAACGACCTTTCTTAATGAAATTCCATTCCTTGGAATAACAGTCACTGAACTTGCAGGCACCTTTCCGAATGCGTTTCACAGTACTGCAGCAATAATACCACTAATATGAGAAAGAACTACTACAGTTTGTCTGACAAAACATCAACTACTACACTGTTCTGACAATGAGTGTGTAAGTGGCGCGAGAATCGAACGGTTTCGTAGCTCTGTTACAATAATACAACTTACTGCTTGTTGGCCAAAGTACCGCCCAAAGTAAATTATTGCCTGAGTGTACCAATACTGATACTGTGATTACTAGTATGGGACAGTGGAGGTTTTAGACAAATAAGCTAAAATATATTAATTTCTTGTGTTGTATTTCCTTTAATATAGCGAAATCCCAAAAATTTGAGAAAGTTTCACGAAATGTATTTAAAAACTGAATTCCAGGACTTTTGAGCGTCCCGAAACAAATTTTCGGGACACCGGAACACAGGGATGAAAACCGGGACAATCCCGGTTTTCCGGGACGTGTGGTCACCGTACGCTTCTCTGACATAACTACAGGGTGTACATGAAGTCTGTGAACACTTTCAATTATTTATTGCACAAGAACTAAACATTGTACAGATATCATACAAGTTGCATTTTGAATAGAAACTCTAAAAGTTTCTTTTTACAAACATTCGATATGCGAACCATGATTGACCCGGCAGACGTCAATACGGTAAACGAATTCTTGCCATACCCGTCCCAGCATGGCATCGTCGACTGTGGCAGTCGCTTCCTGTATTCTCTCCCGGAGCTCTGCTACATCACGTGGTAGAGGCGGTACATACACCAGATCTTTAATGTGTCCCCACAGAAAAAAGTCACACGCAGTGAGGTCTAGTGATCGGCGAGGCCATTTCATGGAACAGCTGTCCCCCTCTGTAGCATGGACGATCACTCGATGCGGCAGCTCAGGTACCTACGAACTTCGCGATGAAAATAGGGTGGAGCCCCATCCTGCTGGAAGATGAACGGAGAGTCCGATTGCATTTGAGGCATCAGCCATTGCTGTAACATGTCCAAATGGGAGTATCCAGTGACAGTGCTCTCGGCGAAGAACAATGACCCGACGTGACAAGACAGGAAAAAAAAATTACCTTTGGGGAATCACGCTCAAATTCAATGCATTCGTATACGTGCTTTGTACCTCAGATTCGACATTTATGCCTGTTCACTTTTCAATTAGTGTGAAAAGTGGCTTCGTCGCTAAAAATTACGCGCCCAACAATGCCATCCCCATCCTTATTCAATTGTTGCAACTGCTAACAAAACTCGAAAGGCTTGTCTTTGTCGTCGTCATTGAGCTTCTGTCGCAGGACTTTCCACACTGTCATTGGAACCATTTCGAGTTCAGGGGATGCACGACGCACCGACTTCTTTGGACTCCTTATGAATGTCTCTCGTACGCGCTCCACATTCACTTCACTCACACTGGGACATCCGCTTTCCTTTGCCGGGCATAAGCAACCCGTCGTAACGAATTTGTTGTGCCAGTGGTAAATGGCCTGCCTTGTTGGTGGCCTCTTACCGCACTTGATTCTAAACATCCTTTGAACAGCTGTAGCACACTTGTTTTTGTCGGACTCCAACACACATAAAGTTCGCTCCGCACCTGAACTGTGACTAGCGCTAACTATGGGCAAATCATCAAACTACGCTGTGGCGGTATACAGGAAAAAAAAAAAAACTTTCAGGGTTTCTCTTCAAAATGACATATGTGTGATATCTGTACAATGTTTGGTTCTTGTGCAATAAATAATTGAAGTGTTTTTTTGTGTGTGTGTGGGGGGGGGGGGGGGGGGGAGACCATACAGCGAGGTCTGTAGCACGTCATCTTCGTGGTGTAACCAGTAGTGTACATAAAGGTCCTATGCGTTTTTTCTCTAGAATAACAGTTTGCGAGAGAATATCCAAATCTCGGTCGAGGTTTTTGGTCAGATATAACACTGCGTGCTGCATAAAACGACATCGGTAGGGGCACCTGAATTTTCCTGTATGCGGAGTGATTCGGTGATAATCTTACAAACTGTGAGGGATGACGGAGAAGGGTAAATGTATTGATTTGTGGTAAGGGACCCTGGTCCTGAAAGCAAAATTCGTTCTGATATCTCTGACAGTGGAATACATGTACCAGTACTGATGTTGCTAACATTGTAGGGTAGGCAACTTTCAGAGGTGGTAGTGTGGACCATAAAGTCTAGTAAACATAAGCTCTAAAATGCATACCTTGAGGTCTGTGACCACTTGTTCAATAGAGGAGGCGCGTTTCACAGTAGTGGAGATAGAACAAGTGTTCGTAGCTCCTCAGGTATACACTTTACGGCCTATGTTTACTAGACATTTTTTCTTGTTATGATCCATACTCTCACATCTGAAAGTAGCCTATCCTAAAATCTTAGCAATAAAATTCCCGGTATATTTATTCCACTGTGAAAGGTATCAGATCAGAACACTTTTCACTTATAACTCTTGACTTTGTCGTTTCCGGACCAGGTCCCTTATCTCAAATGGATACATTTACCTTTTTCCATCGTCCCTCACATCATGCAATTGTCCTGTATGTTTAGCTCTTTCTGAAAAAAAACTTGAATACTAAAATTAAAATTAAAAAAGTAATAGCTGAATGTTTTGTGAAATGATTTGTCTGAGAGTACCAACTTCTGTACCCAAATGAACAACCTAACTGCTATGGATCTAAATGCCTTCAACTGGTTAAAAGCGGCACAAAAAGGAACAGGAGTGACGAGGAGTTCTGGTTGAACATGACCATGCAACACCGCAAACTACTACAAATTCACAATCATTCTGAGAAACATGCAATCTTCCTCAAAATAATTGTAATGTCAATCCTACAGAAGTGTCACCTAAGAGATTAGTCAATGGACAATTTCTTACAGATGTCTGTACTGAAGAGTGAAATGTGAATATCCCTATGATTTTTATCTGTCCATTATCACTGAGAAAAACAGGACTACGCTACAGGGAAAGACAAGTTGGCTTGGGTTGTATTTGGGAAGAGACCAAACAGCGAGGTCATCGGTCTCATCGGATTATGGAAGGATGGAGAAGGAAGTCGGCCGTGCCCTTTCAAAGGAACCACCCCGGCATTTGCCTGGAGCGATTTGGGGAAATCACGGAAAACCTAAATCATTATGGCCGGACATGGGATTGAACCGTCGCCCTCCCGAATACGAGTCCAGTGTAATTGAAAGTGTTCTCGGACTTTATGTACACCCTGTTATGCACAATGTCATTGTGCTGTTCTTGTCCTTTCGCGCAATACTCGTATATTGACACAATAATACTGAGCGTGAGGGCTGCCTCAAGAACCGTACCTCGTGCCAAATTTAGTTTTTGGAGCAAAATATGTTCTGAGATTCATTCTCCGAATGAGTCCGAAGCGACTACCGATATCATTACTGCATAGTATAATGAGTTTACTTGAGACGGAGAAACTCCTGTCCACAAACCATAACTGATTTAGAAAACATCGCTTGTGAGAAATTCAGCTTACCCTTTTCTCACGTGGTAGGCAATATTGCGAACTATGGATGAAGGGCAACAGGCAGAGTCCATATTTCTAGATTCCGAATAGCATTTGACAAGGTGCTTGCGCACGGAATACGTTCCCAGGTACGTGAGTGGCTCGAAGACGTCTTACGTAACACACACAGTGTGTTGATTTTGATGGCTGGTGTCCATCAGTGACAGTATCGCAGTAGTGCCCGAGAGAAAGTATGATAGGACGGCTATAATTCTCTATATAAGTAAATGATCTGGCGGACATGTTGGACAGCAGTCTGGGATTGTTTTCAGTGGCGCACGGTGAGTTCTGGAAGTTTAGTGACTGTAGAAGGGTACAAGATGACTTACAAGGGAAGGCTACGACGTTTGGAACGCAGACTTACTCTAAACTTCCTACACTCGTAGTGCCCAATTAGGACAACGAAATGTGTAAGCAGTAGCGCTTACTCCTCAAGCGTTATTGAGAAAATCACAAGACAATTTCGGTCGTGGAATACACTACTGGCTATTAAAATTGCTACACCAAGAAGAAATGCAGATGATAAACGGGTATTCATTGGACAAATATATTATACTACAACTGACTTGTGATTACATTTTCACGCAATTTAGGTGCATACATCCTGAGACTGGAACACTCTCTTTCAAATTCTAAAGGTGGCAGGGGTAAAATACAGGGAGCGAAAGGCTATTTACAATTTGTACAGAAACCAGATGGCAGTTATAAGAGTCGAGGGACATGAAAGGGAAGCAGTGGTTGGGAAGGGAGTAAGACAGGGTTGTAGCCTCTCCCCGATGTTGTTCAATCTGTATATTGAGCAAGCAGTGAAGGAAACAAAAGAAAAATTCGGAGTAGGTATTAAAATTCATGGAGAAGAAATAAAAACTTTGAGGTTCGCCGATGACATTGTAATTCTGTCAGAGACAGCAAAGGACTTGGAAGATCAGTTGAATGGAATGGACAGTGTCTTGAAAGGAGGATATAAGATGAACATCAACAAAAGCAAAACAAGGATAATGGAATGTAGTCTAATTAAGTCGGGTGATGCTGAGGGAATTAGATTAGGAAATGAGGCACTTAAAGTAGTAAAGGAGTTTTGCTATTTGGGGAGCAAAATAACTGATGATGGTCGAAGTAGAGAGGATATAAAATGTAGGCTGGCAATGGCAAGGAAAGCGTTTCTGAAGAAGAGAAATTTGTTAACATCCAGTATTGATTTAAGTATCAGGAAGTCATTTCTGAAAGTATTCGTATGGAGTGTAGCCATGTATGGAAGTGAAACATGGACGATTAATAGTTTGGACAAGAAGAGAATAGAAGCTTTCGAAATGTGGTGCTACAGAAGAATGCTGAAGATTAGATGGGTAGATCACATAACTAATGAGGAAGTATTGAATAGGATTGGGGAAAAGAGAAGTTTGTGGCACAACCTGACCAGAAGAAGGGATCGGTTGGTAGGACATGTTCTGAGGCATCAAGGGATCACCAATTTAGTATTGGAGGGCAGCGTGGAGGGTAAAAATCGTAGAGGGAGACCAAGAGCTGAATACACTAAGCAGATTCAGAAGGATGTAGGTTGCAGTAGGTACTGGAAGATGAAAAAGCTTGCACAGGATAGAGTAGCATGGAGAGCTGCATCAAACCAGTCTCAGGACTGAAGACCACAACAACAACAACATCCTGAGAAATGACTACCCAGAACAACCACCTCTGGCCGTAATAACGGCCTTGATACGCCTGGGCATTGAGTAAAAACAGAGCTTGGATGACGTGTACAGATACAGCTGCCCATGCAGCTTCAACACGATGCCACAGTTCATCAAGAGTAGTGACTGGCGTATTGTGACGAGCCATTGACCAGACGTTTTCAATTGGTGAGAGATCTGGAGAATGTGCTGGCCAGGGCAGCAGTCGAACATTTTCTGTATCCAGAAAGGCCGGTACAGGATCTGCAACACGCAGTCGTGCATTATCCTGCTGAAATGTAGGGTTTCGCAGGGATCCAATGAAGGGTAGAGCCACGGGTCGTAACACATTTAGGTTAAGTAGTGTGTAAGCGTAGGGACCGATAACCTTAGCAGTTAAGTCCCATAGGATTTCACACATATTTGAACATTTTTTTCTCCCTTGTTTTATGAAGAAACCGCCTTACGAATACTTCTATTGGAATGAACACTTCATTATGGGCATTTTAAGTTCACTTGAAATAATCAAGCACTATAATAACAAATTAACCACGATGCGACAGAGAAACAGAGAACCACGTTGCTGCAAATCTGAAACTGAACTGAGCTAACAATCGAAACCGGCACGCAATAATAATCCCCGAAGGCTGGTTCACACTAAGCCATTAATTTAGTCAAGTAGCAAGTTGATTAGTAGCTCCTCTTGACGCAAGTAAGCCAACTGGCATTCACACACAATTTACACTGAAGGGCCTAAGAAACTGCTACACCTACCCAATATCGTGTAGGGCCCCAGCGGGCACGCAGAAGTGCCGCAACACGACGTAGCATGGACTCGACTAATGTCTGAAGTAGTGCTGGAGGGAACTGACACCAAGAATCCTCCTGTTCATAAATCCGTAAGAGTACGAAGGCTTGGAGATCTCTTCTGAACAGCACGTTGCAATCTGGTGGCCAGCGGAAGTGTTTGAACTCAGAAGAATGTACCTGGAGCCACTCTGTAGTAATTCGGGACGTGTGGGGTTAGCATTGTCTTCCTGGAATTGATCGAGTTCGTCGGAATGCACAACGGACATGAATGGATACAGGTGATCAGACAGGATGTTTACTTACATGTCACCTGTCAGGGTCGTATTTAGATGTATCAGGGGTCCCATATCACTCCAACTGCACACGCCACACACCATTACAGACCCTCTACCAACTTGAACAGTCCCATGCTGACATGCAGGGTCCATGGATTCATGAGGTTGTCTCCATACCCGTACACGTCCATCCGTTCGATACGATTTGAAACGAGACTTGTCTGTTCAGGCAACGTGTTTCCAGTCATCAACAGTCCAGTGTCTGTGCTGGCGGGCCGAGGCGAGGCATGAAGCTTTGTGTCGTGCAGTCATCAAGGGTACACGAGTTGGCTTTCGACTCCGAAAGCCCTTATCGATGATATTCGTCGAGTGACTCGCACGCTGACACTTGTTGATGGCCCAGCACTGAAATCTGCAGCAATTTGCAGAAGGGTTACACTTCTGTCACGTTGAACAATTCTCTTCAGTAGTCGTTGGTCTCGTAGTTGCAGGCAATTTTTGCGGCCACAGCGATGTCGGACATGTGGTGTTTTACTGGATTCCTGATTTTCACGGTACACTCGTGAAATGGTCGTAGGGGAATATCCTCACTTCATCGCTACCTCTGACGAGGGAACCTCCCCATCGTACCCCCCTCAGATTTAGATATAAGTTGGCACAGTGGATAGGCCTTGAAAAACTAAACACAGATCAATCGAGAAAAATGGAAGAAGTTGTGTGGAACTATGAAAAAATAAGTAAAATATACAAATTGAGTAGTCTATACGAAAGATAAGCAACATCAAGGTTAGTGCGAGCTCAGGAGCGCCGTGGTCCCGTGGTTAGCGTCAGCAGATGCGGAGTGAGAGGTCCTTGGTTCAAGTCCTCCCTCCGGTGGAAAGTTTAATTTTTTATTTTCAGTTTATGTGACAAACTCTTTATGTTTCCATCACTTTTTTGGGAGTAATTATCATATCCACAAGAAAACCTAAATCGGGCAAGGTAGAAGAATCTTTTTACCCATTCGCCAAGTGTACAAATTAGGTGGGTTGACAACATATTCCTGTCATGTGACGCACATGCCGTCACCAGTGTCATATAGAATATATCAGACGTGTTTTCCTGTGCAGGAATCGGTTGACCTGTGACCTTGCGATCAAATGTTTTCGGTGCCTATTGGAGAGGCACGTCTACTAATCGCACGGTTTTGCGGTGCGGTCGCAAAACACACACACTAAACTTATAACAGTGATCAGAGACGTCAAAGAACGAACGGACAGATCATAACTTTGCGAAAATAAGAAATTAAAATTTTAACTCGAGGGCAGACTTGAACCAAGGACCTCTCGTTTCGCAGCTACTCACGCTAACCACAGGACCACGGCGCTCGATGTTGCCTATCTTGTACATGGAGTACTCAGTTTGTATATTTTGCTTATTTTTTTCACGGTTCCACACAACTTCTTCCTGTTTTCTCGATTGATCTATGTTCAGTTTCTCAAGGCCTATCCACTGTGCCAACTTATAACTAAATCTGAGGGGGGTGCGATGGGGAGGTTCCCTTGTGAGATGCTGTGCTCCATCGCTAGTGCGCCGGCTATACCACCACGTTCAAACTCACTTAAATCCTGATAACCTGCCATTGTAGTAGCAGTAAGTGATCCAACAACTGCGCCAGACACTTGTTGTCTTATATAGGCGTTGCTGACCGCAGCGCCGTATTGTCTGTTTACGCATCTCTGCACTTGAAAACGAATGCCCATACCAGTTTCTTTGGCGCTTCAGCGTAGTTGGCAGTGTTAGCTGTTGTGGAGTGTGCTCCGAGCAACATGTTTCGGAGACGGAGGGCTAAACAAAAAGCGGTTGTTATAGTGAAATGTGGAAGAAGAGATTGAAACTCTGAGAAGATAGTGGGTACGAAAATGAAAATGGATTGGTCCAAGAGCCTCCAATTTGCTTCTGAGAGAACTCGCAACTGAAGACAAAAAAATACTGCTTTTCAGCACTGAGAACTTCAGAAAGTTGCTTCAGTTCAATATTAGAAGAAATGTGTAGTAATATACAGTGTACTGAGTGCTCATCTGAGAGAAGCCAAGTCTGCAGAAAGTAAACTGCAGGTCGTGTTGTGCCTTCTTGCTACTGGATGTAGTTTAAGGATCCTGACACACCTCTCGCGACTAGCGAAGTGTACTATTTGTTTATTCCTTCGACGATTTTTTGATGCTTAACGAGGTGCTGGAGGAATTCAAGGTAAGAACTGAAAAATCGTCTGACTTTGGAGAGTTTGTTGAGTTCAGTGACGAACATGTGGTCATGTGTCATTACACCTTGACGTTTCTTGTTCTGAATTTGGTGTACTAGGACAGTGGTTTTCAGCCTTTTTGAATATTCTGGCGACCCCCTCCAACCATAATAAAAGTACGAGGGCAGTTCAATAAGTAATGCAACACATTTTTTTTCTCGGCCAATTTTGGTTGAAAAAAACGGAAATTTCTTGTGGAATATTTTCAAACATTCCCGCTTCGTCTCGTATAGTTTCATTGACTTCCGACTGGTGGCAGCGCTGTACGGAGCTGTTAAAATGGCGTCTGTAACGGATGTGCGTTGCAAACAACGGGCAGCGATCGAGTTTCTTTCGGCGGAAAACCAGGGCATCTCAGATATTCATAGGCGCTTGCAGAATGTCTACGGTGATCTGGCAGTGGACAAAAGCACGGTGAGTCGTTGGGCAAAGTGTGTGTCATCATCGCCGCAAGGTCAAGCGAGACTGTCTGATTTCCCGCGTGCGGGCCGGCCGTGCACAGCTGTGACTCCTGCAATGGCGGAGCGTGCGAACACACTCGTTCGAGATGATCGACGGATCACCATCAAACAACTCAGTGCTCAACTTGACATCTCTGTTGGTAGTGCTGTCACAATTGTTCACCAGTTGGGATATTCAAAGGTTTGTTCCCGCTGGGTCCCTCGTTGTCTAACCGAACACCATAAAGAGCAAAGGAGAACCATCTGTGCGGAATTGCTTGCTCGTCATGTGGCTGAGGGTGACAATTTCTTGTCAAAGATTGTTACAGGCAATGAAACATGGGTTCATCAGTTCGAACCTGAAACAAAACGGCAATCAATGGAGTGGCGCCACACCCACTCCCCTACCAAGAAAAAGTTTAAAGCCATACCCTCAGCTGGTAAAGTCATGGTTACAGTCTTCTGGGACGCTGAAGGGGTTATTCTGTTCGATGTCCTTCCCCATGGTCAAACGATCAACTCTGAAGTGTATTGTGCTACTCTTCAGAAATTGAAGAAACGACTTCAGCGTGTTCGTAGGCACAAAAATCTGAACGAACTTCTCCTTCTTCATAACAACGCAAGACCTCACACAAGTCTTCGCACCCGAGAGGAGCTCACAAAACTTCAGTGGACTGTTCTTCCTCATGCACCCTACAGCCCCGATCTCGCACCGTCGGATTTCCATATGTTTGGCCCAATGAAGGACGCAACCCGTGGGAGGCACTACGCGGATGATGAAGAAGTTATTGATGCAGTACGACGTTGGCTCCGACATCGACCAGTGGAATGGTACCGTGCTGGCATACAGGCCCTCATTTCAAGGTGGCGTTAGGCCGTAGCATTGAATGGAGATTACGTTGAGAAATAGTGTTGTGTAGCTAAAAGATTGGGGAATAACCTGGTGTATTTCAATGCTGAATAAAACAACCCCTGTTTCAGAAAAAAATGTGTTGCATTACTTATTGAACTGCCCTCGTATGTCAGCGATTTCAAAGACAACGTATTTAATTTTGTTTCCATTGATACTATACTGTTCGAGAAATGTGAAAAGAGGTCGCAGTTCTCCGCGGGCAGAGATATACACTCCTGGAAATTGAAATAAGAACACCGTGAATTCATTGTCCCAGGAAGGGGAAACTTTATTGACACATTCCTGGGGTCAGATATATCACATGATCACACTGACAGAACCACAGGCACATAGACACAGGCAACAGAGCATGCACAATGTCGCCACTAGTACAGTGTATATCCACCTTTCGCAGCAATGCAGGCTGCTATTCTCCCATGGAGACGATCGTAGAGATGCTGGATGTAATCCTGTGGAACGGCTTGCCATGCCATTTCCACCTGGCGCCTCAGTTGGACCAGCGTTCGTGCTGGACGTGCATACCGCGTGAGACGACGCTTCATCCAGTCCCAAACATGCTCAATGAGGGACAGATCCGGAGATCTTGCTGGCCAGGGTAGTTGACTTACACCTTCTAGAGCACGTTGGGTGGCACGGGATACATGCGGACGTGCATTGTCATGTTGGAACAGCAAGTTCCCTTGCCGGTCTAGGAATGGTAGAACGATGGGTTCGATGACGGTTTGGATGTACCGTGCCCTATTCAGTGTCCCCTCGACGATCACCAGTGGTGTACGGCCAGTGTAGGAGATCGCTCCCCACACCATGATGCCGGGTGTTGGCCCTGCGTGCCTCGGTCGTATGCAGTCCTGATTGTGGCGCTCACCTGCACGGCGCCAAACACGCATACGACCATCATTGGCACCAAGGCAGAAGCGATTCTCATCGCTGAAGACGACACGTCTCCATTCGTCCCTCCATTCACGCCTGTCGCGACACCACTGGAGGCGGGCTGCACGATGTTAGGTCGTGAGCGGAAAACGGCCTAACGGTGTGCGGGACCGTAGCCCAGCTTCATGGAGACGGTTGCGAATGGTCCTCGCCGATACCCCAGGAGCAACAGTGTCCCTAATTTGCTGGGAAGTGGCGGTGCGGTCCCCTACGGCACTGCGTAGGATCCTACGGTCTTGGCGTGTGGTCCGGTCCCAGGTCGACGGGCACGTGCACCTTCCGCCGACCACTGGCGACAACATCGATGTACTGTGGAGACCTCACGCCCCACGTGTTGAGCAATTCGGCGGTACGTCCACCCGGCCTCCCGCGTGCCCACTATACGCCCTCGCTCAAAGTCCGTCAACTGCACATACGGTTCACGTCCACGCTGTCGCGGCATGCTACCAGTGTTAAAAACTGCGATGGAGCTCCGTATGCCACGGCAAACTGGCTGACACTGACGGCGGCGGTGCACAAATGCTGCGCAGCTAGCGCCATTCGACGGCCAACACCGCGGTTCCTGGTGTGTCCGCTGTGCCGTGCGTGTGATCATTGCTTGTACAGGCCTCTCGCAGTGTCCGGAGCAAGTATGGTGGGTCTGACACACCGGTGTCAATGTGTTCTTTTTTCCATTTCCAGGAGTGTAATTATTGTCTTTGCCGTGGCAGAGACGTTGGGGTGAGAAGGGGTCAGCGGGGGTATAGTCGCTCCTTTTCGGTCACTTCGTTTTGTTAGCGTACGCCAGCAAATACGAACGTGATTTTGTCACGCACTGAGCGAGCATAAAATGGATAAGTTACGCGTGATATGTCACAGCAGATGATTGGCACGTAAACTACGTCGTCAGTAATACACAAGTCGCTTCCACTGCACCGCCGTTCCAGACCGGAAGTTGATATGGTCCTTTCCCTCTCCCTGCAAACCTCTCATAGGTAAATACAGTACTATCAGTACAAGACTTAGTGACTCTCGCCGCCCTAGTTCCATTCCGCAGGAGTGGGAAGATATCGATAGACATCGTGTTGCTACTCACTGCTGCAAGTGTTTGCGTAGTTGAACTCAACGGGTTTAAATTAAATTCGTATTCATTTTTACAAATAAGTACCAGAGCTGAACGTGAACGAATTTGCGAGGTTCTTTCACAAAACCTTGTCATTTCCGTGTGACATCCATGCCATAGCAGATGATCGTCAGGAAACATACGTTACCAGCTATGCTGCAACTGCTTTGTCCTGCGACTAACATGCAATGCTTCGCACTGCGGATACAGGGAGTGTCTCCCATTCTGAGTGCACTTTCGGGGTTGTTGCTTTCTTGACTTGGAGCGTGAGTTGAAGACGAAACCATCGACGTGTGGGGTGGTCCTTGCGCCTCCAGAGCGAATAGCAACGGAAATGATTTTAGTTGGAGAGCGCGTGTTGCTGATCCACAAGAAACAGATGACTGAAAGCGGACAGAAGACAATACTGCGCGCTGTTAAGAAGACAATAGTCTGATTTGATCCATTGTAAATGGTTCTGGAAGCCTGCGACTGTGAAAACAATAGGTTTGTTTATAAATAACTCATCTGCTACCGGTCACGATTTTCTTTATTTTTTTTTCGCACGACGCGTTTCGGGAAATGATTCCCATTTTCAAGTGTTTTGTGTTTGTTACGGCATTCCTATGTGACGTCTATGTGTGAGATTCTGCTTCATTTCGTTGACTTTAAGTTTCCTTATGGTTCATTTGTGCAGGGTCTTACACACACTAAACATCATACACATCGTGTTGTACACTGTTAAACGTCGAAAACATTTTACCCAAACAAAACAGTGACACAGATGTTCTTACAAGTAGTCAACAGAGATGACATTATAGGTCTTCCACAATGTTTTTGTACAGAGTTATTTACCTTAACAACTTGGATCATAATTTACTTATGTCTATTTTATGATTGTGCTTATTTCTATGTGTTACTATTTTTATTGAAGTATACTATCGAAACATCTGAAGAAATTCACTGATTCACTTTCAAGGTTTTCGTTCTACATAAAACGAGGGAGAAGTAACTGTTAAGCAGAATGTAAAATTTGTTAAATGTTATTTTCCCATAGTACATGGAGCAAGAGAAGATATTAAGGATTATTTAATAGGTGTAAGGCATAAATGAGACATGTACTCTGCAGACACTTCAAAAATAATGATTAGTTATCTTGTTTCAAACTCATTCAAACAGGCAAATTAGTAACTGCAGCGGAAGTTGCAATGTTCTGTCAAATGTCTTTTGAATCAGTGGAGTGTGTTTCTAAGCTAAGCTCCAAACCTTTTGATGATTTCGAAGCACCAGAATGATGCGACGTTGGGCAGAGCAAAGTAAACAGCAGTTGCGAAATCATAGTGTGCGACACTGTAAAACAAATAGACGATGATCTTTCAAAGGTTATTTTGGGATAGCTACGTCTGGTAGTAATAACAAAGCCGAGGAAATATTTCCATTAATTAATTCACTTTTTAAGGTTAAGAGGAGGGTCCGGGTTCTGCTTCCCAAATAATGTCCATTTTGAGTCAGTTTAAGAGAAATATCCAGTTTTGTCAGGCAAACATTATGGCAAACCTAACCTTTCTTCACGAATAAGTTGTACTTTGTCACTGAAGCAGTGACATTCGGTTGTTTTCACATATATTTCACCATCGATTAATCTCCAGATAGTTTTCTAATCCTTGGAACGCTAAATATAATAACTATTTCGGTAATGAAGTCGAAGAAGTAATTAAAAACAAACATTAATCTTACGGGATTGAGGTCCGCACCGGCCGCGGTGGTCTAGCGGTTCTAGGCGCTCAGTCTGGAACCGCGCGACTGCTACGGTCGCAGGTTCGAATCCTGCCTCGGGCATGGATGTGTGTGATGTCCTTAGGTTAATTAGGTCTAAGTAGTTCTAAGTTATAGGGGACTGATGACCACAGATGTTAAGTCCCATAGTGCTCAGAGCCATTTGAATCATTTTTTGAGGTCCGCCAGTTACGCAAAACACCGTTTTTCTCAGTACCCAAACATGTTTCGACACCACTGTGCCATCATCAGTGGGTTTTCGTGTTTATTTATTCTTTACATTTGGCGAGCATTAATTTTCTGGACCACTTTGTGTTAATTATTACAGGTAGCTTGTCATGTTTTCGTGTGGCAAGCACTTCCAATTCTCCGCCTCATGCTGAGATGTTGTGATGCACACGTAGTTATAACAAGTATTTTCCACACTACACAAGAACAAACCACAAGCACACTGTGTTCTGGTGTATTGAAAAGCGTTTTACTACGTTATTTGTGGAAAATACTTGTTATAGCTACGTATCCATCACATCATCTCAGCATGATGCGGAGAATGGAAGTGCTTGCCACACGAAAACATGACAAGCTACCTGTATAATTAACACAAAAGTGGTCCATCAAATTCATGTTCACCAAATGTAAAGAATAAATAAAAACGAAAACCCACTGATGATGGCACATGTTTGGATACTGAGAAAAACGGTGTTTTGCGTAACTGGCGGACCTCAAATCCCAAAAATTTTAATTGCAAACACGGCCAATACAAGGAGTTGCAAATCAAAAGATCGATATTAATCATACGACTAGCGTTCTCGCCGCAATGAGCGCTGCTGTCGTTGCAAGTGATAGGCAATAAAAATTTTTAGTAGAGCAGTTAGTTAGTTAGGCCGGCATTACATTATCATATTTCTCTGTCAAATATCTTTGTCCAATATTTTTGTCAAAGATATTTGATGGTGTAATAGGGAAATTTGTCAAATGTTGCCCAATATTTGATCAAATCTAGGGCCTCGCTGTAGATTTGATCAAAGAAGTCGCTTGTCTTCTGTTCACTGCAATGTGACATTTTACCACATGGAGCGCTAGCATAGCTGCATTCTGTCGTCTGAAGTGTTTTTATAAAATACAATTGGTGTGTGCCGACAACTACAAAATTAATTGAGATGTATGAAGCTGATGAGGCGCTTTACAACGTGAGGCACGCTGAATACAAAAATAAATTACGAAGATTGGAGACCTGACCTAACCTAACCCTCCCCTGTAGCAAGGAATCGGAGTGTTACAGTGAGCCTGTCTTCTGCAGATGTAGCAGTTCTTAAGTGAATATTGTGCTTTGTGATATGAGGATACACTTCATTGAGCTCATACAGAAATGTATGCTCATCCATTCTTAAGTAATTGATGTACGACTT
The DNA here is from genome assembly GCF_021461395.2 of Schistocerca americana. Classification (NCBI taxonomy): domain Eukaryota; kingdom Metazoa; phylum Arthropoda; class Insecta; order Orthoptera; family Acrididae; genus Schistocerca; species Schistocerca americana. The sequence continues at coordinate 146,070,748 of NC_060128.1, forward strand.
GACCTCCTTCACTATAAGCTCACGTAACAAGTTTTGTTGAATGCTTTTATCGTGTCGTCGTAAAACCCATGGCTTCACCCAGGTATGTTTCCTGTTTTTCCCCCGCTTCTCTTCCGCATATGCACACAGTGCAATTGTGGTACATGCAACTGCTGCGGTTAATAACAAGTTGTTGTTGTCAACCATCTTGAACTTTGACGAAAACTATGATGACAGTGTAATACCCCTTCTAGCGCTACGTCAAAGATCTTTGTCAAATATATTTGACGGAATATTTGATCACATCTTTGACAAAGAAATTTGATAGTGTAATAACGGTCTTAGTGAGTGTCTAGATTGTGTTACGTTAGACGGCTGTGCCACGCGGGGATGTCGGAAAGCGGGGTTCGGCTACGGCATGTAAACGCAGCGACGACTGGCTGCGGTGTTTGTGCCGGCCACGTGTTCAGGTGGCAGCCGGCGCTCTGGCGTGACCTTGGCGCGTGGGGCCCGTCCGGGGTGGAACGTCACGCCTAGTGCGGCCGCCCGCCGCTCGCGGCAGCACCGCCGGGCCGCGCGCTACTCGCTTGTCTCTCTTTCCCCCCCCCCCCCCCCCCCCCCCCCCCCCCCCCCCGCAGTACAGTTCACTGTCCGCTGCCGCTGCGTAGACGTGCTGGCGTAGCTTATCTCCAGCGTGACGACACGCCTCCGGCACCGTTCTTCCGATAACATTCAGCGTGGAGTAAGTGAAGGAACCGGAAGCTGCCACGGATCCGACTCTTTCGTTACTCCGTTCTGCGCTTTTCGTACATTGGGCTCCATCGTAATAAGACATCGCGAACAGAATGACCTCATCTGTGACGACCAGCATGGCTCCCGAAAGTATCGGTCGCGCGAAAACCATTTCTCGCATGACATCCTGAAAGCCATGGACCGAGGCAGTCTACATATACGGCTGCGTGAACGTCCCTTACTCGACAAACCACAGTGAAGTCAATGGCACAGGGTACTTCGTCAGTGTACGAGTTATTAGGGCTCATTCCCATACCACGTTCGTATGGTGCGCGGGGAGAATGAATGACCTCGCTATCCCTACGGGAGCAGTACGTAGGAGGTTGTAGCATAGACGTAGAGCAGTGGTTCCCAACTTGGGGGTAATCACCCCCTGAAGGGTAAAATGTAATCTTCTGAGGGGTAAAAACAAAATATCGGTCACAAAATTGAACTATTTTTAAGAGATCATTACTATTATCACTATGTCGTTAGACTGTAATACTGATTAAATAAGTTATCATAAATTAAATTTTTTTCTTCAAATGCTTGCATTAGCCCGTAACACAAAGTGTTGGACCGCCACGCACCTTACGGTGGCCTGCGGTGTAGGTATACACAGGTATCTGTAATGAAGTAGTGGCTGAAAAAAGCAGCTCAGGTATTCGATAAGATCTTGACAAGATTCCGTATTTGGTGGGCAGATTGTCAGCTTGCCTTAAATTTTCCAAAGAGTGAAATTTTTCACTTCACAAAATAAGAAAAAATGTGTTATGACAGCAGTGTCAATGAGTAACAATCGCAGTCAGCCAGTTCATACAAATACCTGGGTATAGGAGCATGAAATCGAGTGACGGCATAGGTTCAATCGTGAATAAAGCCAGGGAGGGGGAGGGGGGACACACTTCGTCTTCAGGCCGCAAGTGGCCCATCGGGTCCATCCGACCGCCGTGTCATCATTTGCTAAGGATGCGAATAGGAGGGGCGTGCGGTCAGCACACCGCTCACCCGGTTGTTATGATGGTTTTCTGTGACCGGAGCAGCTACTATCCGGTGGAGTAGCTCCTCAATTGGCATCACGAGGCTGAGTGCATCCCGAAAAATGGCAGCAGCGCATGGCGGCCCGGGTGGTCACCCATCCAAGTGCTGGCCACGCCCGACAGCGCGTAACTTCGGTTATCTGCCGTGAACCGGTGTATCCACTGCGGCAAGGCCGTTGCCGGTTCATGGATAGAGTACTGAGAAAATGCAGTCGCCTACAAAGTAAGTTGGTTAGGAAATAATGGTGCGACGAATCGTAGAATTTTGCTCAAGTATGTGGGTCCTGTTCCGAATGGGGCTAACAAGGGATGCAATTCATTGTAACCTACCCACTATATTTGATTCTGTATTGAAATTTAGCCCAGCTCTACCTCCCACTCTATAAAAGGTATTGTCAAAACTATGTACCCGCAAACTGTTATCCAAGTTACACTAGTAGGCTAACCTTTGGCTAAACAGAAACTAATTTGAGTTGAACTGTAACTGGTTTCAACAAGACTTGTTTTTGTATTATATGCGCAGCTGAAGTAGAAAAATTATCTGGCCTAATCAAAATTTTCACTTACCTCACGTCTTGGCAACACTGTTGCAGATGTCTCGAAAGCACAACAGCAAACAGCAGGCAGGCAGCGGCTAGGCGAGATTTCTGTTTTTAAGTAAATATTCAAACTGTTGCATACATGGTGCAGTGTGGTAATGCGTAATGATAAACAGCAGGATGGGGAGTGTAACTGTTCCTATGAAATGATATTTCAAGACGACTACTTTAGAATGGAATGTGTATTCACAAAGACAGAGTGAAGCTTTGCGTTATATTCATACGTAGCATTGGTCTGAACAGTATTATGCTTCACAAAGTGAACAATGATTTAAGAAGGGTGCAACGTTAACTGAGAATTTCTATAAAGGTCAAACAGCTTATCAGTTGAAATCTTAATGCATGATTCAGTGAAGTGGGGTGATGTTTCTCTCAGCTAGTGGTCAAGTTAACTAGCTGCCAATAATTATTTCTGCAAATTAGGTGCGCAGTGCTGGAATCATACAGAGGCAAAGACTGTGCCACAAGACCAAAGACTGTGTGACAGACGAGTTACGTAACTTGATCTCTTTGATTTGTACATCGATAACATACAAAAATCAAAATGACATGTCCACCTTACATATCCTCCATCTCTCCGACCAGAACTTTTTGGAGGGTGATTTCAGATGGGAATGGAACGTGGACAAAATTCCAAACATCTTGGATATAAACATACAAAACATGTTACAAATACAAAGAGAAAATTGCTTTACAGGAATGTGAGTTAAAGAACTATAAAAATTTACACAAAAAATTCGAGATTATGCGAATTAAGTTATGAGTAGAATTCACCCCATGTTTTATGTGTATGAGAACGTTCTGCACAGGGCTATTTTGAGAGTTAATATGCCACATTAGTATTGAAACAGTATTGGTGATCCACATATATTTTTAGCACACAAGAAGTAGGTTGGAGTGTCTATATCATTCAAGGCCTACATTTCTGAAACACAGTCACATATGGCAGTAGTAATTTGCACGATGGAAGTAGGAGAGAGTGCTTGTCACAAACGACCAACCTTTCTTTACCTCGTTGCAATAATGTCACTGTTGTGGAAGCAGACTCACAGACTCAGTGAGACTAAGCACAGTTCTCAGCTGACCCCCCCCCCCCCCCCCACACACCCATCTACATCTGCATCTGCATGGATACTCTGCAAATCACATTTAAGTGCCTGGCAGAGGGTTCATCGAACCACCTTCACAATTCTCTATTATTCCAATCTCGTATAGCGCGCGGAAAGAATGAACACCTATATCTCTCCGTACGAGCTCTGATTTCCCTTATTTTATATTGGTAATCGTTCCTCCCTATGTAAGTTGGTGTCAACAAAGTATTTTCGCATTCGGAGGAGAAAGTTTGTGATTGGATTTTCGTGAGAAGATTCCGTCGCAACGAAAAACGCCTTTCTTTTAATGATGTCCATCCCAAATCCTGTATCATTTCTGTGACACTCTCTCTCATATTTCGCGATAATACAAAACGTGCTGCCTTTCTTTGAACTTTTTCGATGTACACCGTCAGTCCTGTCTGGTAAGGATCACACACCGCGCTGCAGTATTCTAAAAGAGGACGCACAAGCGTAGTGTAGGCAGTAGGTCTGTTACATTTCCTAAGTGTCCTACCAATGAAACGCAGCCTTTGGTTAGCCTTCCCCACAACATTTTCTGTGTGTTCGTTCCAATTTAAGTTTTTCGTAATTGTAATACCTAGGTATTTAGTTGAATTTACGGCTTTTAGATTAGACTGATTTATCGTCTAACCGAAGTTTGAGTTCCTTTTAGCACTCATGTGGGTGACCTCACACTTTTCGTTATTTGAGGTCAACTTCCACTTTTCGCACCATTCCGATTTTTCTTGTAACGTTTTGCAGTTTGCTTTGATCTTCTGACGACTTTATTAGTCGATAAACTACAGTGTCATCTGCAAACAACCGAAGGCGGCTTCTCAGATTGTCTCCCAAATCGTTTATATAGATAAGGAACAGCAAATGGCCTATAACACTACTTTGGGGAACGCAAGAAATGACTTCTGTTTTACTCGATGACTTTCCGTCAATTACTACGAACTGTGACCTCTCTGACACACACAAACAGTAAAATGTATTAGTATCTGCTTGAAGCAGACTGTAGATCCATTGATAACTTCAAAGTGATCTTGAAATATCGAGGAATTCCTATGAAAATCAGTTGCAGCTTATATTTGTGAAGTATGCCAATATTTGACTGAATATTTCGGTATGTAACCAGTAGACATATTTCTCCTGCCGTGGCAAGTCTCAACCATTTGTGATGAATGGTCAATCAGTTAAAGTTTGTTACATTTACAATATACAATTACCTATATGAAGACAGGAGTAATAAAATTTTACATAGTTGTGCATACGGAAGGTGCATGTAGTGTAGTAATGTCAGACAAGTAAACTATATGGAACAGTGGAATAGTAATAGGCATGATACGAAACAATTATTATATGTGTACAGAATGACCTACAGAAAGGATGAGGAGAACGCAGATTTATAATTAGGAAAAACTTGGAGTAGGGAGTAACCAAGATTCACATCAAAGGATACATTATGCAGCAAGTCAAACAATAGTCCATAATTATGCCTAATATGGCCCATAATTCGCATGCTGTCTGGTTATATTTTATCCTTTAGTTTGTGCACCTGTTAATCATTTTACTCATAATTTCGTCGAGCTTCCAACAAAAACCACTGTTTAATTTCTCTCTTTGTTTCTTTCTGTAAAATATTTTGTCCATTCTTACAGGTTCATATTATTTAGCTCCATAGCCCTGCCTAACCATTTGTCATATTTGCCCTACCTAACCATTTTTCATCTCAAAATCATCTTTGTAACCATTTTTTTGGTTATGTATATGTTATTCCCGTTCTTATCTTTTCCCCTTTGCTTCCTCTTTACACACCTTTCATGACTTCTTACTCATCTTTCATGGCTAATGAGAGCTCCCTATTATACTACACTTAACATAATTATTATGCTAATGGTGCCACATCCTATAGTAACAATTTATACAGAGAATATGCATTATCAAGAAATTCAATGAACGACGTAAGTCTAAGGGGCAAATACAACCTGAAAATTCCTTAAGCTAAAGCACTGCATGTTAATTATGTTGCATCATATGTAACTACAAATATTCAGTTAGTCTACTATGTCACATATGTCAGCAGAAAAATGTTTATAAAAGAATGCCACGACAAAAAAAATAAAGCTGAATAGTAAGAAAAAATCATTAGTAGTTCTTATACCTCCTGCATATTGTTTTTTCCCAACAACTAGACTACTGGACAATGTTGTGATGACATAGTTTCAGACATATGTAGAGTTTATCTGTTACACAAAGAAAAGGCAGATTAGTTTTACAGAGTTCAGTGGAAGATGAATTTTCGCGTGCGTGTAGGTATATACAAATCAGAAAAGAAATCATTTATTAATGTAAACAAGAAAATATACACTAGGACAAAGTCAAGTCAGAAAAGTTCAGTGAGGTACCATATGCAAAAAGTGGCACAGTACAGAGCAGCAGCCGATACAGAGCCACATCTTAGCAAAACATTTTTCATGTAGAAATGGAGACAAAAACGTACACTTCTCGAATTACTGTAAAACTGACGTAATAGTTACATGTTGTGTTGGCCCGATGAAAAATTGACACATTATGTTAATAAAGTATTGAATGATGTGCATCAGATAATTATAAACTCTACGTAAAAGGAACAACTTTGTTGTCTCAAATCACACCACTTCCATTCGCTATTGTTATCTAGCCACGTCTTTTCAAACACTTACCTTTTACGCGTTTAAACACGAAATGCACTCAGATGCCATAAAAAACTGACTTTAACAAGAAATAAGTCCCTATGTCCTAACAATTATTCACACACTCTTTCTCTACATTAATCATCATGATCATTGTCTCATTCTATTTCAGTATGCATCATAACTTTCATCATTGTCTCGTATACCTAACCAACATAAATCGTATTATCCTATTCCAGCATTAATCATATTCGCTGTCTTTGTCATAATATATACTTCATATAATTACCTGCCCTGTCGTCCACTTATTCCTACATAGAGAACACCTCGTAGCTATAAGCATAAATATTACAGTTCAGTAAACACAAAACTTCACTACCTCAAAATACCTATTACACTTTTTTTTCAGACAACACAGTTTCTATCCTAACAGTCTATATATCTGATCAGAAGATGTAGAAAATTTTATGTCTCTGTGTTATTACCGTTTACAACCAGAAATATTTCTCAAGTAACATCACATTGCTGATAACCTGTGTATCCTTTCAGAACTGGTTTTAAAATGTCAATTTTCATTTCATGAAATTTAGAAATTCGTAGCAGTTCGTTCAGTGTACGGGTCGTGGCAGCTAATCGTTCGGTTCATTGGGCGCGCGACGGGAATCGCTCTGTCATGGGTTGTTTATCGCTAACGAACCAGTGCGCTGTAATGCAAGAAATATTTTCGATGTATGTGACATTTAATTTTATCATCTGGGTACCATTTTAGTAAATAGAATTAGTTTGTAATGGTTTGATATGCGAAATAGGATAAAAGTATCTTGATCTTGTGTCCGAGTTATTTCAATTTCGACAACATTGTCGCCTACAATTCTACGAATCGTATAACGTCCGTTATATACAAGAAAGAATTTGTGATTAAGATGGTAGATTTTGCAAGATAAAGGATGAGATTTAACCGGAATTTCCTGTCCAAGCTGTAGCTTTTCGATGTTTAGTTGTCCTTGCTGAGATTTCTTTCTTCTTCCCGCAGCCTTTTAGATGTTGTTTAGCGTTGCATCTACTATTTCCTTATGACGTATTTTTTTAAGCTGGAAATGGTATTAACTCATTTATACGACGGTGGCTGTTGATTTCTTGAGTACAAGTAACGGAGATAATGATGTAGAATCGTGCGGTAAGTCATTGAGGATCTCTTGGAATGTGTGAATGTGTTCGTCTCAATCTGGTGTTGACGATGGCAGCATATTCTGCACAGCTCGTTAAATTTCTCGCATAATGCGTTCTGAAGAATTGGATTGAGGCCAGTAGAGTGAAATAAAAACATGTCTAATTTTGTGACGTCATAAAGTGCGTAACCAAATATGTGAGCGAAATTGTGGACCATTGTCTGAAGCGACTTTGTCAATGTGACCAGCTTCACGTAGAAAATTATTGACAGAGGCTTTGGATCCAGTTTTGGCAGTAGTTTTATGTAAAGGAATGAATGAAACGAATTTTGAAGTCAATTCAGCAGCAACAAAAATGTATGAGAATACATTGAGTGATGACAATAGGTCCTAACAGGTGTACTGCAGCCAATTCTCTTAGTTAATAAGGTGTTATAGGAAATAATGGCGCTCGATATAGCACAATTTGCATTGTGCTAAAACTCTCTGTACTCTTTGCTGCATGTTATTAAGGTAACAAGTTGTACGAAGTATGTGAAAGAATTTTCTCGGACCGAAGTGGGCATAACAGGTGTATATACCAAAAAAGCTTATTTACAAAATCATCGTGTATGCACTCAACCCAAAGCGTCACTATTGCAGTCTTTGTTTTGTCATATCATTTACATTTTACAGTTATCGAGATACGGTCCCTCTCTCAAAGGCTACGTTTTGTATATACAACAAACTGCAGTTTTTCTCCAATCGTTTTCAGAAGTGTTCTTGAAAAAACCATACGAGCACGTGATGAAGTATCCGCGACAACATTTTGAGTGCCAGGAATGTGAACAACATTGAAGTTAAACTCTTGTAAATACAAAGCCCATCGTTTCAAACTATCATGGTTTAGTTTAGATGCTATTACAAACTGGAGTGCTCGATGATCATTGTACACTTATTACGTTTCCAAAATAAGAACGTAAATTTAGAAAATGGCGAAATAATCGCCAATGCTCGGTTACTAAGACACGACCGACAAAGGCTGTACTTCTCTGTTCAGTTACACCATTGTCTTCAAATTCTTGAAATAGATGAGCGACAAGCCCAATTTTCTATGAGTGCTTTAAGCAAAAATCTCGTGATAAATCAAGATGAGCAAGTATTGGCGCATTAAGATGATCATCAAGGTGTTCAGATGTGTGTGAAATCTTATGGGACTTAACTGATAAGGCCATCAGTCCATAAGCATACACACTACTTAACCTAAATTATCCTAAGGACAAACACACACATCCATGCCCGAGGGAGCACTCTAACCTCCGCCGGGACCAGCCGTGATCATCTTTCAAACTTTGAAACTAACTGTGCTTGTTCATCCCGGCGCCATATAGCGTTTTTGCTAGTAAGTTAATATAATTTAGAACTGGCAAGAATTTTGAAACTTAAGAAAGGCAATAAAAATTTTCTAAGCTATGGAAACTTCGAATTTGGCATTTTGTGGATAGAGGGGGGACTGCCGTAATACTTCAGGTTTTTCTGGGTCTTGTTCAATACCTTCTGATGAAATTCTATGGCCAAGAAAGTTCTCTCTCTTTCTTCCAAACTCTGATTTTTCTAAGCTGATAGTGATTCCCTAATCCTCAAGAATGTGCAATAAGCTTCTCGAAATACGCAATAAGCTTCTCGAAATGCGGTTATGCTGCGTCCAAGATTCTTCTGCTGTATCACCAACATAGTGTCTTTTCAACTAGTCGGGTAAAATGGTGGTCAGGCCTCGAATAAAGGCAGCTGATGAGATGTTGAGAAGTAATTTGGGAAACTGGTAGCACAAACCAAAACGTAAGAGAGCATTATATCTTCAATGTGGGGATAACTCTGTTTGCCAAAAACTTGTGTAAGTCTACAGAAGATAAAATTTGCGCACCATAGAAACTTTGCAAGAATTCTTCTAATGTTTGTGGTCTCTCTGTTTCTGTTGAAATAATAGTGTTAATCTGTTTAGAATCCAATACAAGTCTAATCGAGCCATCTTTCTTGTTCACAATGTGTTATGGGCTGTTTATGAATTGACAGCAGGTTCTATGATTCCCTGTTCTAGCATAGACTGAATTTCTGCCTTCACTTTTTCTTTGTAGCAAGCTGGAGTGATGTATAGTTTAACTCAAAACTTATTGTGCTCTTTGACGTGGAATTTGTATTGAAAACGCGTAATAGTTCCTGGGTGATGTATAAAAACAACGGAATGTGTGCACAAAATGTCAAGAAGATCCTTTCTGTCGGTTTCTGTACATAGCTCTATTCTATCCACCTTTTCCTGAATGAGACTCTGTATATCGATTGCCTGATCAATTTCATTGAATTTGCGATGCACTATATGTCAAAAAACATGAACAATTTATTTCTTCTTCTTGTTTCGAGATCCAGTCTTGAAATGTTAATGAAAGTAACTTACCCTCCACTTCCATTCCTACTTCGGCGTCATTGGAATTCAAAACGGCGTTATATTTGTTTAGAAAATCTTTTCCTAATATTATTTCAGTGGACAAGACAGGAAAAATCAAGAAATTCATCGAAAACTTAAAGCCTATGTGATCTACCCTCTCCTTCCTAATTCCATCTATTTTTCACATTAGTCTTCTATGAAGATTTGAGAGGAGCGAAGATTACAGTAAACTTTCTAGTTTACCTAGCTTGTCATGTAGAATTGGCTCCAGTTCTTCATGTCTAGGGGTGTGATTCTTGAAACTGAAAATGTCACATTTTAGATCCTCGCGGTTGGATTGATATAAATAAATTTGAAGACTTGTTGCAGAATTTTTGTTTTTCGTAAATATATTTTTCACGTTTTACGTATATCTTACAGCTTTTTGATTTTTCACATTAACAAAGCCGAAATTACATTTTTCGCACGAAATACAAAAAAAAAAAAACAAAAAAACCGTTCAGTCAGATCAGAGGCAGGCTTACGACTCTCACACTCTGCGGAAATAACAATATTCCAAAGGATTTACAATTTTTCTTATCAAATGAATTTCTACTAGTTTCTGTTACATTATTACTTTCGATTATTATTTCATAAATGAAACCAGAAATAAACTAATTAATAATAGAAATTTTAAGTGTGCCATAATTCGTAATTTCAAATGTTTATAAATTTCTTTTAACTGTACATATCAGAGCTAGTACTTACCGATTATAACATCGAGACAAACATTTTGTAAAGTAATTCATTTTCATAAATTTTAGCGTGAAATATAACATAGTGTGTATAAAATTATATGAGAGTTTTCGGAAAAGCAACTGTGATAATACTGACCTGCCCAAATTTCGAAAAATAATCCTAGTATCGACAACTGCTGTTGAGGGAACGTAATGCTAGAGGAGAATGTCCCGTAACACCTTAACACAAAAAGTCACGTCAACACTTTTTCCAGAAATCGGTTCTTTATATTTTAATCTTACTTAAAGGTAAAGTAGGGCAATCTGTTGTTCTCGTACACTTGTAGAATGCAGTGTCACTGCCCGCAGCTCGTGGTCGTGCGGTAGCGTTCCCGCTTCCCACGCCCGGGTTCCCGGGTTCGATTCCCGGCGGGGTCAGGGATTTTCTCTGCCTCGTGATGGCTGGGTGTTGTGTTATGTCCTTAGGTTCGTTAGGTTTAAGTAGTTCTAAGTTCTAGGGGACTGATGACCATAGATGTTAAGTCCCATAGTGCTCAGAGCCATTTGAACCATTTGCAGTGTCACTGACTACAGAAATAGGGCTACCAGAAACAAGACAGCGGAAAGGGTAATTTTGCCTATTGAAATGTTTATTACTGGATATACTACGGAGTTTTGCTCGTCATCAGTCTCTTGCAGTAAAATGTCTGTACTGTCTTCAAAGCGCACGAAGTTCAAAGTTTCGGCAGCGGCGTGTTTTTTTGTGATCCATAGAAGTACTTGGTGTTGGGATCGCATGTCATTGTCTTGCATTTGTTTCCTCGTCGTTGATTATCTCGTTGATTTGGTGATTTGACTTCAATTATTTTTATCTGTCGCACTGGGCTGCCCCTTCCAGAATTTTGCCACTGTGATTTATGATGTTGACTACTGCGTCTATGTTGGTTGCTATTTGCATAATTGTTGTTTTGCCATGTATTTTGTGAATTTGATCTACCTGAATTGTGCCCATCAAAATTTGCACGATTTCCATTTAAGTTAGTGTACTGTGCTTGATTATTTTGGTTGTCACGATTACGCCTATTCTCATTACCGTAATTCCTGTGATGTCTGTTATATTCATAGTCAGACGCACAGAAGCTGCTTGTATCACAATAATAATTATTCAACCGCGAGAACTGTGCGTCATATGGACGATGTCTGTTATCCCGTCCGTAATTTTCTGTGGTTGTGTTTGTTATGCGAGTTCCCAGAGTTTTTGTTGTTAAGCAGCACAAAAGCATCTCACGCGTCGTAATTTCTGTTTTGTTTGTTTGTTGTCCTCTTTCGTTAAACGGCTGTCGCTGCCCGATTCCAATTTCTGAAGTAATGTGCGATATGCTTCTTAATCATCTTTACATCTGCTGTTCAAAATTACGCGTCGAAAAAGGTCAGTAACTTTGTTAAACAAACGCGAATAAGCTCTGATGGACTGTATGGATTTGGTAAGTACTGATTTCTGCGTACCATGTCTTCAAAGTCTTTTGGTGGGCTAGAGAAGTCAGACTGTTCAAATTTTCGTCAAATTATACTGCTATGTTTTACCCGATCTTGTGTGGCGTGCGACCAAGTAGGCTGGCAAAAATGCTCGGTAGAAATTATTTACGCTTTGGCAATCTCTCACTATTGAGCGCATTATTGCCACAGGTTCATTTTGCAAATAACCGCACAGAAATTGTAATTCGTGTTCAAGTCGCCAATTTGGTGGTTACGACGAACTTTCATATTTTTTCCTGTTGTGCCAAACATGATGAAATACTATTCCTAGGAATACAATGACCAAACAAACAAAAATAAAATCTTAACTAATGTGCACGCAAATATTCAACAATGAATGAAATGCACTCGAAACCTGTACTAATATGTCAACTGTTTATGTAATAAAGTAATCGATAATCGTCACACGATACAAAATTTCACAAAGTGGACGTAAAATTTTAAATGAATTGACTGAAAAAGAAGTACAACATTAGTAAAATTAACGCAGCGCTATTTTTTCCTTTCGGGAAAACCGTCCGTATCTGACTACGTATTACCAAAAGAACCAACAAACTACCGTGGCAGGAAAGATCGACATATCATGTAACCTCCCCACTATATTTGTTTCTATATGAAATTTAGCCCAACTTTACCTCCCAATTTATAAAAGGTCTACGTGTTACCAAAATTATGTACCCACACACTGTTATCCAACTTAAACTCGTATGCTAAACTTTGGCTAAACAGAGCCTAATTTGAATTGAACTGGTCTCAACACAGCTTGTTTTTATATTAAATGCGCAACTGAAGTAAAACAGTTATCTAATCAAAATTTCCTCGTACCTTGTGTCTTGACAACTTTGTTGCAGATTTCTCGAAAGCACAACAGCAAACAGGCAGCGGCTAGACTAGACTTCTATTTTTAAATAAATACTCACGTTGTTGCATACCACATGGATGGCATAATGTGATAATGCGAAATGATAAACAGTAGGATGGGCAGAGTAACTGTTCCTATGAAATGGCATTGCAAGAGAACGATTTTAGAATGGAGTATGTATTCAAAAAGATAGAGTAAAACTTTTCGTGATTTTCACACACAACATTGGTCTGAACGATGCATAACAAAGTGAACAGTGATTTAAAAAAGGTCAATGTTAACAGAGAAATTCTATAAAAAATCAAATAGCTGAATCAAAAACCTAATGCATGATTCTGGGAAGTGGGATGATGTTTCTTTCAGCTCTGAGCGGGCGAACGAAGTTAACTAGCTGCCAATAATAATTTCTACAAATTTGGTTTGCAGTGCTGCAGTCTTACCTCAAACTACTTCTACAGCTACATGGTTACTCTGTAGTTCACACTTTAGTCCTTGGCAGAGGGTTCATCGAACCATTTTCATACTACTTCTCTACCATTCCACTTCGAATGGCGCGTGGGAAAAAGGAACACCTAAATCTTTCCGTTCGAGCTCTGGTTTATTTTATTATGATGATCATTTCTCCCTACGTAGGTGGGTGTCAACAAAATATTTTCGCATTCGGAAGAGAAAGTTGGTGACTGAAATTTCGTAAATAGATCTCGCCGCAAAAGAAAGCCTACCTGGTAAGGATCCCATACCGCGCAGCAATATTCCAGCAGAGGACGGACAAGTGTAATGTAGGCTGTCACTTCAGTGGTTTTGTCGCATCTTCTGAGTGTTCTGCCAACAAAGCGCAGTCTTTGTTCCTCCTTCCCTACAATACTATCTATGTGGTCTTTCCAATTTAAGTTGCTAGTAATTGTAATTCCTAGGTATTTAGTCGAATTGACAGCCCTTAGATTTGTGCGATTTATCGTGTACCCAAAATTTATCGGATTTCTTTTACTACCCATGTAGATGACCTCACACGTTTCTTTGTTTATTTCCAGTTACCACTTTTCGCACCATATAGAAATTCTCTCTAGATCATTTTGTAATGGAAACTGATCGTCTGATGATTTTAGTAGACGGTAAATTACAGCGTCATCTGTAAACAGTCTAAGGGGGCTGCTCACATTATCACCAAGATCATTTACATAAATCAGAAACAGCAGAGGGCCTATAACACTACCTTGCGGAACGCCAGATATCACTTCTGTTCTACTCGACGATTTACCTTCTATCACTACGAACTGTTACCTCTCTGAGAGGAAACCACAAATCCAGTCTCACAATTTCCTTTCTGAACACGGTTTGCGCCTCTTTAAAAATTTCAGCAGAATTTATCTCCGGCTTTAGCCAGCTATATGTTCCTATAACGATTTCAGCTTCAGTGCTTACTATCAGCGCTTGAAGCTCTGGTACTTTTCCAACACAGCTACGACAATTTACAACTGCAATACCGACTGTTGCTTGGTCGATTCCCGTCGTTTCTTTGTCCTGTACCCTTTGAGACTGGAGCCCTTTTTGATCTTTCCCGAGACTGTGTAACCTAAAAAAACCGCCCAGTCCACGCCACACAGCCCCTGCTACCCGTGCAGTCGCCTCCTGTGCGTAGTGGACACCTGACCTATTTAGCGGAACCCGAAACCCCACCACCCTATGGCGCAAGTCGAGGAATCTGCAGCCTACACGGTCGCAGAACCGTCTGAGCCTCTGCTTCAGACCCTCCGCTCGGCTCTTTACCAAAGTTCCGCAATCGGTCCTGTCGACGATGCTGCAGATGGTGAGCTGTGCCTTCATCTCGCTGGCAAGACTGGCCGTCTTCACCAAGTCAGATAGCCGCCAGAGCCCAGAGAGAATCTCTTCCGATCCATAGCGACACACCTCATTAGTGCCGACATGAGCCACCACCTGCAGTTGGCTGCACCCTCTACCCTCCATGGCATCCGGAAGGACCCTTTCCACATCTTGGATGACTCCCCCCGGTATGCACAAGGAGTGCACATTGGCTTTCTTCCCGTCCTTAGCTGCCTTACTCCTAAGGGGCTCCATCACCCACCTAACATTGGAGCTCCCTCTGCGCTTGTCCGGACCTCTCAGGAAGACCGGCCACTGCCGCAACAGGCGAGGCCGCCCTGTCTCAGGAGTACTTTCAGCAGTGGGCAGTATCTCAAACCTGTTACAGAGACGTAAGGGTACAGCCTTGCGGCCAGCACAAACTTTAGCCTTCCGCCCAGGGATTCGCGACCCCGCCACGGTTCGCCAATCGCCGTCAGGCAACTGTCGACCGGCAGGGACGTCCGAATCCGAGGGCGCAGTGGCATCAGAGATCCCAGGCGATGCTACAGGTTCCAGAGGCGCCAAAGCGCTCGCCTCGGGTGTCCCAATGTCACCGCGGCCCAGGGCAACAGCCTGGAGCCTGTCGACCACGGCCAACACAGCTTCCAGCTGTTTATTTTATTTGTGAATTAAACTATACAAGTACCCAAAAACACGCAAACAAATTAAGAATTAAACTATGAAACAAATAAGTGAGCCAAGACTGCGACTTGTTGCTGGCTGCTACTTATCCAACACAAGTGCTGCAACACGACATGGCCTGCACTCGACTAATATCTGAAGTAGGGTTGGAGGGAACTGACACCATGAATCCTGCAGGACTGTCCATAAATCCGTTAGAGTACGAGGGGATTGAGATCTCTTCTGAACACCACGTTTCAAGCTATCCCAGATATGCTGAATAATTTCCATGTCTGGGGAGTCTGGCGACCAGCGGAAGTGTTTAAACTCGGAAGTGTGTTCCTGGAGCCACTCTATACTAATTCTGGACGTATGGGATGTTGCATTGTCCTGATGGAATTGCCCAAGTCTGTGGGAATGCACAGTGGACATGAATGGATCCAGATGATCAGGTATGTGTCAACTGTCAGAATCTTATCTAGACGTATCAGGAGTCCCGTATCACTCCATCTGCACATGTCCCACACCATTACAGTCCCTTGCTGACATGCAGGGTCTATGGATTCATGAGGTTGTCTCCATACCCGTACACGTCCATCCGCCCGATACAATTTGAAACGAGACTCGTCCGGCCAGGCAACATGTTTCCAGTCACCAACAGTCCAATGTCGGTGTTGGCGGGGCCAGGCGAGGCTTAAAGCTTTGTGTCTTGCAGTCATCAAGGGTGCACGAGTGCGGCTCCGAAAGGTCATATAGATGTTTCGTTGAATTGTTCGGCAGCATTGAAATCTGCAGCAATTTCCGGAAGGGTTGCATTTCTGTCACGTTTAACGATTGTCTTCAGTCGGACCCGTTCTTGCTGGATCTTTTCCCGGGCGCAGCGATGTCTGAGATTAGATGTTTTACCGGATTCCTGATATTCACGGCTCACTCGGGAGATGGTCGTACGGGAAAATCGCCACTTCATCGCTACCTCGGAGATGCTTTGTCGCATCGCTCGTGCGCCGACTGTAACACCACGTTCAAACTCATTATAATCTTGATAACCTGCCTTTGCAGGAGCAGTAACCGATCTAACAACTGCGCTAGACTCTTGTAGTGTTATATAGGCGTTGCCGGCCGCAGTGCCGTATTCTGCCTGTTTACATATCTCTGTATTTGAATACCCATGCCTATACCAGTTTCTTTGGAGCTTCAGTGTAGTTACAAACTACGGCATAGCTATTTTCTGCATGACCCGCCGAAGTGTTGGAACATTGGTACTGTCGATGACCTCCTGAATGGCTGTTTTCAGCTCAGGAATAGTTTTGTGGTTATTGCTTTACACCTTGTCTTTAATGTAGTCCCAAAAAAGGAGTCGCATGTGTTCAGATCCGGCGGCCAATGGTGTCCCATGTCAGTGGCTTCTGGGTGAGCCAGTATGCGGTCCCCAAAGTGCTTCTCCAGGACTTCAAACTCTCTCCTGCTTCGATGGGGTCGAGCTGCTCCGTCTAGCATGAACCATATCATATCGAAATTAGGGTCACTTTGGATAATGGGGACAAAACCATCCTCCTAAACATTCACGTACCGTTCGGTAGGCACCGTGTCATCATGGAATATGACAGATTATTCCGTGACAGGACATTGCACACAACACAGTCACCCGTTGAGGGTGAAGAGACTTTTTGATCGCGAAATACAGATTCTCAGCCCCCAAATGCGCCAATTTTGCTTATTGACGAACCTATCCAAATAAAAAATGGTTCAAATGGCTCTGAGAACTATGGGACTTAACATCTGAGGTCATCAGTCCCCTAGAACTTAGAACTACTTAAACCTAACTAACCCAAGGACATCACATATATCCATGCCCGAGGCAGGATTCGAACCTGCGACCGTAGCGGTCTCGCGGTTCCAGACTGAAGCGCCTAGAACCGCACGGCCACACCATCCAAATAAAAGTGGGCTTCTTCGCTAAACCAAACAATACAGGCGCATACTAATTCCCATGTCGGCGCCAGTTCGAACGTTCTAACGCAAACCGTTCAGAAGTTACGGCTCCTTTATGTCATATAGTTCCATAACTGTCACCACGTATATAGTCTGTAGCCGTCCGAATTTTATGAGAGTATCGTACGAGAAGTTCAATAAGTAAAGATATTTTCGAGATTTTTGGTAACAGCGTTTCGACGGCTGATGTGACCGTGCGGTTCTAGGCGTTTCGCCGGCCGCGGTGGTCTAGCGGTTCTGGCGCTGCAGTCCGGAACCGCGGGACTGCTACGGTCGCAGGTTCGAATCCTGCCTTGGGCATGGGTGTGTGTGATGTCCTTAGGTTAGTTAGGTTTAAGTAGTTCTAAGTTCTAGGGGACTTATGACCTAAGATGTTGAGTCCCATAGTGCTCCGAGCCATTTAACATTTTTTTCTAGGCGTTTCAGCCCGGAACCGCGCTGCTGCTACGGTCGCAGGTTCGAATCCTGCCTCGGGCATGGATGTGTGTGATGTCCTTAGGTTAGTTAGGTTTAAGTAGTTCTAAGTCTAGGGGACTGATGACCTCAGATGTTAAGTCCCCTAGCGCTCAGAGCCATTTGATTTGAACAGCGTTTCCTTGTTATATATAACATAAATATTTATATGCAGTGAATACTTCAAAATTGTGTAGCCTCTTTTCGTCCGGACGTTTTTTAGACTATCGTGTAAAAACTTGAAGTAAATGGGTCAAGAATTTTCGGAAAGATTTGCTAAAAACCTTTCCCCTTTATGTAGCATATATTTATTTATGTACCATACTGCATTTTGCATCATAAACTGTTTTCGAACTTTACGAATTACCTCGAGGAAAAAGATGTGTTGACACATAGCCAACACACATTCGAAGAAAATGATTTTATCTGATGTCCCATATGATCATACTTCTGGTAATAAACGTAGGTGTGGTACTGAGTCGAATCCTTTTCGGAAGTCAAGAAATATTATATCTGCTTGATTTTCGGGATGTGATGTGAGGAAAGTGCGAGGTGGGATTCTTTGGCATCAGTTACGTGTGAGGAACCCACGTCATTCTGCCTGAAATGTATGTTTCAGCACAGATGACGTTCTACCACGAATTAGACGTCTGTGAGGGTGGACCGTCATTTTGTGGGGCTCCTCTGCTACCCTTGCAGACTGTTGTGATCAGTGCTCCCTGCCAACTACCGAGAAACTGAGCTGTAGGTTGGGTGTAATGGTACACGGCGCAGCCGTAGTGTTCCATTGCGAGCCCGACTGCAGCCGGGCGCAGACACGCACACACCTCGCCAGGGCGACGATTGGAAAATTACCCTCGGTCACAGACGCCTTGAGGGCACCTTTGATCCGGTCTATGAACGTCTCTCGCGCTGTCCGACGCTCCCTGTCCCAGACTCAACGCTTCCCATGTCGCTCACGTCCCCGAAAGCGTTCGCCCATTTCCCCGCGGAAATATGCACCCCTGCTTCGGAATGGCGTGTTACACATTTACCACTACTAATCTTATCTGATAATACAATTATAAATCTTGTTGTTGTCGTGGTCGTCAGTCCAGAGACTGGTTTGATGCAGCGCGCCATGCTACTCTATCCTGTGCAAGCCTCTTCATCTCCGAATAACTACTGCAACCTACATCCTTCTGAATCTATTTAGTGTATTCATCTCTTGTCCACGCTGCCCTCCAATACTGAGCTGGTGATCCCTTGATGCCTCAGAACATGCCCTACCAACCGGTCCCTTCTAGTCGAGCTGTGCCACAAATTTCCCTTCTCTCCAATTCTAATCAATACCTCCTCATTAGTTATGTGATCTACCCACCTAATCTTCAGCATTCTTCTGTAGCACCACATTTCGAAAGCTTCTATTCTCTTCTTGTCTAAACTATTTATCGTCCACGTTTCACTTCGATACATGGCTACACTCCATACAAATACTTTCAGAAACGACTTCCTGACACTTAAATCTATACTCGATGTTAACAAACTTCTCTTCTTCAGAAACGCTTTCCTTGCCACTGCCCGTCTACATTTTATATCCTCTCTACTTCGAAAATCATCGGTTATTTCGCTCCCCAAGTAGCAAAACTAATTTACTACTTTAAGTGTCTCATTTCCTAACCTAATTCCCGCAGCATCACCCGATTTAATTCGACTACAGTCCATCATCCTAGTTTTGCTTTTTTTGGTGTTCATCTCATATCCTCCTTTCAAGACACTGTCCACTCCGTTCAATTGCTCTTCCAGGTCCTTTGCTGTCTCTGACAGAATTACAATGTCATCGGCGAACCTCAAAGTTATTTCTTCTCCATGGATTTTAATTCCTACTCCGAATTTTTCTTTTATTTCCTTTACTGCTTGCTCAATATACAGATTGAATAACATCGGGGAGAGACTACAACCCTGTTTCACTCCCTTCCCAACCACTGCTTCCCTTCCATGCCCCTTGACTCTTGTAACTGCCATCTAGTTTCTGTACAAACTGTAAACAGCCTTTCGCTCCCTGTATTTTATCCCTGCCACCTTCAGAATTTGAAAGAGAGTATTCCAGTCAACATTGTCAAAAGCTTTCTATAAGTCTACAAATGCTAGAAACGTAGGTTTGCCTTTTCTTAATCTATTTTCTAAGATAAGTCGTAGGGTCAGTATTGCCTCACGTGTTCCAACATTTCTACGGAATCCAAACTGATCTTCCCCGAGGTCGGCTTCTACCAGTTTTTCCATTCGTCTGTAGAGAATACGCGTTAGTATTTTGCATCCGTGACTTATGAAACTGACAGTTTGGTAATCTTCACGTCTGTCAACACCTGCATTCCTTGGGGTTGGAATTATTTTATTCTTGAAGTCTGAGGGTATTCGCCTGTCTCATACATCTTGGTCACCAGATGGTAGAGTTTTGTTAGGAAATCTTAAAAGTTTAAAAAACCTCAATAAAAGAAACCTGTAAAAAAAGTAATATGTATTGCTTTGAAAGTCTCTTCGGGTTTTGCGGCCGGATTTAAAATCAAACCCAGCGAAGTGGCACAGTAGTTAGCACACTGGACTCGCATTCGGGAGGTCGACGGTTCAGTCCCGCGTCCGGCCATCCTGACTTAGGTTTTCCGTGATTTCCCTAAATCGCTTCAGGCAAATGCCGGGATGGTTCCTTTGACAGGCCACGGCTGACTTCCTTCCCTAATCCAGTGAGACCGATGACCTCGCTGTTTGGTTTCTCCCCCCAAATCAATCCAATCGAATCCTAAAATCAACTCGATTCATTATTTCGGCGATCTAACAGTTCGCCATCTTCAGAAGAGCGCCGATGTTGACAAGGGAAACTACCCATCGCAGACCCCCTCCTCTCTCCCCCTCTCAGATTTAATGGTAAGATATCCCAGTCGATAGCCCGTCAATAAATAAACACAGGTAAAGCATGAAGACGCGAAGAAGGTGTACTACTGAACTCTTAAAATAAGAAGGCAGAATGGAAATAGTGAACGGTCCAAAAACAGTAAGTGCAATAAGGAGCAGCCTAACAGCGATGGCGTCGTAGATACGTGGCCATCGTGATGGATTGCCAAGTGGGCGACCCGTGTTCGAAGCTCCCTCGTGCCATTTATTTATTTATTTATTTATTTATTTTTGCAGCATTCTGAACCGTCTGTCCGGTCATTGAAATGTTTGTTCTCTTTCTGTAGTCTTGGCAGTTTTATTCATATGACTGGTTTCGGTTCATCTAGAACCATCTTCAGATCTGATATTTCGGTTACAGGAGTAACCCGTCCAAATCACATGTGACGCAGCATGTGAAAGTTGGACGGGCTACTCCTGTAACCGAAATATCAGATATGAAGATGGTTCTAGATGAACCGAAACCAGTCATATGAATAAAAATTTTGCAATCAAGACGGATTATAAGTAACATTTTAAAATCACTGGTTGCGGCTATGCTATCAGACATTATGTCTGTTTTTGCATAGTCTTGGCAGTTGTCACTATACATTGGTCATTGACATGGAGTCATGTGGTAAGAATACGTTACCGTCGCAAGTAAACGAGATGAATAGTGACAGCAGCCGGGATACCACATAGACGCCTCACAGAAATGAAAAGACCAAATAAACGGGTGTGAGCTATGTTACAACAAAGGAATTCAAGCGTCAAGACTTCTAAAACGGTTCGTAACTTCAAAAACGTTAAAAACATATATTTTGACATAACACAGAGAAACTGTGTGATTGTGAAACTGTTGCGTTCATTTGTTGCAGCTTATATGACAAACTATTAAGATTTCATCATTTCCTTGGAATGATCACATTCACGTTCTTACGAACACCTATAACGGGCAAGGAGGCATATCTCACTCACTTACCAGTAGTCCAAATTAGGTGCGTCGATAAAAGATTCCTATCGTATGTCACTAATGCCGTGTGTGATACACCAGACGTGTTTTCCAGTGGAGGATTTGTTTAACTTGTCGCCTTGCCATCAAAAGTTTGCGGATCCCATTCTAAAGCCTCTTCCTTTCGGCTGCTAATAGTATAGTTGTGCAGAATCAACGGTTATTATTGGTCCCTACCTTACACCTCGCTGTTGCAAACTCAAGTTACACCACGACACAGACACAAATTTGGATACAACGAACAGAAGAAGAAGAAGAAGAAAGGGGAAAAAAAGGTGAGTTTCCCTTGTGAGTCCCGCTTTGAACTGGTCAGCAGCAGCGTTCTTTTCAAGATGACGAAGTTGGATCGCCAAAATATTCTGAATCGATTTGATTTTAGGATCCGGCAGCAAACCCGAAGAGACTAAGACCTATTACGCCAAGAAAACCTATGAAGTCACAATATGTATTGCCCTTTTACGTTTGATAATATAAGCAGTAGTATTTTGAAACTTCCTGGCAGATTAAAACTGTGTGCCGGACCGAGACTCGAACTCGGGACCTTTGTCTTTGCAGGAGAGCTTCTGTAAAGTTTGGAAGGTAGGAGACGAGGTACTGGCAGAAGTAAAGCTTTGAGGACGGGGCGTGAGTCGTACTTGGGTAGCTCAGTTGGTAGAGCACTTGCCCGCGAAAGGCAAAGGTCCCGAGTTCGAGTCTCGGTCCGGCACACAGTTTTAATCTGCCAGGAAGTTTCATATTAGCGCACACTCCGCTGTAGAGTGAAAATCTCATTCTGCAGTAGTATTTGGTCCAAGCGTCGTCGCGCCAGGGGACGGCCGACTAAATAAAAAATAAAACTCATTCAAAAGAGAAGTCAACAGCATCTGTCCTTTCATTATTGCTGGGTTTTATAGCCACTTCTGTTTGCCGTCATCTCTTCCAGACCTGCGCGTGCTGCATCGACACCACAGAATAGCTAGTGAAGTTGTAATTACTTATTATAAAAAATATGAAAAACAGTTCGTCTTTAAATAGACTAATTTTGTTACTATTTTATGTCATATTTGTACATAATTACGTACCAACGTATTTTCACACATTAATCTGTCTTACAAAGCCTGGAGCGATTTGGTGACAGCATACTAGCCCACACTTCATTAAATCGCGAGCGCGAATCGGAGTAAATTCATTTAGGACTAAGATTCAACGATTTGATATTGTTGTTTTGTTATTTATGTACGTTGCCTCCACAGCTTACTTGTATTTAACTTCCATGCTTCGTCATATTTAGGTTATTCACTTATTTTATTTACTTAGCGGTCACCCGACGCAACGATGTCTGGATCAAAATATTACTATTTGTCGGTCTTTCATTTTTTAATTTAAGTTTTATTTCATGCATATGATCGACACTCTGCCCCCACATTCGCACAAATACTTTGAGGGACGAAAGACCAAATTGCGATGAGAGATTTTTTCACCTAGGTGATTTACGTGCTTATTTTTTTAATTTACGCATATATTCAGTGATCATGTTTTAGTATATATGTAGTTAATTAAGGTAGGTAACGCAAGGAAAATGCAATGGCGATAATTCTAAAGTGGGAAGAATGGGGGCTGTCATTGCGCTCTCTTGCAATAGGCTGCCTTAACTATTAGGGCAAAGTCATTTGATTTAATAATAAATTGTAGACCTCAGAACTACAAAAAATCTACGAGAGCATATGTTTATCTTTTACAGTTGAGTCACTGTCATCCTTTTCCTGCTTATATGTGCTGAAACGGGCGACTTCAAAAGAGAAAATTCATCATTGTTGATCAACCGTAATAGAGAAACATATGTTTTCGCGGACATTTGTTTGGATCATTTTGAGTTCTACGGTCTGGTACGACGTAACGTGAGGCGGCTCTTATGTATTGCTTTGAGTATATCAAGAGAGCGCGCTGGCGAAAAATATTTTTACTTAATTTAGCTGATGAAATTTAAATGGCTGAACAGGCTTTCATGGAACATCGTTAAGAACCATCCCTATCAAACCAACCGTCAAATTAAAAAAAAAAAGCACATTAAAATTTGACCATTCTTTTGGGAGCTAAGCACGCGTTAAACTTATAACACGCCTCTGTCGGGAGTTTAAATACCTACTTGATTTTCTTTTCGTGGTCTTCTGTCCAAGTACTGCTTTGATACAGCCCTCTCTCCGGTATCTACATAACTATTGCGACATTCGAGGAACGTTCAATAAGTAATGGAGCACATTTTTATCCTCGGCCAATTTCGGTTGAAAAAATGCGTAATTTGTTGTGGGACATCGTGGAATATTCCTGCTACAGCCTGTATAGTTTCATTAAGTTCCGGTTGGTGGCAACGTTATACGTAGCCTTCAAATTGACGCCTGTAACGGAGGTGCGTACCAGGCAGTGTGTGAAACTTCCCCCTTTGTATGTAAAAAAATGATAGCGCTGGAAAAACTCTTACGTTATTTGATTTTCAAGCAGCTGAGCAAAACTCAACGTACTCAGACACTTTTCTCTTTACTTATTCTGATCATCACTAAACTGACACAATATTTTAACGCAATGCAATCTGACTTTCAATAAGCCCTACAAAAGAGTAGCCCTGACTAACAATAACCTATACCTCTCATGAATAACTTACCTCACAAAAATCTTCGTTTCTCGAACTACTCCAATACAGCGGCGCCAATACTGCCAGCTAAGTAAAAGATTCTAACTACTGGAGGCACTAACCACTGATAGGCATATAGTTAGCAAATGAAAGATTTTGATAGAGAACAAACAATGTATTTACCTTAATAATGTTCAAAAGTCATTATATTTGTGACATCCAGTTAAACAAATTTCCTTTTTCTGACGGACACACATCCGGATCGTCCGCCCATAGTAACCTCTCAAAACTCTGGAACCTCTCTCCCCACATCCACCTGCAACTCCACAACGCTGTGGGCTGTTCACATCCAACTGCCCAACACTACACAAGCGAATATTCCAACAATCAGTCCAACCAGCCACAGACCGCAAATAGCGCAGTCAGCGATTTTCATACAGAGCACTACGTGGCGTTACCAACATAAAAACCTAAAAGTGGTTGAAATGCCTCTGAGCGCTATGGGACTGAACATCTGAGGTCATCATTCCCCTAGAACGTAGAACTACTTAAAGCTAACTAACCTAAGGACATCACACACATCCATGCCCGAGGCTGGATTCGAACCTGCGACCGTAGCAGGCGCGCGGTTCCGCACTGAAGCGCCTAGAACCGCTCGGCCACGTGGCCGGCATAAAAACCTAAACAGCCTAATTACAAGAGCTGTGATTGGGTTTCTTTTGGCAGAAAACGAGAGAATCACAGATATTCATTTGCGCTTTCAGAATTTCTACGAAGCACGAAGAAGCACGATGAGTTGTTGGGCGAGCCCCTACGATCTCCCGCGTGCCAGATGTGCTACCCTTGCACTAAGCAATATTCTATGTATTGTCTAAATTGTTTAAACAATATTCCGTACACTGCATTGGTATGTCGACGAAATTCCATGCCCCGTTTTGTTCCCCTTCATGGCACGCCGTCCTGGGCTTGCATTCCAGCAAGATAATGCCCGCTCTGACAGGCCGAGAGTTTCAACTTCTTGCCTTCGTGATTGCCAAACCCTGCCTTGGCAAGCAAGGTCGCCTGATTTCTACGTCTACATGGATACTTCGCAAATCACACTTAAGCGCCTGGCAGAGGTTTCATCGAACCACCTTCACACTAATTCTCTATTATTCTAATCCCGTACAACGCGCGGAAAAAACGAACTCCTATATCTTCCCGTGCGAAATCTTATTTCCCTTATTTTATTATTATGATCGTTTTTCCCTTTGTAGGTCGGCGTCAACAAAATATTTTCTCATTCAGAGGATAATAATAATAATAATAATAATAATAATGAGCGTATGGCATTGGTGGCCGGGAGACCCCTCGCGGGGCGGTTCGGCTGCCGCTCCACAAGTTCTTTAACGCCACTACGGCGACTTGAGAGTCAATGAGGATGAAATGATAATGAAATACACACAACACCCAGTCATCTCGAGGCAGAGAAGATCCCTGACCCCGCCGGGAATCGAACCCGGGACCCCGTGCGCGGGAAGCTAGAGCGCTACCGCAAGACCACGACCCGCGGATACAATCGGAGGAGGAAGTTGGTGATTGAAATATCGTGAGAAGATTCCGCCGCAGCGAAAAACGCCTTTGTTTTACTGATGGCCACCCCAAATCCTGTATCATGTCCTTGACACACTCTCCCCTATTTCACAAAACGTGCTGCTCTTTTTTGAACGTTTTCGAGTTGCTCCGTCAGTCCTATCTGGTAAGGATCCCACACCGCGCAACAGTATTCTAAAAGAGGACGGAGAAGCATAGTGTAGGCAGTCCCTTTAGCAGATCTGTTATGTTTTGTGAGTGTCCTGCCAATAAATCGCAGTCTTTGGTTAGCTTTCCTCACAACATTTTCCATGTGTTCTGTCCAATTTAACTTAAATAGGTATTTAGTTGAATTTACGGCTTTTAGATTTGACTGATTTATCATGTAATCGAAGTTTAACGGATTCCTTTTTAGCGTCCATGTGGGTGACCTCACACTTTTCGTTATTTATGGTCAACTGCCAGTTTTTGCACCATACTGATTTCTTTTATAAATCGTTTTGCAATTTGTTTTGATCTTCTGATGACTACTGGTCGATAAACGACAGCATCATCTGCAAATAACCGAAGACGGCTGCTGAAATTATCTCCTAAATCGTTCATATAGATAAGGAACAGCAAAGGGCCTATAACACTCCGTTGGGAAACGCCAGAAATCGCTTGTCTGTCACTCGATGACTTTCCGTCAGTTACTACGAACTGTGACACCTCTGACAGGAAATCACGAATCCAGTCATTACTGAGACGATATTTCATAAGCACGCAATTTCTCTACAAGTCGCTCCCTCTCCAAATGAGAATACGAGGGCTATCCACAAAGTAAATTACGTTTTGGAATTAAAAATAAATAAAGTATTGGAAAATTTGTTTTATTACATACAGATGAAAGCCGCACTTAAATACTACTTTTCTACATAGTTGCCATTTAAATTAAGGCACTTATCGTAGCGATGGACGAGCTTGGAAATTCCTTCGTCGTAAAATTCGGCCGCCTGCGCCTTCAACCACGTGGTTACCTCTTCTTTTGCGACAGAAAAGGTGTGACTTTTGTGGATTTCCTGGAAAGAGGCACTACAATAAACTCTCAAAGGTATTGCCAAACTCTGCACAACCTCTGAAGAGCAATACAAAACAAGCGCAGGGGAAAGTTGGGCTCAAAGATCTTGCCGATTCACGACAACGCACGGGCCCACACGGCAAATGCCACTCGTGAAGTTCTCGAATCTTTAAAGTGGGAGTTGTTTCCTCATCCGCCGTACAGTCCCGACCTGGCACCGAGCGACTTCCACTTATTCCCAACAATGAAGAAGTGGTTGGCTACGCAGCGTTTTGATGACGACGCACAGCTTCAAGAAAGAGTAACCACGTGGTTGAAGGCGCAGGCGGCCAAATTTTACGACGAAGGCATTTCCAAGCTCGTCCATCGCTACGATAAGTGCCTTAATTTAAATGGCAACTATGTAGAAAAGTAGTATTTAAGTGTGGCTTTCATCTGTATATAATAAAAAAAAATCCAATACTGTATTTATTTTTAATTCCAAAACGTAATGTACTTTGTGGATAGCCCTCGTATTTGGAGGATTATGGGCAAGGCCCTACAACCAGCTCGGGATGTTAGACGACCTAACGCGCTAACTGGACAGAATTTGGCGCGATGTCCCTCAGGATATCCAACAACTCCATCAATCAATGGCAAGCCATATAACTGCTTGCACAAAGGCCAGAGATGGACCAACGCGTTATTGATTTGCGCAATTTGTGAAACTCTTTCTATTGAATAAATCATTGAAATTTTCGGACATTGTAATCATTTGTTTGTCAGTGCATGTGCATCACATCCACGTATTTCCGTCCCAATCGGATAATTCCTGTGTAGTGCGTCGTTTTTATTTTAAGTATATTAAGGGGAGCCGGAGGTGCCTATGCTGCCCATGTTAAAATCACTAAGTTTGAGGAACATTTATGAATAAACTACCAAATAGAAAAATTTGAATTTTTGTACATATAGAGTGGTTTAGTATTGCAGTTATGACAGAGGGATTTTGGAATATCTTTTCTAGTTTCCTTCCAGTTATTTTTTTTATTAATGACCCAAATTTTTTTTTTACAAATAATTGCTTTATAATTAAACTGAAATGAAACTACTGAACTTATTGCCAAATGGCTGTGTTACAATGTAAGTTTGACCACTAGGAGTGCTGTATAAAAATTTCATCTCTCTAGCTTGAGTGGATTTTGAGAAAATGTTCCTTATATTCGAAAAATTGTAATTTACGGGAAATGGCTATCAAAGTTTCTCAATACATTCCTGCACTGTAGGATGGATTATCAGGGTCTTCTTCTTCATCCTCCAAAAGCTTCCTCTTCTGTCTTCTTTCCTGGCCTGTTGTTCCATCATACTTCGTATGCCTTTCTCTTCTTTCTGCTTCTCTTATCCTTTCTCTGTCAATATTTCTTAGTGCTCGTACAGTGTTCACCCCAGCTGTAAATCCTAATGCCTTCAGAACTTCACACTTCGCACTGTTCCCTTGGTTGTAGGTTGCTATTGCATCATAAATGCCAAAGTGCAGTGTTTTTATGCTTACAAACTCCCTTTTAGGAATCACTTTCCAAATCAAATTGTTTACGCTCTCATTAGGGTTCTGCGTCTTTCCGTGTAGACATTTGTGTAACAATTCTGGCTGTGCTAAGTCATGAAAATTTGGTTTTATTGCATATATTTCTTAGTGCTCGTATAGTGTCACTAACATATTCACGAAATCTGTCGCTTCCACCAGTCAGCTTCTTGCTAGAAGATGTCACAGGGCTATGGCCGGCCATGTGTTGCTTAGCAGAAGAACGCACTGTTCAGTAATTGTAGTATCGCAACTTGGTATTAGTGTTAATTTTCTTTTCCCTACGCTCTTCCTCTTCTTATATACACGGTTACTAAAACGTGGCATCGTAACCAGAACAACGCTTTACACAAGAAGTATAATACTACCAACAACAGGCGCAACACTGAACTAATTCGAAACGGTAAACAGCAAAGAGACGATGTTCCGCGCTCTTAGCGCTTCATTTGTCACAGAAAACAATGTAGCCAACCCTTGCACACTCGCTGTATGCGTAACATACGGCGCTGTATGCGTAACAGGCCGAGAAAATCCCAAGCAGTTCGCCAGGAAGTCACGAGAGGGTGTTAGATGCATTCAGCGGCCGCCCATTTCCTCTGCAGGCGTGGGGGAAAATGGTAATAACTCCACTTCTAGGGCGAGTAGAACAATAATTCAAAGTTTTCATTAAAGAGGAATGTTCCAATTAACTTTCGGTAGCAAAAAAAAAATCGTAATTTTTTGGATTTGACCACCTCCGGCTCCCCTTAAGGGAATTCGGCTTATCTCGCCACTTTCTTGAATCAAAGTGTTTGGGCCTCGCATTCCGCCAAAGCGCAGACGCCTCCAACGGCAGCAGCCAACCATAGCGCGGCCTCCTGTGTTGCAGGTATCTCGCACGAGTTCTCCGCGGTCCCGGAGAACGTGACGGCGACGGCGGGCGAAGTCGTGCGTTTCACGTGCCAAATCCAGTCAGTTCCAAGTGCGACCATCGCGTGGGAGCACAACAAGAAGCAACTACCTCAAAACAGCAGGTGAGTGGCTGCAGTCGCGAGAGCCGATTGGACACACGTTGCTAGAAGCATCCACTTTAGCAGAGATGCATTGGTACTTTGAGTACTGCCTTGTGGCCTTGTTTCCTGTCTCAACCCTCCAACAGCGCTGATAGGTCATAATGAAGAAACATCAGCACAATACCAAACGTCATCTTACCATCACGCCAGAGGACTTGAGGGTTTGAGACAGAAAGCATATTCAGTAATAACTATAGGTTTATTACTTCTGGATGAAAGATGCGTAGTTATAAAAGAATTATATCACTAGAAAACGGGTGTGATTACAGATATCGTATGTATGAGGCATTCAGGGAACAAGAAGCCCAACAAGTGATACAACACGCCATTTTTGTCATGTGCAAGGAAGAAATGGGTGTCCTGCGCTCAATTACGAGATGTAGATCTTATACAAACAGTAAAACACACGGAAATCTGTAATAAGGTTCATTTTAAAGTGTAATTTTTCTCCAGAGTTAAAGTACAGACAATCTGTACGTACTAGGAATATTCAACAGTGGGTCAGGAAAAAGGATACCACACAGAGATAATTTTAGGAAAAGTAAGGCATGTTCTTGCTTGAAAAGACAATTTTATGTCTGTCTGGTGGACCGGCTTACAGCGCCACCTAGGGTGAAGAGAGGTGATACGCACCAATAAGCCAATTCCTTATACACATTAGGAAAATGAGTAATGTATACTCCTGAGAGCTGTTTATTGGCGATTGGAACATGTTAAAATTTAGGAAGGAATTGGACTGCGATTATGTAAAGAGTGATATAAAAACTGTTACGAGGTCAAAAACTAGCTCGACCCCCTTCAGAATTACGAGCTATGTAATGCCTGCAAAGGTTGTTGTGATTTGACTGATGCGTTATCGAAAAAAAAAAAATAAAAAAAATAATAAATAAAAAATAAAAAAAATGGTAGCTCACCAACTGACAAAGTAGTAAGTGTACAGCGCGATTTTTTTTTAAAAAAAAGAAGCAGCCTTTCTCTTAGTAACAATCTTCTAACTCTGTGCCCGCATCTCGTGGTCGTGCGGTAGCGTTCTCGCTTCCCACGCCCGGGTTCCCGGGTTCGATTCCCGGCGGGGTCAGGGATTTTCTCTGCCTCGTGATGGCTGGGTGTTGTGTGCTGTCCTTAGGTTAGTTAGGTTTAAGTAGTTCTAAGTTCTAGGGGACTTATGACCACAGCAGTTGAGTCCCATAGTGCTCAGAGCCATTTGAACCATTTTTTTCTAACTCTGTACAGCTAATACAGTACGTAAAAGATAGAAGCGTTCTAGCCAGCAGGACTCCCCTCATTCAATTTAGAAAGCATGTATCCCACTATACCGGTAACAGACCCAACAGACATTATACGAAAAAATCTAAAAACATACAGCCGCTCCCTGATGAACACATTACTCAACTACCCGCGTTAGTAGTGCTTATAACGGCACATGGGAGCCCCGTTTCAGAGCCTTGGCAAATAGTTTTATAAACTATGTTGAACCTTAGATGGTTTTTCAAAAATACGTGGAAAAGAAGAAGACATTTTGGTTCATGTTAGGGATGACAAACTCTGCTTTATACACTCATGCTCATAAATTAATGATAATTGCAGAATGTGGTGCCACACAACGTGGCACTACACAAAACTGGCGCTAATAGCACAGGCACATAGGGAACACACACGACACATATGTAAGTCCACGGTATTGGAGATAAGTCGAGAAAACCGTCCCGAAACACATGGGCTACAAAACGCCACTGTCTCCTGCACGTGTACCCCGACATCAATATGGGATATGATCACCATGCACACGTACACAGGCCACACAACGGGTTGGCATACTCTGGGTCAGGTGGTCGAGCAGCTGCTGGGGTATAGCCTCCGATTCTTGCACCATTGCCTGTCGGAGCTCCTTGAGATGTCGTAGGGGTTTGAAGACGTGCAGCGATACGTCGACCGAGAGCATTCCAGACGTGCTCGATGGGGTTTAGGTCTGGAGAACAGGCAGGCCACTGCATGTTCTGTTTAAAGGTACTCCCCTACGATGGCAGCACAGAGGGGCGTGCATTATCATCCATCAGGAGGAAGGTGGGACCGACTGCACCCCTGAAAAGGCGGACATACTGGTGCAAAATGACGTCCCGATACACCTCACCTGTTACAGTTACTCTGTCAAAGACATGCAGGGGTGTACGTGCACCAATCATAATCCCACCCCACACCATCAAACCACGACCTTCATACAGGCCCATATCAAGGCCATTAAGGGGTAGGTATCTGGTTCCTGGTTCACGCCAGGTAAAAACCCGTTGAGAATCACTGTTCAGACAATACCTGGACTCGTCCGTGAACATAACATGGGACCACTGCTCCAGTGACCATGTACTGTTTTCTTGACACCAGGGGTCAGTGGAATGCACCTTGCAGGTCTCCGGGCGAATAAACCATGTCTGTTCAGTCGTCCGTAGACTGTGTGTCTGGAGACAACTGTTCCAGTGGCTGCGGTAAGGTTCCGAGTAAGGCTACCTGCAGTACTCCGTGGCCGTCTGCGGGCACTGATGGTGAGATATCGGTCTTCTTGTGGTGTTGTACACTGTAGACGTCTCGTGCTGTAGTACATGGACACGTTTCCTGTCTGCTGGAATCGTTGCCATAATCTTGAGATCGCACTTTGTGGCACACGGAGGACCCTGCTACGACCTGCTGTGTTTGACCAGCCTCCAGTCGCCCTAGTATTCTACCCCTCATAACGCCATCAATATGTGTTCTTTGAGTCATTTTCAACACAAGGTCACCATTAGCACGTCTGAAAACATCTGCACACTTACTCGCTGCACCGTACTCTGACATGCACCAACACACCTCTACATATGTGGACTGCTGCTAGCGCCACTGTGCCACGTCCGCAGGTCAAATGTATCGCGTGGTCATACCCCGAGGTGGTTTAAACCCGCAAACCGCCCACCAGAGCGTTGTTTCACCATGTATCAGCATTATCCTTAATTTATGAGGATGAGTGTAGATGAACCACAAATGAAACGAAAAAAAGTAGGTGCTGACATTAACAAGGTACATAAAAGACAAAATTCACAACTGAAAAAGAAACATAAAAAATTTTATAGACATAACACTAATACCAAAACAACCACGAACACACAGTTGAAATTTACTGTAAACCCGCAACAACTGAAACGATCATCCAACCTCTCAAACTCAAAATAACAAGCAACACTGCAAACCATGCACCATAGAATCAACACAATGGCACTCAGCAAAGAAAACGAAAAAAAAGAACTAATGAAGATAGAGACAACAGTAGATACAACGGTAGTCGCAAACCTAAGCAACGAAATAGAAAGAAAAACAATAACATTAAACACAAAATCAAAAACAACAACTCAACATAAAATAACACAGATATGCACACAGTACCATAATAACAACGACATAGAATAATCAAGAAACTATAAGAAGACACGAGATGGTTTACGATGACATACAAAACTCTCACGTAAGATCACCGACATTTTCAAAGGACAAGGCATAAACATAGCACACGCAACAGACAGTTCTATCTAAAAACTCATCCCAAAACTGACGGAAGACATAGACTTACACCAAAAACCAGATGTATATCAATTGCAATGTAACATGTATTATGACAGGTACATAGGTGGAACGTTCGATGCCAGATACAAAGAACATATGAAAGCGTTTAAGAATGGGACAAATCACTCCACATTTGCAAAAATCGTAATGTTAACCCAACTTCTAGCGAAGACATGATAATCAGAATAAGCAGTGCAAGACGCCTTCTAATCTTGCAAGAAAATTATCATACGAGGGTAGTTTGAAAAGCTGTCGGAGTGGAAGAAACGACTTAGCTCGGTAAAACGCTTGTATTTTTCAATGCAGTCCCCCTGTACGCCAATGCACTTGTTCTAGCGTTGTTCCAATGCCTTAACCCTATCTCAAAAATTAGTATATTCCGGCGGGCCTGCCAAATACCTGTCAACTTCGGCCGTCAGTACTTCATTTGAAGAGAATTTCCATCGGTCGAGGAATGTTTTGATTTTGGGGAAGAGATGGAAGTCTGATTAACCAAAATTGTGCGAATTAGGCAGGTGTGGCAACAATTGGTATCCCAGTTCCTGTATTTTTGTCAGGGCAACGGGCGCTCTTTGCCTTGATGTAAGATGACTTTCTTCCGTGCCAAACGTGGCCTTTTTTGCGTGTCTTGTTTTAGTTGGTGCTAGAGGTTAGCGTAGTATTGTCCAGCAGTTGTTTGACCAGCGGGAACATAATCCATCAGTAGATTGCATTTCACAGCCCAGAAAACTAATTCCGTGTCCTTTCCAGCAGACTGAATAGCTTTCTTTTTATTTGGTGGTGGACCGAGCGAGGTGGCGCAGTGGTTCGACACTGGACTCGCATTCGGGAGGACGACGGTTCAATCCCGCGTCCGGCCATCCTGATTTAGGTTTTCCGAGATTTCCCTAAATCATTCCAGGCAAATGCCGGGATGGTTCCTCTGAAAGGGCACGGCCGACTTCCTTCCCTAATCCGATGAGACCGATGACCACGCTGTCTGGTCTCCTTCCCCAAACAACCAACCAACCTTATTTGGTGGTGGTGAATCAACACGTTTCCACTGCTTTGACTTGTTTTCTCTCTGTGATATAGTAGTGGACGCAAGATTCATCTGTGGTCACAAACCGACGCAAAAAATCTTGTTGGTTGCTCTGAAAATTGGGCAAACATTGTTTGGACGTTTTTATGCTGATGCGTTTCTGATCCTTCGTTAAGTGTCACAGCAGCTATCTGGCCGGTAATTTTATCAAATCCTATTCCACCGCTAAAATGTGATATGCCCGATCAGATCGGGTGACATGCCTATAGCTTCAGCAATTAGTCGCACTTTAAGTGCGCGGTCCAACATGACCGTTTTATGCATTTTTGCAATAATTTATGGGATGGTGGCACCTGTTGGCCGAGCACCACGCGTATCATCATCTAAGCTGTCCCGGACGAATTTAAACACGTTTGCCCACTTGTCGAATGTTTAATGTAGAGGATGAGAGTACCCAGAGTGTTCTGAAAATCGACTTGGATTTCCTTTACTTTCCTACCTTTCTTCATGAAGTGCTTAATTACTGAATGAGATTTTCACTCTGCAGCGGAGTGTGCGCTGATACGAAACTTCCTGGCAGATTAAAACTGTGTGCCGGACCGAGACTCGAACTCGGGACCTTTGCCTTTCGCGGGCAAGTGCTCTGCCATCTGAGCTACCCAAGCACGACTGACGCCCCGTCCTGACAGCCTTACTTCTGCCAGAGAGCACTTGCCCCCGAAAGGCAAAGGTCCCGAGTTCGAGTCTCGGTCCGGCACACAGTTTTAATCTGCCAGGAAGTTTCATATCTGCAGAGTGAAAATCTCATTCTGGAAACATCCCCCAGGCTGTGGCTAAGCCATGTCTCCGCAATATCCTTTCTTTCAGGATTGCTAGTTCTGCAAGGTTCGCAGGAGAGCTTCTGTGAAGTTTGGAAGGTAGGAGACGAGGTACTGGCGGTAGAGTACTTAATTACTGCTCGACACTATTTTTTTCCGTCTTTTAAATCAGTACGCAAGGACAAGAGACTGACGTCCGCACCGCAGACCACTGCCTACAGCACTGACGCGTCACGGATTTACTCACAAAAAGTTGAGCTGTTGATACATGGGAACCTCGCAGTGCTAGCAATGTCATCTGGTAATGGTTCCTTGAACTTTTAAAACTGCTATCGTACGACAAGAACCCGATGCAAATGACGAAATAAACATCAAAATCAACCCTCTATTTACATTGATAGGTAAAATACGAGGGCCGTTCAGAAAGTAACCTCCGGTTGATTTAAAAAAATACACCAAGTTAAATAAAAATATTTTAATATATACATCTTACAACTACATCTTTGCACTATTTTTCTACATAGTCTCCATAGCGATTGAGGCACTTATCGTATCTCTTCACAAGCTTTGAAATTCCTTCTGCATAAAAATCACCCGCTTGTGCCTGGAGCCAGCCTGTGACCGCATCTTTGAGCTCTTCGTCGTCATCAAACCGCTATGACCCGAGCCATTTCTTCAAATGCATGAAGAGGTGATAATCACTTGGCGCCAGGTCTGGGCTGTAAGGTGGATGGTTGATAACGTCCCACTTGAAGGACTCAAGAAGGGCCGTTGTTCTGCGAGCAGAGTGAGGACGGGCGTTATCGTGCAAAAAAACGATACCGGAAGTCAGCATACCACGGCGTTTGTTCTGTATAGCCCGTCGTAACTTTTTTATTGTTTCACAGTACACGTCTTGATTAATGGTCGTACCACGTTCCATGAATTCAAACAACAACACCCCTTTGGCATCCCAAAACACCGTTGCCATCAGTTTTCTGGCAGAAAAATCTTGCGAGGCTTTTCTTGGTTTGGTAGGCGAATTTGAATGTGCCCACATCTTTGATTGTTCTTTTGTCTCAGGGTTCACGTACTTAATCCAGGTTTCGTCACCGGTCACGATTCTGCTTAACAATGGTTCTCCTTCGTCCTCATAACGTGACAGAAAGTCTAATGCAGAGGCCATTCTTTGAGTTTTGTGGTGGTCGGTAAGAATTTTGGGCACCCATCGTGCACAGAACTTACGGTAACCCAATCTTGCTGTCACTATCTCGTACAAGAGAGTCTTAGAAATCTGTGGAAAACCAGTAGACAACTCCGACATTGAGAAACGTCGATTTTCACGAACTTTTGCATCAACTGTCTGAACGAGTTCGTCAGTCACCAATGATGGTCTACCACTCCTCTCTTCATCGTGAACGTTTTCTCGTCCACTTTTAAATAAACGTACCCATTCACGGACAACTCCTTCACTCATAACTCTTGGTCCGTACACGGCACAAAGCTCACGATGAATAGCTGCTGCAGAATATCCATTGGCTGTAAAAAACCTTATGACAGCACGCACTTCACATTTGGCGGGGTTTTCTATTGCAGCACACTTTTCAAACTGCCACAAAAACTAAACTAGCGCAGGTACGACGTTCACTCGACCACGGCTTGATGCCGACTGACCTGTTGAGTGCGTGAACGCACAGATGGCGTCGCTACTCCCCCCACAACCCGCACTGTGACCAATCGGAGGTTACTTTCTGAACCGCCCTCGTATTAAAATGAAACTCCGACAAGTGAGTCCCCTCCCCCCTCCCCCCTCACTTTTCCAAGGACCCTTCCAAATTCCGCTAGCCCTGACTGCAAGTAACCCGCTCAGTAAAACTGTGTTACTTACCGTGACTCGAACCTTGGACCTTGCTGTTACCGACATTTGTACAATGCATTTCGTTCAATAAATAAAACAGTTACTCTGGGAAGAAAATCGAATGGATTTAGGGTAAACTCCCTTTCCTTTGCGGAAGGATTGTGCAATACTTTGTGAGAAAATGTGACAAGCAGTTACTCAAATAAATCTTCTGTAAATAATAGTCGGTAGAACTGATTTCAGAATTTCAGCTGAGGAGCCAAAATTCATGACGTGCGTACAAAATACACCAAAACAAATACAAGAGTCGTCCCCAAACTAAAGAACGCTTTGACAGAACTAAACAAAAACGAAAGATATCAACGGAAAACTTTATTTACAAAGTTACAGTGTCTTAGCGTATGCATCAGTATTGTCGCTGCAGCTTTCAAGGTACTTATTATGCAGTGGGTCCAGGCTTTCAAGTTCCATATTGTACTCCCCTGCCGCCAAATATCTGAGCCACGATGTCACTGCTGATTTGAAATCTGTTTGCTGTCCAGAAATTCATTTAGCTTCGGAAATTAGCGAAAACCACTTAGTGCCAAGTCAGGTCTGTAAGAAGCATTTCCTAGAGTTCCCAATTAAGCCGTTGATGTTCCTGCTGCCTTCGTGCAGATGCACGAGGCCGCACAATGCCATCTTTGCGAACATCATTCCACGTCTCTTATTTTGGATGGCGCGCCGAAGTTGAGTTTCGCAGCACGCCGGTGATTTTTTTATTTTCTTGGCATGAACGCCACGTGGGTCAAACGAATGACAGTGTTTTGAAATTTTTTATTGGCAGATCTAGATTTCACCTCGAAACTAGCCATTCTCAATGCACTATCATATTTGATCAATGCATGTAATGCCTGTTGGTCGGCTTTCATCCACAGTTCAATGCTTTACATGCATTGATCAAAAATGATAGTCCATTGAGAATGGCTAGTTTCCAGCTGAAATCTAGATCTGCCAATAAAAAATTTCAAAACGACGACTGATAGCTGAAATCTATTACTTACAAGAACACAGAATGTCGTGCTCATCAGGGAGAATCTTCTGAAGCAAATGTAACTTCCGTGTACCATAAGGGAGTGTTATTGGAGGATTGAAAGTTATGTATAAATGACCCAGTGAATGATGTTGGGAGTTCCATGAGGCTTTTCACAGATCATGCTGTTGTATGCGAGGTGCACTCAAAAATTGTTGTTTTGAAATACTCTTATTTATTAGTCTACGTCCAGTCCCTCAAACACTTCAGAACTTTGGGGTCGATCATTCAGTGATTTACATTTAATTTTATTTTACACGTCTAGTTCCTAGGGCCAAATTGAGGAGCAAATCTCTGTGCTCATGGAACGTATCAATACATAAAATTACACCAAAAAAGTAATAATAGTTAAATACAATGTAACACAGGATTTAGCATAGTTTTCAAGGAACTCTTCGACAGAATAGAAGGTGTGACTCATAAGAAAACTCTTCAGTTTAAATTTGAAAACGCGTGGATTCCTGCTAAATTTTTTGAATTCTTGTGGTTGTTTATTGAAAATGGGTACAGCAGAATACTACACGCCTATCTGCACAAGAGTGAAGGAGGTGTGATCC
The DNA here is from genome assembly GCF_021461395.2 of Schistocerca americana. Lineage (NCBI taxonomy): Eukaryota > Metazoa > Arthropoda > Insecta > Orthoptera > Acrididae > Schistocerca > Schistocerca americana. The sequence continues at coordinate 146,109,196 of NC_060128.1, forward strand.
AAACATAGATTGGATTTACACCTAGTATTAACTGGGTGAAAGCTGCTAATTCGTGAGAATAAACTGATATTGTTAACAAGAAACGACAATAAAGAATGTATATATATTGAGAGACCTGTGTCAGAACATCTAGACTAATGAACACAGGTCGACAAGAGGTTCACGAACTTGCACCACTTATTGCCTGAAACGCCCGTTTCAGAGCCAAAAATACCCTTTGAGAATGGGAAGAGATACCCAAAAATATAATACCATATGTCATAAGCGAATGAAAATAATCAAAGGAGACTAATTCTTGTGTCAAACTATCACTTACTTCAGATACTATTCTAATAGTGAAAATGGCAGCTTGGAAGAAGATCCTGACAGTGTCTTGTCTTTCTGAACATCTAGAAATTTGAACTTTTCTGCCTCACTAATCATATGCTCATTCTGTGTATTTGTACATCAGGTTGTGTTGAATTTTGTGTTGAAAACTGCCGGCCGGCCGGCCGGCCGGCCGAGCGGATCTAGGCGCTACAGTCGAACCGCGCGAACGCTACGGTCGCGGATTCGTATCCTGCCTTGGGCATGGATGTGTGTGATGTCTTTAGGTTAGTTAGGTTTAAGTAGTTCTAAGTTCTTTGGGAATGATGACCTCAGCAGTTAAGTCCCATAGTGCTCAGAGCCATTTGAACCATTTTTTTTTGTTAGAAACTGTAAAAACTGAGGGACTTGTGTCATTAACTACACTATTTGAAACAATGCCAACGTTGTACACAATATCCTTTACTACCAAGCTAGCGTCATCAGCAAACAGGAATATTTTGGAATCACCTGTAATACTAGGAGGCATATCTTGAAAGTAAGTGATGAACGAATTGTAAGCTACTTCCCGTATTCCATAATGGTCCAACACAATGAAACACCTTAGTTAAATAAAAAAAAAAAAATACGTAGCAGTTGAAACCTTTTGTTTAATCCATCCAGCACCACACAGAGATAAGAGAATATAGAATTTTCAACTGTTAAACCAAACCACTTCTAAAAACCAAATTGTACATTTTGACAGCAAATTGTGTGACGTGAAATGATGAGTTATCCTTACGTACACAACCTTTTCAGTAATTTAGCAAACACTGATGGCATAGAAATAGGTTTAAAATTGTCTGCATTATCCCTTTCTCCCTTTTTATAAAGCAGCTTTACTGGGTACTTCATTCGTTCAGGAAACTGACCATTCCTCAAGGAGAAATTACAAATATGGCTAAAAATAGGGGTAACATACCCAGCACAGTACTTTAGTATCATATCCTTGAGAATACTTCGTCTTCATCAATTTAATTATTGAATCAATTTAAAAATGGTTCAAATGGCTCCAAGCTCTATGGGACTTAACATCTGAGGTTATCAGTCCCCTGGACTTAGAACTACTTAAACCTAACTAACCTAAGGACATCAGACACATCCATGCCCGAGGCAGGATTCGAACCTGCGTCCGTAGCGGTCGCGCGGTTCCAGACTGAAGCGCCTAGAACCGCTCGGCCACACTGGCCGGCGACTATCTAACTCTTGTCTGTATCATGGAGGATATTTCAGATATCAACCTTAGAAGGCCGTTTTCCCAGAGAGTTTCATGATTCTCTGTAGAAACTAAGTTTTTATTTAATTCATCAGCTATGTCAAGAAAGTGATTTTTAAATACTGTACATATATTTGATTTATCAGTAACAAATATTTTTAGTATGTAGTGACTTTATAGCGTCGACTTTGTGCTTCTCACCAGACAGTTCCTTTACGACTAATTGTACGGTTTTATTTTTATCCTGTGTATTAGCTATTCTGCATACCACATACTCTTTGGCTCCATAATAATATTTTTAAGCATCTTACAGTACTTTTTGTGGTGGTGGTGGTTGTTGGATGTTTAAGGGGGACTAAACAGCGAAGGTCATCAGTCCCCCATTCCAAAATCAGGCGAGCCGAAAACCGACGGAGCAGGTAAAACCAAAGAGGGAGGAGACGTCCCCCCAGGCGCTAAAAGCACACAAATGCAGCAACAAACACTACAGACAAGAACAGGACAGAGGAACACCAGACAGAAAGAAACAGAAGAAAGGAAGATGGCCGGAGACTGGTTGACTGACCACGAGATCAAAAATGGGAAAGAGTCAACCATCTCACGGCACACCAGAACAGCAACAGACACAAGGACAATAGACACAGAAAGGGAAAGGCGCAGGACCTCCCTAAATCGAACCATAAAACGGACTACCACGGATAAAATTTAAAACGGTATCAGCCATGGAGGCATCGTCGGATAAAACCAAAGCCAAAGTGTCCGGGAGATTAAAAGATTGCCGGAGTGTGCGCAGTCTAGGACACTCCAGCAAAATGTGGCCGACCGTCAGCCGGGACCCACACTGACACAAGGGGGGATCCTCCTGACGTAACAGATGGCCGTGCGTCAGGTAGGTATGGCCGATGCGCAGCCGACACAGGACTACCGAGTCCCTGCGAGAAGCCCGCAGGGAGGAACGCCACACATCGGTCGTCCCCTTGACAGCCCGTAGTTTATTCGGGGCTGTCATGCCACGCCACTCAGCAGCCCACATCCCAAGTACCTTACGGCGCAACACCAGCTGCTGGTCGCGAGCCGTAAGGCCGATCTCCAAAGCTGGGGCGTCTATCGCCCCTTTGGCCAGCCTGTCAACACGTTCGTTCCCCGGGATGCCAACGTGACCTGGCGTCCAAACAAAACCCACCGAACGACCAGAGTGGGTAATGGTGGAAACAGACTCCCGAATAGAGGACACCAGAGGAGAAGAGGGATAGCAGCGGTCGATGGCCTGGAGGCTGCTCAGGGAGTCACTGCAGATGACGACGGACGCATCTGAGCAGGAACGCATATGCTCAAGAGCTCGCAAGATGGCCACCAGCTCTGCAGTAAAAGTACTGCTGCCAGCCGGCAAGGAGCGTTGCTCAACATGGGCAGCGTGAGCAAAAGCGTAGGCAGTGCGACCATCAACCAGGGAACCATCAGTGTAGACAGGCTCACAGCCCGGAAATGAGTCGAGGAGCGCAAGAAAACGGCGACGGAGGGCCACAGGCGGAACCGAGTCCTTAGGTCCCTGTGCCAAATCCAGATGGACGGACGGCCGGGACAAACACCAGGGAGGCGTAGGTGTACGGACCCGGAAGGGAGGCAGAAGAGGGAATGACCCCAGTTCTGACAGCAGGGACTGGACACGGACAGCTACGGAAAGCCCAGACCGAGGTCGCCGTTCGGGCAGGTGGTGGACCAAGGCAGGGAAAAGCAGGCGACGATTGGGATGGCCTGGCGAGCAATGTACGTGGACAGCATGGGCTACTGTAGCTCAATTGTGACTACTTATAACATTTTGATATAGTTTCTATTTTGTTATACATGGTATCCTTATCCCACTAGTCAACCAGCCTGGCTGCCTTTGGTGCTAGTACACTGTTTTGAATGTTATAAAGGAAAGCAACTTTCAAACAGCACGAGAAATCTGTTCAGGAAAGCATTATATTTATCATCCATGTTATTAGCACTAAAAACATCGGACCACTCGTTTCTTAACGAGGTTTAAAAAACATTGTATTGCCGTTGGATTAGCTTTTCTACTCAATTTTTAATTATACACTCCTGGAAATTGAAATAAGAACACCGTGAATTCATTGTCCCAGGAAGGGGAAACTTTATTGACACATTCCTGGGGTCAGATACATCACATGATCACACTGACAGAACCACAGGCACATAGACACAGGCAACAGAGCATGCACAATGTCGGCACTAGTACAGTGTATATCCACCTTTCGCACCAATGCAGGCTGCTATTCTCCCATGGAGACGATCGTAGAGATGCTGGATGTAGTCCTGTGGAACGGCTTGCCATGCCATTTCCACCTGGCGCCTCAGTTGGACCAGCGTTCGTGCTGGACGTGCAGACCGCGTGAGACGACGCTTCATCCAGTCCCAAACGTGCTCAATGGGGGACAGATCCGGAGATCTTGCTGGCCAGGGTAGTTGACTTACACCTTCTAGAGCACGTTGGGTGGCACGGGATACATGCGGACGTGCATTGTCCTGTTGGAACAGCAAGTTCCCTTGTCGGTCTAGGAATGGTAGAACGATGGGTTCCATGACGGTTTGGATGTACCGTGCACTATTCAGTGTCCCCTCGACGATCACCAGTGGTGTACGGCCAGTGTAGCAGATCGCTCCCCACACCATGATGCCGGGTGTTGGCCCTGTGTGCCTCGGTCGTATGCAGTCCTGATTGTGGCGCTCACCTGCACGGCGCCAAACACGCATACGACCATCATTGGCACCAAGGCAGAAGCGACTCTCATCGCTGAAGACGACACGTCTCCATTCGTCCCTCCATTCACGCCTGTCGCGACACCACTGGAGGCGGGCTGCAAGATGTTGGGGCGTGAGCGGAAGACGGCCTAACGGTTGTCGAGACCGTAGCCCAGCTTCATGGAGACGGTTGCGAATGGTCCTCGCCGATACCCCAGGAGCAACAGTGTCCCTAATTTGCTGGGAAGTGGCGGTGCGGTCCCCTACGGCACTGCGTAGGATCCTACGGTCTTGGCGTGCATCCGTGCCTCGCTGCGGTCCGGTCCCAGGTCGACGGGCACGTGCACCTTCCGCCGACCACTGGCGACGACATCGATGTACTGTGGAGACCTCACGCCCCACGTGTTGAGCAATTCGGCGGTACGTCCACCCGGCCTCCCGCATGCCCACTATACGCCCTCGCTCAAAGTCCGTCAACTGCACATACGGTTCACGTCCACGCTGTCGCGGCATGCTACCAGTGTTAAAGACTGCGATGGAGCTCCGTATGCCACGGCAAACTGGCTGACACTGACGGCGGCGGTGCACAAATGCTGCGCAGCTAGCGCCATTCGACGGCCAACACCGCGGTTCCTGGTGTGTCCGCTGTGCCGTGCGTGTGATCATTGCTTGTACAGCCCTCTCGCAGTGTCCGGAGCAAGTATGGTGGGTCTGACACACCGGTGTCAATGTGTTCTGTTTTCCATTTCCAGGAGTGTATATAACATCTGTTTGGGTACAAAGACTTTAGTGTTAAAATTTGTGCATCGTGGTCGTAAAGGCCGTTTACCCTTTTACTAACACAATGCCCATTTAGTAATGAATAAAAATATCGTCTATGGTTGTGCTACTGTTCCCCTGCACCGTGTGTAGAAAATGAAAGTTTGCATCAGATCATATGAGTTTGAGATCTTCCAACATTCTTTTTCTTGCACAGTGACATACAAATTAAATATTTAAGTCACAACATAGAACTATTTTTTGTACTTCACGTAAAGTGAACCGAGAACCATCTCTATCTTGAGCATAAATGCTCTAATTGAACTGTCCACGCACAACATTCAAATATCTGTTCATTGCAGTGCTGTGAAACAGCTATGGACTCAAATGGCCACTCCCCCACTTCACATACAACCCCTCGAAAAATAGCCAGCTAATTTATAACCTGGTAAAGGAAGCCTCTGAATTGTCACATTATTTAAGTGGTGCTCTGATTTATGAATAATGTCAAAGTCAACATCTGTAAGCAGTTCACTAACTTTATCTCTAATACCTCTCATATTTTGATGAAACATGCTAATGCCTTCATTACTTGGATATCTGACCTTTTTAGGGTGGTTCCTCTTTTAGAGAAACTTTAAGCAGGGACGCCTATCAGCTGACTTCGATCTAAAAAAAAGATGCACCTCTAACACCAACTACTATAGAAATTTTCCATGAGTGATCCCACCACCAGCCACGCTGTAAGCTTTGCCAACCTCTCCTGCCCATACCTGTTGAGGTGCAGGTCATGCCTAGTAAAACCTTATCTATTGATAGTCTCATGCGGCACCACTGCGATGTGGACCATGCCGTCCACCATCAGTGCCTTCTCAAGCACCATGTTAACAACCCTAACAGCAGCATTAAGATGAGGTCAACCATGACACCAAAACAGTTGCATGAAGCACACATTTGTGCCACCAGTTTTGAGTTGCTATCTTTTCCAAGTCACCACCTACATCACACTCCCTTCCCTATCAAGACTATTCCCAGCTCCATCTAAAATCACTGCCTGATCCTCTTTCATAAAATTCCTACATCACTCCCCTAAGCTAAGTTACCTGAGTCAACCCTGCAGTGGACTTCACAATGCTAATTACCTGGTACTCACTGTAATACTTCCTGCAACTGCTGGTGCTACACATCTGCCATATGAACTGCGTAACAGCAGAGCCTTCTTTTTTCTATTGGAAACTGAAACTGTCTTAGGGTCCTTAACTAGTGAGGTCTGCTACATGTTTCTTACACCTGCAAGAGGCTCCTTTCCACTGAACTCTGACAGTTGGCCAGATCTATTGGTGGCGTGGGAAGTACAAGTGTCTGAAAACTCCCAGCGAAACTAAACATAGTGAGCGAAAGTTTTTACTGAAATATTTCACTAGAAACAGCAAGAAATGACAGCTGAAAACTGCCGTGCTACGTTTAATAAATGACTAACACTCAAACAATTTTATAAAACACAGTGAGCGAGCTGATTCAAACGTTTTTCAGTTGAAAGAACACGAGACACCGTTGAAAACACTCACTCGCACTCACTGGTCATGCCGGACTCGAGAGTCCATTACCGCAGCAACGTATTTTCGCCATCTGTCCCTGTCTTGGGCTATTTCATTCCATTCACCTTCAATACCTAGGCTCCTCAAATCAGCCTTCACATTGTCCTCCCATCTATGCCTCGGTCTCCCCACAGGACGTTTTCCCTCTAGGTGCCCTACAAGTACTCTGCGCGCTGCCCTGTCCTCACCCATCCAAGCTACGTGACCCGCCCATCGCAGCCTACGTGATTTAATGATACTGATTATGTCAGGGCTTGAATAGAGTTCGTGAACCTCTTTGTTATGCAGTTTTCGCCACTCTCCGCTAATGTCATCCCTTTTTGCTCCGAAAATTTTCCTCAAAATTTTGTTCTCAAATACTCGAAACGGCTTTTCATTTTGCACAGTGAGAGACCAAGTCTCACACCCATACAGCATAACTGGTAGAATAATAGTTTTGTATATTCTAATCTTTAAATTCCTAGACAATATCCGTGATGAAAGTAATATGTTCAGTGAGAAGTAGCACGCATTTCCCGCCCGTAATCTCTTCTTCGGATTCAATCTCATTCCTCGAAGCGATGTCCACGCCTATATACTTAAATGTGTTCACTTTTTCGAACTGCATGTCTCCAACTCTTAAAATTCCCTGATCTATTGCTGTTGGCATTCTAGTAGTAACCAGGTATTTAGTTTTGTCTTCACTTATCCTTAGACCTACATCTTCACTAGGCTTGATGAAACGCATTCGTATTTGCTGTTGCAGATTCTTTCCTATCGCTAATGATGTTTAGATCATCTGCATACCCTAATATCGTAATATTTCCGTTTAACTTCACGCCCTCTGAATTATCTGCTGCCATTCGTACAATATATTCTAGGACTAAATTAAAAAGTAGCGGAGACAGGGCATCTCCCTGCTTAAGTCCGTTCTTTATTACAAATTCTTCTGACTCCAATTTCCCCACGCGTACTCTACCTTTAGTGTTTTTCAAACTCGCTTCTATAAGTCTAACATACTTCTTTGGTATTCCAAGTTCCAAAAGAATTCTGTACAATTTTGATTGCAATACTGAATCATATGCTTTTGTAAAATTTATGAAAATATTATGAACTGGTTTATTGTATTCCCATTTCTTTTCCAAAATTTGACGCAGGGTGAATATTTGGTCTATAGTTGATCTGTTCCTCCGAAAGCCAGCTTGGTAATCCCCCACAATTTCATCTACGTATGGTGTAAGCCTACTTAGCAGAATATTCGAAATTTTTTTTGAACATACTGGTAATAGCGATATCCCTCTATTAATTACAACAATCTATTTTGTCGCCCTTCTTAAAAATTGGGATCAGAATCTACTCCTGCCACTCTCCAGGTATCATCTCTGAGTTCCATACTTTAGTTATCACTTTGTGAACTACTTCCACGTTTCTGTCCACCATTTTTAACTAATTGTGCAGTTATGCAATCTGATCCTGGTGGTGCTTTATGGTTTTTCAATTTGTTGATTGCATCTCTTACTTCCTTTAACGTTGGATCAGGTATTTGGGGTTCTGCTGTATGTATTTCGTACGCCTGCTCATTTCCTGCTTCCTGGAGTACATTTAATAGATGCTCAAAATAGCCCTCCATTTACTTAATATACGAGGGCTATCCACAAAGTACATTACGTTTTGGAATTAAAAATAAATAAAGTATTGGAATTTTTTTTTATTACATACAGATGAAAGCCACACTTAAATACTACTTTTCTACATAGTTGCCATTTAAATTAGGGCACTTATCGTAGCGATGGACGAGCTTGGAAATTCCTTCGTCGTAAAATTCGGCCGCCTGCGCCTTCAACCACGTGGTTACCTCTTATTTTGGGACAGAAAAGGTGTGATTTTTGTGGATTTCCTGGAAAGAGGCACTACAATAAACTCTGAAAGGTATTGCTAAACTCTGCACAACCTCAGAAGAGCAATACAAAACAAGCGCAGGGGAAAGTTGGGCTCAAAGATCTTGCTGATTCACGACAACGCCCGGGCCCACACGGCAAATGCCACTCGTGAAGTTCTCGAATCTTATAAGTGGGAGTTGTTTCCTCATCCGCCGTACAGTCCCGACCTGGCACCGAGCGACTTCCACTTATTCCCAGCAATGAAGAAGTGGTTGGTTGGCTATGCAGCGTTTTGATGACGACGCACAGCTTCAAGAAGAGGTAACCACGTGGTTGAAGGCGCAGGCGGCCGAATTTTACGACGAAGGAATTTCCAAGCTCGTCCATCGCTACGATAAGTGCCTTAATTTAAATGGCAACTATGTAGAAAAGTAGTATTTAAGTGTGGCTTTCATCTGTATATAACAAAATTTTTTTCCAATACTTTATTTATTTTTAATTCCAAAACGTAATGTACTTTGTGGATAGCCCTCGTAGTACTGGGGTCTGTCAGTATTCCCCGGCATCCCCTCGGAGTGCATTTGTCCTAGCCTTGAACCCCTTCCTATACCCATTTATGTTTAGGTAAAGTTCCCTAATGTTTTTTTGTTTTACTGTTTGTTTCCATTTTTCTAATTTGATTGTTCAAATAATCCCTGTTCTTTGCCTGTAGCCTGCGACCAAACTTCCCTTCTCATGTTCAAGAACTCCTCTCGTTTTCTGTCTCCCATTCTATCCCAATCTAATCGCGCTTTTCTCCTTTCCTCTACCAATTTCTTGAATTGCTCATCAAGCCACGGTTTCCTTTTGTTCTTCTTAATTGTACCTATTGTGACCTTCGCTGCCTCTTTGATATTATTCCTCACAGTGATCCACTGTTTATTTACATCCTCGTCTTGATCTTCGTGTGTCCTGAGAGCATCAAACATATTTGAAATTTCTATCACGTACCTTCTTCTTAAGTTTTCATCATTTAGCTTGTCAGTGTCGAACCTAACAAGTTCTGCGTTTTGACACCTTGATGTTGTTGTAGATAGCCGTTGGTGAACTTTGGCAACTACAAGAAAATGATCAGAATCGCAGTCTGCTCCCCTGAAAGTCCTAGCATTTCCTATACTAGTGTGCCATCTCCGATCTACAAGAACATGATCAATTTGGTTTCGGGTGCGTCCATCCGGAGAGACCCAAGCTGATTTATGAATGTCCTTCCTTTTGAAATATGTGCTCTCAACATTCATGTCTTTTGAAACAGCAAAATTATCCACCATCGTCCCATTATCATTCGAAATGTTATGCAAACTTTCTTTCCCAATTGTAGGCCGGAATGCTTCCTCCTTCCCTATCTTCCTATTAAAATCACCTATGATTAATTTTGTATCATACGAGGAGAACTCATCCCACAGTTGATCTAGTTCTTCATAAAAGCCGTCTTTAACAACCTCTTCAGTGTCCTCAGTTGGTGCGTGTGCATTAATTACTACTAGTCTATTCCACCTACCGGACAACACTATAACTGATAGTCAGTTATATATCTCTGATTGCGTGAAGCAATTTTCTCTGTACTGCGAAAACTGTTCCGAAACTGTGCGCTTCCGCACCTCCATAGAAAAATGTATAGTTACCCCCCTTTATGCTACCCTCCCCCTGCCACCGAGTTTCTTGAATAGCTGTAATGTAATGTTCCACGTTCCAAACCTGAAAGTTCCTTTCGGCCCGAATCTCTTCGAAGTAGGTTCCGCCCGGAGATCCGAATGGGAACCTAGTTTACCTCCGGAATATTTTACTTCAAAGGGACCCATGCTCATTAATGTTGCTGATTCTTGATGAGTAGATTTGATAGTAAGAGAAGAAGAAACAGGGATGGTTCATCACGCCATCGCCTGCTCCCCACCTGCTGTCCGCGACTGTTTATTTCTTGTATCCGCGGCTACCCTTCATATCTGAAGGCGGTATCCCCTATCCGCAACCGGGGGACGCGCTGTGCCGTGGTGGTTGGGGCCCACGAGACTGAACACAGGTTGAAAACTACTATTAATTTTAATAATCGAATATAGTGCACATCTTGGTAAGCACTTAATGTTAGCTGCAGCTGCTACTGCAAGCTGCGAAATGTAAGCAAGCTGCCCAGATTTCGGTGAATGACGTAAGCAGGCTCACTAAAACACACCACTCAAATCAATAACACAACAAAAAAGGCTGAGACGAATGAAAATACACTGATAAATTACTTTTATGGCAGTTATTATCACCAACAATCGTTAAAATAGTCTCTGAACCTGAAACTTTATAAAATATTAGCGAGCTATTTGAACAGCAGTCCAGCACTTGCGACGTCACACCAAAGCGTTGAAAGTACCTTCTCATCCAAGCCTGTAGAACGACGGCGCTTCAAGGTTCTCTGTCCTTCTCGAAACAAAGAAAGAAAACCACATGGACCCATATGTGACAAATACAGATGCTGGGGCATCGTTGCCGGCCGATGTTTCCGAGCGGTCCTAGGCGCTTCAGTCTGGAACCGTGCGACCGCCACGGTCGCAGGTTCGAATCCTGCCTCGGACATGGATGTGTGTGATGTCCTTAGGTTAATTAGGTTAAAGTAGTTATAAGTTCTAGGGGACTGATGACCTCAGATGTTAAGCCCATAGTGCTCAGAGCCATTTGAACCATCGTTATAGTGTTAGTTCTTCGCCAGAAGTTACCGAACAAGCACGAAGTGTGAGCAGGTTCCTTACTGTGGTGCAAAAACTATGTTGTTTCCACACGAATCCGGGCGTTTTTTTTCTTTTCCAGATTGCTTCCTGCAAACGGCGCGGCGTTGAACTTGTAGATAGTACTCCTTATTGATAATTTGACCTTCTGGCAAGAAGTACATCATGCACTATGCCGGTAAAACCGAATAAATCAGTGAACATAAGCTCCGCATTTGTCGAGCTTTTTTCGATCTTGGCCTCCCAGAATGCCTTGTTTCGCCACGTGTTAAGACACGTTTCATTACTTCTCTGTCGTTGTTGACTTCACACAGTGAGGCCTGGCACCTTATGGCACAAATTTTGATGTCGCACATTTCTTACCCAAAATATACGAAAACATTTCATAGCATGAGCCAGTTTCCATGCCAGCATTAGAAGTATCTTCTCTGCTTGTGATTTGGCGATCGTTCATTCACTTTTTCATCGGTTGTTGACTTGCTGGGGCGTCCAGAATGTTTGTCATTCTCAACTTCTTTACGGGCATTTTGGAAATGCTTACACCACTCGTAAACCCTTGTTTTACTCATACATTCACCAATAGCAACAGTCAACATTCCTAAAAGATTGTTATGTTTTCTTCCATTCTATAGCAAAATTTAATGGAAATTCTCTGATCCATTTTTAAAATAAAACAGTAATCGACCGTGAACTAATAAACGTCGTGAAATTACAAAATTCCTGATACCTTTTGAAACATCGTACATAGATATCGCAGCATTAGAAAAGGTCATTTTCAAAAATGTTTGCCAATCGAAGCAGCGGGCTGCAAACGATATCTATCGAACGTGCGATTCTAAATCGGTCACGGGACTGCGAGTTGGTAGGAAAACCCAAACGATTTATGTCGGTAGTGAGTGGGATGTCTGGTATTGTACACGTTCCTTCGGTGATTGCCTCACGTGGAAGAATCTAATTTCATGCTTATGCAGTGTAGAAAATTGTTTAAATTTTTGTCGAAAATGTGACTCCGTACCCATATTTTTGCGTGGCATTGGCAGAGTCTACCCAGGTTACGGCAAAAAGGGAATATTCCCGCAGCATACACATCAGAGGGACTTTCTCATGACGACGAGTGAGGTAAGTGACGCTCTTCTTTTGTCGTCGCTGTAGTGACCACTATAAAGAAGCTCATAACGCCCGCCACCCCAGTCGCGTGATCAATTTAGAATCGCACGTTCGATATCTATCGTTTGGAGCTCGCGGCTTCGATGGGCAACATTCTTGGAAATTACCCTAGAAAATTGGGGACTACTGAAGAACGGGATACAACCCGTCGGCTTTGACGAATGACCGCAGAATATGCCAGAGATGATTTATTACACAGATTTAACAGCAAAGACGAGTGTTCGTTAACAAAGGAATGCAGGAGAGAAGAACAGATGTTAGGATATCGCTTGATCGAGTCCTGTAAAAAATTTTTTTAAAAAAAGGAATAGAAGCAAGGATAGCATGGAATGCCTCAAGAAGCAACACCTGTAAAATTTGTATCCCGTACTTAAGTTGACCTATATAGATCGACTGAAGTTAGAGATACAACATTTTACAGGTGTTGCTTCTTTCGCCTCCGCTACCAATAGCATTGTATTCTTACGTAGATATTATTGCTAGCGTAGGCAAACATAAAATTTGTATCCCATACTTTGTTGAGCTGTATAGGTAATGTGAAGTATAGGACATTTTTTTGCCTTCGATACTAATAGTTTCGACTGAAAATTATCATAGTCTTGCTAGCGAGGTTAGCATGGAATGCCTCAAGAAGCAACACCTGTAAAATTTGTATCCCGTACTTAAGTTGACCTATATAGATCGACTGAAGTTAGAGATACAACATTTTACAGGTGTTGCTTCTTTCGCCTCCGCTACCAATAGCATTGTATTCTTACGTAGATATTATTGCTAGCGTAGGCAAACATAAAATTTGTATCCCATACTTTGTTGAGCTGTATAGGTAATGTGAAGTATAGGACATTTTTTTGCCTTCGATACTAATAGTTTCGACTGAAAATTATCATAGTCTTGCTAGCGACGACAAAAAACCGACAACAGTAAAAACTGGATCGCATTTTTCAGTTGAGCTATATAGCGATTGGGAAAATAACGGCTTATATAACATTTGTATCCCTTACTACAGTTGACCTAAATAGGTCAAGAATAGGATACTAATGCTAGCGAAAGCGAAAAATGGCGACAAACGTAATATTTATATACTATTCTTCAAGCTGATCTATATAGCTAAATCACATCAATGTTATTTATATATGTCGCTTATTTCGTCTAGCTAATACCAGTAACAAATTTTACATATGTCGGTCTTTTCTCCTCCAGTAGTGATACTAGTAAAGGAAAGGGGAAAAGAGGAACAACTGCAAAATTTGTATTCCGTACTGCAGCCAGCCAACGAACCCATACTTTAATAGAATACGACAAAGAAATACATCACAATAGACAAGTTCAGTAAAACATAAAAAATAAAAAAATAAACTTACGATACGCAAACTACCCCGGAAAAAACCAGAGCTCGTCTTGAAAGACGTGAAGAAAAGTCACATAGCCTACCCACATACGCAAGAAACACGACATTACAAAAAAAGCGCACATACAAGTATATAAACCCAGAAGTTTACATCAACGAAATGAAGTAAAATAATTAAAAATGCACCGAAGAAAATTTTTAACATAAGAAAATGAAGAATGACTGATTAACCCCAAAGAATCCAAATGAATATTTTAACCATCACGACCATCCCACCCTGTTCCTTAATTATCAGTTACGTCCCACCACCCCATCCCAACTTGAAATTAACTAACAAATTTTGGAGGGTACATTTTCCCAACATGTTTAAGGAGACAAACGGGAAATATGTATGAGATACACTACGCTGCCGTGAATATTCATCTAAATGGCTCCGTAGTGTCGAAATGCGTCGTTTCCTCCTCTCTACAACAGATTTTATATTATTGGTACAAGCCCCAGTTGATGAAGATCTGAGTTCAATATTATAAATGACAAGTTGCTGAAAACCTATTCCCCAAATCCCTATATGAAGAAAAACCATCGGAAATAACTACAGAGCCCTCAGCAACATGATCTTCAATTAATTTCACCAACACTTTCTTTGTTCGATTAGGAACTACTTTAAAAATCTACATCATCACATTCTGGACCTGAAATTACAGCTCCCCCCCCTCCCCTAACCCATAATCCCACCGCAGGTCTCCCCCCCCCCCCCCCGCCCCTTTGTTGTACTTGATTTTGCGAAAATCGGACTATGAGACCCATCGATTTCGACTACAACACCCCCCCGCCCCTCCCAAGGCCCCTTATATATTCCCCATAAACTTCCCTACAAAACGAATACCAGTCGCCGGCCGCTACGGTCGCAGGTTCGAATCCTGCCTCGGGCATGGATGTGTGTGATGTCCTTAAGTTAGTTAGGTTTAAGTAGTTCTAAGTCTAGGGGACTGATGACCTGAGATGTTAGGTCCCATATTGCTCAGAGCCAATTTTTGAATACCAGTCTAAAACAGTATGCTCACTCACATATTTATGCACATGCAGCCACACAAGATACGTCAAACACCAACAGTACGTAATTTTTATTATGCTTCTCGTCTAATTGAGCGCCATAGTCGATTCGTGCTACACCTCCATATGAGTAAATCGTGAGTACGGCGAGTTGACACATTAATCAGGCGCATATGTTCGCCGCACTCTAACGACATCGAACGTAATCAGCAAGAAGACCAGACATTTGCAAAAATCGAATGGTTGCCGTAATGTCTAAGACCAAAGCCTGCTTTAAGTCTTCCATATTCATGGGAATAGATAAGTCCATTCCTACAAACGAAAATCAAAAACGAAAACTTCTAAATGAAAAACTATTCTTCCAAGTTTTCTCAAACTCACTAAGAATGAGATTAAATACCGAATGAATTGGAAAGCACCAATTATTTAAGTCAACCTAAAAATCTTACGCAGTGTCTAGCGCTGTCTTTTAGAAACTTATTTATTTATTTCAATTTACAATGATAGCGCTTATCCACAGCAGACAGCCGATTTATTATCTATGGCTCTAAAGAAAAGACGTCAATATCTATGAGTGACCTATGATGTCATTGGCCAAAGCCGACGGGTTGTAACCGTTCTTCAGTTGTGACGAAAATTGTAGCGATTTGCCGGAAGACGTGCAGAGGATGGACACTTGGTAGAGGGGATAGCAGTCGAATGTTAACAAACAAGTGTAACGTATTCCTATACATCGAGACAAAGACCTATTATTGCTTCACCATGCGATTGCAGAACAATCACTAGAATCAGCTACTTCCATAAAATATCTTGTAGTGTGTGTACGGAGCGGTTTGAAGTGGAACGATATCATAAAAGTAATCGTGGGTAAGATAGATGCCAGATAGATTCAGTGGAAGAATCTTAGAAAATATTGCCGGCCTTGTGACCGAGCGGTTCTTGGCGCTTCCGTCTGGAACCGCGCTGCTGCTATGGTCGCAGGTTCGAATCCTGCCTCGGGCGGGGATGTGGGTGCTGTCCTTAGATTAGTTAGGTTCAAGTAGTTCGTAAAGTCTAGGGGACTGATGACCTTAGATGTTAAGTCCCATAGCGCTTAGAGCCATTTGAACCATTCTTAGAAAATATATGGTTCAAATGGCTCTGAGCACTATGGGACTTAACTGCTGTGGTCATCAGTCCCCTAGAACTTAGAACTAGTTAAACCTAACTAACCTAAGGACATCACAAACATCCATGCCCGAGGCAGGATTCGAACCTGCGACCGTAGCGGTCTTGCGGTTCCAGACTGCAGCGCCTTTAACCGCACGGCCACTTCGGCCGGCTTTAGAAAATATAGTCCTTCAACAAACAAAGGAGCTACGAAACACTCGTTTGACCAATACTAGAATATTTCTCGTTAGTATGGGATCCTTATCAGATAGGGTTGATAAAGAAATAGGGAAAATCCAAAGAAGAGCAGCGCGTTTC
Organism: Schistocerca americana; assembly: GCF_021461395.2. Lineage (NCBI taxonomy): Eukaryota > Metazoa > Arthropoda > Insecta > Orthoptera > Acrididae > Schistocerca > Schistocerca americana. The sequence goes on from NC_060128.1 coordinate 146,125,500, forward strand.
GTTACAGGTTCATTTAGTAAGCGAGAAAGCGTCACGAAGTTCCTTAGCCAACTCGAGTGGCAGACGCTACAAGAGAGGCGTTGTGTATCACGGTGTGGCTGGCTGCTAAAATGCCTAGAGCTTACGTTTCCACAAGAGTCAAGTAATACAGAGGAGTCCAAAAAAATGTACCCACTGTTTAAAAGTTCATAACTTGCAAACTAATTGACGGAGTTGTCTCATTTTTGGTGAAAGTGTAGCTTAAAGTCCAATTTAAAGATATCACTGTAGGTGTCCTAAATGGTCACCATTAACATCCACAGGCAAACGATGCCGCCGAACTGCAGCACGAACTACTGACTGCAACGTGTTCAGTTGGATATTTGCACATGAATGTACAATGGATTCTCGAAGTTCATCCAATGTGCGTGGCTTTTGTCGATAAACGACGTCCTTTAGTGTTCCCCACAGGTAAAAGTCCAGAGGAGTTAGGGCTGGGGAACGTGGTGGATACTCCACAGCACCTCTACGGCCTATCCATCTTCCTGGTAGATTTTCGTCGAGATACGCCCTAACACGATTTTGGTAGTGGGCTGGGGCACCATCTTGTTAAAAGTAAATTCTTCTGTCTCCATACGAGTCTCGGATGGCAGGTAAAATGGATGTCTGAAGCTTCTGAAGGTACACCTCACTGGTAACTGTGCCGTCAAAGAAGAATGTCCCAATCCAGCCCCAGTAACACAACCCACACCACACATTTACTCCTGGCAAATTCACGGCTTTGTCTACACGGACGTTCGGATTTTCGGCGGCCCAGTAGATGCAATTGTGGCGATTTACTGTACCATTGAGTTTAAACTGTGCCTCATCAGACCACACAATCATATCTGCAAACTCTTCATCGTTGCGCACCATGTTAGTAAACCACTCGCAGTACTCCATTCTACGATCTGGGTCGTCCTCGTTCATTGCGTGTAGCAATCGTGGGATGTAGCACTTCCACTTTGCTGTCTTCAAAATTCGCTGAACACTTGAGCGACTCACTCCAGTTTCATGGGCACACTGTCTCACAGACTTCTGTGGTGAGCGAGTGAGTTGTTGTAACACACGACGGGAGTTAGCTGGACTTGTTACTGTTACAGGTCGTCCAGATCGTTGTTTGTGCACATCTTTAACACAGCCTTCGGCTTCAAATTTGTCTCGAATGCGACGAATCGTTAAAAGTGTCGGTGGCTCTGTTTGATACTCATTTCGCCATTGCCGTTCAACCTCATTAATGTTTTCGTACTTAAAATACCACTTCAAAACTGACATCCTTTCATCGAATTTAAGCCTTGCGCCAGCCATGTTTACTCGAGTAACTAGGTGCAACTAAGAACAAAACACTGACCATCTGGCGACTGTCATCTGACAAAACAAAACAACGCAATATAACGCTTGTGTGGCCATTGCCGGAAGTACAAAATATTACACTACCAAAGATAAGACAACTACGTCAATTAGTTTGTCACTTATGGACTTTTAAACAGTGGATATATTTTTTTGGACCCTCTGTATATTGCTTCCTCCTCCGTGTATGTCGCTGAAAGACCACGAAGATTTGACTTCCGTGACCACAAGACACATTGATATGCCGTTGCCGGCCGCTGGTGGCCGAGCGGTTCTGGCGCTACAGTCTGGAACCGCGCGACCGCTACGGTCGCAGGTTCGAATCCTGCCTCGGGCATGGATGTGTGTGTTGTCCTTAGGTTAGTTAGGTTTAAGTAGTTCTAAGTTCTAGGGGACTTATGACCTCAGCAGTTGAGTCCCATAGTGCTCAGAGCCATTTGAACCATTTGATATGCCGCCAGTGGTGATAAAAAATGCTTCATTAAGTCACTAAACATTGCTCATGAATAGCAGAAAATGAGTCACTGCTTATCGGCAAGAATGAGCCATTTCTTGTGCAGTGCACATGCTGCTGCCCTTTTTTGAAAATGGGCTAGGCGGTAGGTTGAGGTACTCTGATGAACACTCCAGGAGACACGCAGATTGTGAAATCAGACCGCATTCAGAGTAAAGTCAGTTCGACTCACAGCTGCGACGTTGTCGGGAATAAAACAGTGACCCGTATCTACATCTACATTTATAACATCTACACTTATACTCCGCAGGCCACCCAACGGTGTGTGGCGGAGGCCACTTCAAGTGCCAATGTCATTACCTACCTCCCTTTCCTGTTCCAGTCGCGTATGGTTCGCGGGAAGAATGAGTGCCGGAAAGCCTCCGTGCGCGCTCGAATCTCTCTAATTTTACATTCGTGATCTCCTCGGGAGGTATAAGTAGGGGGAAGCACTATATTCACTACCTCATCCAGAAACGCAGAGTTTGCTAAACATCTCCGCATCGTTATCACGCTTACCAAATAACCCTGTGACGAAACGCGCCGCTCTTCTTTGGATCTTCTCTATCTCCTCTGTCAACGCGACCTGGTACGGATCCCACACTGATGAGCAATAGTCAAGTATAGGTCGAACGAGTGTCTTGTAAGCCACCTCCTTTGTTGATGGACTACATTTTCTAAGGACTCTCCCAATGAATCTCAACCTGGCACCCGCCTTACCAACAATTAATTTTATATTATCATTCGACTTCAAATCGTTCCGTACGCATATTCCGAGATATTTTACAGAAGTAACTGCTACCAGTGTTTGTTCCGCTATCATATAATCATACATTAAAGAATCCTTCTTTCTATGTATTGGCAATACATTACATTTGTCCATGGTAAGGGTCAGTTGCCACTCCCTGCACCAAGTGCCTATCCGATGCAGATCTTCCTGCATTTCTCTGCAATTTTCTAATGCTGCAACTTCTCGTATACTACAGCATCATCTGCGAAAAGCCGCATGGAACTTCCGACACTATCTACTAGGTCATTTAGATATATTGTGAAAAGCAATGGTCCCATAACACTCCCCTGTGGCACGCCAGAGGTTACTTTAACGTCTGTAGCGATAACAACATGCTGTATTCTGTTTGCTAAAAACTCTTCAATCCAGCCACACAGCTGGTCTGATATTCCGTAGGCTCTTACTTTGTTTATCAGGCGACAGTGCGGAACTGTATCGAACGCCTTCCGGAAGTCAAGGAAAATGGCATTTACCTGGGAGCCTGTATCTAATATTTTCTGGGTCTCATGAACAAATAAAGCGAGTTGGGTCTCTCACGTTCGCTGTTTCCGGAATCCATGTTGATTCCTACAGAGTAGATTCTGGGTTTCCAGAAATGTCATGATACGCGAGCAAAAAACATGTTCTAAAATTCCGCAACAGATCGATGTCCGAGATATAGGCCTATAGTTTTGCGCATCTGCTCGGCGACTCTTCTTGAAAACTGGGACTACCTGTGCTGTTTTCCAATCATTTTGATACAATAATTTTCCTTTAATTTACGTCTTTGGTCACAAACTTTTTGCTAACAGATTATCGATTTCGGTCTATAATGACCATCATCAGATCTGTTTTATAAAAACACATCACGAAAATTATAGCGAATTGCCGGAAGACGTGCAGAGAATGGGCGCTTGGTGGAGGGAGTAGCAAATGTAACGTATTCCTATACATGGAGACAAAGACCTAATATTGTTTCACCACGCGATTGCAGAACAATCACTGGAATCAGCTATTTCGATAAAATATCTTGGGGTGTGTGTACGGTTTGAAGTGGAATGTTAACATAAAAGTAATCGTGGATAAGGTAGATTCCCGACAGATTCAGTGGAAGAATCTTAGAAAATATAGTCCTTCAACAAAGAAAGGAGCTTACGAAACACCTATTTGACCAATACTAGAATATTTCTCGTTAGTATGGGATCCGTATTAGACAGGGTTGATAAGGAAATAGAGAAAATCCAAAGAAGAGCAGCGCGTTTCGTTTCAGGTTCATTTAGTAAGCGTTTTATAAAAACAAATCTTATGATGGTTATTGTAGACCGAAACCGGTAATCTGTTAACAAAAAGTTTGTGACCATAGACGTAAATTAAAAAACAGTTCGACTGTCAAAGTTATATCAACAAATTGTCGAAGTATTCGTAACAAAGTTCACGAATTCACTGCTTTCCAGAAAAATTCTCGCGCTCAAATTATTCTCGGGACCGCATTCAGAGGAAATCTGCTGGCAGTAGCGCGGGAATACCCGTATCATGTAATATTAGTTGGAGGCGACTTTAACCTACCTATACTGGGGCGTCTATGGATTCATTGGAGGAGGTACAGAACGACAGTCTTGCGAAGTACTTTTGAACACGTTACCGAAAGCTGTCTTGAGCAGCTAGTTCGGCAGCCCAAACGCAGTGGAAATAACCTAGACCTTGTAGCTACAAACAGGCATGACCTCAACGATAGCGTCAGTGTAGAGACAGGGATTAGTCACCACGATATCATAGCGACTGTGGTTACGAAAGTTAATAAATCAGTCAAGAAGCCTAGGAGAGTATTTTGGCTAGATACAGCAGATACGCAGTTGTTAGTGTCCCACTTAGACAATGAACTGACGTCATTTACTTGCAGTATGGTGGACGTAAAGGATATACGGACAAAGTTTAAAATTGTTCAAATGGCTCTGAGCACTATGGTACTTAACATCTGAGGTCATCAGTCCACTAGAACTTAGTACTACGAGGGTCACTCCAAAAGAAATGCACACTATTTTTTTTTTTTAAATCCATCTTTTATTCTACATGTTTGAAAGGTTTACAGTGTGTAGATACATCCTTTAGGAACAATATTTTCATTTCTCCATATAATGTTTATCCCTCTCAACAGCCTTACGACGTCTCGGAACTAGCCCCTGTATATCCGCACGGTAAAATTCTGGACCAACCTGTTGGAGCCACTGTTTGGCAGCGTGCACAAGGGAGTCGTCATCTTCAAACCTTATTCCACGAAGAGAGTATTTCAGTTTCCCAAAGAGATGATAGTCACATGGAGCCAGGTCAGGACTGTAAGGCGGGTGTTTCAGCGTTGTCCATCCGAGTTTTGTGATCGCTTCCACGGTTATTTGACTGACATGTGGCCGTGCATTGTCGTGCAACAGCAAAAGATCCTGCTTTTGCCCATGTGGTCGAACACGACTCAGTCGAGCTTGAAGTTTCTTGAGTGTCGTCACATATGCATCAGAATTTATGGTGGTTCCACTTTGCACGATGTCCACAGGCAAGAGTTCTTTGGGATCGAAAAACACCGCAGCCATAAGTTTTCCAGCAGAAAGTGTGGTTTTGAATTATTTTTTTCTTGGGTGAATTTGCATGATGCCACTCCATTGATTGCCTCCTCGTCTCTGGTGAAAAATGATTGAGCCATGTTTCACCACCTGTCTCAATTCTTCTACGAAATTCATCTCCACCATTCTCGTACTGTTCGAAAAGTTCGCTGCATACCGTTTTTCTTGTTTCTTTGTGAGGCACTGTCAACATCCTGGGAACCCACCTGGCACAAACCTTTTTTAACGCCAACACTTTCAGTATTCTGCAAACAGTTCCTTCCCTATCCCAACGTAGCGTGACAATTCGTTCACTGTGATGCGTCTGTCAGCAGTCACCAATTCGTTAACTCTCTGCACCTTGTCTGGAGTGTGTGCAGTACGAGGCCTGCCGCTGCGAGGACAATCCTCAATACTGCCGTGCTCGCTTTCATCACGTAACCTGCTTGCCCACCGACTAACTGTACTGCGATCGACAGCAGCATCTCCGTACACCTTTTTCAACCTCTTGTTGATGTTTCCCACTGTCTCGTTTTCACAGCACAGGAATTCTATGACAGCACGTTGCATCTGACGAACGTCAAGTGTAGCAGCCATCTTGAAGACATGCTGTGACGGCGCCACTCACGGGAACAGGTTGAACTAAGTTTAAAAACTAGCGAGAAGGACGTAACTACACACTGTAAAACTTCCACATATGCAGAATGAAAACTGTATTTTTACAAAAATTGTGTGCATTTCTTCTGGAGTGACCCTCGTATTTAATCCTAACTAACCTAAGGACGTCACACACATCCATGCCCGAGGCAGGATTCGAGCCTGCGACCGTAGCGGTCGCGCGGTTCCAGACTGAAGCGCCTAGAACCGCTCGGCGACACCTGCCGGCCAAAGTTTAAACTGATTGTTAGTCCAGCTGAGGGGAAATATGTGCCAAGTAAGTGGATTAAGGGCAGAAAAGACCCGTACGGTTTAACAACGAAATTCGGGAAATGCTGAGGAAGTAAAAGCTTTGAAATTTCGATTCAAAAAACGAACCAAATAACGAAAGGCAAAGGTTAATAGAGTCGTGAGTCTGTAGGAAGATTTATGCGCTAAGTTTACAACAACTACTAGTGTCATATTTTAGCAAAAGAGAACCAGAAGAAATTCTGGTGCCACGTAAAGTCGCTTAGCAGAACTAAAGCTTCCATCCATAACCCGGTAACATGTCTGTAGTGGCAGTAGAAGATAGCAAAACAAAATCCAAAGTTTTAATTTTTGGGTTTAAGAAATCGGTCACGTAGAACAATAGTACAAACAAGCCATCGCAAAGAGTCCTGTATGGACTACGTAGGTAATAAGCATCCCTGGGGTAGAGGAACAACTGAAAGAGTTCAAAACATACGTCGCCAGGTCCGAATGGAATCCCAATACGGCTTTAAAACGAGTGCTCTATGGCACTGCCCTATTACATTACTGACCATTGAAATTGCTACACCCCGAAGATGACGTGCTACACACGCGAAATTTAAACGACAGGAAGACGATGCTGTGATATGCAAATGATTAGCTTTTCAGAGCATTATCACAAGGATGGCGCCGGTGGCGACACCTACAACGTGCTGACATGAGGAAAGTTTCCAACCGATTTCTCATACACAAACAGCAATTGACCGGCGTTGCCTGGTGAAACGTTGTTGTGATGCCTCGTGTAAGGAGGAGAAAAGCATACCATCACGTTTCCGACTTTGATAAAGGTCGGATTGTAGCCTATCGAGATTGCGGTTTATCGTATCGCGGCATTGCTGCTGGCGTTGGTCGAGATGCAATGACTGTTAGCAGAATATGGAATCGGTGGGTTCAGGAGGGTAACACGGATCGCCGTGCTGGATCCCAACGGTCTCGTATCACTAAAAACAGATGGGGACGGTTGCAAGACAACAACCATCTGCACGAACAATTCGACGACGTTTGCAGCAGCATGGACTATCGGCTCGGAGACCATGGAAGCGGCTACCCTTGACCCTGCATCACAGACAGGAGCGCCTGCGATGGTGTACTCGACGACGAACCTGGGTGCACGAATGGCAAAATGTCATTTTTTCAAATGAATCCAGGTTCTGTTTACAGCATAATGATGGTCGCATCCGTGTTTGGTGATATTAGGGCGAACGCACATTGGAAGCGTGTATTCGTCATCGTCATACTGGCGTATCACCCGGCGTGATGGTGTGGGGTGCCATTGCTTACATGTCTCGGTCACCTCTTGTTCGCACTGACGGGACTTTGAACAGTGGACGTTACATTTGAGATGTGTTACGACCCGTCACTCTACCCTTCATTCGATCCCTGCGAAACCCTATATTTCAGCACGATAATGCACGACCGCATGTTGCAAGTCCTGTACGGGCCTTTGTGGATACAGAAAATGTTCGACTGCTGCCCTGGCCAGCCCATTCTCCAGATCTATTACCAATTGAAAGCGTCTGGTCAATGGTGGCCGAGCAACTGGCTCGTCACAATACGCCAGTCACAACTGTTGATGAACTGTGGTATCGTGTTGAAGCTGCATGGGCAGCTGTACCTGTACACGCCATCCAAGCTCTCACTTAATGCCCAGGCGTATCAAGGCCTTTATTAGGGCCAGACGTGGTTGTTCCAGGTACTGATTTCTCAGGATCTATGGACCCAAATTGCGTGAAAATGTAATCACATGTCAGTTGTAGTATAATATATTTGTCCAATGAATACCCGTTTATCATCTGCATTTCTTCTTGGTGTTGCAATTTTAATGGCCACTAGTGTACTTAGCTCTGAGCGAGAGGTTAGCGATAAATGCAAGCTAAGTCCCAAGCGACTACAAAAAAGTGCAGGTGACTCCTGTATATAACAAGGGTAAAAGAACAGACCCGGAAAATTTAACACCAATATCCTGAACATGGATTTTCTGCAGAATGCTCGAACACATTCTCGGTTCGAACATAATAAAATTTCTTGAGACGGAAAAGCTGCTATCTACGAATCAACTGGGTTTTAGAAAGCACCGCACGTGCGAAACTCATCTTGCCCTTTCCTCTCATGATATGCTGCGAACTGTGGATGAATGGCAACAGGCAGATTCCTTAGACCTAGATTTCCGAAAAGTGTATGACACGGTACCCCTCGGCAGATTATTAACGAAGGTACGAGCATTCGAAATAGGTTCTCAGATATGTGAGTGGCTCGAAGACTTCTTAAGGAACAAAACCCAGCATGTTGTTCTCGACGGCGAGTGTTCCTCAGGAGAGCCCCAGGAAATGGTAGAACCGCCGCTGTTCTCTATGTACGAGGGGCGTTTGAAAAGTCCGTGTAAAATCCGAGAGATGGCACCGCCGGCGCCTATCGAGGTCATGTTTAGTTAGTAGCATCTTTGGAAAGAACGCACACCAAGTTTCAGCGATATTGGTCTATTTCTTTGTGTGAATCAAGGAAGTCGAATGATTGTCAAAAAAATGGACGAAGAAGAATTTCGTGTGGTAATTAAACATTACTTTATGAAACACAAAACGTCTCAGGAGACTAAAGAGAAGCTTGATAAACATTACGGTGACTCTGCATCTTCGATTAGAACAGTTTATAAGTGGTTTCAAAATTTTCGAAGTGGCCATATGGGCACAAGTGATGGTTCAAAATGGTTCAAATGGCTCTGAGCGCTATGGGACTCAACATCTTAGGTCATCAGTCCCCTAGAACTTAGAACTACTTAAACCTAACTAACCTAAGAACATCACACACATCCATGCCCGAGGCAGGATTCGAACCTGCGACGTAGCGACCGCGCGGTTCCAGACTGTAGCGCCTAGAACCGCATGACCACACCGGCCGGCAGGCACAAGTGATGCTGAACGTTCTGGACGCCCTGCGGAGTTTACGACTCCGGAAATCATTAATGGAATCCATGATATGGTGATGGATGACAGAAGAGTTAAGGTGCGCGAGATTGCTAGTGCTGTGGGCATCTCGAATTAACGGGTACATAATATTTTGCATAAACATTTGGACATGAGAAAGCTATCCGTAAGATGGGTTCCGCGATTGCTCACGCTTGACCAAAAACGGAATCGTGTGAAATAAAGTGTTGCAAGGATTGTTTGTAGCTGTTCATGAAGAATCCGCAGGACTTCAAGCGTCGTTTCGTCACTGTGGATGAAACATGGATACATTACTATACTCCAGAGACCAAACAACAATCAAAACAATGGGTTACCAAGGGAGAATCTGCACCAAAAAAGGCGAAGACCTTTCCTTCGGCCGGAAAAGTTATGGCGACTGTCTTTTGTGATTCGCAAGGGATAATCCTCATCGACTATCTGGAAAAGGATAGAACTATTACAGGTGATTATTATTCATCGTTGTTGGACCGGTTGAAAACCGAGATGCAAGGACAACGCCGGCGATTGGACCGCAAAAAAGTCCTTTTCCATCAAGACAATGCACGAGCACACACCTCTGGAGTTGTGGTCGCAAAATTATTGGAAACAGGATTCCAACTCGTTTCACATAGCAACCATTTATGCAGTTTGGCTCCAGTTTTTGAGATAATGCATGATTTATTCAAAAAATTAGAAAAAATTGCTAATATTGAACTCGAGCGCTACAAACTACAATGAAAAAAGAGAATAATCTTTATAAATAGCTTCTATGAAAACCTGATAGGCATTTGTCCACGTATAAAACATAATTGAAAAGTTTCTCTATAAGTATATCATTTTCCGTCCATGACGAACCGCTTCCTGCACGCTTTCCTTTTATAGGTCTCTTCAGAACAGTCACGTTGCAGATTCCAGCAATAATCTGCCATCATATGCCTGTCCCATCTTCCTTTATATCTTTCCTCTATTCCTTTCATGTCTTGATGGAACCGCTCTCCTTGTTCCTCACTGAAATCACCTAGATTACGAGGAAATCGATCCAAGTGGCTGTGAAGGAAGTGCAATTTTATGCTCATGTTAGCTCCTAAGTTTTGAAAGTTAGTGAGCATGTTTTTGACCAGTTCCTCGTAATTGGGAGCTTTATGATTGCCCAAAAAACATTTTACAACAGCGACAAAACTGTTCCAGGCCGATGCTTCAGTGACAGTCATGACACTTGTAAAATTGGTATCGTTGATGAGCCTGCGAATTTGAGGACCATCAGATATTCCTGCCTTAAGTTTTTCACTACTGAGTCCAGGGAACGTATTGCAGATGTATGTGAAGCAATTACCATTTCTGTCTAAAGCTTTGGTGAATTGCTTCATTAGTCCTAACTTAATATGTAATGGTGGAAGAACAATCTTGTCCCTACTAACCAGAGGTTCATTAATGATGTTTGCTTCGCCAACAGCCATATGTTCCCTTGGAGGCCATGTTTTCTGCTTCCAATGTTCGTGCTTTGCCCTACTATCCCACATGCAGATAAAACATGGGTGCTTTGTGTATCCACTTTGTTGTCCAAGCAAGAAGTTCACCATTTTCAAATCAACACAAATCAACCACTGGTGCTGCATATACTGAATTTTCTGCAGAACCATCTTGATGTTAGCATATGCTTCACAAAGTTTTGTTGAGTGGGCAATTGGAATAGATGCGTAACGATTGCCATTGTGTAGGAGAACACATATTAAACTTCTAGTGGAACTGTCTATGAAGAGACGCCAGTCCTCTGGTCTATATTCCGGCAGCCCCAATTCAAGTAAAAGTCCAGGTATATTGCTGCAATACACTATAACCTCTTCTTGGTTGAAGTATGGAAGAAGGTTTTCTTCTCTCGTCCGGTAAGCTGTTATTTTAACACTTGGATGAAGACAGTTCTTTTCCTTAAGCCTGGATGCTAAGAGTTCTGATGCTTGCTTTGAAAGATTGAGTTCTCGTATCAAGTCACTGAGCTCCTTCTGGTCGAACTGCTGGGGTTGTGTCTCACGTCCGTCGTATTCCGAACCACTACTTGTACATTCCTCGCCGTGCACATCGTCATCTGATGATGTTAGCGTGGGTAATGTTGTGAAGGTTGGTACAGGAACATCGTTGCTGTGCACCACAGGTCTTCTTGCTGACTCCAAATCGGGATATCCCCACTTTCGTTTTTTGAACCTATTAAAACCTTTCACATTAACAATGCAAAAATAGCAATCATCTGTATGGTTCTTCTGCTCTCGCCATACCATAGGCACTCCGAAGTTTAAGCTTTTCCTTTTTCGTTTTGTCCACTGCCGTAAGCACTCCACACAGCATTTACAAACTTTATGGGGTGCCCACGCCTTGTCTTGATCTCCAAGATTAATTCCGAAATATGCCAGATACGCTTCCTTCACAAAAGGAGTGATATTCTTCCTGTTCTTTTGAAGAACGTATTCACCACAAATGTAGCAGAACTCATCTGGATGGTTCACGCAAAGACGGCGTGAAGAACTCATGTTTTCCTAAAACAAAATTGCGCAAATACTACATATTATGCAGAACTTTCTTGTATTTGCATGTCAATCACATCCAACAAACATCATTAATTGTTTTGTGTGAAATGAATACTCACCTCTTATTTGCTACGTCACGATGAAAAGGTTCTATCTCCTTGAAGCTGCACTGCACATGTGTGTGACTTTCGACCATCGCCATTTTTCTTGTTTACACTGAACGCTACCTATCGGCTGTTGCGGGGATTACCTCGGCCAACAAATGAATGTCGAGTACCGCCGAATTCAAATCTGCACAACCCTCAATATCTTCAACACACGCACCGCACAACAGGACTGAACACATGCTGACAGTGTGATGTTTGCATGATGTAATCCTCAACCACACAGATGCACTCCCTGAGCACAATTGTTTAATAAAGATAGTACAATATCACTAATTAAAAAACAGGTAGCAAATACATTACACCATATATGGACCCTGCAGTCGATATTATCCACATGAAACTCTCATTTCCACAAATAACCTATATCTCAAAAACCAGAGCCAATTTGGAAAAAGTACAAATATACTCGGAATGAGTATCATAACAATATCCCATTTTCGTTCAAACTTCCCTGGCAACGAAAAAAAAATTTATTTCGTAGAGCTGTGTTATCTAATAAATACTAAAATAATGACCCTTAATCATGTCCGCCCCCGGTAGCTGAGTGGTCGCCGGCACGGTAGCTCAGCGTGTTCGGTCAGAGGGCTGCGTACTCTCTGTAATAAAAAAACTGAGTCAGGGAATCTACGATCAACTTGAACGGATGTCTTCTGACGTCCGCCCAGACCAAACGCAACGAACTATATCGAACAAAATGAAAAAAAAAGAAAGTGGTCAGCGCGACAGAATGTCAAGCCTAAGGGCCTGAGTTCCTTTCCCGCCTGGGACGGAGATTTTCTTCGCTCCGGGACTGGATGTTGTGTTGTCCTAATCATCATCATTTCATCCCCATCGACGCGCAAGTCAGCGAAGTGGCGTCAACTCGGAGGACTTGCACCAGGCGAACGGTCTACTCGGCGGGACGCCCTAGTCACACACTTACTTTACTTAATCTTAAAATACCTAGCAACAGTCACGTTGGACAGACATTGTAGTTTCATTTTAAAATAATTGGTAATTATTATTTGACTTCAACAATTTTTTCCTCTTCGTTGCTTCTAAATGACGAACTCGTTTTAATTGTAGTTAACTCGCGCTATCACAGTCTGTTTTTCGAATCATTTGAAAGCAGTTTCCAAGGCTTGAAATACATCCGCATGAGATGACCCTGCATCATTTTCTGCATCTACGTTTTCTTCTCTTTCATCCTTTTGAATTTTCTGCTTTTCGTTTGACCACGATATGTTTTGAACGATTGCGTCATCGGATTTAATCCGAAACGTTAATTCCAATCCCAAAGAAAGCAGGTGTTGACAAGTGAAAATTACCGAACTATCAGTTTAATAAGTCACGGCTGCAAAATACTAACGCGAATTCTTTACAGACGAATGGAAAAACTGGTAGAAGGCGACCTCGGGGAAGATAAGTTTGGATTACTTAGAAATATTGGAACACGGGAGGAAATACTGACCATACGACTACCTTAGAAGATAGATTAAGGAAAGGCAAACCTATATTTCTAGCATTTGTAGACTTAGAGAAAGCTTTTGACACTGTTGACTTGAATACTCTCTTTCAAATTCTGAAGGTGGCAGGGGTGATATAAAGGGAGCGAAAGGCTATTTAGAATTTGTACAGCAGATAGCAGTTACAAGATTCGAGGGGCATGAAAAGGAAGCAGTGGTTGGGAAGGGAGTGAGACAGGGTTGTAGCCTATCTCCGTTGTTATTCAATCTGTGGATTGAGCAAGCAGTAAAGGAAACAAAAGAAAATTTCGGAGTAGCAATTAAAATCCTTGGAGAAGAAATAAAAACTTTGAGGTTCGCCGATGATATAGTAATTCTCTCACTGACAGCAAAGGACCTGCAAGAGCAGCTGAACGGAATGGACAGTGTCTTGAAAGGACAATATAAGATGAACATCAACAAAAGCAAAACGAGGATAATGGAATGTGGTCAAATTAAGTCGGGTGATGCTGAGAGTATTAGATTAGGAAATGAGACACTTAAAGTAGTAAAGGAGTTTTGCTATTTGGGGAGCAAAATAACCGATGATCGAAGTAGAGAGGATATAAAATGTAGACTGGCAATGGCAAGGAAAGCGTTTCTGAAGAAGAGAAATTTGTTAACATCGAGTATAGATTTAAGTGTCAGGAAGTCGTTTCTGAAAGTATTTGTATGGAGTGTAGCCATGTATGGAAGTGAAACATGGACGATAAATAGTTTGGACAAGAAGAGAATAGAAGCTTTCGAAATGTGGTGCTACAGAAGAATGCTGAAGATTAGATGGGTAGATCACATAACTAATGAGGTGGTATTGAATAGAATTGGGGAGAAGAGGAGTTTGTGGCACAACTTGACTAGAAGAAGGTATCGATTGGTAGGACATGTTCTGAGGCATCAAGGAATCACCAATTTAGTATTGGAGGGCAGCGTGGAGGGTAAAAATCGTAGAGGGAGACCAAGAGATGAATACACTAAACAGATTCAGAAGGATGTAGGTTGCAGTAGGTACTGGGATATGAAGAAGCTCGCACAGGACAGAGTAGCATGGAGAGCTGCATGAAACCAATTTCTGGACTGAAGACCACAACAACAACAACAACAACAACAAGCTACAGACATCCGGCAGTTCTCCCGACATTTTATATATGTAAAGCTATAATCGAGACAAAACAAATACCGAAAAATAACGGTGATTCAGAACCAAAATACCGGTATCGGTTCTTCCCCACCCGTGTCGTAGACGACGGTGCCGGACTTAAGGATGCTGGGGTGGCAGGCGCGATCCCAGGGTCACGTGCTGCGGGCGAGAGGTCCTTCTACCCTGTGGTCGGCGGTGGAGCCTGTTGGGGCGCTGTCTGGGGTGACGCTGGCGCCGCGTTGTTGTGCGGTGCTTCCCCTAAGTCGTCCTCTAAACATGCTTACGTTTGGCGGGCGCGGACGTAGAGTCTGTTGTTTGTTTAGCAGCGGCCGAGGTGTGACGACAGAGTCGCCGGTGGGCTGAATGTGGTGCGGTACAGCCGAATTGTCCAGGCGCACTGCAGAAGGTTCCCAGTCTTTCGTATACCATCATCCCACATTAGGCTTGTATTACACTATCAAATTTCTTTGTCAAAGACAAAGATGTGATCAAATATTAGTCAAATATATTTGACAAAGATCTTTGACGTGGCGCTCTAATGGGGTATTACACTGTGATCATATTTTTCGGCAAAGTTCAAGATGGCTGACAACAGCAACTTGTTATTAACCACAGCAGTTGCATCTACCGCAATTGCACTGTGTGCACATGTGGAGAGGAAAAAAAGGAAACATACCCGGGTGAAGCCGTGGGTTTTACAACGACACGATAAAAGCATTCAACAAAACTTGTTGCGTGAGCTTATAGTAGAGGACGCAAAGTCGTACATCAATTACTTAAGAATGGATGAGCATACATTTCTGTATGTGCTAAGTGAAGTGTATCCTTATATCACAAAGCACAATACTCACTTGTTGTTGTTGTTGTGGTCTTCAATCCAGAGACTGGTTAGATGTAGCTCTCCATGCTACTTTATCCTGTGCAAGATTCTTCATCTCCCAGTACCTACTGCAACCTACATCCTTCTGAATCTGTTTAGTGTATTGGTCTCCCTCTACGATTTTTACCCTCCAATCTGCCCTCCAATACTAAATTGATGATCCCTTGATGCCGCAGAATATGTCCTACCAACTGATCCCTTCTTCTAGTCAATTAGTGTCACAAATTTTTCTTCTCCCCAATCCTATTTAATACCTCCTCATTAGTTATGTGATCTACCCATCTAATCTTCAGCATTCTTCTGTAGCACCACATTTCGAAAGCTTCTATTCCCATCTGGTCTAAACTATTTATCGTCCACGTTTCACTTCCATACAAATACTTTCAGAAGCGACTTCCTGACACTTAAATCTATACTCGATGTTAACAAATTTCTCTTCTTCAGAAACGCTTTCCTTGCCATTGCCAGTCTACATTTTATATCCTCTCTATTTCGACGATCACCGGTTATTTTGCTCCCCAAATAGCAAAACTCATTTACTACTTTAAGCGTCTCATTTCCTAATCTAATTCCCACAGCATCACCCGACTTAAAGTCGACTACATTCCATTATCCTCGTTTTGCTTTTGTTGATGTTCATCTTATATTGTCCTTTCAAGACACTGTCCATTCCGTTCAGCTGCTCTTGCAGGTCCTTTGCTGTCTGTGAGAGAATTACTGTATCATCGGCGAACCTCAAAGTTTTTATTTCTTCTCCATGGATTTTAATTGCTACTCCGAAATTTTCTTTTGTTTCCTTTACTGCTTGCTCAATCCACAGATTGAATAACAACGGAGATCAGCTACAACCCTGTCTCACTCGCTTCCCAACCACTGCTTCCCTATCATGCCCCTCGACTGTTATGACTGCCATCTGATTTCTGTACAAGTTGTAAATAGTCTTTTCGCTCCCTGTATTTTACCCCTGCCACCTTCAGAATTTGAAAGAGAGTATTCCAGTCAACATTGTCAAAAGCTTTCTCTAAGTCTACAACTGCTAGAAATGTAGGTTTGCCTTTCCTTAATCTATTTTCTAAGATAAGTCGTAGGGTCAGTATTGCCTCACGTGTTCGAACATTTCTACGTAATCCAAACTGATCTCTTCCCCGAGGTCGGCTTCTGCCAGATCTCAATCCGTCTGTAAAGAATTCGTGTTAGTTTTTTTACAGCCGTGACTTATTAAACTGATAGTTCGGTAACTTTCACATATGTGAACACCTGCTTTCTTTCGGATTGGAAATATTTTCTTCTTGAAGTCTGAGGGCATTTCCCGAGTCTCATACATCTTGCTCACTCACCTAAGAACTGCTGTATCAGCTTGTTACAGGAGATGGTGGGGTTAGGTTATGTCAGGTCTCCAATCTTCTTAATCTATTTTTGCATTCAGGGTGCCTCACGTTGTAAAGCGCCTCATCAGCTTCAAACATCTCTATTAATTTTGTAGTTATCGATACACAACAATTGTATTTACCGGCAATGTTTATAAAAACACTACAGACTACAGAATGCAGCGATGCTAGCGCCCCCGTTCACATTGCAGTGAACAGAAGACAAGCGACTTCTTTGATAAAATCTACAGCGAGGCCCTAGATTTGATCAAATATTTGACGATATTTGACAAAGTTCCCTATTACTTCATCAAATTTCTTTGAGAAAGATATTTGACTAAGATATTGGACAAAGGAATTTGATAGTGTAATAAAAGCCTTAGTTGGTAGCCCCCAGTCCCTCCTCCACATAATGACGAACTTGATCACCTATCTAATCTGTAGAATGAAAGACTTTTCTTGGAGCACTTTTATTTTTTAATCATGGAAGGTGAATGATATTTGGTGTGTGTGTGTGTGTGTGTGTGTGTGTGTGTGTGTGTGTGTGTGTGTGTGAGGGGGGGGGGGGGTCGGTTTTTAGGATGAGTGACGAAGGAATTGATGGTGCGTCATAAGTGCTAGCCACAACTTACTTCATAAATAAGAAAGCTAACTATCCACAGTGAGAGTAGACACTTGTTCCAAAACATACTTCCACTGCATTATTCCCCTCAAATGTCGCTCTTGCTGGACCTGTGCACTATACTTACTGTTCGCAAATCTCTTGATTCCTGCACTCGTTGCTTCTGAACAGGACGTCAATGCTTTGTGTCTGACCACAATCAGTAAAATAATAATAATAATAATAATACTGTGTACAGCACTATGGTAGCCCAACCCGTTAGATCACATAATATCAACAGGTACAAAAAAGTAAATTGGAAAAAGAAAACACTACATGGCAAGTACCCGTATCATATAACACAGCCACACATCGATCAAGACGCATCCAACACATGGTTAAGAAAAGGCAATATATACAGTGAGACGGAAGGATTCATGATTGCAATACAGGATCAAACAATAAACACCAGATATTACAGCAAGCATATTATTAAAGATCCCAATACCACAACAGATAAATGCAGACTTTGCAAACTACAAATAGAAACAGTAGATCACATCACAAGCGGATGTACAATACTAGCAAATACAGAATACACCAGAAGACATGACAATGTAGCAAAAATAATACATCAACAACTTGCCATACAACATAAACTAATAAAACAACACGTTCCTACATACAAGTATGCACCACAAAATGTACTGAAGAATGATGAATACAAATTATACTGCGACAGAACCATTATAACAGATAAAACACCACCACATAACAAACCTGACATCATGCTCACCAATAAAAAGAAGAAATTAACACAACGAATCGAAATATCCATACCCAATGCAACAAATATACAGAAGAAAACAGGAGAAAAAAAATTGAAAAATACATCCAACTGTCTGAGGAAGTCAAGGACATGTGGCATCAGGATAAAGTTGACATTATACCAATTATACTATCAACTACAGGAGTCATACCACACAATATCCACCAGTACATCAACGCAATACAGCTACATCTAAACGTATATATACAACTACAGAAATCTGTAATTATTGATACATGTTCAATTACCCGAAAGTTGCTAAATGCAATATAACATATACCGTACAGTTAAAAGGAAGTC
This sequence comes from Schistocerca americana, assembly GCF_021461395.2. Lineage (NCBI taxonomy): Eukaryota > Metazoa > Arthropoda > Insecta > Orthoptera > Acrididae > Schistocerca > Schistocerca americana. The sequence goes on from NC_060128.1 coordinate 146,143,896, forward strand.
ACGCTTGATCAAGGTCCGCGTCACTTTCCATTTTTAACCAGACATAACGTTTGAGAAAGGAAAGAAATAATAATACTGTGCACAGCACTATGGTAGCCCTTATACAGGGTGGTCCATTGATAGTGACTAGGCCAAATACCTCACGAAATAAGCATAAAACGAAAAAACTACAAAGAACGAAACCCGTCTGGCTTGAAGGGGGAAACCAGATGGTGCCATGGTTGGCCTGCTAGATGGCACTGCCATAGGTCAAACGGATATCAACTGCCTTTTTTAAAAATAGGAACCCCCATTTTTTGTTACATATTCGTGTAGAGCGTAAAGAAATATGAATGTTTTAGTTGGACCACTTTTTTCGCTTTGTGATAGATGGCGCTGTAATAGTCACAAACGTATTAACACGTGGTATAACGTAACATTCCGCCAGTGCGGACGGTATTTGCTTCGTGATACATTACCCCTGTTAAAATGGGCCGTTTACCAATTGCGGAAATGGTCGATATCGTGTTGATGGATGGCTATTGTGATCAAAATGGCCAACGGGGTGCTCGGTATCCTGGACGACATCATCCATGTGTCCGGACCGTTCGCCGCGTAGTTACGTTATTTAAGGAAACAGAAAGTGTTCAGCCACATGTCAAACGTCAGCCACGACCTGCAGCAAATGACGATGGCCAAGTAGGTGTTTTAGCTGCACCAGGAATTGCTTGGGGACGACTTTGAACATCGTGTACAGTTGTGCCACTGGGGACAAGAGAAATTACGGGACGATGACAGATTTTTTGCACGCGTTCTATTTAGCGACGAAGCGTCATTCACCAACAGCGCTAACGTAAACTATCATAATATGCACTACTGGGCAACGGAAAATCAACGATGGCTGCGACAAGTGTAACATCAGCGACCTTGGCGGATTAATGTACGGTGCGCCATTCTGGGAGGAAGGATAACTGGTCCAAGGATAATTGGCACCCATTTTATGGATGGCAATCTAAATGATGAAATGTATGCTGATTTCCTACGTAATGTTCTGCCGATGTTACTACAAGATGTCTCACTGCATGACAGAATGGCGTACTTCCAACATGATGGACGTCCGGCACACAGCTCGCGTGCGGTTGAAGCGGTATTGAGTAGCATATTTCATGACAGGTGGATTGGTCGTCGAAGCACCATACCGTGGTCCGCACGTTCACCGGATCTGACGTCCCCGGATTTCTTTTTGTGGGTGCAGTTGAAGGACATTTGCTATCGTGATCCACCGACAACGCCTGACAACATGCGTCAGCGCGTTGTCAATGCATATGCGAACATTATGGAAGGCAAACTACTGGCCGTTGAGAGGAATGTTATTACACGTATTGCCACATGCATTGAGGTTGACGGACATTATTTTAAATATTTATTGCATTAATGTTGTATTTACAGGAAATCACGCTGTAACAGCATGCGTTCTCAGAAATGATAAGTTCACAAAGGCACATGTATCACATTGGAACAACCGAAATAAAATGTTCAATCGTACCTACGTTCTGTATTTTAATTTAAAAAACCTACGTGTTACCAACTGTTCGTCTAAAATTTTGAGCCATATGTTTGAGACTATTACAGCGCCATCTATCACAAAGCGAAAAAAGTGGTCCTACTAAAACATTCATATTTCTTTACGTACTACACGAATATGTAATAAAAAGTTTTTTTTTTTTAAAGCGCAGTTGATATCCGTTTGAACTATGGCAGCGCCATCTAGCGGGCCAATCATAGCGCCATCTGGTTTCCCCCTTCAAGCTAGACAAGTTTCGTTCTTTGTAGTTTTTTCGTTTGACGCTTATTTCGTGAGATATTTGGCCCGTTCACGATTAATGGACCACCTTGTATAGTTACTGCTGTGTCGTGACTTCAATTAATTCATTTATCTGTTCGGAAGCGACTAATGAAGCAATTTCTAGACTTCTGCGGGTAATTCCCACAACTTGAAGACATTTTCTTGAGATATTTGGTATATTTTACGTATATGTCTCACTTTTATGATCTGCGATGTATGCGATGTACGGGCGTATAAGCTTACATTTTTTGCTTCATCAAGTGACCGTGGACCTTTGTATGTGACATACATTTTAACTTCATACGTGTGCCCGTTCCTGACCGGCCGTTGTGGCCGAGCGGTTCTAGGCTCTTCAGTCCGGAACCGCGCTGCTGCTACGGTCGCAGGTTCGAATCCTGCCTCGGGCATGGATGTGTGTGATGTCCTTAGGTTAGTTAGGTTTAAGTAGTTCTAAGTTCTAGGGGACTGATGACCTCAGAAGTTAAGTCCCATAGTGCTCAGAGCCATTTGAACCCGTTCCTGAGAAAAAGGGTTGTTGACAGTCGGGGGAACAAAGAGACAGGCAGACAGCACCGTGATACTATAACGTTTCCGTTTTTACCGACGTGGGTGCGGAACTCCAACGGCGTAAAAATGCCAATAAATGTAAATAGGGCTCGTTACGTATGGACACCAGTTAGCACAGAGTAGCCACTACCACACCCTATAGCCCCGTTACCAAGTCTTCGCAGGGACATTTTGCACGTTTACCGCTGTCTCAGATCACTCTGAAACATGAGCACTTAATTCATTCAATTTCTTCGTTTATTATTAAAATTTTCCCTTAAACGTCTCGTTCCAGTTGACATTTTTGTCTGTTACAATATTACATTTTAGTACATATTTGTTTCGTTCTTAAATATCTTTCGGATACATAGTAATATATAAAAGTCCTATGGAACAGGATACAGATAAAATTTAAAACGTCTCATTTTCTCTAATTGTGAATGCCGACATATGTACAGGGTTATTACAAATGATTGAAGCGATTTCACAGCTCTACAATAACTTTATTATTTGAGATATTTTCACAATGCTTTGCACACACATACAAAAACTCAAAAAGTTTTTTTAGGCATCACAAATGTTCGATATGTGCCCCTTTAGTGATTCGGCAATCATCAAGCCGATAATCAAGTTCCTCCCACACTCGGCGCAGCATGTCCCCATCAATGAGTTCGAAAGCATCGTTGATGCGCTGGCACGTTTCTTGGTAGAGGAGGTTTAAACACTGAATCTTTCACATAACCCCACAGAAAGAAATCGCATGGGGTTAAGTCGGGAGAGCGTGGAGGCCATGACAGTTTTCCAGTCTCCTGTTTAAGAAATGCCGTACATCATGATGGAAGTGCGATGGAGCACCATCCTGTTGAAAGATGAAGTCGGCGCTGTCGGTCTCCAGTTGTGGCATGAGCCAATTTTCCAGCATGTCCAGATACACGTGTCCTGTAACGTTTTTTTCGCAGAAGAAAAAGGGGCCGTAAACTTTAAACCGTGAGATTGCACAAAGCACGTTAACTTTTGGTGAATTGCGAATTTGCTGCACGAATGCGTGAGGATTCTCTACCGCCCAGATTCGCACATTGTGTCTGTTCACTTCACGATTAAGAAAAAATGTTGATTCATCGCTGAAAACAAGTTTCGCACTGAACGCATCCTCTTCCATGAGCTGTTGCAACCGCGCCGAAAATTCAAAGCGTTTGACTTTGTCATCGGGTGTCAGGGCTTGTAGCAATTGTAAACGGTAAGGCTTCTGCTTTAGGCTTTTCCGTAATATTTTCCAAACCGTCGGCTGTGGTACGTTTAGCTCCCTGCTTGCTTTATTCGTCGACTTCCGCGGGCTACGCGTGAAACTTGCCCGCACGCGTTCAACCGTTTCTTCGCTCACTGCAGGCCGACCCGTTGATTTCCCCTTACAGAGGCACCCAGAAGCTTTAAACTGCGCATACCATCGCCGAATGGAGTCAGCAGTTGGTGGATCTTTGTTGAAGTTCGTCCTGAAGTGTCGTTGCACTGTTATGACTGACTGATGTGAGTGCATTTCAAGCAGGACATATGCTTTCTCGGCTCCTGTCGCCATTTTGTCTCACTGCGCTCTCGAGCGCTCTGGCGGCAGAAACCTGAAGTGCGGCTTCAGCCGAACAAAACTTTGAGTGTTTCTACGTATCTGTAGTGTGTCGTGACCATATGTCAATGAATGGAGCTACAGTGAATTTATGAAATCGCTTCAGTCATTTGTAATAGTCCTGTATAGGTTGGATACATTCTTCGAAGGATGTGTTGCGGCTTTGGATTGAGTCCATTCTTACAAATGGCTCAGATGGTTCCAAGGACTATGCAACTTAACATTTGTCATCAGTCCCCTAGATTTAGAACTACTTAAACCTAACTAACCTAAGGACATCACACACATCCATGCCCGAGGCAGGATTCGAACCTGTGACCATAGCAGCAGCGCGGTTCCAGACTGAAGCGCCTAGAACCGCTCGGCCACCGCGGCCGGCCAGGAACGGGCACACGTATGAAGTTAAAATGTATGTCACATACAAAGGTCCACTGTCACTTGGTGAAGCAAAAAATGTAAGCTTATATGCCCGTACATCGCTGATCATAAAAGTGAGACATATACGTAACATATGCTAAATATCTCAAGAAAATGTCTTGTTCAAGTTGTGGGTAGTGCCCGCAATAGTCCAGAAATTGCTTCATTACTCGCTTCGGAACAGATAAATGAATTAATTGACAGCACGTCACAGCAGTAACTATATAAGGTCTACTATAGTGATGTACTCAGCATCATCATCATTATTATTATTATTATTATTATTATTATTATTATTATTATTAATGGCTGTGGTCAGACACAAAGCATTGACATCCTGTTCAGAAGCAACGACTGCAGGAATCAAGTGATTTGCAATACCATTCCTGAAATGGTCTAACCTTCCCAGAGCCCCGACCTGAACTCAAAGGAACACCTTTGGGATGACGTTGAATGTCGACTTCGCTCCAAAATCACAGCCTTCTCTGATTTTGGCTCTTGAGGAGAAATGGGATGCCATTCTGCCCAGTCATTGAGACACCTTAGTGAAAGTGTCCCCATCAAAGGTGAAGATTGGACACACCCAGAGAGAGCGGGATGCATCCGATAAGGGTTGCCGAATATTTCTCTCCTGATGTACACGAAAGACTGCAACTGAAACATGTCGACCCGAGCCGGGGGATGGTCCATTTCCTGACAGGCCACGGGCCGTTTCCGGTACATTTAACCCGTATGGGACTAACTAACGATGAAGTGTGCGTATGCGGAGAAACTGGGACACCAGAACATGTCACACTGCTGTGCAACGTACTAGCACAAGAGAGACCTACACAGAATGACAATGACATCGCCAGAATAATACGTAATCCCTATAACTGGAACACAATAAATAGCGTAGCTGATATTGCATCGAACACTCTGCACGAAGAATACAAACGCCGAATCCCATATGGAAGAAGACGTACACAAGCACAACAAACCACATGGAAGGACACAAACACGACCACAGATTCCGAAACCGAGGAAGGAACACTATGTGAACATGGCTCAGAAGGGATCAACTTGTAAGGGACCAAAACCAACAATGCAGGACACTCCATGTCACAGCACCGTCACAAACCACACAACAATCATAAAAAAAATAAACATCGGCACCTCATACTAAGACTGTAGTGATAATGTCGGTTTGGAGGAGAAGGCTCGAAGAATTTTTATTCCGAGGCTCCTCCTCCCCCATGACATCCTGCATAGTGTTGAAAGTATACTGCACAAGCAGTAATGTATTGCTCGTCTTACTGTGTGCAGACAGAAGTATGTGCTCTATTGACAGCTATAATCAATGAATTTCATATATCAGAAATGTATTAAGTTATTTGAGGAATAATGCATTCAAGTAGCAGTGAACTATATTCTATTTCAACTAACAAGTTACAAAAATGAATGTATTTCTCATGTGAAGCTAAAATTCATGTATTCCATATATGAAGTGCTCAATCAGCATTTAGTCTGTATAATCTGTGTAAACATACATTAGCGCAAACCATTTCAGATGAGAATAACTCGAGGTTGTACCGAGACCTTTTCATCTGAAATAGATAGAAATAGGCCATTATTAACTAACATGCTACTTAGACTGTATTACTCATCCAAATACAGCTTATTACTTCCCTCTATATATTACAAGTTATTCCTAACCACGCTCATTGTGCATTTTCTTTTTCTTTTTCTTTGACATTTGCATTGTATAAATTATGTTCTCATCAACTTGGTAGTAACAAATTATATGGAACCATTTTAACAATTGTTAAGCATTCAATTCGCTGTAATCTCAGAGAAATCTTTATATATTATATTCTTTACATTATTTAAAAAAGCATTAACAACTGCACCAATAAGACTGTAACAATCAGAAGTCTGTGCTATTAGATTCAGAAGCATCCGACCCACCTTACATTTCAAGGCGGTGGGTTACTCTGTACTCCAGAATGAGATTTTCACTCTGCAGCGGAGTGCTGATATGAAACTTCCTGGCAGATTAAAACTGTGGTAGAGCACTTGTCCGCGAAAGGCAAAGGTCCCGAGTTCGAGTCTCGGTCCGGCACACAGTTTTAATCTGTCAGGAAGTTTCTTACTCTGTACTGTTAATGAAATAAATAAAATAATAAATACCCCATATTAATGTCCACAAATAGTTGCAGGAATACTTGTGAAGAGATAGTATGAAACAGTAACAGGTGTATGGTCTGAACAGTCAAAACTTCTTGAAATTACTTATAAACTGTCTACATCGCAAGGCACGTTTCTTAAAAGGTGACCGGTAAGGGTCATCGCATGGCGATCTTCAGACCTTCAACCATATTGATGGGCAATGATCGTGCACGGAGCAGGGACCACTGAATGACGATGGTCAACTGTTGACAGCTGAACTCAGAGCCATTGTCATCAATATGGGTGAAGGTCTGAAGATGATAACGTCATGATCGAAACCGGTCACCTTCGATGTAACCTGTTTTAAAAGTAATTTCTAATATACAGAGGTGTCCAAAAAATGTATCCACTGTTAGGTTGAACGGCAATGGCGAAATGAGTATGAAACAGAGCCACGGACACGTTTAACGATTCGTCGCATTCGAGACAAATTTGAAGCCGAAAGCTGTGTTAAAGATGTGCACAAACAACGATCCGGACGACCTGTAATAGTAACAAGTCCAGCTAACTCCCGTCGTGTGTTACAACAATTCACTCGCTCACCAAATAAGTCTGTGAGACAGTGTGCCAGTGAAACTGGAGTGAGTCGCTCAAGTGTTCGACAAATTTTGAAGACAGCAAAGTGGAAGTGCTACATCCCACGATTGCTACACGCAATGAACGAGGACGACCCAGATCCTAGACTGGAGTACTGCGAGTGGTTTACTAACACGGTGCACAACGATGAAGAGTTTGCAGAGATGATTCTCTGGTCGGATGAGGCACAGTTCGAACGCAATGGTACAGTAAATCGCCACAATTGCATCTACTGGGCCGCCGAAAAACCGAACGTCCGTGTAGACAAAGCCGTGAATTTGCCAGGAGTAAATGTGTGGTGTGGGTTGTCTTACCGGGGCTCGATTGGGCCATTCTTCTTTGACGGCACAGTTACCAGTGAAGTGTACCTTCAGAAGCTTCAGACATCCATTTTACCTGCCATCCGAGACTTGTATGGAGACGGAAGAGTTTACTTTCAACAAGATGGTGCCCCAGCCCACTACCAAAATCGTGTTAGGGCGCATCTCGACGAAAATCTAGCAGGCTGATGGATAGGCCGTAGAGGTGCTGTGGAGTATCCACCACGTTCCCCAAACCTATCTCTTCTGGACTTTTACCTGTGGGGAACGTCTACCGACAAAAGCAACGCACATTGGATGAACTTCGAGAATTCATCGTACACTCATGTGCAAATATCCAACTGAACACGTCAGTAGTTCGTGCTGCAGTTCGGCGACATCGTTTGTGTGTGGATGTTAATGGTGACCATTTCGAACACCTACAGTAATATCTGTAAGTTGGACTTTAAGCTACACTTTCACCAAAAATGAGACAACTCCGTCAATTAGTTTGCATGTTATGGACTTTTAAACAGTGGATGCATTTTTTTGGACCCCTCTGTATTTGTGATCGATGACTTTCTCCAGAAACATTTTCAAAAATACTTAACATTTTCACTGCCAGCTGTGTAAACTTTGCCGTGTGTTAGAGTGCCAGCTATTTTTATGGTTTTTCTATGTTTATTACGAAGACTGGCCAACAGAGAAGACCGATCGAGGTGGTCGGTCTACGAGATTTCGTATTTAAAAGCGGGAGAATCGTACCCTGTCAAATGGCGAGAGTGACAGTCTGCTGAAATTAAAACGTTCTTTCATTCAATGTGTTAACTTCCTGTATCCCCGTTGACAGTTGATGTACACCCAATGTGATTTTCTTCCACTGCTCGTACTGAATGCAACATTCTATACATTTTATGTGAGTTTTTGTTTCCATTTGTTTCAGATACGTTACTGTAGAGCCGGGAGTTCTCTACATAACCTCTGTTGAAAGCTCAGACGAAGGCAACTACAGGTCAGTATCTTGTACAAACTTTTGGTTTATACATGCTGTTATCTAAAATTGTTCATGATTAGTGAAGCTGACAGTTTCTGACGTCAGTTGTTAGTGTAAATTATCTGTTAGTGCTACATGAAATGTGAAGAATTGACAGTCTGCATTCGATATGTTTCGCCGTGACATTTCCAGTGTAGCACTCCGTCTTCAGGCCAGAAGTGGTCCATCGGGACCATCCGACCGCCGTGTCATCCTGTCATTGAGGATGAGCATAGGAGGGGCGTGTGGTCAGCACACCGCTCTCCCGGTCGTTATAATGGTTTTCTTTGACCGGAGCCGCTACTATTCGGACGAGTAGCTCCTCAATTGGCATCACGAGGCTGAGCGCACCCCGAAAAATGGCAACAGCGCATGGCGGCTTGGATGGTCACCCATCCAAGTGCCGACCACGCCCGACAACGCTTAACTTCGGTGATGTGACGTGAAAAAGTGTATCCACTTCGGCAAGGCCGTTGCCAATTCCAGTGCAGAGCGTATATTAAAAACTGAAAGAGTGTTGAGCACTTTTACGTATTATTGGAATCGACCACCAGTTGTCAAACATACGAGTATTAACACTTTGACGTGCGGCTGACGTACTATTAACGGTGCTTGTGGAAATGGCGGGGAATTTAATGTTTCGTCACGCCAGTAATGATTAATTTCCGCGGTGGCAGACATAATTCATATTTGTGGCTCTCACAAACGTGCAGTCTTTGTAGTTTCTGCTTGATAGAGGTAGCGGTATCACTAGAAAATTCGTCGTTTTTGAAACCTTTGTTATCGTCTCTCGTTTCGTAGCCGTTACCTAACGTTGAAGTTCGCTCTATGTGTTTAGTGTGCTATTGCGTTCAAAATGTGAAGTGAAGAAGAGAAACGCCTGGAGCCAATGATACACGAGTCTGCAGATGATGGGAACGAAATATGTGATGATGATTCGGACTACACGTTTATCGTATTATTTTTGCGGGTTGTGTTGTTATGAAGGCTTTTACTGCAGTAAAATCAGGAAATCAATTCGAGCATATGATTCCAGCGAGTGTAATGTTGGACTATGTATCCCTCCATGTTTCATTTCGTATCATACTCCGTTGGACATGTCTGTTATGTAGTTCTTTAGATTTAAATTGCTAGCTCACTGGTGTAGATATTTTAATACCGGAACGTCTTTTTCAATTTTTTTCTGCGATAATTACTGTTAAATTGAAGTTTATCTGTGGGTTCAGATTTAATACTAGCAATTCCAAAATATGTATATTTAATGCAGAAAGTCCAATAAACCTAAAAATGCTTTGAAATTCGGACCACATATTTGTAGACACGAGTTGTATCTTCCTAAAACCTCGTATTTTAGCCTGTCCACAGGTAACATCAGGTACGTAAAAGACCAGCACCGTATATGTTAAAGGCCAATTTAACGTGCTGACTAAAATTCGGCAGCATTGCCAACAACACGATATTTTCGCAACATGGTTTTGCTTCTTACTCAAGATTTATGAGGAGAAAACATGTAATTGTTTCAGAAGTAATACATACACTGCCGGAAATTAAAATTGCAGTACCAGGCGGGATGCAAGTAACAAAATTTTATATACTTTAAGTATACTGTATAATAGGAAGAACACACGATCAGATTTATAGGTGATTTGTAGGTGTAGAGGATGCGAAAGTCAGTATCCAACGTTGCCACTTCTGGCAGCATCAGTGGGCATCGAACTGATGATGGAGACGGGTGTTGTTGTTGTGGCCTTCAGTCCAGAGACTGGTTTGATGCAGCTCTTCATGCTACTCTATCCTGTGCAAGCTTCTTCATCTCCCAGTACCTACTGCGGTCTACATCCTTCTGAATCTGCTTAGTGTATTCATCTCTTGGTCTCCCTCTACGATTTTTCCTCTCCACGCCGCCCTCCAATACTAAATTGGCGATCCCTTGATGCCTCAGAATATGTCCCACCAACCGATCCCTTCTTCTAGTCAAGTTGTGCCACAAATTTCTCTTCTCCCCAATTCTATCCAGTACCTCCTCATTAGTTGTGTGATCTGCCCATATAATCTTCAGAATTCTTCTGTAGCACCACATTTCGAAAGCTTCTATTCTCTTCTTTTCTAAACTATTCATCGTCCATGTTTCACTTCCATACATGGCTGCACTCCATACAAATACTTTCAGAAACGACTTCCTGACGCTTAAATCTATACTCGGTGTTAACAAATTTATCTTCTTCAGAAACTCTTTCTTTGCCATCGCCAGTCTACATTTTATATCGTCTCTACTTCGACCATCATCAGTTATTTTGCTCCCCAAATAGAAAAACTCCTTTACTACATTAAGTGTCTCATTTCCTAATCAAATTCCCTTAGCATCACCTGACTTAATTCGACTACATTCCATTATCCTCGTTTTGCTTTTGTTGATGTTCATTTATATCCTTCTTTCAAGACACTGACCATTCCGTTCAGCTGCTCTTCTGGGTCCTTTGCTGTCTCTGACAGAATCACAATGTCATCGGCGGACCTCAAAGTTTTTATTTCTTCTCCATGGATTTTAATACCTACTCCGAATTTTTCTTTTGTTTCCTTTACTGCTTGCTCAATATACAGATTGAATAACATCGGGGATAGCCTACAACCCTATCTCACTCTCTTCCCAACCACTGCTTCCCTATCATGCCCCTCGACTCTTATAACTGCCATCTGGTTTGTGTATAAATTGTAAATAGCTTTTCGGTCCCTGTATTTTACCCCTGCCACATTCAGAATTTGAAAGATAGTATTCCAGTCAACATTGTCAAAAGCTTTCTCTAGGTCTACAAATACTAGAAACGTAGGTTTGCCTTTCCTTAATCTAGCTTCTAAGATAAGTCGTAGGGTCAGTATTGCCTCACGTGTTCCAATACTTTTAAGTAATCCAAACTGTCTTCCCCGAGGTCGGCTTCTACCAGTTTTTCCATTCGTCTGTAAAGAATTCTTGTTAGTATTTTGCAGCCGTGATAGTTCGGTAATTTTCACATGTCAACACCTGCGTACTTTGGGATTGGAATTATTATATTCTTCTTGAAGTCTGAGGGTATTTCACATGTCTCATACATTTTGCTCACCAGATGGTAGAGATTTTTGTCAGGGCTGGCTCTCCCAAGGCTGTGTTGTCTACTCCCGGGGCCTTGTTTCAACTTAGGTCTTTCAGTGCTCTGTCACTCTCTTCACGCAGTATCGTATCTCTCATTTCATCTTCATCTGCATCCTCTTCCATTTCCATAATATTGTCCTCAAGAACATCGCCCTTGTATAGACCCTCTATATACTCGTTCCACCTTTCTGCTTTCCCTTCTTTGCTTAAAACTAGGTTTCCATCGGAGCTCTTGGGATACGGTTACCTGGTTCCATACTGATTCGGCCATATTTCATCAGTCGCAGTGGTTTCCTGGTCCATTTGCAACCGACGACAGACGTTTCCTTTGGGTGAGAGGTGTGAAAAACGTGCTGGCCAGAGTAAACAGTCGGAAGGAACCCTCTTTATCGAGGTGGGTCAGGACTAGGGGTGTTAACGTAACAGCTAAATCGTGACTGTACAAATTCGGTATGTGGCCATGGTCGTGTAGCACTAGAGCACAAGGCTCCGGGCTTGGCGGTCCCGGGCTCAGGCTCTGGGTCCACACAGCCGGCTATCAAATTCACTACCAGGTTTCTTTTCCGGGAATGTAAGGCGACCTGGGAGATGGGCCGCTGCCCCCCACCCCCTACCATCTACTGCTGCGGTGAATAGGAAGGTTGCAAGTTGTGCACCCGTGGTCCTCGGTTACAGGTTCGAAACCCGCCGCTTCTTAAATTTTGGTTAATAATCAGCATTGGCGGCCGAAGACTTCCGTCACTCTCATTCTGCCACCCGACTAGTCAAAGAGGGTGGAAGAGCGGATAGAGGTTCCCGATGACGATGATGAAGATGATGATGATGATGATGATGATGATGATGATGATGATGTTTGGTTTGTGGGGCGCTCAACTGCGCGGTTATCAGCGCCCGTACAGATCCCCGACTTTGCCCAGTCCATCTCGCCACTTTCATGAATGATGATGAAATCATGAGGACAACAGAAACACTCAGTCATCTCGAGGCAGGTGAAAATCCCTGACCCCGCCGGGAATCGAACCCGGGACCACTTGCTCGGAAAGCGAGAACGCGACTGCGAGATCACGAGCTGCGGACGAGGTTCACGACATTTTCTTGTCCTTGGGATTGGAAACTGCTCCTAAAGGCGGAAGAATCGGCAATGACTAACGGCATGAGGATGCAGAAGGCAATGGGAACCACTTCATTAAAGACACATAACGTGCATCCACAGGAAATGCAGCCTGTAGTTGAAAAGTGTCATGATGATCTCTCAATTGACAAAAGATTCCGGAATAGCCCCCCCCCCCCCTTCGGATCTACGGGAGGGGACTGCCAAGGGGGAGGTGACACGACAACATTATTTCTACCAACGTGTTCGTTTATAATTCACTAGAAGTAGTGGCGTAACAGTGATAGATAAATCGGGCCCATGTTGCATCGTGGTTGAGTGTCAAGACATTGACGTGAAAATAGGGAGCAGCGGAATGGCTCTTACGTAAGCAGATAAAATTTTGAAAACATGCGGGAAAAGTACAAAAATTGTAGAAAATATGAAAATGGAAGAAAAATACGTCAAATTTGGGAGGCATGAGAGTACTTCTATGTTCGCCTGGATGTGGTCTCTTCTTGTGTCTCAAATGAGTAATATGAAATTGTTATGTGACGTAACGTAACGTAATTTGTTACTAACAAGTAGACACAGCCGCATCCTCTCCCTATGCTGCCCAGCTCCTGAACGAATCCGTCTCACCTAAATGTCCCAGTTACAAAGGATGAAGTTGGGGACGTGTGCTTGATCCTCATTGGCCTTGGGGAAGGGGAAGGGTTACCAGCCATTTCATTGTGCTCCGATTGGCTGAAAGAGATAGGGAGGGGTCTCCCGCCATTTTTATGTCACGTTATCACTATCAAGAAACGTCATGACCTCGAATATAAGCCGTTGAATTGCTAACGCTTTTGACTGTTTCCCTGGGTGAGCTTGATCAATTCCCGGTTCCCTTGGGGGGGGGGGGGGGGGTGATCTTGAATACAAGTCGGCCAAGTTGGTAACCTGAACCAGATATGTGATCTGATACCCTCTTATCACTGAGGAGAATGGAATGTTCCCACACCGTCTTTGATAACCTACTAACATTGTCAAAATATCTCTCTAAATCTACAAATACTTTAAATGTAGGTTTGTCTTTCTTTGACCTATTTTATTAGATGAGTGGTACTGTCGGTGCTGTAATGAGTGCTGTATTAATCAGATTACTACAGCGAAAACGACTATTTCTGAATAATTTTGCTTGACGTATCGTATTTAATGACTAGAATGAAAAATACTCCCATCATAGCATAAAAAGGCGAATATGCCCTGGGCAGAGTTTGGGATGTAAAAGACGGGAATTAGCTTTACGAAGTATTTGGCAGCTTCAAAAGACATTTAAATCAAAACATCTTGACATATTCGCCTTGTTTACTTGTTAGTGTTAGTACCCATGTCATGTAATATAAAGCGTTGTGTCATGTCCTATAACACGACACATGGCACAATGTCACGTGCTCTATGGCTAGCTCATCATCTGGATTTTGCGCACAGGATCAGGGACTTGATCCTATAAACGGCAAGATGTAAGTGTGCCAACACCTGCAGCTAAGAGAGCCCACTGCGCTGGCAAAGTTGGGTTAACTCGTAAAAAAGCGCGAATATATCAAGATGTTTTGATTTAATTATCTTTGAAGCTGGCAGGTAAGTCGATAAACTAGTTCTGTTCTTTTTCATCCCTGGCCCTGCCCAGGATATATTCGCCTTTTTTGTGCTAGGATAGGAGCATTTTTCATTTTGATTCCCAACTTTTAGTCTCCCATAGTTATGACATCAGACCGTTGTAGATTGGCAACCGCTGTAGATTTTTGTTGACGCGGCCGAAGGCTATCCGGTATAGTTCTTTTTATTGTCTTTCAAACCATGTTGCTTATATCGTCGCTGTCACAAAAAAACCAGACGACTATGAATTACGTGTTTTTTCTACCACCTTACAAAATTTGAACCGATTAGCACAAGGTGAAACACAGAACCTCACAAAAAAGCTTTTTTTCCATGTAAAATCGGAATGAAGCTGTATTTTTCAAAAAGAAAGTTTTCAATTTTACCGTAAGAAGGCGTTTCTGTTTATTTGATTACTTTAAACCGATTCCGTCCATTCAGTTCACGCAAGAATGAATGTTACGTCCTACGTTGAGCTCGACAACGGATAAAAATTATTTGATAAAAAGATTTCATTATGAGTTTATACATTCTTCTACCTGAGTGCAAAGTTTGAACCGATTCGTACAAGTTTAAATTAGAGAAGTGGCACTGTGACACGCTTTAAAAACGTCTAAGAAAAACGTGTTCCTTAGCACGTGTTTGCATGTAAAATCCGAGCGCTGCATATGCAGATTGTGCCGTTAGAGCTGAGCATGAATTCCAGCCTAGTAAACATCTTCTGCAAGTTACGGGTACGGTGGTAAACAAATCCGTATATGCCAACCTATCTGGGTGGTCCTTGGTGACACAATGGTCTGTTTTATTGATTTTAGATTTTAAAGTTTTATCACTTTTAATGTTTGGTTTTTGTTTTTTAAAATCTAGAGCTCTCCGGTATCCGGATAGCATAGGTAAGACTCGGGCAATTGTCGTGCCACTAGTTTATATAAGGAATGTATGAGGTATAACCCACGTGTGTGTTTTGGGATTTTATGAAAATGCTCTTCCTCTCACCATTAAACTTTTTCCATGTGGTAGAGGGGTGTAAGTTGTTGTTTGAAGGCTTCTATTTGGACAATCATGACCCATGAATATGACTTGGCTGTAATTCGATAGGCGGATGGCTGCCGCCGATATGGTTGCCGTTGGCTTTAACAGATAGCGCCTAAGACGTTTGTGTACGTGAGCCGATCACAGAGTTTTAGTTTATGACTGATAATGTTGGTTATATTTAATTTGGTGGTATTTTTTAGAGATTTGAGAGGTTGAAAGGTTTATTCATGAAGGAACTCCCCCCCCCCCCTCCCCCCCCCCCTATTATTTACTTTATAGTGACATATGGTTTGAGTTGTGCTTAGTGCCACTACTGGCTATAGCCATAGTATGGCAATGTAAAACATTTTGGAGTTGTAAAAAAAATTAAAAATCCTTTAGTGTTAACGTGTACGGAAGTACTATTCGATTGCTAGTCGTAATTACACCCTGTTAGATGTTATATGCTGACTATATTATTATTAAGTATTAATAAGTTACATGTGAACGCATGGAGCACATGACCATGCAGCGCCCACTACCGAGTGCGCTTCGCTGTTGGTTGACTTGTTTAGCGTCAGGATACGCTCTGCTTCAAGACTGCTTGTGTCGCAGTCATATGTTATTGGACACTTTCTTTGCGTTGTGAAGGCTATACGCCTGGTTGGTTAGGAAGGAGTTGAAGTTTGTGGTATGTAACTCATATGACCAGATCTCATTTTCTGTAACGTTGAGACGTGTTGAGTGTGCTGTTCACTTATGTTTTGTACTTTTTTGTAACAGATGTCTGAAGATAGGTGTCATCCGGAAACGCGTAACATGTTCTAATAAAAGAGTCAGTTGAACATCTCATGACTTTATTGCGATTGCACAGCATTGGTTGCCAATTATTAGCATAAAAATGATCCCAGGCCTCAGACGGGATTTTATGCCCTGTATATCATCTTCTGTAAGGCCAACCTAAGTTAAGCGTTGTCGGGCTTGGCTGGCACTTGGATGGGTGACCCTCCGGTCTGCCGAGCGGGGTGGACTCAGCCCTGATGAGGCAAGTTGAGGCCGGCCGGGGTGGCCGAGCGGTTTTAGGCGCTTCCGTCTGGAACCGCGCGACCGCTACGGTCGCAGGTTCGAATCCTGTCTCGGGCATGGATGTGTGTGATGTCCTTAGGTTAGTTAGATTTAAGTAGTTCTAAGTTCTAGGGGACTGATCACCTCAGATGTTAAGTCCCATAGTGCTCAGAGCCATTTGAACCATTTTTGACGCAAGTTGAGGAGTGGCGGCTCCGGTCTCGGAAACTGGCGTACGGCCGGGAGAGCGGTCATCCAGTCACGCCAATAGGCTGTGGATGTCACAGCGGTCGGATCTTCAGAGACCTGTTCGGACGGAGTTTAGTTAACATCTTTTGCAGAAGGAATTAATCGGTTCGCGCAAATTACGTAGGAGCCAGCTCCGGTTCGTCGTTTAAACCGCGTTTAATTTAGTATAACATAGCTACGGTAATACATACGAATGAAACTAGAGGGGAAAAAAAATACTCAGGCAGAATTTGAACCAGTTACGCTAGCATTGTAGCTGTTAAGCTTAGCCGCGGGGCTACGCTAACTCGGTTGAAATGGAGCTGACGTTACGGTATAGCAGATATGCATAAATAAAATCGGCTTTCTCTGAAGCTAGGGGCCGTCGCAAGAAAAATCGGTAGGCAGGTACTCACGACAGGTACCTAGAGACTCATAAAAACCCGTCATTATCAGGTCTGATGGTCTCCTTGTCAGGTCAGAGATCGGAAGAAGTCTACGGCGTTCCACTTCCGACCTATATGATTCGAAAATTTCTCTAAAATGCAATTTTGCATGTTAATTATCACAAAATTTCTTCTGGTTGGGCTCGCACCACACATCCTGGCTACGGATCTCCTTTTTATTTAGTGCTGGACCCTGGTATTGGTTCACACAGCGTTACGTCATACCACTCTTCTGTCTGCCTTCCTCTTCATTTTCGCGTATGTAGCTTATCCTACATCGCTCATAATTTGGCCGACCGTTTCAGTCCGGAGCCGCGCTGCTGCTACGGTCGCAGGTTCGAATCCTGCCTCGGGCGTGGACGTGTATGTGATGTCCTGAGGTTAAGTTAGGTTTCAGTAGTTCTAAGTCTAGGGGACTGATGACCTCAGATGTTAAGTCCATAGTGCTTAGAGCCATTTGAACCATTTTGAACTCGTAATTTGCTGCATGTATGACAACATTGGTCGTCCTGGTGATTGGTATCTCAGTAACTTCTTTTATTGCTCAAATGATGTCATTGTGCCTTAAAATGTGCCCCACGAGTTTCTCACGTCTTGAAACTTCCTGGCAGATAAAAACTGTGTGCCGGACCGAGACTGGAACCCGGGACCTTTGCCTTTCGCGGCAAGGTTCGCAGGAGAGCTTCTGTAAAGTTTGGAAGGTAGGAGACGAGATACTGGCAGAAGTAAAGCTGTGAGGACGGGACGTGAGTCGTCCTTGGGTAGCTCAGATGGTGGAGCACTTGCCCGCAAAAGGCAGAGGTCCCGAGTTCGAGTCTCGGTCCGGCACACAGTTCTAATCTGCCAGGAAGTTTCATATCAGCGCACACTCCGCTGCAGAGTGAAATTCTCATTCTCTCTTGTTTGGATTTGTCTCCACACAGACTGTGATTTTTTGTACTCCTGTCAGCACATGGTCTTTGGTACCTCTACCCCTGTCTCTCCCTAACTGATTTCCACCATTCGTCTGTAACATCAAATCTCCAGGACTTCTATCTGTCATCTCACATGTTTTCCTATTGTCTTTAAGTTGCAAGGGATCTAAAGTGCCCTGCTTAGCAGCCAATTTTTCCCCGAAGAATCTCTCCCTCAAACTTCTCGGGTTCTCCCAGTGCAGTCTTCAGTCTCTTCTGTCACTGTGCGCCATTCATTTGCGTACACACATTCGGTTTTTATCCTTGTGTTATAGTGCCTAACTTCAGCTTTTGTTGAAAATGCCTAGTCTTCTACGAGACACGCGTACATAAAGCGGTGGTCATCTTCTCCCATTTGTTGTCGTTGGCTCTTTTTCGATAGTTTTTATCTGTGCTATGGCATCTATATTAAAGCATCTGGAGGTATCTGGGGGCCAAGTTGTTCGATTTCACCGTACTCTGTTGCTACATAATGACGCACTATTCGGATGTTGGTTATGCAATTTGTTTTCTCGAAAAGAATTTGGAGGCCACTTTCTACATCTACATCGTTACTCTATTATTTACAATTAACACTCCGTTCCTCGCGCGGATGACACTCGTCATCCACATGACTTTCCCGCTCAGTTTTGTCTTGTCTGGGCTGGATTGAGTTCGTGCCACTTTCAGTACCTATCTGTTCACTCCGGCTGTTAGTTCCAATCATTATTGTCTTTCAGTTACGAAAGATACATTGTTTATGAAACATTATTATAATCTGGAGGACATTTGTCATCCGCGCGAGCTCTGCTGCTACAATCTGAAACAAAGTAAGTCGATATTACTTTATTGCTTTCCTAGATTCAATCGATGTTTCATGTGCGTAAATTTAGACTTATTGAAACCGATTGCAGTTACCTTCCATGTTACCTAGTACTCTCTTTATTTTTACATTGTGGAAGAAATGTCAAAGGTAAATAACGTCGGACAGAGTTTAGTAGAGATCCTAATGTATGGTTCGAATGGTTCAATGAGCTGAGTGATGAAGATGCTCACAGTGATAGCGCTGACTCAGAGGATTCTGTTCATGAAAGCGGTCATGAATCAGGAACAGAACAAACAGTGTCAGAAAACCGATGAATATGAATCACAGGAAGAAGTAACTCAGGAGGATACATTTTTTTAGGGAAAGATGGAAAAAATAATTTGCAGGATAAATAAATATCCTACCAGTGTTAGAAGCAGGTCTTTAATTTTATTACGCATTTGCCTGGACCAAAAAAAATCAAGCTCCTATAAAAAAAAAAAGACAAATAGAAATTCGGAATTTGTTCTTAGATGAAAAACAAAATAAGCATTATCGCAATATCCACAAATATACAGGGTGTTACAAAAAGGTACGGCCAAACTTTCAGGAAACATTCCTCACACACAAAGAAAGAAAATTTTATGTGGACATGTGTCCGGAAACGCTTACTTTCCATGTTAGAGCTCATTTTATTACTTCTCTTCAAATCACATTAATCATTGAATGGAAACACACAGCAACAGAACGTACCAGCGTGACTTCAAACACTTTGTTACAGGATATGTTCAAAATGTCCTCCGTTAGCGAGGATACATGCAGCCACCCTCCGTCGCATGGAATCCCTGATGCGCTGATGCAGCCCTGGAGAATGGCGTATTGTATCACAGCCGTCCACAATACGAGCAAGAAGAGTCACTACATTTGGTACCGGGGTTGCGTAGACAAGGGCTTTCAAATGCCCCCATAAATGAAAGTCAAGAGGGTTGAGGTCAGGAGAGCGTGGAGGCTATGGAATTGGTCCGCCTTTACCAGTTCATCGGTCACCGAATCTGTTGTTGAGAAGCGTACCAACACTTCGACTGAAATGTGCAGGAGCTCCATCGTACATGAACCACATGTTGTGTCGTACTTGTAAAGGCACATGTTCTAGCAGCACAGGTAGAGTATCCCGTATGAAATCATGATAACGTGCTCCATTGAGCGTAGGTGGAAGAACATGGGGCCCAATCAAGACATTACCAACAATGCCTGCCCAAACGTTCGCAGAAAATCTGTGTTGATGACGTGATTGCACAATTGCGTGCGGATTGTCGTCAGCCCACACATGTTGATTGTGAAAATTTACAATTTGATCACGTTGGAATGAAGCCTCATCCGTAAAGAGAACATTTGCACTGAAATGAGGATTGACACATTGTTGGATGAACCATTCGTAGAAGTGTACCCGTGGAGGCCAATCAGCTGCTGATGGTCCCTGCACACGCTGTACACGGCACGGAAACAACTGGTTCTCCCGTAGCACTCTCCATACAGTGACGTGGTCAACGTTACCTTGTATAGCAGCAACTTCTCTGACGCTGACATTAGGGTTATCGTCAACTGCACGAAGAATTGCCTCGTCCATTGCAGGTGTCCTCGTCGTTCTAGGTCTTTCCCAGTCGCGAGTCATAGGCTGGAATGTTCCGTGCTTCCGAAGACGCCGACCAATTGCTTCGAACGTCTTCCTGTCGGGACACCTTCGTTCTGGAAATCTGTCTCGATACAAACGTACCGCGCCACGGCTATTGCCCCGTGCTAATCCATACATCAAATGGGCATCTGCCAACTCCGCATTTGTAAACAATGCACTGACTGCAAAACCACGTTCGTGATGAACACTAACCTGTTGATGCTAAGTACTGATGTGCTTGACGCTAGTACTGTAGAGCAATGAGTCGCATGTCAACTCAAGCACCGAAGTCAACATTACCTTCCTTCCTTCAATTGGGCCAACTGGCGGTGAATCGTGGAAGTACATACTGACGAAACTAAAATGAGCTCTTACACGGAAATTAAGCGTTTCCAGACACATGTCCACATAACATCTTTTCTTTATTTGCGTGTTCCACTCGGGAACACTGTGCGGAAAAAATGAGCACTTAATTATTTCCCTGTGAGCTCTGATTTCTCTTATTTGATGATGATGATCGTTTCTCCCTGCGTAGGTGTGCGCCAACGAAATATTCTCACACTCTGAGGACAAAGCTGGTGATTGAAATTCCATGAGAAGGCGCTGCCACAACGAAAAACGCCTTTGTTTTAATGATTGCCGCTCAAATTCGCTTATCATATCCGTGGCACTCAATCCCCTATTTTGCGATTCTATAAAACATGCTGCCCTTCTTTGAATACTTTGGAAGTGCTCCGTCGATTCTATTTCACACTGCACAACAATACTCCAGAATAGGGCGGACCGGCGTAGTGTACGCAGCTCTGTAGTAGACATGTTGCGTTTTCTGAGTGCTCTGACAATAAAGCACTGTCTTTGGTATGTTTCCCTCACAACATTATCTGTGTGATAGTTTCAATTTAAGTTATTCGTAATTGTAATCCGTAAGTATGTAGTTGAATTTAGAGCCTTTAGATTTTGTGCTTTATCGTATTTAGCGTATTCGTTGTAGTACTTATCCACATGACTTCGCACTTTTCGTTACTTAGAGTCAATTGCCTCTTTTCGCACCATGCAGATGTTAAAATCATTTTACAGTTGGTTTTGATCATTTGATGACTTTACTGAGCGGTAAATGATGGTATTATCTGCAAAAAAATCCGAGAGGACTGCTAAGATTGTCTCCTAATACGTATGTTACTGTAAAATTAAGATAATTGGTAAGAATGTAAATGGTAAATCTTAGTATTTACCAATGCAAACTGGTAAAAGTTGGATCGAAGATTCCCGCCTCCGTCGTGCAGGTTCATACAAGTTTCATTGTTCCCAATTTTGTGTTCAGATAAGTTTGAATGCTGAAGATTAGATGGGTAGGTCACATAACCAATGAGGAGGCATTGAATACAATTGGGGAGAAGAGGAGTTTGTGGCACAACTTGACTAGAAGAAGGGATCGGTTGGTAGGACATGTTTTGAGGCATCAAGGGATCACAAATTTAGCATTGGAGGGCAGCGTGGAGGGTAAAAATCGTGTAGGGAGACCAAGAGATGAATACACTAAGCAGATTCAGAAGGATGTAGGTTGCAGTAGGTACTGGGAGATGAAGCTTGCACAGGATAGAGTAGCATGGAGAGCTGCATCAAACCAGTCTCAGGATTGAAGACCACAACAATAAAAGTTTCTTTGTTGGCTGTTATGAGTTCTCAGTCCGCTCACCGCTGCCTAGTTTAAGTCAGTGGCGAGCATCGTGCGTACGGTCATCTTTGTGACTCGTTTTAGTGGTGTTTCTTAAGCAGCTTTGCATCACAATGAGTGATATTATGCGTAACAGATTCTACGAACTTTTAAGTAACAGTGAATAAGAAGAAACACAACAATTTTTATGTAACTGCTGAGCACTATAATATTCTTGTAAGTGAATAATGCAAAAATCGTTTCCAATAAAAAATCTGTTCTCGACAGAAGTTTGAAGCGATATGATGTTCTCAGACAACAGAGAAACTCATGGCATCGGTGTTTGCTGGAAAAGAATAATATCGTTATTACGTTCGTTTTGATGAACTGTTTAACGTACTGCACGAGACCCACATTGCTATAGGCCATGGCGGTCGAACACGGGTGATTGTGGAACTGAATCGTAAGTACAAGAATGTGACTGTTGAATCAGTCTTTGCTGAGACTGGCTAAGTTTCACGGAAGCTCGAAATTTAGTGCGGACGTCAATGAGAGATGCTTTTAATAGTTTCCACAATGAAACATTGTCTCAAAATATGGTAGAAAGCCCAAAGAGATTCAGGTCGTATGTAAAGTACGCCAGTGGCAAGAAACAGTCAATACCGTCATTGCGCGATAGCAATGGAAATGTTACCCATGATAGTGCCACTAAAGCGGAGTTACTAAATACAGTTTCACGTAATTCCTTCACGAAAGAAGATGAAGTAAATATTCCAGAATTCGAAACCAGAACAGCTGTTAGCAAGAGTGACTTGAAAGTAGATATCTTAGGTGTTGCGAAACAAATCACTTAAGAAAGGCAAGCATTCCGGTCCAGATAGTGTACCAATCAGGTTCCCTTCAGAGTGTGCAGACACAATAGCGCCTTTTTTAGCAATCGTATACAGCCGCTCACTTGAAGAAAGGTCTGTTCCTAAAGACTGGAAAGTAGCACAGGTCACAGCAATATTCAAGAAACGAAATAGGAGTAACCAATTGAATTACAGACCCATATCACTGACCTCAATTTGCAGTAGGATTTTGGAGCATATACTGTACTCGAACATTATGAATCACCTTGAAGAAAATGACTTATTGATACATGACCAACACGGATTCAGAAAAAGCCGTTCTTGTGCAGCACAGCTAGCTCTTTATTCCCATGAAGTAATGAGTGCTGTCGACAAGGGATCTCAGATCGATTCCATATTCCTAGATTTTAAGAAGGCTTTTGATACCGTTCCACACAAGCGACTGTTAATCAAATTGCGTGCAGTTGTGTGAATTCGTGATTTCGTCTCAGAGAGATTACAGTTCGTAGTGATAGACGGTAAATCATCGAGCAGAACAGAAGCAATATCTGGCGTTCCTCAAGGCAGTGTCACAGGCCCTCTGCTGTTCCTGACTTACATAAATGATCTAGGTGATAATCTGAGCAGCCCCCTTAGATTGCTTGCAGATGATGCTGTAATTTACCGCCTAGTAAAATCATCAGACGATCAATTCCAATTACAAAATGATCTAGAGAGAATCGCTGTATGGTGCGGAAAGTGGCAATTGGCACTAAACAAAGAAAAGTGCGAGGCCATCCACATGGGTACTAAAAGAAATCCGATAAATTTTGGGTATACGATAAATAGCACAAATATAAGCTGTCAATTCGACTAAATACCTAGGAATTACAATTACTAGCAACTTAAATTGGAAAGACCACATAGATAATATTGTAGGGAAGGAGAAACAAAGACTGCGCTTTGTTGGCAGAACACTTGGAAGATGCGTAAAAACCCACTAAAGGGACAGCCTACATTACACTTGTCCGTCCTCTGCTGGAATATTGCTGCGCGGTATGGGATCCTTACCAGGTAGGATTGACGGAGGACATGGAAAAAGTGCAAAGAAGGGCAGCCCGTTTCCTGTTATCGCGAAATAGGAGTGAGAGTGTCACTGATATGATACTCGAGTTGGGGTGGCAGTCACTGAAACAGAGGCGGTTTTCTTTGCGGCGAGAACTATTTACGAAATTTCAGTCACCAACTTTCTCTTCCGAATGCGAAAATATTTTGTTGATACCCACCTACGTAGGGAGAAGTGATCATCATAATAAAATAAACCAGAGCTGGAACGGAAAGATTTAGGTGTTCCTTTTTCCCACGCGCCATTCGAAGTGGAATGGTAGAGAAGTAGTATGAAAATGGTTCGATGAACCCTCTGCCAAGGACTAAAGTGTGAACTACAGAGTAACCATGTAGCTGTAGATGTACTTATTTGAGATTATGTAAACCGTGTCAGAAAAAGCAAAAAACATTGAAAGGGGTGTTGTACTGAAACCTATCATACACAGTGAAATGAATTCACGATGCCAAATTGACTTAATCGAGATGCAGACAAACCCAGACAAAAGTCGAAGTTCATACTTGTATACCAAGATCATTTGACAAAATTTGTTATCCTCCGCGCACTAACTTCGAAAAAGGGTGATGAAGAATCTTTGGACATTTTTACCACATTTGGAGCCCCAAGTATCCTTCATTCTGATAACGATAGAGAGTTTTGTAACCAAGTCATTCATAGTTTATGTGGGTTGTGGAGTGATAT
The DNA here is from genome assembly GCF_021461395.2 of Schistocerca americana. Classification (NCBI taxonomy): domain Eukaryota; kingdom Metazoa; phylum Arthropoda; class Insecta; order Orthoptera; family Acrididae; genus Schistocerca; species Schistocerca americana. The sequence goes on from NC_060128.1 coordinate 146,168,729, forward strand.
AGTCTACGGGAAGCCGAGGCACAGTCAGACTCAGGGATCAGTCGAAAGAGCAAATCAAGATATCGAAAATATGTTATCAACTTGGATGGGAACAAATGAAACTTGGTCTAAAGGGCTGAGGTTTGTGCAAGCAATGAGAAATAGGGCTTATCATGAAGGGATCAGATGTTCACCTCATGAAGCCATGTTTGGGGTTCCAATGAAAATGGGCGTTGCGCCCTCAGTTGTTCCACGTGATTTATCAAAAAATATTAGCACTGAAGAAGACTTGGAAACAATGTTAAACACCATTTCCACTGACTCATCGGAAATTGAAAATGACGGCCAAGGAATTTATGGCAGTGAATCAAGTATTGGAACAGAAGGAACGGAGGTAGAAAGTGCGGCTGCAGCAGGTGAGGAAGCACCAGAGAGACAGGATTTGACAACCGTTAATATCGAGACCCCAGCACCGGCTGATGGTTGTGACGAGACGCTGACAAATTCCAACAGTGTTAATGAAGTGAAACGGATCCGAAAAGCTGCCAGAGAAGGTCTTCAATTGCAGGCAAAGAAAATGAAAGCAGCCTCATGTAACGAAATTCCAAAACCTTCAGTTAGGCAGAATGTGAGAATTAAAGTACCGGATGCAAAATCTATAATAGCAGTAATGATAAATGTTCAGGATGACGAATTTTATCATCTTGTTACCAAAGCTGGTAAACTGAAGTCATTGTACACTTGGAACCAATTAACATTGTGGAAGGAAAATTTTATCAGCCTCGAAGAAGTAGCAAAAGAAGACATTAGTCTACGGGAAGTGGTTGCGAAACAACCTTTTGTTGGAGGACAAGGGTTCAAAAAGTGCAATTGCTTAAAAAAGTGTTTGTGTAAATCGTCTTCCGTTCGAAATGCCACAATAGTCAGCCTTGTTGTAACAAAAATTAACGCTTACAAAGTAACATTTTTTTTGCAGCATTTTTGACTAATATGGAATATTGCTCATTATAATCACATTGGAATGCAAGAATGTTTAAAATACATAAATTTACAATAAATACTAACTATTTCACTAAACTGCTGTGGCGATTTTTTTAATGAATACGGTTTTACCATTTGGTAAGGGAACATCCTAAGATTTACCAAAGTCTCTTGGTAAAAGTTCGAAGTCTAAAAATATAATAAGAAATTTCGGACTTTTACCACACCGTGATTGTAAGTCTTGGGTTTCACCAGTTAATTCTAGGATTTACCAATCGTCTCACTTTTACGGTAACATTATATAAGGAACAGCAGAGGATCTGTAACGCTTCCTTGGGGAACGCTAGATATTACTTATGTTCTACTCGACGACTTTCTGTCAGTTGCTACGAACGGTGACCTTTCTCACAGGAAATCGGGAGGCAGTCGCTCAACCAAGACGATACTCCATAGGCACGCAATTTGATTAGGAGCCTTTTAGTTGCTCTTTCTACATCTACATCTAAGTGATTACTCTGCTACTTACAATAAAGTGCCTAGCAGAGGGTTCAATGAACCACCTTCAAACTGTCTCTCTACCATTACACTCTCGAACGGCACGCGGGAAAAACGAACACTTAAATTTTTCTGTGCGCGCCCTGATTTCTCTTATTTTATCGTTACGATCATTTCTCCCCATGTAGGTGGGTGCCAACAGAATGTTTTCGCAATCGGAGGAGAAAACAGGTGATTCAAATTTCATGAGAAGATCCCGTCGCAACGAAAAACGCCTTTGTTTTAATGATTGCCACTCCAATTCACGTATCATGTCTGCGACACTATCTCCCCTATTTCGCGATAATACAGAACGAGCTGCCCTTCTTTGTACTTTTCGATGTCATCCGTCAGTCCCACCTGATGTGGATCCCACACCTCACTGCAACACTCCAGAATAGGGCGGACAAGCGTGGTGTAAGCAGTCTCTTTAGTAGACCTGTTGCACCTCCTAAGTGTTCTGCCAATGAATCGCAGTCTTTGGTTTGCTCTACCCACTATATTATCTATGTGATCGTTCCAATTTAGGTTATTTGTAATTGTAATCCCTAAGTATTTAGTTGAATTTACAGCCTTCAATTTTGAGTGACTTATCGCGTAATCGAACTTTAGCTGATTTCTTTTAGTACTCATGTGAATAGCTTCACACTTTTCTTTATTCAGGGTCAATTGCCATTTTTAGCGCCATACAGATATCTAAATCATTTTGCAAGTCGTTTTGATCATCTGATGACTTTACGAGACCGTAAATGACAGCATCATCTGCAAACAATCTAAGACGGCTACTCAGATTGTCTCCTATGTCGTTAATATAGATCAGGAGGGCCTATAACACTTCCTTGGGGAACGCCGGATATTATTTCTGTTTTACTCGATGACTTTCCGTCTATTACTACGAACTGTGACCTTTCTGACAGGAAATCACGAATCCAGTCGCACAACTGAGGCGATACTCCGTAGGCGCGCAGTTTGGTTAGAAGACGCTTGTGAGGAACGGTGTCGAAAACCTTATGTAAATGTAAAAATATGGAATCAGTTTGACATCCCCTGTCGATAGCACTTATTACTTCATGAGTATGAAGAAGTAGTTGTGTTTCACAAGAACGATATTTTCTGAATCCGTGCTATGTGTCAGTAAATCGTTTTCTTCGAGGTACATCGTAATGTTCGAATTCAGTATATGTTGCAAAACCCTACCGCATATCGACGTTAGTGATATGGGCCTGTATTCAGCGGATTACTCCTACTTCCGTTTTTGGGTATTGGTGTGACTTCAGCAATTTTGCAGTCTTTAGGTACCGATCTTTTTGTGAGCGAGTGATCTACCGGAGGTCTTGCCTTTACTAAGTGATTTAAGCTGCTTTGTTACTCCGAGGATATCTACTTCTATGTTTTACATCTTGGCAGTTGTTCTTGATTGAAATTCAGGAATATTTACTTCGTCTTCTTTGGTGAAGGAGTTTCGGAAAACCGTGTTTAATGATTCTGCTTTAGTGGCACTGTCATCAGTCACTTCACCGTTATCTCGAACATGTTTATCTGTTTCCCGCCTCTCTCTGCGTTTCTTCGCAGGATCGCCAGTTGATCAGCAAATGCAAGCCAGATGACACCAACATCATTCTTTGAACCTCCAATGTGAACTTTGTTCAGGGACTTTTTCCGTTTTTTCAACTCACATGGTATCATAACAGGTTTGCATTTCTTAGCAAGGCCATCATCAATAGATCTGTTTAAAACGGAAAAAAGCGTGTAATAAAAAAATTAGAAAACTAAAAGAAAAATCAAAGTAGCTACTAAACATAACGCCTATTAGTGGACACTAACGTCGGGCATATCCGCCCTTCGCCTTAAGGGGAGGTTTACTATCTTTTGGTTCAAAAAATCGATTTTTTAAAAATTGCATTTTTTGATGCATAAAAGTGTTTAGAATTCACCCCTGAAACGGTTTTTCCGAATGCGGAACGGAAATGTTTGTTATTCGCGGTTGAACAAAAAAAAAATGCACCTGCCCGAAATCGGCCTTTTTCCGAACCAGAATTTTCTTTCGGAGGACGAGTTATTGTATCGGTGCTTGGGAGGAAACACACAAAATTCAGATGAAAGTTTGAACGCGTGTGTTTGGAAGTTAGCCCCCAAGCATTTGCATTCTGGTGCGAAGACTGTGGAGATTGCGACTTTCCTGGCAGTGAGCAGCTTCAACGAAGGGTATTCAGCAATTCATGACAACGATGGACGTCACCCTGGGACGTAGTTCGCCAAGCATTCGGACGACCGCCGGATTCAAGCGGCCGAAAACCGCTTTTCACCGGCCGTACGACCGGCTCTGGAGCAGCGCAGGATGGCCCAGATCGAGCAGAACGCCCTCTGTGAGGAAGAGCAAGGACTAGTTTATGGACCCGGAATAGCAGATTAAACTTACGTTGCATAATATTGCATTTATATGTAGTCAAAGCTTCAAACGCGTTTTGCTCGAAATGAATTTTCTTTATCACGTGGTATGGTAACTTCAAATCTACTGAACCGGTTGGCATGATTCTTTGTTTCCGACGAAGCTAACTAAATTGTCTAGGAGTTGTACCACTTTTATTCCGATCCATCAACTATAAATATTTTTACTTGGCCGACGAAGTCGAAAAATCGATGAAAAACCCACTGTTTTTTTTTCAAATGGCCGCCATTTCGTTTCCTATGGTGCAAATAACTTAAGCGAAGTACAACTCCTAAAGAATCTTATATACTTCGATAACGTCAACTCAATTTTGATTTCAGACGAGCCGGCTGACCTGTGACATACCGCGCGTGGAGGTCTACATGGAAATTTTGTTTCGTTCCGACGGCACTTCCGCCTTTCCAGTTTGTAGAGGAAATATCAATAAACATTTTGACTAAATTTGACATTGATATCTATAACACATCCCGAGAACAGTATTCTCAAAGAACATGCTTTTTTTCGGGCCAAAGATAGTAAACCTCTCCTTAATGACGGCTTCGGCACTGCTGAGGACACTTGCAAAGAGGTGTCTGAATGTCGGTGGAAGAATGGCAGCGCATTCTTTGTCAAATGCCTAAACCAGAGAGGGTTGGACGCTGCAGTCTGGAACGAAGTCGACGGTCTAACTCATTTAACTCATTCTAAAGGTGATCCATTCGATTGAGGTCGAGACTGTGACAGGTCAGTTCATTTGATGGATGTTACTGTCTACAAATCATTGCCTCACAGATGCTGCTTTACGACAGGGAATGTTGGCATGCTGATACAGCCATCATTCCGGAACTGTTCCTCTACTCAACGTAGTACACGATGCTGCAAAATATGCATTTATCATTTTCTTCAGGGGCTCCGGAACGCCCTATACTTGCAATGTTAAAATAACGCTTATAAATTACATCTTTCCTCACAAAGTATTTGAGGTAGGAAGTTGAACTTTTTACAGATTATTTATTGGAATATGGGCTACAACTTAACACAGGGATTTTACAAAATTTTAGTTCAGTTATTAAAGATGATTTTTTTTCAATTGTAATGAAAATTCACAACATTTTTTTTGCAATTTTTTATTTATATATTCAAAAATATACAGTTTTTTGGAAAAAGGCTGTGTTAAATTATGCAGAAGGTACTGTGTAACATTTACTGAAAGTTTGAAACAAATATGTTTGGAAGATCCTTAGAAAACATGTAATTAGTATGAGAAAATAAAAGTTTTGGGAATCGAGCGACAAAGATTGGATTAACTTTTTAGTGCATTCCAGGTCCATAGGATGGATTATCTTCATCATCTGCAAACTCCTCCTCCAGCTTCCTCTTGTTCCTCCTCCTGTTTACTCTTGCTTGTATTTCTAGACTCTTTACAGCCCTGTCTGCCGCCCGAAAGCGTTCCTTGTCTAAAGCAAGCATCGCTCGTTGTTGTGTTCGTAGATTTTGCTACCATTTTCTTCAGTTGCAGTTACTGCAACACTGTTCCAAAAGGTGGTCATGTATGATCACTTATCACATTTCAGTTGTATTTCACTAGCAAGTCTTACGTTCCAGACCAACTTCACTACAATGAATACATCTTACACAGTTTGAAAAAATTCCTTCGAGAACCGACATATGAAATAGTTCATTCACATCCGATTCGCCCATAAAACATTCATAGTTTTCACTCATTGAACCAAGCTTCTTCTGTGAAGTATTTTCTTTCCCACTTTGACTGCTATGGGCAGGTGTACTTGAGAGGTTAGGCTCACTCACTTGGTTATTGTCTTTATTGTTTACAGTAATAACACATACCTTTGGCTTTCCAACATTTCTCCTTTTCTTAAAAGCCTTCAGAGGATTTCTAATAACTTTACTTTTACTCATTATTACACTTCAACAAAACAGAGACTGAAGAAACAGAATTAATTACGAATAGTTTCGAGATAACGACAGAGTAAATAAACATGAAACAGTCGACAATCACACCAGCGATAAATATTGAACCATCACAGGTTAGCCACAACACATTCTTTATCTCACATCACTAAAATGTACCTGATGAACACGGACGTTAATAATAACACCATTTGACAGCAGTTTAACAGCGCCACAGTGGGTCACGCCCATGTAGAACACATTTCAAAAAAAATTTAAAAATAGTTGTAGTCTTCGGAATTGAATAAATTATATATCTATTAAAAGGCAATAGTCTGCAGATTCAGAAAACGCAAAAAAGTAAAAATTGAACTTTCCATGATTTTGAGCCTTTCCGGAGCCCCTTAAGCTCAGTAAAGGACCACACCCTAACCGCGTATAAAAAACGCGTGCCATAACAGGAGCACCTCACTTTTATCCGGTCGGGGGCTGGGTGTTGTGGTGTCCTCTTCATCGTTTCATCCTCATCACCGGCGCGCAAGTCGCCCAGTGTGGCGTCGACTGAAATAAGACTTGCACTTGGCGGTCGAACTTCGGCGGATGGGGCTTTCCCGCCAACGATGCCATACGCTCATTTAATTTCATTTCCATTTCATTACTTTGGCACAACACATTCGCCAAAACCCTAACCCAAATCGTTCCACAGGATTGGCAGAGGGTGTAACGTGATCCATCCCTCCAAATCACTCGCTTCCAGTCATCTACTTTCCAGTGGCGCCGCTGTTTACGCCCCATCAAGTGTCGCTTAGCATTCGCTGCAGAAATGTGTGGCTTACGAGGCAGTTGCTCGACCGTTGTACCCCTGTCTTTGTGTCTCCGTACTCACAATCATTGTGCTTAACTAGACTGCTGGTAGCATATTGGGAGTGACTCCTTCCACTGATTTCATGCGATTTTTGGGATTCCACATGTCAGTCGTTAAAAAAGGAACCCTTATATGATGACCTCGTCCAACTTCTGTCTGTATGTCCGACTGTTAAAAACCCTTTTCTTAGGAACGGGAAGACGTATCAGATCGAAATTTATGCCACTTAGTAGCATCTAGTGTATTTTCAAATAACTTCCGGGATTTCAGCCATGTAACACCCTGAGCGGCCGCCGATATTTCGGCGCGAGAACACCCCGCCATTTTCAAGGCAAACTGCAACTGACAGGCTACATGCAAATTTAAAACCTCGGTTCTCGGACTGACGCAAGAAAGATAACACACACACGCTGAACACCAGTGCCACCAAACATGGCCAAAGTCAGAGCCATCGATAGTGAGACTACGAACTCGCAGGTGAGGTAGCATTGACCCTGTCCCTCTGTTTTTTGACAAGGGAGAGAGTCGGATTCCAAACAGAGTTTAAACAAAAATCTCCATCCCTGTTAACGAGGTTGCTCGCTAATTTAATTTCAACTGTCCCAATAGCTGGACGTGCATGCCAATATCTCGGTGTTATTATATAACATGGGATGACCAGTATCCAAACAATGTTCGGCAATAGCAGATCTACTTGACTGCTGTAATCGTGTGTGCCGTTTATGCTCAGTACATCTGTCCTCCACGGTCCTGATAGTTTGACCAATATAGGCCATGCCGCAGCTACAAGGAATGCGATATACACCTGTCTTACGCGGACCAAGATGATCCTTAAGAGAACTCGAAAGCGCTCTAATTATAGATGGAGGTCGGAAAACACATTTCACATCGTATTTCCGCAAAATACAACCGATCTTGTTGGAAGTGTTTCCTACGTAAGGCAAAAAGGCAGTAGACTTAGGTGTCGACTCAGAATTATCATCAATCACCCGATGTACAGTTGGTCGATAGCGCAACGCGCGTTCAATCTATCACTATAACCATTTTGACGAAATATAACTTCAAGATGGGACAACTCCGCTGGCAAAGTCTCAGCGTCAGAAGCGACATGTGCCCTGTGTACTCCCGCTGAAATATCGGCGGTCGCTGAAAGTGTTACCTGGCTGAATTCCCGGAAGTTATCTGAAAGTTCTATACGCCAGGAGAAACTCAGGTCTAACATCTAGTGTAGTTTGTAGACTATCAAAAGTCGAGTGTTCACAGAAAATTTATACGATGCACGCGTGCGTTAGACAAAATGTTACCAGAGAAACCTTTGTCAGTATACGAACTGACAAAATCAGCAGCCTAGTTTGAAAAAGTGTCTCACTTTTTTTAGAATGACTGTTTGTGAACTAAAAGTGCCCTATTTTTCCTTCCTTGCTTCATTTTGTAGTCTCAGCCCCTTTCCTGCTTTCCTTGCATCCTTGGTGCAACATTCTGCCTTTTCAGAAGAGTTCGTTCTCCGCGTGTCTTCATTCTTCAGATATTTTATCGTATTTTGCACCACAGGTATTTTAAAGCTCTCAGTAAGTTTGAATCTGTGTAAAACATTCTCGGGCTTCTTGCCACGATAATTCAGGGTAAAATCTTGAGAGTTTGACGTTACATCAGTCTTCTTCGTCAGTTGAACCTGACGAAGACAATGGAGGTAATCGTAGAAAGCTCAGACTTTTGCGCTAAACTGACGCGGCAGGAAGTCTGAGAATGATCTGAACAACAGTGCCGTCGTGAAAGACTCCGTTCTCATACAAGTATTAATCTGCCTTCCATTCCATCATAAAAGTGATCACAGCATCACAAATCCGTATTTGCACTATTCTTATTCCAAAATGCCAGTCTTCTTACGTACCTCCCATGTCATTATCATTTTGCAAGAATCCACTCACCCACATTTTATTTCCTTAAAAATTAAATTTACTTTGCGCAACACAATTACAGGATCACTTTTTCTAAATCCTATAATTGCTTGCCTTGTTGTTGTTTTCAGTCCAGAGACTGGTATGATGCAGCTCTCCATGCTACTCTATCCTGTGCAAGCTTCTTCATCTTCCAGTACCTAGCGCAACCTACATCCTTCTGTACCTGCTTAGTGTATTCATCTATTGGTCTCCCTCTACGATTTTTACCCTCCACGCTGCCCTCCAGTACTAAATTGGTGATCCCTTGATGCCTCAGAACATGCCCTACCAACCGATCTCTTCTTCAAGTTATGCCACAAAATCCTCCCCAATTCTATTCAATACCTCCTCATTAGTTATGTGATCTACCCATATAATCTTCAGCAATCTTCTGTAGCACCACATTTCGAAAGCTTCTATTCTCTTCTTGTCTAAACTATTTATCGTCCATGTTTCACTTCCATACATGGCTACCCTCCATACAAATACTTTCAGAAACGACTTTCTGACACTTAAATCTATACCCGATGTTAACAAATTTCTCTTCTTCAGAAACGTTTTCCTTGCCATTGCCAGTCTACATTTTATATCCTCTCTACTTCGACCATCATCAGTTATTTTGCTCCCCAAATAGCAAAACTCCTTTACTACTTTAAGTAGTAATCTAATTCCCTCAGCATCACCCGACTTGATTCGACTACATTCCATTATCCTCGTTTTGCTTTTGTTGATGTTCATCTTATATTCTCCTTTCAAGACACTTTCCATTCCGTTCAACTGCTCTTCCAAGCCCTTTGCTGTCACTGACAGAATTACAATGTCATCGGCGAACCTCAAAGTTTTTATTTCTTCTGCATGGATTTTAATTCCTACTCCGAATTTTTCTTTTGTTTCCTTTACTGCTTGCTCAATATACAGATTGACTAACATCGGGGAGAGGCTACAACCCTGACTCACTCCCTTCCTAACCACTGCTTCCATTTCATGCCCCTCTTATAACTGCCATCTGGTTTCTGTACAAATTGTAAATAGCCTTTTGCTCCCTGTATTTTACCCCTGCCACCTTCAGAATTTGAAAGAGAGTATTTCAGTCAACATTGTCAAAAGCTTTTTCGAAGTCTACAAATGCTAGAAACGTAGGTTTGCCTTTCCTTAATCTATTTTCCAAGATAAGTCGTAGGGTCAGTAGTGCTCCAATATTTCTGCGGAATCCAAACTGATCTTGTTTGCCAGAGCGACGCATAAATTTGAAATCTGGCACGTTGGTGCCTACAGTCTTCCTGTGTAACTGTGCAAAAGCGTGGTGCTCGACGACGTCACCGTTATACTCGTCGACACTTCAAACGGCAAGGTTTCGACACTTAACGAAGAAAGGAAGTTTGAGCGTGCTGTGAGGGCAATTCGGCCCGATGCCACCGTAGACGCGTCACACGATGAGGACGTCGTCACACCCGCCTTTACTCACGTTTCACGCCTTCTTTGGCCGTCTCTGTGGTGGAGGTCAGAACCGCGACGCTCGGAGTTCAAATCACGCGGTTTTCTTATGCGTGGCGGAGGGAAACATTTCAGATACACCGCCGCTCAGAATACCCTCCAGGAAATTGAAATAAGAACACCGTGAATTCATTCTCCCAGGAAGGGGAAACTTTATTGACACATTCCTGGGATCAGATACATCACATGATCACACTGACAGAACCACAGGCACATAGACACAGGCAACAGAGCATGCACAATGTCGGCACTAGTACAGTGTATATCCACCTTTCGCAGCAATGCAGGCTGCTATTCTCCCATGGAGACGATCGTAGAGATGCTGGATGTAGTCCTGTGGAACGGCTTGCCATGCCATTTCCACCTGGCGCCTCAGTTGGACCAGCGTTCGTGGTGGACGTGCAGACCGCGTGAGACGACGCTTCATCCAGTCCCAAACATGCTCAATGGGGGACAGATCCGGAGATCTTGCTGGCCAGGGTAGTTGACTTACACCTTCTAGAGCACGTTGGGTGGCACGGGATACATGCGGACGCACATTGTCCTGTTGGAACAGCAAGTTCCTTTGCCGGTCTAGGAATGGTAGAACGATGGGTTCGATGACGGTTTGGATGTACCGTGCACTATTCAGTGTCCCCTCGACGATCACCAGTGGTATACGGCCAGTGTAGGAGATCGCTCCCCGCACCATGATGCCGGGTGTTGGCCCTGTGTGCCTCGGTCGTATGCAGTCCTGATTGTGGCGCTCACCTGCACGGCGCCAAACACGCATACGACCATCATTGGCACCAAGGCAGAAGCGACTCTCATCGCTGAAGACGACACGTCTCCATTCGTCCCTCCATTCACGCCTGTCGCGACACCACTGGAGGCGGGCTGCACGATGTTGGGGCGTGAGCGGAAGACGGCCTAACGGTGTGCGGGACCGTAGCCCAGCTTCATGGAGACGGTTGCGAATGGTCCTCGCCGATACCCCAGGAGCAACAGTGTCCCTAATTTGCTGGGAAGTGGCGGTGCGGTCCCCTACGGCACTGCGTAGGATCCTACGGTCTAGGCGTGCGTCGCTGCGGTCCGGTCCGAGGTCGACGGGCACGTGCACCTTCCGCCGACCACTGACGACAACATCGATGTACTGTGGAGACCTCACGCCCCACGTGTTGAGCAATTCGGCGGTACGTCCACCCGGCCTCCCGCATGCCCACTATACGCCCTCGCTCGAAGTCCGTCAACTGCACATACGGTTCACGTCCACGCTGTCGCGGCATGCTACCAGTGTTAAAAGACTGCGATGGAGCTCCGTATGCCACGGCAAACTGGCTGACACTGACGGCGGCGGTGCACAAATGCTGCGCAGCTAGCGCCATTCGACGGCCAACACCGCGGTTCCTGGTGTGTCCGCTGTGCCGTGCGTGTGATCATTGCTTGTACAGCCCTCTCGCAGTGTCCGGAGCAAGTATGGTGGGTCTGACACACCGGTGTCAATGTGTTCTTTTTTCCATTTCCAGGAGTGTAGATACGAAAAGGCCTCAGGAGATGTCACAAAGGACGTCTATGAAACAACCTCCTCCCTTGGGAGGTTGTTTCCCACCCATTTTGCCGTCGCAATCGACAGTTGTTTTTTGGACACGAAGACCGCCTCGCAGCTGCTGTAGCGCCTGAGGGTTAGGCAATCCTGCGACAATTGCCCACCTAGAGCGGCCGCGAGGCTGAACCTGTGTCGAAGTTTCTGGCAGGTAACACGTGGAAGGTGCTCAACAAAGATGCCGCAGTGACATCAAGAGTCTTGCCAAAGCGTGGCGCTGTAAAGGTGCGTGCGCACTACTCGTCATACTCGTCTGTCAGGAGATTTGTCTGACTTGCCCACGTGCTGCAACTGCCTTCGTCCACACTACTCCAGTTGCTTGCCAAGCTTTGGCTCGTGAGGATCCGCACCGTACTCGCAGTCCTGGCCAGTGCCACTTCCCTAATTAAAAAAATGGAAGAAGTGGTTACAGTAAGTGCCAGCTTCCGTGTAATGCGCCTTTTAGCTGAGGAAGAAGATAGAAGAAGATGCTACAAAGACCCAAGAAAACGCAGGTGGTGGATGATGTATGCTGATGTCGGCTGCCAAGATCGAAATTTAGACGGTGGTGTTTTTCGAAATACATCCTTTTTTAAGAATGTGAGTAATGATATCATCGTTTTTCCGGATGATCGTACCTTCCCAAGTAGACAGGAAAAAGTACCCTATGTTATTGTCGCAGACGACGCGTTTCCCCTGAACAGTCATATCATGAAGGCGTATATTGGACTACATCCTCAGAGGGTTCAAAATGGTTCAAATGGCTCTGAGCACTATGGCACTTAACATGTCAGGTCATCAGTCCCCTAGAACTTAGAACTACTTAAACCTAACTAACCCAAAGACATCACACACATCCATGCCCGAGGCAGGATTCGAACCTGCGACCGTAGCGGTCGCGCGGTTCCAGACTATAGCGCCTAGAACCGCTCGGCCACCAGCGGCCGGCCAACCTCAGAGGGAAATGAAAAGTATTTTTAACTACAGGCTTTCAAGACCACGGCGGATTGTGGAAAAATGCGTTCGAAATACTTTCTTCCGTATTCCGGATACTAAGAAAACCTGTATTACTACAGCCTGAGAAAGCGCAAAGTATTACTAGTATATACCTCCATAATTTCTTGCGAAAGAGTTCTGCTTCCAGACAAATTTATACCCCTGTAGGAGCAGTGGATCATGAGGAGAGGCATTTAAAGCCAGGAACTTCGAGAAATGAAATCACTCCTGCTACAACGTTTACACGATTACCGAACAGTCCACGGCGTTCAACGCAGACTGTCCACGACATTAGACATGAATTCGCTGCTTATTTCATTTCCGAAGAGGGAAATTCGCCATGGCAAGATGACTACCGCCGGCCGGTGTGGCCGAGCGGTTCTAGGCGCTTCAGTCTGGAATCGCGTGACCGCTACGGTCGCAGGTTCGAATCCTGCCTCGGGCATGGATGTGTGTGGTGTCCTTAGGTTGGTTAGGTTTAAGTAGTTCTAAGTTCTAGGGGACTGATGACCTCAGAATTTAAGTCCCATAGTGCTCAGAGCCATTTGAACCAAGATGATTACCAATAACATATTAAAGAATATTTTTCAGCTACTACTAATGACTGCACACATTTCAGCTACCTATATATGTGAAAGTTTACCTTCATTAATTCCTATTTTATTATTTTTATTTCCCCAAATAACACAATATACAAATAAAGTATACATAAATGTACATGTGATTAAATATATTGTGTTAGAAAAATAAATGTTACTCATTACTATTTATTTATTACTAGCTGAGTACCCAGCGTTGCCGCAGTATGTATTCCAGTCCTGTTACTCCTTTACCCTCTGTGACATTCAGAGCCCATTTTGCCACAAACACGTGGCAATAAGAACTTTTTTTAATTTTTAAATTTGAAAACTATAAGCAGTTACTAGGTATATTCCTAATAGAATTGGTAGTAAGGTAAAATAAATATGAAAAAAATATCTTAAGATATGAGATGATTAATATACATAAGGGAATAACTCCAAAAAATTTAAAAATAACAAATGAGCAGGGACCGAAATGTAAGCTGAAAAAAAAAAAAAAAAGTTAAGTAGCTGTGGAGACAGAGCCCTAGAGGGACCGAACCCCATTAAGTTTGTTAATAGGTTTTTTATACATTTCCAAAAATAAATATTTTTTACTTACGTCTGTGTTGATTGTCTTCCGCAGCTGATATTTGCAGTGCAGAAATTCAAACGCTTTGAAAGCGAACCAATTTGGAGCGTTCACTTCCTCAACCACAGCGCCAAACTGGCCAGTCTCATTTTTGTTCTGGCGAACTTTCCTGTAAGTGGTTAATAAGCTGGTCTTTTTTTTTTTCTTTTTTAGTTCAGCCACATCCACCCGAAGTTGTGTGGCGATGGAATCCCACGCTTCACTTTTTTTAAATTTTATTTTATATTGGGAGTTTGTTGCATCTCACAGCACAGGATATTGTTCATAAATATTTACCAGTTTAGTGGCAAAATAGTCGGTCCACTCCATTTTAAAAGAAAAGTCGATGTCCACAACACAGAAAAAGAATGACGCCAAGACCAAGCTGTACGAGTGTAGCGAGCCAACTGGTCAGCGCTTGTTGCCGTCCACACCACTCGCGCAGCTCGCCACGCATCCCTTTGACGTACCGACAACGGCCGGAGCCAGACTAGCCAAATGCTCGGGCGGTTCGCCAGCCCTCGGAGCCTACCTCCGCCCACATTACTCGTAAGGCTCGCTTTTAAAGTTTCACAAGTACACGAGCCACACGAGTAGTGTGGACACACCTGTCGAGGAACTCTTTGCCAATTTATTCACGCACGTGTTAATGTCACACATGCACCATCACGCGAATTTTTTATTTTTTACATTTTATTTTTATTTTATTTATTTTTTAACAACACACCTTCACCCATCATCATTATTTTGATGGTCCTTCTCCAAATAGCCTCCTCTGGATGTGATGCACTTGTCGCAGCGTTTCTGCCATTCTGCGAAGACATGCTGAAAACCAACTTTTGAAAGGTCCTCCAGAATCGCCTCCGCAGCCTTCACTACTGCTTATAATGACGGAAAGTGGCTCCCAAGAAGGTTTGGAATAGAAAAAAAGCCACACGCGGCTAAATCCCGTCGATAGGGAGTGTGAGGGATGCACTTCACATTGACTTTTGCAAGATATTCGGCAACAATATTTGCAATATGCGGCCGTGCATTATCGTGGTGCAGCGTCCAGTTCGTTTCACGGATACGTGGTCTTTCGTGCCTGATATGGGCTGCCAACGTATTCATGAAATCCTTGTAGTATTGTTCAGTTATTGATGCGTTTGTAGATACAACATGCTGATAAACTATTCCATCAATATAAAAAAATGAGATGACCATAACTTTACCAGCAAGAGAAACCATTTTTTTGGGGGGGGGGGGGGAGGGGGGATTGTGATGAAGGAGTTTTGCACATTCTGGCGTTCGGAACTTGCTTATTAATAATAGTGATGCTGTAGTTGTTGGTTGGTAATATTCACTGACACAATGCAACCTAACTCTAGATTGCGTATTTACGGGTATTCTGTGTGACCGTTTTTTAGTACGACTTTAAAAGAGAGAGAGATTATTAATTGATCACCGATGCGTCGGTTCTCGATTGTGTTCAGGAGTCGTACGGATTGATAACGCGAATAATTGACCCTTTTGACCAGGATTGCTTTCACGCAATCAGAATCTTCGATGAAAATACCTAAGGGACCTATTTGAATATAAAAATGGAAATGAAAGCAAATTAGTGGAATTTCGTATGAGAAAGATTAACAGATCGGAAGTTGAACACATTAGTGGTCTCCCAAATACAATCGAGACACCGCGATAAAGAGCGAACCTGTAACAAAGCTCATATACAATTTGAATATCATTTTTGGTTAGTGAAAGAAAAGAATAAGAAGAAAATTACTGCATCGTAAAATATTAATATATTTTGACAAATTGGCTTTAAACTTCTACACATTGACAAATACACAATAAATGCATGACTTACATCTGATATTTCTTTTGTAAATGGCGCAGTCCAATAATCGCTGCTTTGTCAGTCCGTTCCTTCTTAAAACTAAATGTGCTTGCGTGTGCGTAAGTACCAAAACTACAAGGGGTAATGAAGTCTCTAGAATATTTCTTAACAAAAGATAGATTGTTCTTTTTCTGTTTCGCAGCTTATTCCTATCAAGCGCTGCGGCAACGATTTTAAATATCTGCGCCCAGCGGGTCATAGTGTAGAGTATTTAAACGCTGGACGTGCGTCTTGGTATGGGAGCACATTAAAAAAAGAAAGTATTTCGTCTCTTTACTCCGGTGCTGTGATGCTTAGCATTTTTACGAGCTACAGCTCGTTGGCTGTACTTTTCTTTAATGACAAATATCTCACACGCAAAGTAGCTGAAATCCAATTATATTACAACATTGAGTTTCGCTGTTTGCTTTCAGGATCAGAACTGTGTAGCCACGTTTTATCAGCAGTGATTACCTGTGAAAGAAAGTCCGGATCTTTTTCAAAAATCTGCTTCAACTGTATGCAGACCTCCACCCGAATGTCCTTCTGTTCAGGAATCGGCAGTCTTGGAATCCAACGTGCACAAACACGTCTCGTGTAAATTTTATGTCACCTAATTGTGGGCGGCACAAAGTTTTCATTCAAGTTTATTCGTGTATCCTCTCTTGCGATGACAGCAGCGGCGTTGATGTTATCTTCCGTAAGAGCAGTAAATGTACTTCCGGGTAAACCGTCCTTTTAAATTGAATGTCTACCCTCTTTAAAAAAAATTGTCGTTGACCTAAGTAAGTAGGGAGCAGGGCCTGAAAACACCGAAAATACCATTTAGCCCGCTTTTAGTTAGCAATACCAACGCACTTTCAGTAACGTGTATTAGCGGGGAGTTACTTTATGACGACCACAGAAAACAAAGACAAAAAAAGCCAACTTCGTTAATAGTTGTTGACTTTTACTCACAACATATTTTTTAAAGAGACAGTGATTTAAAAGTTGGTCCTGAACATATTGTACATGACGTTCATTGTGCAACGACACATTTACTACCAAGGCTTAAATTTTCGACTAAGTAAAACTGAAAAATTTAAGACTTTGTAGAATTTGGTTGAAAACTTAATTAAAAACAATAAACATTTTTTTCAAAATTTTATAATAAAAAGTACCTGACTAGGTTATAATATTTTCAAAAGGTGGGCATAAAGTACCCCCTCCTCCTGCGAGGATTAAACAGTTTAACTCATTTTATAGCCATGCTGTAGGGACGAACGGACTCTCCCTAGGCCTCCTGTAACATTGCATAGGCCACAGCTCAAGGTCTGTTCAGACGAAAGCAGAATTTGGAAGCCGCATTCTGTTCATCGCGCATTACCTGCATTGTTGCGGTAGGTGGTACTAAACATATGTCAGCTTGCCTACCTCATAACAGGCGGGAAGCAGGAAGCAGGCGTGCGTGTTACACACTAAGCTAAAAAAACATCGTACGATTTAACTCTGGCGCGAGAAATTACGAACTTTAAAAAAAAAATATTTTTTCTTGAACAACCGTCGTCTATATTTCTCCATAACTTTGCAACCAACAAAGATTTAGTGTTGGAATATTCTCTTACTTAAGTTTAAAGGCACGAAAAACTATTTCGTACAGATTTTGGAAATTGCATTTTTGAACCTAGATAACTGTATCTAGTCCCTTAAGGGTCCGCTTTCCTCAGTCAGCATATAAAATAACCGATTTTTTAATATTTTTTAATTAAAATTAATGAAGGAATCAACGTAAATCTTTTTGCACATTATTTATTGGTTCTTGAACGACAGTTTAAGATTTTTTTAAAAAATCTGTCCAGGATTAGGCCATCCCTCCCCCCAATCAGAGGAGCTAAAGTTCCTCCGTCCAAAACACGGTGTGTCCATAACGGAAGTCCTCCATCTGCAAATCTTATCTGAGAGCAAACAAAAAAAATTTTTTTTCTTAATCTATAGAATATTACTGGCGGAGCGATAGAGCAGTTTTTTTTTTCAAATTTAAAAAATGATAATATGGCAAACGTTAGAAACAAAGATGTAGTTTGCCGTATGTTTTACTCACGTTATTTGCTATTAACTAATAAATAAAAATAAAAAGTTGGCTGTTACTATTTGTGGTCATGCCTGAGGAGTAATTCATCCAAATCTCAGAAAGATACCTTTTTTAACTTGCCCGCAACCCATTCGTCAGTTTGAGATACAGTGTGTTTGAAGCTCACGGAACCGTTCGATGGGGAATTTGGCTGAATTACTCCCAAGGCATTTCCACAAAGAGTAATGGACTATTCTTTATTTTAATTTATTCATTATTTATTGCCAAAACCGTGAGCAAAAGCACACGACAAAACTACATCTTCGTTTCACACGCCCGCCATATAATTATTTTTTTAATTAAAAAAACCTGTACAATTACTCCGCTCACAGTATCCTGTAGATTAATAATATTGTTTGCTTTCTGAATTCAGATAAGATTTAGAGATTGTAGGACTTCCGCCATGTACACACCTAATTTTGGACAGAGCAACTAATTCCTTCTACGGGGCTTTAAGGTAACTTGCCTGTGAATCAGCTTCAATAAATCGATGTTTTGTTTCTCATCTTAAAATCCATATTTAGAGTTTTTTGAACAAAACGGTGGTTAAAAGAATTGGACATCAAGAGGTTTAAAAATATCTTGGTGTGTTTCCATACCCATATTTACCGCTGCTTTCATATGTCAGTGTTGACATTAGATCCCTGTTCGACAAGCTCCATTAGACAACCGCTTTTCAATTTGGCAGCCCTGTTGGAAGACACGCTTTGCGACGCTCTTTGTTTCCGTTGTATAACTGGTTTTCCAGTCCGTAATTTGTTTTGGTGTAGGGGAGTTAGCAGGTGTGAAATTGTAGAGTAGCTAGTAATATATATTTTTTATATATTTATCGGGAATTTCCTGTATACAAATTGTTTCTCCAACATAACAAATACTCATAAATTATTACATCTGTTACATAAGATCTCAGTTTATCTCCTCATGATGTCCCTCCAGGTGTTCCGATCTTGTATATCTTCTTGCTCTGCGCCAAGTCCTCTCAATGTTAATCGTACATTTTGGAGCCAGGCGGTCGTAGGCCGTCCTCTTCTCTTCTTTGCTTCCGGTTCCCAGTCCAGGGTCATTTTCGGCTTTCTGGCTTCCTCAGTCTTCGTACGTGAGCGTACCATTGTAGCTCCCTTTTGTCCATCACGTCATGTATTCTCTCTTCTACTTTTATTCTCTTTATTATTTCGTCGTTTCTTATTTTCTCTTCACTAGAAATTCTTGCTGATCTTATACAGAAGTCCATTTCTGCTGCTTGCACTTTTTTTTTTACGTGTTTCAGATTGGCAGTCCAAGTCTCCACTCAATACATAACTAAGCTCTCTCGTATCGATTTTTATGTGATTCTCGTGGTTCGGTTTATTTCAGTTCTTCTTCATAAGATTGAGATGAGCGTACCAGAGACCTTCCTTCCACTGCTAATTCTTTTATAAATATCTATCTCTGATTTTCCCTCCATCTCTAAAATGGATCCCGAATACAGAAAGTATTGACTATCTTAATTTTCTTTCCCTCTGTGTATGAGTCATCTGGATCATTAATGAAGTATTCCATTTTCTGATAATCCAGAGTTTCTGTATTCCATTGCCAACTGGCTACATTTATAATTTGCATCCTCCACGTCTTGTGCTATAACTGCTCGATCGTCAGCAAATAGTAGGTGATGTAAATAAACTTCATCTGTAATTTCTTGTTCCATCCCATTGCATTTACGAGACCATGTCTTCAAGACTAATGTCTATATAGATTTTAAATAATGTTGGTGACATGGGTCAGCCTTGTAACACGCTCTTGCTTTTTCTAAATTTCTGTGAAAGCGTACTACTAATTTTCGCGTGACATATGTTATCTTTATATATTTCTTGTATTATTTTAATTAAAGGACCATTTTTGTTAGCCATATGTAATACTTCAAAGTTTTCTCAGGACAGTATCATACGCTTTTTTTAAATTATGAAAATTAATCCTATGTTTTTTGATTTTCCCCCGAGTTTTTGTAAGATCTGTCCTAATGTGAAAATATGGTTTAAGTATGATCTACCAGCTGCGAAGCCACATTTTTCTTCCTGAATTTTAAAATGTATTTTCAGCTTATTTTTAATTATTTTTCCAAAAATTCTCATTGAGGTGTTTGTAACACAAATTCCTCGATAGTTCTAGTAGCTTTTGCATTCCCCTTTCTTAAATATAATATTAATATACCCGAGCTTCATTTCCATGGGTTCTGAATCTCCATGTAACATTTTATTGAATAACCGTGTCATTAGTGTCACAATTTTTTCACCACCGAATTTTAAGAACTCCAGACTGATACTGCCTGTTCCAGGTGATTTACCATTCTTCCCTGTTCTTAATACCGTACTCACCTCGCTTCCAAAAATTTGGATTTCCTTCCCTTCCCGTTACCGTTCCCTTTCTTCCACCATTCCTTCCTCCAGATACTCTTCTCTATCATCATTTAATAATTTCCAGAAATATTCTTCTCATTGTTTTGATGATATCGGTTGAAGACTGGTTTTGGCTTTCGTCTTTTGTCGAAGACCTTTTGATACTGACCACGCTTCTTTCTTTCTCCAAGATCCCAGTTTGCTATTGACATTGACACATGCCCTTTCCCATGCTTCATCTTTGCTATCCTTATTTTTTTATCACTTCATTCTTCTTTTCCTTGTAGGTTGTTGTTGTTGCTCCACCTCTATTTCCTCTTACCACCATTCTGCTGCACGTCTGTGGTTGTTTCCCCCTTATGCTCTGCAGCTCTGTCGCTATGTTTATAACATTGGGTTTTATGTATTCATATATTTCCTCTGTATTTCATATGATTCTTCCATTCCATTCTAGGACCAATGAATGTTCTTATATTTTTATCTCGTAGGCTGTCAGTGTTAAAGTGTAGATCATGAAGTTTCTCAGCACAATTTGGTTTAATATTGTTAGAATCATTCTTTGCATTCTTCCGTGGCCGTCTGTCTAATGATAATATAATCTGTTATAGAACGAAGTTCTCTCGTTTTCTGTTGCCAAGTATATTTATGAATATCCGTTATTTCCAGGTCAAACTGGTCACAAAGTTTCACTCAGTCGTTCTCCATTGTCGTTATATTCTGTCTCTTCATGTTTACCCACTATCGTACATGATTTTTTAATTCCCTAGCCCGCAGCTCGTGGTCGTGCGGTAGCGTTCTCGCTTCCCGCGCCCGGGTTCGATTCCCGGCGGGGTCAGGGATTTTCTCTGCCTCGTGATGGCTGGGTGTTGTGTGATGTCCTTAGGTTAGTTAGGTTTAAGTAGTTCTAAGTTCTAGGGGACTGATGACCATAGATGTTAAGTCCCATAGTGCTCAGAGCCATTTGAACCATTTTTTTTAATTCCTACCCTTCCGTTCATGTCATCCATGATAATCACGTTCCTTCCTCCTTGGCATTTTTTTTTCTGAGTCTCTCCAAGGATTGTCCAGAAAGTATCTCTCTCCTGATCTCTTGCATCTTTCGTGGGTGCACATACACCAATAATTACAACTGCCCTGGCAAATAGTCATTTTTACCACAATAATAGGTTCATTAATAAATTTCCAATTTGTGATTCTCTTTATCCATGCTTTCCTTGTCATAATGGAGAGTCCTGCATTGGCTCTTACCGCTTTGGGCACCTCACTCCAAATATGTACGTAATCACAAAGTTCTTCCTCTCCTTTGCCTTTCCTGGTTGTTTCAGGGAGTACGACAATATCCATCTTGAACCTGTCAAGCTCTGCTGGTAATTACTTAATTTTGTGTTGATACCTTGCACATTCCAGCATCCAAATGTCAATTTTCCATATTTTCTTCGCCAGTTCGTCGTCCAAGATTCCAGTCTTTCCGAGGCATATTATTAGCTTTTTTAGGATTTAAATTTTTTCACGTGAACAGTTGGCCCATTGCACAACCACCAACCAGGGGACCAGATAATTTATTCTCCGGGTTTTCTTCCTTTAGCCTTTGATAAGCCAATGTCACGCTACAATACAGCAGCAGCTAGTTTTGGCCCAGCCTGGGTCTTTTATTTCCCCGGTACCTATTCCCCTATCCTCCAACCGGTGAGGCGCCCGATGGGAGACCACCAACTCCACACGGGCTAGGAATATATCCTGTGATTAATATGAGACAATTGGTGTTTGCAGTTGGTTCCGTGATAGTGGCCGAAGCTGAAAAGTGAGTTCTTGATGCAATTAAAGGCGCCGAAATAACAAGGAGAAACAAGAAAAGGAATAGAGAAGACAAGGAACATGTAAACCAAGAAGATTATGCTGCTGGAGTGTATTAGGAGTAACAGAAGTGAATCACAGATGATTTTTTTTTTTGCATGTTTATTGTATGCACAAATGTCTATTCGAGCTAGAGGTCTGAAGCCGGTTCCTGAAATTTTATTAATCGAATTTTTCGACATAGTTCTTAAGGAGTCTTCTCGTTCAGTTCCTTGAGTATCTCTGTGACACTCTCCAAAGGATTAAAGAAACCCGTTAGCATTCCTCCTGTCATCTCTGTATACTTTCAATATCCCCAGCTAGTCCCATCTGGTACGGGTCCCACACACTTGAGCAACATTCTAGAACCGGTCGTGTGAGTGATTTGCAAGCAATCTATTTTGTAAACTGATTGCACTTTCTCAGTCTTCAACCAATAAACCGAAGTTTATCACCTGATTTACCCACGATGAGCATATGTTAGCATTCCATTTTGTACCCCTACAAAGTGTTAAACCCATGAGTTGGCAGATACCAACGGGGACTCATTGATATTTATAGTCATAGGATACTACATTTTTTTCGTTTTGTAAAGTGTAAAATTTTACACTTCTCAACATTCTGAGCCACGTTGAAATCTTAAGATCTGACTGAAAATCTATGCAGGTTTCTCTTTGTTGGTAGTCCTCTATCCGGATACTTGACTCGAAACTTTCGCGAGTGCACTTAATCAAGCCTGTTTTCACGTATGCTTCCACTATTTCAATTCCTTTTTCTATCGAAAAAGTCATTTTGTAGGCCGCAAAGAGAAACGTCTACTTCGCTCTGGCAGCATTTGACAGAAGAATGCTAACAATGGGGCATTTCATAAGGCTGTGCATTGTTGTAGCTGTATTTCAGAAGTCGGGATATTGCATTCACATTCAAAGGGCAGGCGAGCTACGAGGCGTGTATTTTAAGAAGTACAGTTTTGAGATTAAAAAAAGACGTGCTAAGATATCTCAATAATTTTATTTTTACATGAAATCCTGTACCTTAATCTACGCACTGATGCCATTACAGTCTGATTCTTCCTTGTTTACGTTGTGTACTAGACTTGGCCACTGTTTCTATGTTTCGATACAGTGTATCGATACGTTGAACTGTTTTAGTGTTTCGGAACGGCTGTGGTTCACTGTTTCGAAACAGTGGTGTTTCATTCTGCACCTGTCTCGGATAACCGGACCAGATTCGATCTCGAGCCAGACACAGAAACTGTATCGTTGTTTCAAAATAAGGCTGTTTCAGTCCACCTGTGCTTGGAACGGACTAATTGTATCGAAACAGTGATGTTTCATTGCGCTCTGTGTCGTACGAGATTCGGGCTCGGCACAGGTACTGAAACACAACATAACACTTCATGAAACACTTTCAAGAGTGTCGAAATCTTTTTGACAAGCAATAGCATGAAGCTTAAGATATCCGAAAATAAAGCTTCGTTTCTAGCTGACTAGCCTATTACGAAATGGCGTAACATCTGCTTTATAAACACTAACCAAACAATAAAACAACGCATACTATTCACATTCAAAATAATAAATATATGAAAATCATTCGATTAAATTACACTTTTTTTTGTAACATACGCTTATCTTTTCATGAACAATAATCATATTAAGAAACGCAAGTAAGCATACAACATTTTGAATAAAAAAAGGCGCAGAGTGACCGTTATTAGACATATACATAAATTTGATGTAGGTATAATTACAAGCAATCTGTTTGACGTATCACTGATAGTGTAATGGTGAACGGGAAGGGCTGGAGAGCATGGTGAATTTATAGTAACGGTTCGAAACAAACACCTTGAAGACAAAAATTTTTTCTGTTATATTTTATTATTTATTCGAATTATTTGGCGTTTTTTGTGAGTTTATAGTCACTGCCTATTATTCACAATGTTTCCCTTTGTGTTCATGTAAATTAGCAGGATGGGTATATTACCCATACTAACGGAATGTGTGAATCTCAGTAGCATATCCGTTGTTTCTGCAGTTTTCTCCCACCTCCAGTTCCGTTCGTGGTGGTTGCTCTGTCTTCAGCTATGGCTGTCCTCAGCCAATTGAAAAGTATGAAAGTCACACGACACGAAAGCAGCGCATTTGCTGCAGGAAATACGAAACTGCCAAGACGCCCAAGTGTAGCGCTCTCGCACCTCACTTATGTTTATATGGACATACCTATACAGTAGAAATTCAAGATGATAAAATGTGTAGGTTTATTAGATTACAAAACACAAACTGTCTCACTGTTTCGAAACAGCGTATCGAAACATTACATTGTACTGTTTCATTTGTTTCGAAACATTTACTTGTTTCAGTTTGCCCATCTCTATTGTGTACTGAGTGTTTAAGATGCCTCCGATAATTGTGAGTCCCGCCGACTGTGAAGTACGGTTGTTAAAAGATTTCTTAGTGCTAAAGGCCTAAAAGCGATCGATATTCGTCGTGAGATCTGTGCAGTTTACGGAGAAAACATTTTGAGTGATGGAATGGTAAGAAAGTGGATGAGAGCATTTAAAGATGGCCGCACAAATGTGTATGACGAACTACGGAGTTGGCGTCTTTCGGTCGTTAATGAAAGTTTGGTGCAGGAAGTGGACAATAAGGTGAGAGGAAACAGACGCTTTACGATTTCCTCCTTGCGGAATGACTTTCCTAATGTTTCTCGTAGTGTTTTGTATGGCATTGTGACCGAGCACTCGAATTACCGAGAATTGTGCCCACGTCGGGTACCGAAAATGTTGACGGATGTGCGCAAAACCCAACGTTTATACAGTGCATCGACTTTCCTTTTGCGGTACCACAACGACGGTGATGATTTCTTAAGCCAATTTGTTACGGGCGATGAAACATGGGTGGCCTACGTCACATCAGAATCAAAGCAGCAGTCCATGGAAGTTGAGCAAGGGCATCGTTTTGCTGCAAGACAATGCCCGTCCGCATGTGGCGAATCAGACCAAAGATCTCACCACATATTTTCGATAGGAAACTCTAGATCATCCTCCGTACAGCCCCAATCTTGCGCCCAGTGACTACCATCTGTTCCTGCACTTGAAGAAACACCTGGGCGGTCAGCGTCTTCGAGACGATGACGAAGTCATAACAGTGGTGATGCAGTGGTCAACAAGTCAGGCGGCAGACTTCTATGAGGAGGGTATTCAAAAACTGGTACAACGTTGTGACAAGTGCCTCAATATTGACGTAAATTATGTAGAAAAGTAGGTTAAGGTACCGGATTTCATGTAAGAATATTGAGATATCTTAGTACGTCTTTTTTTAAATTTCAAAATTGTACCTACTTAAAAAACACGCCTCGTACTCATATCTCAGCCACCCTATATTTCGCACTGGACCCGCTTTCGGGAGGACGACGGTTCAATCCCGCGTCCGGCCATCCTGATTTAGGTTTTCCGTGATTTCCCTAAATAGCTCCAGGCAAATGCCGGGATGGTTCCTTTGAAAGGGCACGGCCGACTTCCTTCCCTAATCCGATGAGACCGATGACCTCGCTGCTTGGTCTCTTCCCCAAAACAACCCAACCCTATGTTTTGTTATCTGTGGGGACTTGAGCAGCGGTGGCTTGCGTGTGTCCGGACAGATGCGTCGCGACGAACCCCGCGACGGGCAAGAAGCGGCCCAGCCCCGAGGCCCGGCTGTCGGTGCAGCGGCGGCCGGCGGGCGCCGCCCCCGCCCCCGCCCCCGCACGGCTGCTGCCGCCGCTGGCCGCCGTGGTGAACGCGACCGAGGGCGGCGCCGCGACGCTGGTGTGCGCCGCCTCCGGCCTGCCGCCGCCGGCGCTGCGCTGGCTGCACCCCGATGGCGCCGCGGGGGCGGTGGGGGCGGGGCTGGTCGCGCTCGAGCTCTCCAACGTGACGGCCGCCAGCGCCGGGGACTACACCTGCGCCACCGAGGACGGCGAACAGGAGCAGGTACTGCCCACAGCACTCGGTTGTTTACAAATCGAAAGGGTCTTATGGTAAGTCTGCTAAAAAAGCAAGACGACATGTTTGTTTCGTAAACAGATCACCATATTTCTCGACCTACACTCCTTTGAGGGACGTACACTTCGTCCAGCGATACTCTACTTTTTTCCCATCAAACACTGCAAAATACTCATTGATAGAAAATTTAGCTTCCTGATTTGATGACAGTTTCTCCTCAGTAAGCCAAAATTTTAATTTTGTCAACAGGAAGAATTCAAGTTTGTTTGTGTGGCCATCCTCCGCAGCAAGCATATAAATACTTGTTTTGTGCCGGCCGGAGTGGCCGAGCGGTTCTAGGCGCTACAGTCTGGAACCGCGCGACCACTACGGTCGCAAGTTCGAATCTTGCCTCGGGCATGGATGTGTGTGGTGTCCTTAGGTTAGCTAGGTTTAAGTAGTTCTAAGTTCTAGGCGACTGATGACCTTAGAAGTTAAGTCCCATAGTGCTCAGAGCCATTTCAACTTGTTTTGTAAACAAAACTGCGTTTTCCTGCTGCTAGTTACTTTATTTATCCCATACACGTTTCGTCTTCTCCTGTTCTATGGCATCATCAGTAGAATAGATAACAATACAATTTTGTTAGTTATAGATTATCAAACAGTTCACTTCGTGATTTTTTTGTGTAATTACTTTCGATTTGCTGATCTGTGTTTCCTCACATCTGGTCTGGGTGTCACACCACCACTTTTATCATTGCCATACAATCACATCTTTGTGTTCTCGCCTTCCACACACTGTTCACCACAAAAAAGAGTGAGAAACATGGTAAACAGTGTGTGGAAGGCGAGAGCACAAAGATGTGATTATATGGCAGTGATAAAAGTGGTAGTGCGACCTCCAGACCAGATGTGAGGAAACACAGATCAGCAAATCGTAAGTAATTACTTTTTTTTACAAAAAATCACAAAGCGGAAGTGTTTGATAATCTATTACTAACAAAGCTGTATCATTATAGATCCCACGGATGATGCCTTAGAACAGGAGAAGGCGAAATGCGTATGGGATAAATAAAGTAACTAGCAGCAGGAAAAGGCAGTTTTATTTACAAAACAGGAAGAATTCACTTGCGGCTAAGTCTCATTAATAGAGTGGATGAGGAATCAGTTCAAAGCCCAGTTTGTGCTCTTTTGCCACCGTTATCGCCACTACATCTACATCTACATCTACATTTATATTCCGTAAGCCATCCAACGGTGTGTGACTGAGGGCACTTTACGTGGCACTGTCATTACCTCCCTTTCCTGTGCCAGTCACGTGTGGCTCACGGGAATAACGACTGCCCGATAGCCTCCGTGCACACTCGAATCTCTCTAATTTTACATTCGTGATCTCCTCGGGAGGTATAAGTTGGGAGAAGCAATATATTCCTCATCCAGAAAAGCACGCTCTTGAAACCTGGACAGCAAGCTACACCACGATGCAGAGCGCCCCTCTTGCAGGGTCTGCCACTTGAGTTTGCTAAACATCTCCATAATGGTGTCACGCTTACCAAATAACCCTGTGACGAAACGCGCTGCTCTGGGATAGTGCATTATCCTGATAAAAGAGCACTTTTTTGGTGCCAGTCTTAGTCTGTTTTCAGCCAACCAAATTTTTAACCAATTCAACATTGTAGCATAATAGGGTCCAACTATGATTCTATCTTTTCCCGAGTAATATATGAGTACTATTTCTTGGGAATCCCATAAAACCTTACCATGTGACAAAATGGTCTTTGCTACCTTCTTCATTGCACTTTCACTAACCTTTGTCCATTATTTTGACTGCCATTTTGACTCTGGTGTCAAATGACGGATCCGGCTCTCATTGACAGTCAGAAATTGGCGCAAAGTTGACATACCTGCATTCCCAGCAATCTCACGAATTTTTATTTGGTTGTCTCGCATTACCATACTGTGGAGTTTGTCAGTGGTTTCCTTTGTGGTGGACTCAGTTGGACAACCAGATTACATTTCATCTTCGGTGTTTGTCCAACCATTTTTAAATTCATTAATCCAAAAGTAAATGGTCTTCAAAGGTGGTGCAGAGCCTGCGTGAACATCGTCCAGTTCTGTCTTGATGTGTGCAGCAGTCAACCCTTCAAATGAAAATATGTAATAACAGCACGAACCTCAGTTTTCTCCATTTTCAAGCGCAGTCAACACGCTGATGAATTCAGATGGCTTTCAGCAATGAACTAGATGCTGTACAGTGTTGAAATTCTTGATACGATTCTTGGAATAATCGAGCAGACACAAAAAAATTACCAGACTAATGAAACCACCCTCGTACACTACCTGGCAAAAAAACACTGATAATGTGACAGGGAAGCAAAATGGAACATCACTGGTTAATAAGGTATGTGATGCTGCTTCATTGATTACAAAATCGAGTCAAGTTTATTAAGAATTTGGCAGTATGAGCCAACTTACGGGTATCACATTGCAAACCCATCTGACCTGAATCCGTGCAGTGATTCAGTTGGGAAGGATGTCATAGAGCTGTTGTTTCCTCTGTCAAGACAAGCTGGCCCACAACTGTTGTAACTGATCCTAAAAATCGTGAAAAGTGGCAGCATGATACTGTCGCTCAATAGGTAAGAGGTGAGGCCACAAGATGTCTGTGGCATACTGTTGTGGCGTCAGAGTTCCCCCAATCACTGCTGTCCGTGACCTGATGTGGTACCCGATGACTTTCTGCTCTGTGACACTAGGAGTAATGCTATTGTGCATCTCCAAAACACTGGAAGAATGTGACTTCTTACTTGGCACCACCATATTTGCTGACTGCGGTCATGAGAGGTAATACAGTACCATGATTTGTCACTGAACACAGTGCAACTTTATTTGTCAAAAGTCTGTTCTTCCCGATCACATTGTGATCCAGCCTTATGGAGTGTTCATTTGTGCTGTTAATATTTAGTGGCGTGCAGATTGCCTGTAATGTCCCAATCTGTGGTATAACTCGGTCAGTACAGAAAAATGTCACTGCCACAGAATTTAACATCAGCTGTGCCGATGACAGTCTAATTGTGTACTATGATCCTATGATCTGTTATCAGCAAGACCTTATTAGTCTATGAATGTTAGACAGAGTTCACATTTGGGGTATTAGGCTGGCTATAGCCACCTGCATGTGAAAACTGCACTCATGTTTTACCATGTCATATTATTTAATAAGCCCTATTTGTGACAGGCTCGATCCTAGGGTGGTTTTTGTACTGGAGTTGGTGGTCTATGAGAATAGTATTAAGTTAAATGTCATTTATTGGGTGTACCACTTCATTAAGGAGCCCAACACCTTATAATAGCTGTTGATTCAAATTTGATAAGCATTTGTGTGGGATATAAGCATTTGAAATGTTTTAGCAGAGGTGTTCAGTGTTGTGAAAATTTGGTAATAATTGGTAGCATTCAGCACACTTTAACTGTACTTCACGCAACACAGTAACATGTTTTGAGAGATAAAGATCTCGACAGCAGGTTGGCGACACTCAGTTCGTGTGAGTAAAACTCTAAAAACGCATATCTGGCATACATGAAACGAAATAGGACATGTTGGAATATGTGCCACTGTCTATCAGTTGCTATGCCTGTGCTACCATTGTGTAAGTGGAGATACTGACTGATGCACAGTACGAATCCATCAGCCACGTACTATTCCCTCATTTCTGAAGATACTACTTGCATACTGATTATTACAATCACCATTACATTGACGATGTACTAAATATTCAATATTGTGTATCTGCATTAAAATAAATCCAAATAGCTGTTAAAAAATCTCATTCACTGTCATGTGCACATTAAGGAAAACTGTTGTATTACTTGTTGTGAACACCTGTTTCTAGTTTCACCAACAAGTCCAGCTTTCTTCCCCTCTTCTTTGTGTGCAGCATTTTTGTTTAGGGGTGGCATGTTTTGCACATACCAGCAGCCAGCTATCTCTTGGGATCCCTTAACCTGAAAGCATATTCGTGTTCCTCATATATTTCTGATGAGCATAGAAGTGGACAATTTCGATGTAAGATCCAGCGTGTTTTATTTTATGAATTCTGCAAGTGCATTGTTAGAATTTTTTATGTTCTAGACATATTACCTGGGTATCAGCACCTGCTGGTGAGAACAGTGTCTCTAGAAATACAGCATTGTACTGAGTGAAGTACATTTAAAGTGTTACGAATGCTTACAGTTTGTTACTGACAGAATATAATAACCACTATCTCACATCTGACAAATGGACAATATTTGAGTAGCTTGTGTAAGGTGCTATGAGTGCACGTGACACGTAAGGTAAATCAGTCAAGACAGAATGGCGACATGTTGTTTCTCTTTTCAGAAGGTGACACTGTCAGTTTGGCAGGCGCCGGAAGTGCGAGTGAAGCCACCCTCTCAGAGCTTTCCTGCCGCCAAGACTGTTCGCTTCAACTGTGAGGCGGTCGGGGAGCCCAAGCCAGAGATAGTGTGGTTCAAGGACGGAGTGCGACTCCACATCAATGGTAGGTTCCACTTCAAATACTGCTGCTGACTGCATGGTCACAGGACACTTCACAATCTTCACTGACATCAGGCTACACCATAAAGGAAATAGCATATTGGCTTCTTTGGTGCAGTTGGCCACTAGGTCCAGTTGTGCTTTTTGGGTACAATTGGATACTTGCTTTGAGTTGGCCGTTTGAGTGAAGTTGGCTACTCCTATCATGACAAAGTGCCACTTGTCACATTGATTGTCTCTGGGTGCCTCTGTCTTTTGATTCTGTTGACGGTTGGTATAGACCAATACCAGTTAACACTTTGATGTGTATTATTATTGTATCAAATGAAGATAAATTGTAAACTATGACTGTAGTATGCTTGGTTGACACTCATTCCCAGTTCCCACAAGGGCACTCCCTCCCCTGCTATATTTAGTTTTTACATGGCAAAAGACTGAAGAATGTGTTTGCATTATGCTGTAGGGTGAGGGGATGGGATGGGCAGGAGAAGGTATTGATTTCCTGCATCCTCATGCATTTGTCTCCCGACTGCCCTGGTTTATTAATTAACTAAACCATTTGTTCAGTTTACTTAAATATGTAAAAAATAATGGTTCTGTTTCGTGTAGTGGAAGTTTTGAGCCTGCACTAAGAGTTACAGAGCTCACCAAGATTTTTTCAGAAAGTAAAATTTCCTAGTTCAGGTAATTCATTAAGTAAAATGTTATTTTAGTAAAAGTATCAGAGAGTTTACAGCTACAGGGCAATAACACTGAAGCTTGGGAATAATTACAAAAGCACAAACATTGTAGAATATGATTAATTTTGAATAGGAGTAACTTTTGAAATATTTAATTTTCAGAAAAAGTAAATCATTTGTTTGAAGGAGCAGAATGAAGGTTTTCCAAACGTCAGTACTGAACATATGTCAATACTAAAACAAACAATTATTAGCGGAGTCGAATTTTGAAGTGCACATGGTTTGAGTGAGTCATAAATTTCAAATATTTGTTTGAATAAAAATA
Source organism: Schistocerca americana (assembly GCF_021461395.2). NCBI lineage: Eukaryota > Metazoa > Arthropoda > Insecta > Orthoptera > Acrididae > Schistocerca > Schistocerca americana. The sequence continues at coordinate 146,200,285 of NC_060128.1, forward strand.
CTTCTATGTGAAATAAATGCAATGTTGCTGCCAGCAGGCTGTAAGCTATATGGTGGATACTAACACTCAGAAAATACACCTGGAATAAGAATTTCAATAAGTTGTGTGTGATGATGAATCTTTTCTGTGGTTAATGATAGACAGTATTGTCACTCAGTAAAAATACCTTCACTTTTTACAAAACTGACTGAAATTAAAAATCTCAAACAGGACACAAATAATGTACTACCCACTATATCAAATGAAGTATCGCGCATTTACATAAACACAAGTCATGTATATGAGATCGCATACTACATCAAGTGACCTATATTGGGTACTTTATAGACACTAGTATCAGCTGATTCAATTGTATAGATTTGCCTATTACATCTCAATCTGGAGTGAAACGTTAAATATTGCTGAACAGTAATGTAGGGGGTCATTTAATATTTTATTAACTCCGCTTTATTTGCTTCCACACAGCTATCTAATTACATTTATAGAAAAACATCACACGTCTTACCAATCTAACCTCTAGCCACATACAGAGAGATTTAAATTTTTTGCATCACCTCCCATGAAATCTTTGCCCTCTATATGTGACATTAGTAGAGATGATAATCTTCAAGCAAACTCATTATCGGCAGTAAAATATATAAAGATGGAAATGTGAATGTCATTTTAAGTCAGTAAACTGAGAGGATCACCGGTGTTTTCGTGTAAAATGAAAGAGCAGCAACCGCTCACCCGTAGCGGACCGATGTGCGGTGCACAGGAAGATGTAGCACAGAACAGCACTCACTCTAGCTTTTAAACTCTGGCGCTTTTCCTAGTAAAAGTACACTCATGCCATAGCAGTGAGACTGATTATTGTGTATGGGTTGTTGCGAGCAGTTGCCTAGGCAGATGCAGGTGATAGGGTGCAGGAGGTGAGTCTTTCAACAGTTAGCTGCACAAGACAGAAGGAGCTCAGAGGGTAGAGCATATGGGAGGGAGGGAGGGAGAAAGCAGTAAACAGTCTGAACGGGAAAGGAGTGATGTGGATAGAAGAGAGAATGGAAAAGGTGAAGGTGAGGCAATGGGGAACAGGTTAGTGGGGGTTTAGGCTACACAAATTGTGAGAGTGCAAGATTTACTGGAGACGCAGTTCATACCTGTGCAGTTCAGAGAAACTTGTGCTGGAAGGGAGTATCGAAATTGCCCTTATAGGAAGTAGCCGTCGAAGATATTAGTGTTGTGGTGTGCAGCATGTTCAGCAACTGGATGGTGAAGTTTGCAGTTTGTCACAGTTTCACACTGGCCATTTGTGTGAGTAGACAGAGAGTTCTGTACAGCGTAGCATAGCTGATATGTAACATACCTGCTTTCAAATGCGACCCTCCCTTTTATAGGGTAGGAGGTGTCTGTGAGTGGACTGCAGTAGGAGGTGGTGGCTGGGTGTACGGGACAGATCTTGCACCTGGGTTGGCAACCAGGAAATGACCCAGAGGACACAGTACTGGGAGCAGAATTGGTATAGGGATGGATGAGGTGTACAGGTAGGGTGGGCAGCAGAACACGTCTTTGGCTGATATTGGTAGGATTTTGGGAAGGATATCTCATCTCGGGATGTGACGAGAGATAATCAAACTCTGGTGAATAACACGGTTGAACGTTTCAATGCCAGGGTGATACTGGGCAATCAGAGGAGTGCTGGTCATGTGTGTGTGAGCTATGCCTGCTTGTGTGAATGAAAACGTGTTTCCTTTCCCAAAGAAGGCTTTGGGGGAAAGGTAATGTGTGTGTCTTTTCATTGTGCCTGTATGAAATTCAGTGTATGATCTTTACGGTGAGTAATAATCTATCTTTTCCTTCTGTTGTTTACATTTTATTTGGTTTTTGTAATAGATGTTTATCATTTATGGAAATTATAAACCAACAAAGTACATTAAAAATCATGAAGTATCATCCCCCTAAATTAAAATGTATGCTGTTTATGAAATGTCGAACAATTCTCAGTGCTCAAATTGACTGGTACTGTCTACTAGTGCTAAAATATAGAACATACTAGAGTGTACCTCAGTACCGCTACTCAACAGAGTGCTTCAGTATTACCGCATTATCCAATGGCATGCTCCATGTGTCGCAGGCCGAATGAAGCAGAGGGGTGCAGAACTGCTGATCGCGACGACGCAGATGTCCGATTCGGGCCTGTACCAGTGTGCAGCCCGCAACGCCGCGGGGGAGAACTACGCCGTCGCCCGGCTGTCGATAAAGTCGCCGTCGCGCATCGACCCTCCGCGCGGCCTCTCGTGCCGCACGCTGGCCTCGGGTGGCATCGAGCTGTCCTGGAACCAGCCACCCGGCGGCAACTTCACCGCCTTCACTGTCCACTACCTGCCCACAGGTCTGTGCTGCTGCTGCTGCTTAGATATCTTGTTCTGAGTTAAACTGTACACTAATACGGCATCGGAAAGAGCTTCCGATAGACTACAGGTAATGGTAGGATAAACATAACTACTCGCCATATGGTCAAAGCTTCGACTAATTGACATATGTTAACAAGTTTCCACATCTATGTATGTACTCTGCAAACCACTGTGAAATATATGGGAGAGGGTACTTTCCATTGTATCACTCCTAGGGATTCTTCGTGTCCCATTCACATACAGAGTGTAAGAAGAATAATTGCTTGAATGCTTCTGTGTGTACTGTAATTAGTTGGATCATGTCTTTTTGATACCTGAGGTGAAAAGTCATTGGGGGTTGCAGTGTATTCCTAGATTCCCCATTCACACTGATTTTCTGAGGGGTAATAGAATGACAACGGAAAACTGGCCACAACAGAAGCACAGAATGGTTCCATTCAAAGGTAATCAGCATACGCATTATGAGATTTACCTCACTGGGAGATGATACAATCAGTTCCTCTTTGGTAGTACACAATCTGCCGCAGGTGAATCCACAACTGAACCTGCATGAAACAGACAACCACACATGTCTTCAAGCTGCCAATGATGTGAAAATCACATAGTGAATGATCAGGGCTGTGTAGAGGATGTTGCAGTGCTTTCCAACCAACAGTGTGGATGGCGGATGTTGTCATGCAACACTATGCTTCCATCTGACAGCACTCCTGGGCATTTTGATGTTATGGTACATTGCAGTTTCTGTGAAGTGTCTTCATATCACTGTGCTTCGGTTGTGTTTCCACGCTCGACGAACTCAACAAGCAGAGATCCCTTTAGTCAAAGGTAGAGAGCATTGTGATCTTACATGCCCGAGGGAAAACAGTGAAGCCATCAGTGGAAATATCCCACATCTCCCCAGCCAATAAAATCCAAAGCTGTCCACAAAAGTTCTCGTAAGGTCACGATGACCTCTTCCTTCAACTGCAGGGGCTCCTCTACTCATCAAGTTCCTCAATGTGCAGTGCTAGGAAGACACTTTGCAGAAACTGTGACGTGCCATAAAGAAGATACACTCAGGGAGGGAATCATCCTGTTGCACGATAATGCCCTCCCCCACAGTGCCAACTGGACAAAAACTGCACTTCAATGATCTTGTTGGGGAAACCGCAACATCCTCTGTACAACTCAGATTGTTCAGTGTGAGATTTTCACATCATTGGTTGCCTGGAGCAAGATTCAGTCAGATGAGGAAGTTCAAGAGTGTGGATCCGTCAGTGTTCGACCACATTCTACAAAACGGGAATTGATTGTCTAGTCTCCCAAAGGGATAAATGCCGTAACACATTTGATGATTATTTTTTGAATGGAACCATTCCATGGTCTCGTTGTGACGGGATTTTGGTTTTCATTTTACTGCCCCTTATATCTGAGCCTGCCAGTTGAGGTATGTCAACCTTTCTGTGACAGTCTCCAGTGATTCAAACAGATCTGTGACGATACGCAGTCCCATTGTTAATGTATGGTAAATCTTCCCTGTTAGTCCTACCTGGTTCCACACATTTGAGCAGTATTCTAGGCTGGGACACACAAGTGTTTTGTGAGCTATTTCCATTGCAGAGTGACTGTATTTTTTGCAGTATCCTGCCGATGAACTGAAGTCTGCCACCTGTCCAATCCACTTTTTTGAGTCATCAGTCTTGACTGGTTCTGATAAGGTCACAAGGTCTTGACTGATTTGATGCGGCTTGCCGTGAATTCCTCTCCTGTGCCAATGTTTTTATCTCACAGAAGCACGTGCAACCCACATCCTCAATCATTTGCTGGATGTACTCCCCTCTCTCTCTTCCTCTGCAGTTTCTACCTTCAACAGCCTCTTCTAGTAATATGGAAGTTATTCTGTGATGTCTCAACAGATGTCCCATCATCCTGGCTCTTTTTCTTGTTAGTGTTTTCCAAATATTCCTTTTCTGTTGAGAACCTCATCATTCCTTGCCTTATCAGTCCATATCTTCCCCTATCATTACAAATTGTTACACGCAGGTATTTGTACATGTTAATTATGACTCCTTGATGCTGTACTCATAGGATACAATGTTTTTCTTATTTTGTGAATTGCACAATTTTACGTCTAGAGGGTGAATATTTTGCAGCTTTTTTGAGATGGTGATTTATTGTCGATAATCACATTGTCTGCAAGAAGTCTGGAGGTTATTATTAATATTGTCTGTCCAGGCATTAATATACAAAGTACACCTGCAGTTGTTTCTATATCTGTTGATAACTCTCTGTCCAAGATGACTAACAAGAAGCCTTTAATTCAGTCACACATTTGGTGTAATACTCCATATCACTGTACTTTTGTTGAAAACATTCCTGTTCTTTCATACAGTTTTCTTCTACAGAAGTAATTAATACTATAAACACATGTACATTGTTATTTATTATGTATATTTTCTGGTAAGTAGCTCCAGAGTATGACATTGCATAAAAGAACAGCAATGTTTTCAATCTCATTTCTGTGCATGTAGGGCACTCAGTGCCTCAAATAGATGGTGAGGGTTCACCTTTACATATTGCATTATTAATTTCTTGTGGGTGTGTTTTTAACACCTAAGAATTTTTTTTAAAAAATGTTGCATAGCAGCTAACTGCATCAATTATATCTTGTTTTTAATGATGGGAGTTTACACGTGACTATAACACACACGTAAAAATAACTATATGCCTGAAGATGTAGGTGCCAATCCTTAAAACAGTCTGTTCTTTGTAATAAAATGTGACTGAAATAACAAATTGTTTTGCATCATAAAAAGCCACATTTTTTTACAGGTCTACAAAACAAGGAATAAACATGCAGCCAGTACATTAAAAGTATTCAATTTTTTTTGTAACATCTTCTCTACCTTGACCTCTTAGAAGTCAGTTTCTATTTGCTGTAAAGCAGAACTGTTTACTTCATTGCAGATACTACTAGATATGATAGGAACATCACTTACCTGTAGGTAGTAATGGAATTGATCATTGATGCAAGTCACTGACAACGTCTTCAACTGTTTGTGAATTGTGACCAGTTCCTCATGTGTCCACAGACAGTGTGCATATGCCTCATCTATCCCACTACTGAAATTCAAATGAAAGCAAAATATAAACAAAACCAATGAAAACAAATCCTGTTGCCTACCAACTGGCTGCTCAGCAGTGTTCAAACCATCTGATGTGGCACTGCAATCGACATGAATCCGCACTATTGAAACTATGATACACACAGATTATATACAGTAGAGCAGAAACTAGCTCTGGTGTCTTTTTGATAGTACTGGTGGTGATGTTAATAAATGATGTCACAGAATGAAAAGTACAGGATGCTGTACAAACACTAGTTCACTGTAGCTAAAAGCACAGCAAACAGGCAGACAATTAAAATGTTTTTAAAGAATCACTGATTTGTCAATTGTTGATCATGATGGAGGTGAATACTGTCAATGAGTGGAAAAATAATGAAGTTCAGTTGTTGATGTATATTTAAAAGTGCAGCCTGCTCCACGTGACATATGTAAAGGAATTAAAGACTCTGGGGCTTTCTCTGCTAAGACCAGAAATAATTATAATTAACAGTCACTGAAAACATGGAGTCTTCAAGCTAAGTATCGCAATACGCTATTAAGTTTTAATATATCGCAAAAAATCTCAAAAGCTGAAACTACAACTACAACTGTATAACTTGTGTCAACTTTCATCTGTAATGAGAGCAGCAGCTTGCAAACGTGATTTCAGCAAATGAAAAAAACTGCGTGAGGTTGAATATGGATGAAGGTAAAATGTCAGATGTAGCTGTCTTGTTGATAGAATATGGCTCGGTTGATGAACTTGACGTCAGTGACAAACTTATTAGTTTGCTTTGGTTGTGGTAAGTGTGAAGTAAAATTTATTTTCTCACCTCTTAGTTGTAGACTTTTTCTTTTATTTGTAATTAATATGAACCATTAATTTATCAGGGGCAAATAAAATTTGTTGTATTTTATACATCATAAACAAACCAATATACAGTAGCTACTAACAACAAGAAAATAACCTTTTTTTTTTTTTTCTTCTTAGCAATTTACAATTTATTTACTTGAAAGCTACATTTAATTTGTGGCATATAGTGTAACTGATTTATTAACATTTGGCAATATTGTTTCATTTTTATTAAACCTACTTATAAAATTAGCTAAAGCTGCTTGAAAAAATTGCGGGAAGGTAGTTTACAGGGTGGACAGGCAGGGGGGGGGGGGGGGGGCAACTTTGGCAACTCTGAGAGGTGCAGGATGACCTCAGTATGGCTCTGTTTTCAGTGTTCATATTTAGTCATTAGTTAAGCTTTATAGGTTCATGGTGTATGTTAACTTCTGTTGCTGTAAATAGATAACAGCTAATTATGATGTTGGTTTTGTGATGCAGAAAATGAGACATTCATTTGCTGTACTGCTGCACAAATTGGAAGTACGTGTGCACCACCATAAACTATTTGCTTACCTCGAGCCTCTCCACGCTGTGTGTGTTTGCAGAAGGAGGGGAGGAGACACAGTTGGTCACAGTCAATCAGTCGATACGCGTGGAGGACCTGCAGCCGTTCACCAACTACACACTCTACACGCGCGTCTACTTCCAGCGGTCAGCCAGTGAGGAGTCGGAGCGAGTCATCTGCCGAACTGCGGAAGGAGGTAAGGTGGCTTTGAGCAGATCCCATTTATTTATTTAGTGAATGCTATAAGATGAGGTATTATTATACAGATAAAACCAATGGTAATAAATAAAAATTGGTAATATATGAAATGAAAATATTTTATATGTGAAGGGATCAGTGAAGACAGTACTAAACCATAGCTTAGCAATGATTAATTTGATTGTGTTACCTGTTGTTCCAAAGGCATCACATGGTGGCAACAAGTAGCGTCATTTGTAGAGCTACAGGGCACTGTATGCTACAAAAAATGTTTTGTCTTATTGTATTTGTGACCGTGTCCTTGAATTTAACCATGCGCATAGCATGCAGTAACTCAAAATACACTCTTGTGGGTTAGCACTTTCTTCCACTAACCTGTTCATATACGGTACGGTAGTTTATAATGTTAATTTCTTAATCCAGTCGGCCACATCCGTAGTCAGTGTCAGTAAGGTGTTTGCATTTGCCCAGATGTGATGTTTGTCTCACGTGGTGTCCTGTGAATCACGGGTGAAGGGCAGGGGGCAGGTTTCATAATCCTACACTTTTAGGAAGAATTTGACACCACGTTCCTCTGCAGACTGTTTACAGAGGTCTGAACATACAGAACAGATTGTCAGATACACGAGTGGCTTGACGACTTTTAAGTAATAGAACCCAGTACATTGTTCCTGATAGGAAATTTTCATCAAGGACAGAGCTGTTATCGGGAGTGCCCCAGGGATGTGTGATAGGACCCCTGTAGTTCTCTGTGCAGATAAATGGTCTGGCAGATAGAGTGAGCAGCAATCTGTGATTCTTAGCTGGTGGTGCTGTCATGTATAGGAGTGTGTCATCTTCGTGTCACTGTAGAAGGATACAGGATGATTCAGAATTTGTCTTTGGTACGATGAATGGCAACTTGGTCTAAATGTGGAAAAATGTAAGTTAACGCAAATGAGTAGGAAAACCAAAAACAACCCTGTAATGTTTAGCCGGGTGGGGTGGCCGAGCTGTTCTAGGTGCTACAGTCTGGGACTGCGCGACCGCTACGGTTGCAGGTTCGAATCCTGCCTCGGGCATGGATGTGTGTGATGCCCTTAGGTTAGTTAGGTTTAAGTAGTTCTAAGTTCTAGGGGACTGTTGACCTTAGAAGTTAAGTCCCATAGTGCTCAGAGTCATTTGAACCATTTTTGTAATGTCTGAATACAGTAATAGTGGTGCGCTGCTTGATGCAGTCACACCAATTAAAATTTGCTTGTAATGTTGCAGGGCGACACAGAATGGAATGGGCACGTAAGGTTGCCAGTAGGGAACGTAAATGATGGACTTCATTTAATTGGGAGACTTCTAGGAAAGCATAGCTCATGAGGCCACATAAAAAAGATGTGTGTTAACTATTCTCAAATACTGCTCAAGTGTTTTGGATCCCCACTAGATTGGATTAAAGGTAGACATCAAAGCAGTTCAGAGGCATACTGCTAGATTTGTTAGTGGTAGTTTCTATTAACATGTATCACACAATGCTGTGTGAACTCAAATGGGAATTCCTGGAAGGGAAGGGTACTCTTCTAGTGGTACATTGTTGAGAAACTTTAGGGAAGTGGCGTTTGAGACTGATTGCAGAACAATTGTGCAGCTACTGACGTACATTCCGTGCAATGACGGCGAAGACGAGACGAGAGAAATCGGGGCTAGTCCAGAGGCCTGCAGATATTCATCTTTTCTTTGTGCTACTCTGAAAGAGAATACTGGCAGTGGTGCAAGGTATCACCATCTCGCACCATATGGTGGCCTGCAGAGTTTAGATGCAGACAAATGTGTTGCCACAACTGCGAGACGGGGTCCGGCATTTTCTTCCACCTTAAAAGAAAGTCCAAGCGTACTTCATATTTTGTTATTTTCCACACACTTCTAGGCAGTGTGAAAACTGCTCGTTCACTGTGGGTGTTTGGTACAGTCTGTATTTTTGCTGGTGCTTGCTGCACTCGTATTTGCTCCTATTTGTGGTACATGTCAAATCCTTCATTGAGAAGTTTAGCAGCAGCTTTTATTGCTGCTGGTCTGGATTTTAGCCTGTCAGATGTAGCACCTGGGATATAGTTATGAATGGGAAGCTTGGGGTTGTCCAGTATCACCTAATACTCCTGTAACAGAGTTTCTGTGTTCAGGTGGAGAGATTTGGAATCCAATTAACTGGTGTAGTTTTTAGGCAGCTTGTGGTAGCACATATTTTAGCATCGAGTTTTGTGTCGAGCTTTTAGGTAATGTTACTGTGTAGCCACACAGGACCAAAATAGTCTGCTGTGCTGTACAGTGATTCCAGTGCTGAGCAGCGGATCATTCGGGCTGTCGATCCCGAGTGGCACCACACACTGTTCGGTGAATGTTGCTCCTGGTGTAAACTGTACTATTAATCAAGAATGATCTGTAAGTCAAGGAACTGTCAAGTTAAACAAACAAATACTTTGGCATACAGAAATTCCATTCAGGCAGATTTGCAGTGGGTGGCTGGCCCCTTATGTTACTGAGATGGAAACGCAAGCATTCTGTTTTACTAGGGCCGGGTTCGAGTAACAACATACAGTAGCATTCAGACGAGATCGAGATGTCATCTGTTAGTACCCTTTCAGTTTTTTCTATGGATGTTTGGGGAAACCAATGTCTAGGTAATCTGTATAAGCATATTTTCTGCCCACAGTATGAGGAATATCTGAAAGGAATTGATGCAAGAACAGAGCATTGAGAATGTCCGTGCTTTAGAGTTGTTCAGTTCCTTACTTAGCATAACTCTTAACATGTGTCGCAAGGTATGTTATTTAATAGTTGCGTTCTCGTAAAAACAGTAGAAGTAGTTTCTCTGTACATACAGTGTTATAAGTGGTAGTTTGATCAGCAGGTTTCTCCCTCGTTGCTCTGTGTCGGGAAACTGAAATCTTACTAATGTCGACACGGTATGGCGGCAGTTTTAGTTGGGCTGTGGACTTTAACGGTGGAATTGTCAACAAGAAGGACCTATTTTGTCAGTGAGACTCTGTCGTGTAGTTATCGTTCAATGTGCAATCATGCAGGTGTACACGAGTACACAGTAATTGGACTCGGGGATTGCAGTTTTCGAATCCTGCTGCCTACCTTGCAGTGAGCTTGCAATCTTTTTTATTTTCTTATTAGTCCTATATTTTTCTCAGGATACACGTGGCCATGTGGGCGGAAGCTACTTGAGTCACAGTACGATGCACCACACAGTTCACAAGATCGTTATGAAAAGTTGAAAAATTAAAGAAAACTCTAAAAGAGTATTTATCATAAGTATGAATAAATGAAAAATGTAATAGCAAAAGGCTCTAAAATACTCTAAATCCTGCCTTGGTCGTCCCTTTGGTGTTCGTACATAGAAGGCCTTCAATAAGGAATGCAACAAATTATTTATATGCAATCTGGTTAGTTTTACTCAGGATTTCAATACATCATATTATTCCCCACTCTCTTGGCTGCAGAATCCTATTTTTCAATGTTAATGGCCCTATGCCACCTTACTGAGATGTCGCTCTACTGGTCGACTGCAGAGCCAATGTCTTGTTGCATCAACAACCTCCCCATCATCCACGTACTGCTTCTCGCAGCGTACATCCTTCGTCGGGTGAAACAGAAGGAAGTCAGAAGGAGCGAGATCCTTGCTATAAGGAGGATGAGGACGAATGGTCCAGTGAAGTTTTATGAGCTGCCCTTGAGTGCACGAAGTTGTGTGAGGCCTTGTATCGTCATGGAGAAGGTGATGTTTGTTTGCATATTTGTGGCGATGTACGTGCTGAAGCCATTTCTTTAATTTCCTTGGGGTAGCTCGTGCACTTCATAGTTTATCACTTCACCGTGAGGGAGGACATCGAACAGTACAACCCCTTCAGAATCCCAGGAGGCTTTACCAGCTGAGGGTGCAGCTTTGAACTGTCCCTTCAGAGGACAGGTGGTGTGAGACCAAACCGTGGCTTACCGTTTTGTTTCTGGTCGGCAGTGATGAAACCGTATTTCATTGCCTTTGATGATGTTTGGCAAAAAATTGACACGATCAGCCTCGTAATGAGCGAGCAACTCCGCACAGGTGGTCCTTTGTCGTTCTTCGTGCTGTCCTGTTTGGTGGCAATGAACCTAGTGCGCACACTCCTCTGAGTACCCCATCTGCTGGACAAGTGTGTCAGAGACATCCGGCAAGACAGCAGCGAGATGTGATTGTGATCCGTCGACTACCTCGATTAAGAGTACCGACGTGTTCCAGCACTGCAGGAGTCGCAGCTGTGTTTGGCCACCCGTAAGGAGGGAGATCGGACAGGTTTGCGCGACCGTGTTGTGATGATCACAGGTGCGTCACCCAATGACTCACGGTGTTGTTGTTCACTGCCAGGACTCCGTAGACATTCTGCAAGCACCTTCGAAAATCTGCAGTACTTTGGTTTTCCAAAAAAAAAAAAAAAAAGAAACTCCATGACACCTCTCTGCTTCGAATGCACCTCTGTCACAGACGCCATTTTGAAGGCTACGCACAGATTTTCCACCTGTCTCGGGACTTCGTGAAACTGTGAGAGGCTAAAGCAGGACTATTCCGTGATGTCCCACACCAACTTCCATGTTTTTTCAATCAAAATTGGCAGAGAAAAAAAAAGTTTTGTATTGTGTTCTGAACATTCCTCGTATATTCCTAGATTCCTCACTGAACACTGGTTCTTTAAACTTTGTAAGCTGCCCTTTGGGGATTGTTCCTGCTTGGCTTAACAAACAAATCTATTATAGTTCATGCAGCACTTCTTTGTATATGTTCAATATGCCCTGTTAGTCATATTTGTGTTGGCCCCACACACAAGTCAGTTAGTAAAAATATTCAGTGCTGAGTTTGGAAATAAACATTTTTCATGTTGCAGTATTACTGTTTTAAGTTACAAACAAATAAGGAAATGTAGGGACACCTACGTTGACAGCACATCTGCTCTGCGCAGTTCCGACGACAGCGCCACGGGTGTCGGTGCAGACAGTGGACGCGACGACGGCATCTGTTAGCTGGCAGCCGCTGACTCCGGTGGAGGCGCGTGGCCACGTCGCGTCTTACAAGCTGCAGTGGGGGCCGCAGGGGGAGCCCGCTTACAGCGTCGAGGAGCTGCCGCCCTCCACCACACACTATGTCCTCACAGGTTGGTCGATGTGACACTGTCTCTGGAAGGGATACTAAGCTGCAATTTGTTTGCAGTGCTTCATCACTTCAACTCGTAAATATTTTAAGGTAATTTCTGATGTAGGTATTAGTACAAATTTGGAGGGGAATATGGAGTTAAAGTACAGGGAGAAGAAATAAAAACTTCGGGATTTGGCAGTGACATTGTAATTCTGTCAAGAATGGCAAAGGATTCAAAAGAGCAGTTGAACTGAAACCGGTTTATGAGACGAGCGCCGCAAGTAGCTACTTGTGGCGCTGAGCTGAGATGGGCGCCTGGGACACCTCGGTGCAAAATTCGTATACAGGGTGTATCACATTTATTATCGAAAACTGACACGAGTGAAAATATACTATAACAGAAGCAAAAATGTTTCAGTAAATGAGGGTCCAAATAAGAGGTGGTGTTCGAACAATTGCAAATGTCTGGTTATGAACATCCCACTGATTTCAGTATCAAATTTTATGCTAGTTAATACAAATAGATTTGAAATTTAAACTTTCTAATTCAGTCACTATCTAATTGGGCTCAAACTGCAAGTGAGGCCTATCTTAGCAAGAAGTACAATACAACAACTTTAGCACATTGTAAGTTAGAAATTACTACGGACCTGAAAAATTTGCATTTGCGATAAATGTGAATATAGATGCAAATTCTGCCTCGAAATGTGAAAATGTGGCATAACCTAATAAATGATTAATGGAAAATCTCATATAAAGATTCAGTTAATTACGAGAGCTTAGATTTGAGATCTATGAGGAAGAGTGCTGCAGAAGGGGATGAAACTGCAGGAACGTGGCATGGACAAATGCCCTGTGCCTTTACAATGAAAATCTGTGCCACTTACCCACCCCTGAGTAGACCACCATCCCCTATTTATTGCTTTGTGCTCCAGCAAGAGGATCCCCCAGTCTGCGATGCCTGTGGCTCGTAATCACTTTATGCAACATTTTAAGTGAGTGCCTTTTACATGGCGACGAGAGGGCAGAACCGAGTGTAGGTGGGGAGGTATACTCGATTTTAACTGGTGACGAGGCAAGTTTGGTAAACCTTCCGAACTTTCATGTGGTGTCTCTAATTTTTAGTATGTTGCAGAGTGGGTGGCTCATTCTTTTTATTCCAGCGATAAGTTGGCTGCAGCCATGTGCTGTCATTGTAACTTCTCGGCTTAAAAAAATATATTACTTTTGTGTGTGCACGCACACATGCTCGCGCACGTGTTTTTGGGCTATTTTTGTAATTTTCATTGTTGTTGAAATTTTATTATTTTGTAACACATATTTTACCAACATGCATCTCACAAAATTTTCATACAGATACCTAAAAACCTTGCTGTTATGTGCCCAAAACATATCATTGTAAACAGCATTGTGTGATTATATGAAACACTGTTCCCATACAGGGTTGGAACCGGGGAGACATTACAACGTCAGAGTCCTGGCGGCGACAAGCCGTGGTTACCCGACGGAAGACCTGCCGTGGGTCACGGTGCAGATGCCCAGCGGCAGTGTGGATGGGGACGAGGGGCCCGGTGGCAGCGTGGGTGGGAGCCCCGTGGCAGTCGCCCTGGTCGTCACGCGCGTCAATGCCACCGTGCTGCAGGTCAGAGCACTGGTCCTCCAAAAGGCCTCCTAGTGACAATAACAGATCTAGGTTCTAAATAAACATTTATGTATATACTGTTTAACCCACTGTCAAGTGCTTGGATATGGGTATTTCTAGTTAAGGTTTCTTGCTATTCCAGTTGCATGTTGAGCCCAGGAAGAATGCCTGCCTATATGCCTCTCCGTGGGCAGTAATTAGTCCAATCTTGTGTTTGTGGTCCCTGTGGGACAGACTTTGAAATTTTTGAAGGTAGCTGAGGTAAAATACAGTGAGTGAAAGTTATCTACAGCCTGTACAGAAATCAGACTGCAGTTACGAAGGCGGTTCAGAAAGTAACCTCCGATTGGTCACAGTGCGGGTTGTGGGGGGAGTAGCGACGCCATCTGTGCGTTCACGCACTCAACAGGTCAGTCGGCATCAAGCCGTGGTCGAGTGAACGTCGTACCTGCGCTAGTTTAGTTTTTGTGGCAGTTTGAAATGTGTGCTGCAATAGAAAACCCCGCCAAATGTGAAGTGCGTGCTGTCATAAGGCTTTTTACAGCCAAAGGATATTCTGCAGCAGCTATTCATCGTGAGCTTTGTGCCGTGTACAGACCAAGAGTTATGAGTGAAGGAGTTGTCCGTGAATGGGTACGTTTATTTAAAAGTGGACGAGAAAACGTTCATGATGAAGAGAGGAGTGGTAGACCATCATTGGTGACTGACGAACTCGTTCAGACAGTTGATGCAAAAGTTCGTGAAAATCGACGTTGGTTGAATTCATGGAACGTGGTACGACCATTAATCAAGACGTGTACTGTGAAACAATAAAAAAGTTACGACGGGCTATACAGAACAAACACCGTGGTATGCTGACTTCCGGTATCGTTTTTTTTGCACGATAACGCCCGCCCTCACTCTGCTCGCAGAACAACGGCCCTTCTCGAGTCCTTCAAGTGGGACGTTATCAACCATCCACCTTACAGCCCAGACCTGGCGCCAAGTGATTATCACCTCTTCATGCATTTGAAGAAATGGCTCGGGTCACAGCGGTTTGATGACGACGAAGAGCTCAAACATGCGGTCACAGGCTGGCTCCAAGCACAAGCGGGTGATTTTTATGCAGAAGGAATTTCAAAGCTTGTGAAGAGATACGATAAGTGCCTCAATCGCTATGGAGACTATGTAGAAAAATAGTGCAAAGATGTAGTTGTAAGATGTATATATTAAAATATTTTTATTTAACTTGGTGTATTTTTTTAAATCAACTGGAGGTTACTTTCTGAACGGCCCTCGTATAAGAGTCAAAGGGCATGAAGGAGAAATAGGAGTTGAGAAGCGAGTGAGACAAGGTTGTAGGCTATCCCTGATGTTATTCAGTTTGCATATTGAGCAACATGAAGGCCAACTGAGGATAAATTTGGAAAGGGGAGTAAAGTTCAGGGAGTGACATAAAAACTTTGAAGTTTGCCGATGACATTGTAATTCTGTGAGAGACGGCACATGACTCCAAAGAGTAATTGAACAAAATGGATAGTGTGTTCAAAAGAAGTTAAAAGATTAATATCAGCAATAGTAAAAGATAGATAATGAACATCATCTAAAATAAAACGGATAATGGAATGCTGACAAATTAATTCAGGTGACGCCGAGGGAATTAGAATAGGAAATTAGACACCAAGAGTAGAAAATTAGTTTTGTTACATGGGCAGCAAAATAAATGGCAGTGGCTGAAGAAAGGAGGACATAAAATGCAGACTGGGAATTGCAGAAAATATGTTTCTGAAGAAAAGAAATTTTTTAACATTGAATATAAATTTAACGATTAGGAACTCTTTTCTAAAGGTATTTGCCTGGAGTGTAGCCTTGTACAGAAATAAAACATGGATAATGAGCAATTCAGACAAGAAGAGAATAGCAGCTTTTGAAATGTGGTGCTACAGAATAGTGCTGTAGATTAGATACATAGATTGAACAACTAATAATGAGGTACCGAATCAAAATGGTGGAAAACAGGACTTATTGGTGGCACAAGAAGGGATTGCTTGATAGGACACATCCTGAGACATGAGGAAATCATCAATGTGCCCGTGGAGGTAAGTATTGGTGGGGAGTAAAAATTGTAGAGCAAGACCAATGCTCGAATACAGTAAGCAAGTTTGGATAGATGTAAGTTGCAGTAATTATGCAGAATTGAAGATAATAGCACAGCACAGGATAGGGTAGTGTGAACAGTTGCGGCAAATGAGATGACGAAGACGATGACGATGACACCTGGCATATGAGGTGTGATTAAAGAGAAATGGGAATTTCTGTGTTTCTTAAAGAATTTTTATTTACTCATCAACATCAACTTGTCCCCTGGTAATTGCCCTCAGATATAATACAGTTGTGCCAGCACTTTTTCCCGTCTTGGAAGCACCTCTGTAACTCACTTTTCGGTACGGCGTTTAGCATCTTCATAATTTTTTTTTTTATTTTTTATTTTTTTTATCTCATCAATGGTGGCAAAATGGTGGCATTTCATGGTTCTGTTCAGCATAGGGAACACAAAGAAGTCACAGAGGGCCATGTCTGGTGAATACAGTTGCTGAGGTACCGTAATGGCTTGTTTTTTGTCAAAAAATCAGGAACAAGTATTGAGGTGAGATTGGAAGCATTGTTGTGATGCAGTGTCCATGAGTGATTTCACCACAGTTCTGGTCTTTCCTTCAGATTGCTTCATAAAAATGATGTGTAACTTCTAGATAGTATTCCTTATGGACCGTGCAACCATAAGACAGGAACTCATGGTGCCATATCCCATTGTAATTGAGGAATGCAGTGAGAAGAACCTTCACACGTGATCGATTTTGTCGAACTTTTCTCCTTCTTGGCTCTTCAAGCAGTTTCCATAGGGACGATTGACCCTTGTTTTCAACTTCACAAACATATAGTCATGTTTTGTCATCTGTTTTAACTTTCTTGAGAAGTTCAAGATCATTGTCGACTTCATTCAGCAATGTCTATGCGGCGTCATTTGAAAGTCGACGATTTCACAACAAACTTTGCTGCTGCACGTTTCATACCCAAAACGTCTCAACAAATTGCTTGGCATGATCTGTAGGATATGCTGATATCATCAGCAACTTCACTGATGGTGATTGGCAATTTTTCCAGAAATATTTTCTTTACTTCTTCCACATCATCAGTAATTGATGCGGTAGCGCGTCCAGGGCGGTTGTCGACTTCAACTCCTTCTCAGCCTTCTTTGAAAAATTTATACCCTTGTAAACTCTTGCCTTAGTTGTAGAAGATTTGTTGAAAGCCATATTCAACATTTTAAATGTGCTGCACTTTATTCCATTTTTCAAACAAAATTTTTTTTGAAAGTAGGAATTGGCAGAGCTCTCGAAAACACATACGACTGTTTTTCTGTCAATAATAAACTAAACATTTAAAAGAGCTGAAATTGCAAACATTCATCACGGGCACGTGTATCAACAAGATAATAAAAAATTTAAAAATTGGATGTGTAAAGCCTGTGAAATTAAAAAAAAATTCCCATTACTTTTTGATCAGATCTGGTATGCTCAGAAAACTCTGAACACATTATTATTTGCAAGCAAGCAACTCCATTGCACATGTGTGACTTTCAAATGAGGACTCCGTACAGAGTGTTGCAGTATGGACACTGGTTATTCCTACATGCCAGTTGTAACAAACAGCCATTGCCTGATGTTATTGAGCAGTTGCTTTGAGGAAATACTGTGGTATACACAAAATATGATTCAGTGGCAAGCTAAGAGCCATATATTTATAACTTAGTGTTCGAGAACTTTAAAACTTTCTGGTTCCTTCTGTATATAGATTATTTATTTCCAGTTTTTATTTCATGAAATAAAATTTAAATGCATCAGGTTAATATTTTTGAATATCCTTGTCTATTCTTTAGCAAAAAGTTAAAATTTTGGATTTTCCTTTTGCAACAAGTACTGAGGGAATTTATACCTTTACTCTCTATTTCCCAGATGCTGTGACTACCTTTCTTGTCAGTGCTAGCAGTTGAAAAATGTTTCACATCTGCAGTGTTTTCAATTCATTGTATTTCGGGAACTGGTGTTTATCCCACTTAGGTCGCATGGAAGAAGCCGAATACTTCTGTCGACGACGGAGTACAGCTGTGGTACAGGCCGCGTGGCAGTTCGGAGGTCGGCCCCTTCACTTACGACGCCAACGCGACACGTGCGGTGCTCACGGGTTTAGGTAAGCTTACAGCTGTACCTGCGGACAGGAACTGACTAGTAGTTTGACTGGTGTGAGAGCCACGCACGATTCACGTTTTGTAAATGTCATCATGAAGGGGAGCCAGCTGCTAGGGGTGTGCAGGAGTCAGCAAACAGCAGCCACTGCGGACTATTTAAATAGTTCCATCCATCTGATCTCCATCTGCTCCCCTCTTCTGTATCTCATTACCAACTTATCCCTCCTCCTCCTCCTCCTTCTTCTGACAGAAACATGTCCTCAAACTCTTATTTATTGAACAGGTGCCACTGCTATGTATGACACATACCCTAGACGATATTTCACTTATGTTTCACAATTACTTTTATTATTAAAATCCAAAGTGCTGTACACACCAAGGTAAGTCACGGATATAGTACCGACAAAAGTCAGTAGATTGCAGGCTGATCAAAAGACTGAACAGAACTTGAGATTTCTCAAACTGTGATGTAAACAGTTCGACCAGTTGAATCATGCTCAGACACAGCCATACTTGAAACAGTGAAAACTGAGCTAAAACAATAGAAGATAAATTCTCCAAAAATACAGTGAACTTGATTTTTATGAATGCTTCAGGTGAAGACATATTCATCTGCCAGGTTCTGTTGACACCCAATGATTCAAATATGCCCTCCAATTTAAAGCTATTACAGTTCCCCATGTAGCTTGCATTTGCTATGACAACAGGGCACAGGGCCAGGGGCCAATCACTTTGTGTGGTAGATATTAAACATCCTGGGCAATGCAGCTAATATTAAAGAAATACAAGTGGACAGGAACAGACTGTCATAACATACGAGGGGCATTTGAAAAGTCTGTGCAAAGTCCGAGAGATGACACCACCAGCGTGTATTGAGGTCATGTTTAGTTAGTAGCATCTTTGGAAAGAACGCACACAAAGTTTCAGCCATATTGGTCTATTTCTTTGTGTTTAGCATTTGTATGAATCAAGGAAGTCGAGTGATTGTCAAAAAATCGATGAAAAAGAATTTCATGTGGTGATTAAACATTACTTTATGAAAGGCAAAATGTCTCAGGAGACTAAAGAGAAGCTTGATAAACATTACGGTGACCCTGCACCTTTGATTAGAACAGTTTATAAGTGGTTTCAAAATTTTCGGAGTGGCAATATGGGCCCAAGTGATTCTGGATGCCCTGTGGAGGCTACGACTCCAGAAATCATTGATAAAATCCATGATATGGTGATGGTTGACAGAAGAGTTAAGGTGTGCGAGATTGCTAGTGCTGTGGGCATCTTGAATGAATGGGTACATAATATTTTGCATAAACATTTGGACATGAGAAAGCTATCTGCAAGATGGGTTCCGCGATTGATCACGCTCGACTAAAAACAGAATCGTGTGAAGTGTTGCAAGGATGGTTTACAGCTGTTCAGGAAGAATCCGCAGGACTTTAAGCATCGTTTTGTCACTGTGGATGAAACATGGATACATTACTATACTCCTGAGACCAAACAACAATCTAAACAGTGGGTTACCAAGGGAGAAGCTGCACCAAAAAAGATGAAGACTATTCCTTTGGTCGGAAAGGTTATGGTGACTGACTTTTAGGATTCACAAGGGATAATCCTCATCGACTATCTGGGAAACAGTAGAACTATTACAGGTGCGTATTATTCATCGTTATTGGACCGTTTGAAAAACCGAGCTGCAAGGAAACTGCTGACATTTGGACGCAAAAAAGTCCTTTACCATCACGAGAATGCACCAGCACACACCTCAGCAGTTGTGGTCGCAAAATTATTAGAAATAGGATTCCAACTCATTTCCCATCCCCCCTATTCTCCAGACTTGGCTTCCTCGGACAACTATTTGTTCCCCAATTTGAAGAAATGGCTGGCGGGACAAAGATTTTATTCAAACGAGGAGGTGATTGCAGGAACTAATAGCTATTTTGCAGACTTGGAAAATTCCTATTATTTGGACGGGATCAACAAATTAGAACAGCGTTGGACAAAGTGTAAAAGTCTAACTGGAGACTATGTCAAAAAATAAAAAAAGGTTTACCCCAAACACGTAAGTAGTTTTTATTTTTGCACGGACTTTTCAAATGCCCCTCCTACATGCTCTGATGAGCCAAAACATTATGTCCCATCTTTAGAGTGCAATACTGCAGAAATTCTGCACAATGAGGATTTGACAAGTCCTCGGCAGGCTTCCAGAGGTAGGGAAGTCGCACCAAATGTCTACAAACAGGTCACACAGACTATGGGCCAGTGTCTCAATCAGGCAGAACTGGCATCTGATAGTATCACTTATATGTTCTGATTTCTTCAAATGAGGTGAATTTGTGAGTTCTCTTCTGAGCTTCTCATACCGGTGTAGCAGTTCTAGCATTGTGACATCGAATTATCGTGTTGGAAAGTGCCAGAACAATTGGGGAACATGTCAAGTGTGAAGAGATGCAGGTGGTTCGCAGTAACATTCCCGTAGTCCGCAGCTGTCACGGTGCCTTTGATTACCACTGGAGATTCCATTGAAGGCCAGCTGAACCTCACTTGCGGAACAGTACTACCCCCACCACTCCATGTATGTGCCGTGGTGCGTTTTTTGAGTAGCAGTTCACATGGATGACGACACATCCAGCGGCGAACGTGAACGCGGTGTAACGAGCGTAACTGACGGTGTCGTCGAGTCAGTATGGGAATGCGTAGGAGTCGTCAGCAGTGGAGCCCAATGTTCGACACTGTGTGCAGAGCAGTGTGTACTGAAACACCTGTGCCTGGCATCAGCAAATGTCACTAGATCTGCCACAGATAGATTTCCAGAAGGCTTTTGACACCAGGTACGACTGACTGAATACATCGAAAAAGTTCAAAGAAAGGCAGCACATTTTATATTATCGTGAAATATGGGAGAGAGAGAGTCGCAGAAATGATACAGGATTTGGGCTCTGACATCATTAAAAGAAAGGTGTTCTTTGTTGCGACGGAATCTTCTCATGAAATTCCAATCACCATCTTTCTCCTCTGTATCCGAAAATATTTTGTTGACACAGACCTACATAGGGACGAAAAATCACCACGATAAAATAAGGGAAATCAGAGCTCGTACAGAAATATATAGGTGTTCATTCTTTCCGCACGCTATACAAGATTGGAATAATAGAGATGAACCCTCTGCTAGGCACTTGAATGTGATTTGCAGAGCATCCATGTAGATGTAGAAGTAGATGTGGGCCTTATTCGTGCTTTACAGAATGGACAAGTCTCTGTTCCGCACATTCTCTGAGGAATGTCTGGACATCTGACACATTGTCACCTACCCACAGCCCCACTGTTCTTCAACCACTTTCTGTACCTGTGCACGATGACAGTCCTTGAACAGCTTGGCCATTTCTGTGATGCTAGATCCCAGGCACCGGACCGTAACAGTCTGCCCTTTGTCAGAGTCACTTATATCAGTACAATTCCCCATTTCCCCCCTTTTCCTCTGCTCCAC
Source organism: Schistocerca americana (assembly GCF_021461395.2). Lineage (NCBI taxonomy): Eukaryota > Metazoa > Arthropoda > Insecta > Orthoptera > Acrididae > Schistocerca > Schistocerca americana. The sequence goes on from NC_060128.1 coordinate 146,221,850, forward strand.
TTATCTATTTTCTAACCCAGAAAGATGCCCACAATGCCAGCTGACAGTAATGAATGTCACAGTGGGCAGATATCATAATATTCTGGCTGATCAGTATATGGCAAACTACAGATCAAAAGAACATCACAGGATAATGTGAAAACCTAAACCAGTAGTTAAACTGGCAATGCTGCACACACAAAATGCATAGACACATTGTCACACATTTAGCCAGGAAAAGTAAATCAGGGTGTATACGACCCGGGACAACCGGGAGATCCGGGAAAAACCCGGGAATTTTTACATCCGGGAGAAAACCGGGAAAAATCTGGGAATTGTTTAGAATTCCGGGAATTTTTCATTGTTTTAGTTTTCAGTTAAATTTTTGTGATTTTGTCTGGTAAGAGCCAATACTCTAACAAAGGATATTATTGTATCCCACTACTGCAGAATGATACTGCAGCAACAAAACATGAACGGGAGAAAAAAAAAAAATGAAAATAAAACTTAAGTTGCAAAGGAAATGCGTCATATACAAATACACAACAACAAAACAGTGCTCATACAAGCGTCTGCCAACAGTTAAGTGTGTCAAAGGCTTTAGGAACACTATGCAATGCTTTATAACAACAAATTGCCTCCGATTAGCATGACGTGACAACTGTTTAAATTAGATTCGTTTGAGCAGTTGCGGGCGGGCTCTTGCTCATGCGCAGTTGAGTAGCGTATGTGTAGTACCTATTCCCGCTTCTGGTTACGGAAGTGTGGCTGGGCGCCACTACTTAATATTGCCCCAGTTCGGAAATATCGTAGATGTGGGGCTGATGCACAGAGCAGTCCGAGTTGTGGTGGAGAGGTGGGTCGTCTCCTCATGACCTGTGTTTATGTCCAGTGATTTTATTGTTTCCTCTTCGTTTATTACTCTCACGTTAAATGGTAACAAAACGGATTTTTGTGGCCGGGAGCTATCAAATGAATTAAAATACGTTCGCATAATTACGGCAGGCTAAAATATGTTAATAGTTTCAGATTTTATTTCCACCTTTTACAGTCAAGCATTAATCGCCTTACAGAACCATGAAGCTATTTTTGCTGGTTTGCTAAAGAGATTTCTACTGCGGCAGTCAATTTATTTGAAACGAAGTGTTTAATTTCACACTATTGACTAGTTTCAACTGTTCGCTGCATTTCAAGTGCCCGTATAGCATTATGCTATAATAAAGAACCAAACATGAGTACTGGCACTCCAAGAAAATTTACATACGGATGTGTATTTTATGCCGAATTTTGCATTTTAGTATGGTTCGCGAAATCCCGACACTCGTGAAGTATCCTTTGATGACTTGTTTCTTTTATCACATAATGTAAGATCTTTTAATGTTTTACACGTACGAACATATGAGCTTCCTGTGTCATCGTAGCTGCGCAAGCGCGGTGACGCCAGTTATCTGGCGCTTTCTTGCAACTGCTGAAATGAACCTATTTCTAACAGGTCACGGGAAAATATTGCGGTTGGTGGTTTGAAAAGCGTTACATTCAAAGCGTTACATTCAAAGCAGATTTCCTTTTACGCAAGATGAATTATGTGCGAGAATGTACGATGAATTTCTTAAATCACAAAGTGTTTGACTGTCATTTAAAAATCAGCTCTTTGAGGACGACCATTTAGAAGTATTTCGAGCCCAGAAAATGAGACATTTGTGTTGATATTAAAAATTTTACTGGCACATTTGTGTGTGTATCTTAAAGTGCAACACGCGCAAGAAAGATCAACATTATATGTGGAAGCTTAGCTTCTCTTCCAACTTACTAATCTTCGAGACCAATATTATATGTGAATGCTATGTATATTAATTTAAGCCGTTACCTTTTCTTATTTGTGTGTTCGCGCTACTTAAGAGTGATCTTGCTATTGGCTGACTGCATCACGTGTCCTATTGCTGTCATCAGCTGGCGAGATCACGTGAATGAGCTATGACGCTTACAAAACCACATCGCAATCTCAGTTTTAATGCTTCAGAAAGTGATACGCGTTATTTGGTGGAATTAAAATTTATACCTTCGTAATACGAAAATATGTAGCGTACATGTTGCTGCACATCAAAGGCCTTTCAAAACGTGTTTTTTCCCCCCTTAGTTTCGTTTTCTAAAGTACCGGGGAATTCTACGTCGGTATATAAAACCATAAGCATTCAAAGGATTGATGACTTAACAGTACCGAGGAAGAGTATACTGTCACTTAACACGGAAAAAGTGTATTTTCATCCGGGAGAAAGTGTAATTTTAACCGGGAAATCCGGGAAACATCTGGGAATTTTTTTTCCTTGTCCACGTATACATCCTGTAAATGAATATTAATGGTGCTGTGTTTTGTCGTATTTCACACCAAGAAATGTGTGATGTTGCAAACGAATCTGAAAGTTGGGCCGAAAACTTCCTTCCGTGGAAAATTTCCAAGCAGGCAATACTTTCAGATATAGGCAGAAATTGGACAAAAAAGCTGTAATTGAATATACGTGCTGTATATATTTCGTAAATAAATGTGTTAGGTGTAGAAAGCAAACTGAATTTATTAGTATGTTTGATTTCAGATCACCGATGAAGAAAAATCAATAAAATGAAATGTATATGGTTATATAAATATGATTTTTTTTTTTTAGGAGTCAGAAGGACAAATTTGTAACACTTGAAATACTTCAGTAGTATATATATGGGCAGTAGTTTGGACTGGTACTACTCAGTTCACATAAGTAAGTATGGTAATTGAGTTATTTTATTTCAATTGAGCGAATCTGCAAGATGCTCCTGGTTCAGCCATATTCTGTTTTGATGAAACCTGTATGGACTGTACCAGAGTGACCTATGTGAAGTTCTGAAGAGTGTTAAGCTTCATTTGTGACTCAGTGTAGCTAGTGCTGTTTTGATAAGGGTTGCCTTGCTTTGGAACTGACTGAAGATGTTGGGGAGGGGAGGGGGGGGGGAAGAGATTGAGTGTAGCGAACAATTGTTTCTGACCTAATAGCTCTAGGTTCTGTTGCTTGCTGACCTGATGCAACTTACTATGCAGATCAGAGAAGTAACAGAAGTAGAGGCCAGGCAACACTGCCAGTGATATAATCTCTTTTTAAACTGTTGCAAAATGTTGTGACAATTTTTGCCCATATTCTGACAAGGAAAAACTAAAGACTAAAACATTCTGAAAATGTGATCATAGGTCAGTGAATTAACTGTTAACCTGTCTGAAAATTAGTGAATTACGGCTTTTGTAGAAATGTGTTCACTTGTTATCAGCCTTTGAAGTTATAAAGGAAGACAAAACATGTACTAAATTTAACTTTTTTTTGACACCATCTATCTTAAAGTTGACACCTTTGATTAAAAAGTCTGATGAAGGAAGCTATAGTTTCACAGAGGCCGTTGTCTCACAGTAAATGTAGTACTTCCATGATGTCATCATAAGCTATAACTTTATACATTTGTATATTATTTGTGACTGTTAATTGTTGTTTATTCAATATGTATGCCTATGTGGACTCTTATTGTAGTTGGGGGTTTGATGAAATTGTGACACATATGCTGGTCTGGTGGTCTTGTTTTGCTCATGGTATACAAGTTATTTTGGTACAACCAATGACAAAATGGATCAAGAAAAGGTACATTAGATTTACTAGTACAGCGTTTGCACACTCGAGCAGAAGACATCACTTTTGCTAACTCAGTTCTGGCTGTTGTGGTATCTCAGGCAAAATACTAAATCTTGTGCTGACTCAGTTGAATGCCCTGTGAGTTACCCTCATAACCAGTCATTGAGTCAAAAAGTATTTCCTGAAGACCAAGTTATGTGGTAGTAACACCCATTTATAAAAGTGTTGATAAAAGAATAATGTTTAATTACAGACCCATCTCCCTCATCACTTATTCTTTGGGGGGGAAGGGGGGAGGGAGGGAGGGGAATAACTAGTCCATTTTTTTCTGACAGTAAAACCTTTGAACAGCAGCTGAGTTTGCCTTCACAGAGTCGTCTCTACAGAAAAAGCATTAGATTATCTCAACAACTTAGTTCTGGTATTATAAATAAGGAAAAAACTAGACTTTTATGATTCATTTGTGTAAATCATAGAACTCAGTAAGGGAGACTGAAATAGTGTGGTCTTAAAGGACACAGATGGATCAGTCCTATCTGAACAACAGAATAAAGAGAGCCACCTCAGCAAATTGTACTACAGGGAAAAAACTAAATTTGTGGTGGGAAAATACAAAATATGCTTCCTCACAAGGACCAGTACTCAGTCCACTACTTTTCTTGACCTGCATAAATGGTTTACCAGCAGTGTTTGCTGATGACCCAAGTATGTAGGACCTCAGAAAGTAACTTACATGTGTGATTTCGTGCCAAGATCAAAAGTATATGTCCTACAGGAATGTGCAATAAGTGTATTATGTAAAGTTGATAACCAACCATCGTGCAGAAACTCTGCAGGGATCTAGTGATTGTTACACATATGCACCAATACATTTACTCATTACTAGTACATGTGGTTAGTAGCAAGAGTGCATTTTGGATGAACTGTGAAATTCATAACCACAAAACTCATCATCATCATCATTTAAGACTGATTGTGCCTTTCAGCGTTCAGTCTGGAGCATAGTCCCCCTTATAAAATTCCTCCATGATCCCCTATTCAGTGCTAACATTGGTGCCTCTTCTGATGTTAAGCCTATTACTTCAAAATCATTCTTAACCGAATCCAGGTACCTTTTCCTTGGTCTGCCCCGACTCCTCCTACCCTCTACTGCTGAACCCATGAGTCTCTTGGGTAACCTTGCTTCTCCCATGCGTGTAACATGACCCCACCATCTAAGCCTGTTCGCCCTGACTGCTACATCTATAGAGTTCATTCCCAGTTTTTCTTTGATTTCCTCATTGTGGACACCCTCCTGCCATTGTTCCCATCTACTAGTACCTGCAATCATCCTAGCTACTTTCATATCCGTAACCTCAACCTTGTTGATAAGGTAACCTGAATCCACCCAGCTTTCGCTCCCATACAACAAAGTTGGTCGAAAGATTGAACAGTGCACAGATAACTTAGTCTTGGTACTGACTTCCTTCTTGCAGAAGAGAGTAGATCGTAGCTGAGCGCTCACTGCATTAGCTTTGCTACACCTCGCTTCCAGTTCTTTCACTATGTTGCCATCCTGTGAGAATATGCATCCTAAGTACTTGAAACCTTCCACCTGTTCTAACTTTGTTCCTCCTGTTTGGCACTCAACCCGTTTATATTTCTTTCCCACTGACATTACTTTCGTTTTGGAGATGCTAATCTTTATACCATAGTCCTTACATTTCTGATCTAGCTCTGAAATATTACTTTGCAAACTTTCAATCGAATCTGCTAAGTCATCCGCATATGCAAGACTGTTTATTTTGTGTTCACATATCTTAATCTCACCCAGGCAGTCTACTGTTTTCAACATATGATCCATAAATAATATGAAACAACAGTGGAGACAGGTTGCAGCCTTGTCTTATCCCTGAAACTACTCTCAACCATGAACTCAATTTACCGTCAATTTTGCTGCCTGACTATCCATGTAAAGACTTAATTGCTTGCAAAAGTTTGCCTCCTATTCCATAATCTTGTAGAACAGACAATAACTTCCTCCTAGGAACCTGGTCATATGCCTTTTCTAGATCTATAAAGCATAGATACAATTCCCTGTTCCACTCATAACACTTCTCCATTATTTGCCGTAGGCTAAAGATCTGGTCCTGACAACCTCTAAGAGGCCTAAACCCACACTGGTTTTCATCCAATTTTTTTGGAAAAATGGATGAAAACCACAAAACTAGAAACATAAATTATTTTCACATAGATTGTGCATCTCTGTTAGCATTTAGAAAGAACTTTTTATGTTCTGATTTGAGCACACGTACCCCTCACTCCCTCACACACACACACACACACACACACACACACACACACACAGTACCTACCTATGTTCCTACATTACCTGTCCAGCTGGCACAATGTATGAACCCATGTGCGTGCATTCTCAGAAACCAGTAAAGCTTTACAAATGCATAGTAGGAAGTAGTTCATAGAAACAGCAGCTAGTGTAACATAAAGAGCACCGGCTCAAAAAAATAGCTACATTTCTACTAATCGACATAATAACCCAATTTGTAAATCTACAAACTAACAAGTGCCATCTCATCTTATAATAACAGTAGCTTGGAAAGTACAAGATATCGTCAAACGGGGTGAATTCAGACAGTATGGCTTATTTGCTCTTTGCTACTGCATAGAATCAGAGTGTTACTTATTTTAACGTCCGTGCGCCAGTTATTTTAAGCGCAAGATTGCATTTATCGCTTTCCACAACTTTTATTTTGCGTCAATTGTTTCCCTAGGTGAATAATTGACGAACAGTCTCAGTGTTAAAAATCCATGCATTATCGTAAAGTGGGAACTTTCTATTGTTGCGCCGAGTGGGAAGTTATTGTAAGCGTAATTGTCAACGCGCTCAGTAGCTAACAGCATTGAGACAATTTCTGTACAAGTTTGTCAAGTTTCTGGTGCAAGGTTATAAAATAACAACGGTTTTTGTAAAACTGTGTACTGTGATTTCGGACAATGCCAAGAATGTATAAGAGCAGGAGAGATGCTACAGTACAGTGTAATTATGACCCGGAACTTTTAGATAAAGCTGTTCGTGATATTCAGAGTGGTACTATTGTACAGAAAAGCATGTGATTAGTATGGTATACCTAAATCAACCCTACAAAATAAAGTGCAGGAAGTACATCCGAAAAAAAAATGGGAGGACAGCCAGTGCTGAATAAAGAAGAAAAAGAAATGTTGAAGCAAGATATCTTGAGGGCTGCACATTGGGGATTTCCCTTCACTAAATTGGATAGTAGATATTTATTTAAAGGCTACCTTGATAAATTTAGCCGAAAAGAGAAGAAATTTCATAATATCTTGCCAGGAGAAGAATGGGTGCATTTATTCTTCAAATGACAGTCAGAAGATCTTTCTGTTCACTTAAGCAAAAATATTAAATGAGCTCGTGCAGAACCGAACAAAGAGACTGTTTATTTAAATTCTTGCAAAGCAAAAACTTATCTGTAATATATAACATTTATTATATCATTCCATATCACTTATTCGTAACAATCGGCTTCCTTAAAATGTGTAAAATGTCACCAAAATCAAATAAAACGCATTTAGATTAAAAAAAAAAAAAAGGGCAGTAACTGTCTGAATTCGCTCTCTATATACTGTAACTTCGGACAGAGATTTAAAAAACACATGTCCAAAATCACCCCAATCCATGGGGTGACTACGGACACTTTATTTAACTGGCTCAGATAAATATACCTACACATATACTTTCTGGTTCTGGGATATTTTATTCGTTACACATATACCCAACCACTTCCATAACAATCAATTTAATCTAACAATATATACAAAAGTTACAATCGAAATAACGACAAAACCGTCCGAAATAACCCCGATTGACGGTATACAAACAGAGCAAAACGAGGTGGTTACTGAGGAGGCTGAGTACCAGTGAAATGTGCCTAGGGCACTTCAATTCCCATGTAAAAAAGTTTGATTGGTTTCTCAAGTGGCTTTGTTCACCCATGACACTTTTATGTGAAATACCATTTTTTAACTACCTTTGCACACACTTGACGTTCCTATGTCCAAAAAGTTTGGTTGTTATTGAACCGATCTTATCCACTCCTGACACTTCCATGTAAAAAAGTGGCTATTTTTTGAACTGCTCGTGTTCACCCCTGACACTTCCATGACAGAAATATAATTTGGTTGTCTTTTGAATGAACTTGAACGTACTCGACACTTATCAACAGTTTGGCAGAAAGCAACTCCAGGCCACCTGTACTCAAGTGTGCTCAAGAAAGCAGTTAATGATATTTGGTGTGCCTGTGTAATGCCTCATACGCCTACTGGACAGTATTTTGACCTCAGGTTTTCTTGCTATGGTTGCTGCTTGGTATGTCGTTTCCATTCTGACAAAACTCACAACATATGAAGAAGACAACTGGGCTCCTTGCTGAAATATTGTGGAGGAAATAAAAATGACAAGTTGGCTGAATACCCGGAAACACACCATTAGACTTTTTTTATTGTTACTGTTTATAGTGCTGCAGTCATGAATCCCATGTTGCAGTGGAAGGGCCACTCTACGAGATTCGCGTGCGCTCCGGTGGCGTGGCCGGCTTCGCGGTGTCCGTCCCGTCGCTGCCTCCCCCGCTAGACGTCTCGGCCACCCCTACCTCCCCGCGGTCCCTCCGCATCGCGTGGACCGCCTCGCCAGATGTGGCGCGCTACAGTGTCGCAGTTATACCTCTGGGTGTTCCGGGTGGAGCAGAGGGGAAGCAGCGACACTTCTTAGTCAGGTACGTCGGAGGTTGCCGTGCTGCCGGTCACAGTCTCTGAGGAAAGGAAGGTTGGGACTGATCTTAGTTATATACTAGGAGTAAAAATAATAGTGAATAGTAGGCTTTCCTCATGCTTGCAGTACTTTGCAGGAGGCAATGGCTGGTAAAGAAATAACAAAAATGCCAGCACATACTGGGTGATCAAAAAGTCAGTATAAATTTGAAAACTGAATAAATCACGGAATAATGTAGATAGAGATTACAAATTGACACACATGCTTGGAATGACATGGGGTTTTATTAGAACCAAAAAACTACAAAAGTTCAAGAAATGTCCGACAGATGGTGCTTCATCTGATCAGAATAGCAATAATTAGCATAACAAAGTAAGTCAAAGCAAAGATGATGTTCTTTACAGGAAATGCTCAATATGTCCACCATCATTCCTCAACAATAGCTGTAGTCGAGGAATAATGTTGTGAACAGCACTGTAAAGCATGTCTGGAGTTATGGTGAAGCATTGGCGTCGGATGTTGTCTTTCAGCATCCCTAGAGATGTCGGTCGATCACGATACACTTGCGACTTCGGGTAACCCCAAAGCCAATAATCGCACGGACTGAGATCTGGGGACCTGGGAGGCCAAGCGTGACGAAAGTGGTGGCTGAGCACACGATCATCACCAAACAACGGTCGCAAGAGATCTTCCACGCGTCTAGCAATATGGGGTGTGTTTTTTTTTTTTTTTTTTTTTTTTTTTGTTCTAATAAAACCCCATGTCATTCCAGGCATTTGTATCAATTTGTACCTACATTATTCTGTGGTTTATTAAGTGTTCAAATTTATACTGACATTTTGATCACCGGGTACTTTGTGCGGAAGGACCAGGCAAAGTGAATAGTGGAGTCCTACTTGTTTGTAGGAGGGAAATTAATTTTTTGCCACCTGATGCACAGTACTGACTACTTGTTTGTAGGAGGGAAATTAATTTTTTGCCACCTGATGCACAGTACTGATAGAGTGAGAGAGCTGTAGCCATTGAATAGTTTAGAAACAGTGTGTAATAAATGCTAACATTTCATATTACCTGGAGGAAACAACTCTAACTTTGCATGATTAATTAGTTTGCTCGATGTGTGAAGGCTTATTAGTATTACACTCGAATCTCTGAATATTTGTAAATAATATACAGTGAAAAATCTTCAACATGAAAATGGTTAATACGAAAAATAGGTATATTGTTGTGGCCTTCACTCTGATTACTGGCTTGAGACTGCCATCCACACTGGTCTGTCCTGTGCAAGCCCCTTCATCTTTGCGTAAGTACTGCAGCCTACATCCATCTGAACCAGCTGTGTTTGAGCTCCTGTCTCCACCTACAAGTTTTATGCCCCAGTTTGTGGCATCATCCTTCATTGATTTCCAACAAGGATGAATCACTGTTTTGTTTCTAACATCTGCCAGCTTCAAGTCTCAGCAAGTTCATCTTCAAAAGGTTGCAGGACCTCAGCTGTTCAGTATAAAATGTCAAACGAAAACACCTTCAGCTGTCTAAATTTCCAGATTTTATTTTGCTTCTGCTATCGGTTTCAGTGGTACCGTATGCCACCTTCAGGCCCCCTGACCGACATATAGGAGGAATCTGACCTCTTGTATAAGTCTGCAAGATTGATTGTACAAGAGATGAGATTCTTCATACATATATACATTAATACTTGTTCCATAGATCATGAATATGACATTTTGTAATAATGTGGAACATGTCACTTTAACATACGTCGTCTTTACACAAATTTATTTATTTATTTATTTATTACAGTTATTACTTCATATCAAAAAATTCATCTATTGATTAGGAGTTGTCGTTCAGAAATGCTTTTTATTTGTTTTATATGTTGGTTGGATATCTGTCAGTCTCTTAATGCCATTTGGCAAAGGACCAAAGATTTTTGTGGCAGTATAATTCACCCCTTTCTGTGCCAAAGTCAGATTTAATCCAGAGTAGTGAAGATAATCCTTTCTTCTAGGGTTGTAGCTATGCACTTCGCTGTTTTTGAATTGTAGTGAGTCAGGTCAGGGATGTCAATCAGGGGGCCTGAAGATAGTGTAGTATAACACTGGAATTGGCAGTAAAATCTGAAAATTTAGATGGCTTAAGGTGTTTTGATTCACATTTTTTATTTCAACATCTTCACCCCCTTCCTCTACAAGCAACTTTTGTTCTAAATAAAATGTTACTCAGCGATAAGACTTAAGTTTTCTGTGATAATTGGATTTTTTCTTAAATAAAACTGAATGAAATTCCCAATTTACATCATACATACCACTTCTGCACAACAAAATATGTTCACACTGGTGTACCCTGGTAGCTGCACCTCTGTCGAATCTGACTGAAAAATGGTTGTGTAAAGTAGGCTATTTTAAAGAATGTGGTCCACATGCAATAATTAACAGGCAGCAAGTAAATCGTTAACACATACACCTATGCCCTGCCCTTCAAGTAGAGTCATATCAAAATGAAAATGATGTGCACAGTAGGTATAATTTGGAGGTAACAACGCAGTTTACAGTTGATTCCTATTATCCCAGTAAGCATTATTGAAATTTTGCACAGTCCATAATAATAACTACACATTCACTTTCCAATCTATTACTGACAACAGTCACTAAATTACAGAATGATTTCGCAGATGTGAAACTTAGATAAAACTCTGCACATTGTATGAGCTGTAATTTGTACTATCTTGTCTATGGTGTACATTTTCCCTGGTTTTTTGGACATAGATCTGTACTTTTCACAACATTCTGCAGACATTGGTGAATAAGCTTCTAGGAGCCTCTCTTTTATAAGATTACAATAATAAGAACTGTGTTTATATGTTGTTGTTGTTCACCGACTTTTTGCAAATTATGATTAAACATTTACATTTCTGATTAACTGAACAGTGGGCAAAGACTATTCTCAATGTGAACTTTGAAATACAACAATAATTCTATAGAATTATGCTATCTAGTCACCAAAATATCATATTCTGTTTCAGTAACAATTTTTTAGTTGAGAATGATAATTAGTCTGAAACTAAAAAGAGTGCAAAAGTTGCTAACATATTTTTATCATTAGCTGTGTAGATACATTGTTTATTTATATATACTGTTGATTTACTTTATCAGGAAGTCAGTAATGAGATACATGTTTATGTAGGAAGGATGGTATCAAAACCTGGAACTGTGGTAATTAGCATAGTTTTTAGATAAATTAATTACACTTATGAGTTCCAATTAACCAAAAGAATGTAATAGATAATAAAGTCAAGTTAGATAAGCCCTGTTTCAATATTTGAGATACAATGCGCATGTCCTAAAATAACGCTATATTTGAAAAAATCCTTTTTTTCCTTCATAAATTTATCAGTTACTGTTCACAGAGCGCACAAAAACTAGTTACAAAATCTCCTGCTAGATGTTCATATCTGTGTTACACTACTTGCAGTGTTTACTGTTTCTTGCCTGTAGATAGCATTAGTGGTACTATTCCCCTTTTCACTACAAGTGAAATACATGATAACAGTTGCATTTAAGTTTCAAATGAAATGTGCATACCAAGAACATTTAATTAAAAATGAAATAAGCGATGCCTTGAGCATTTCTGCCACGCTATTCTCTCCATTACCAAATTGACGATTCATTGATACCTTAAAATGTCCTGTCAGTCTACACCTTCCTTTAGTCGTGTTGTGCCGTAAATTTCTTTTTCTCCCCAATTAAGTTCAGTGTGCCATTAGCTACGTAAGCTTCAACGCTCTTCTACAACACCATATTCCAAAAGCTTCTATTCTCTCCTTATCTGAGTCACTTATCATCACACACACAGCTCCCAAATGTAATCATACAGTCAACAGTGGTTTTATTGAAGATTTGTTTAGCCAGAGAACAGAGTTGAGGTATCTTTTGTTCTTTTTCCTTAGCCTATTTTACTATCTGTTGGATGACAGCAATACTCCAAAGTACTCACAGTATAATATTATTTGGTTTTTGTCTGTTCTGTTGATTGGTCTCCTAAATTTCACTCTTCAGCTTCTAAGTAGGCCCTTTTCTGCTTGACAACGGCCAGTCTCACTTTTTTGTATCCTCCTTTCAGCTTTTGCTACATATATCTTGAGCCATCATTATCTCCAGTCACAGCGTCCTGATCGTGATTGAAGAGCAGAGTGAACAAAGTTTTGTGTGGATGGTTTGCTCCACAAATTTCTGAGCATTGGCCGAGGAATAGTCCAGGCCGGTTTATTGTGAATTCGTGCCAGCAGCCACAGTTTATACGATTGATACAAGTGAATGTTATTGGTTAAAACAGTTGTTTATATGTAATAAACACCAATGGATCTGTGTAATTTGTTTGCAGTAAGTAGTTTCATCTCACATAATTAATGGTGACTATGCAGTTTTTACTCCACTTTACTTAATATGCAGATAGATGACGCGCTAAACGGAAGGGGCTGTTCACTAAATTTCGGAATCCGATCTTCACCAAGGATGTAGAACATATATTATTACCACCAAATTTCAAATCGCGCAATGGTCATTATTCAAAGATAAGGGAAATTAGAGCTTGTACTGGGGCGTTCAGACAGTCGTTTTTCCCTCGCGTGTACCGCGGGTTAAACAGAGAGGGGGGGGGGGGAATTTGACTTTTGCACAAATTGTGCCCTGTGCCACACACCACTTGGTAGCTAACAGGGTATACATGTAGATATAGATATGTTGAATATTTTCAGTTTTAATTGTTTACCAAATTATGTATTTTAAAGAAATATCATAGTATTGTACGCCTACAGTTAGCGGTAATAAATGTCCTCCGATTTTTGTAACGTGTACAGTAAAACTGTTGAGTCTCAAATAATTAATGGTATGCCCATGTGGAGGGCATGAATGTTTGGAGACGACACAAGAGAGGCCATTGCAGTCTCTTATAGGCAACAGCTTCAGTTTTCTCAAACAATGGAAAATCCAGGATGGAATGTAACAATATGAAAAGGAAAGTTGCTACTCACCATAGAGCGAAGTCACAGATAGGCACAACAAAAAGACTCTCACAATTAAAGCTTTTGGGCTTTAAGGCTTTTGTCAACAACAACAACAACAACAACAACAACAACAACACACACACACACACACACACACACACACACGCGCAAACGTGACAACTAAACTGCATTTTGGTTCCTGTGATGTAGGGATACCACTGTGTGCCAGGACTCCAGGTATCTGTCGGCAAACAAACAAAAAGTTAATTATATATTTTAATTATTTTCAGCCTTGTGGCTACATCGCATGGATGTCTGTCAGAGCGCCTTCACAGAGACACGTGCAATGACATTTTATTTCATTTCACAGCACACCACCTGCCATTGAGGTGACAGAGCTGGAGCCGAACACCCTGTACGAGGTTAAGATACGCAGTGAGGACTCGGCTGGACGGAAGGGTCCCTACGGGCAGACTATGGAAGTCAGGACACCAGAAGACAGTGAGTGACACCAGGACTGCTAGTCTTTATTCACCACTTTTCATTAAAAATGAAGTGTGTTTCATCATAGATATGTGATAATAGGTATTAGTAAAGCCTTGATATTATCAGGAAGGAGACAGCGGTCTTAATGTAATTAGTGAAAAAAAATTTTTGTAAAAAAAATTTTTAACATCTAGACCACCTCCCACTCCCCTTTATGTAATTAGAGCACGGTAACTAGTTTCAGCTGCTATCTGCAACTGTATTCAGATTGTTGAAACTGTAAAAAAGCATAGAATATGTAGCAAAAACTATCATCATTAGCTTTAGTCATGCAATTGCATGCATTCTTTTTTTCAGCCAACAAAACTACAACATTACGTATGTACAGACTTCATTGTTAGCGGGCCATCTTTTAAACCGTAATCTCATAAGATGACAATAATAAAGAAGGCAAATGGACAGTTGCATTAGAAAAACTGCATCAAAAGCCCGTTATTTGCAATCGTACTGCAGCTGTTATAGTGAGAACAATATATCCAACTGTTACAAGAATTGTCAGCTGCTCCATAACCTGGTGTACAAAGGAGTGGCCGTGCTTGGTGTATAAAATAGTCATCTGTATAAAATTTGCAAATGTTGATGAATAAAAGTCAAATGCCAGAAGCCCAACCAGCCTGCGAAGACATGTCGGAACTTTTAACTAACACAAGTGGCCATTCAGTTTCTTTATTACTGTCATCTTACAAGATTATAGTTTACAGGCTGGCTTGCTCACAATGAAATTTGTAACTACATAATGTCATAATCATGTTGTCCCACAATAAAAATGCGTGTAATGGCATGATTACAACTAATGATGATAGTGTTTACTGCATGTCAGTGAATGTAACAAAAATTTAAAAACTAAGATCCACATGTACAGTCTGCAAGCTACCTGATGGCATGTGACACAGGGTACTTTGCTTATTACTGGCACCCCCCTTCTCCTGTTCCAGGAGCGAATGGTCCGAGCAAAGAAAGTTTGTTGGTAACCCGACCTGTGAGCTCCAATCTCTGTAATTTTACCTTCGTGGTTCTTGAGAAAAATGTGTATTGGACATGGTAGACTCTATGCTCCAAACCAAAGATGGTACATAGCGCAAATATCAATACACATCACTGCTGCCACACGTAGAAGGAAGAAGAACCACAACGTAACCGCGACAATGGTAGGAAACCAAACACAGATAGAGAGCAAAGTTCACAAAAACGAATAGTTGGGAGAGAGCACAACTCAAACGCGTTATTGACTTGCTCAGTTTGTGAAGCACTTTCTGTTCAACAAAGCATCAGATTTTCTGAAATTGTAATCATTTGTTTGTCTACTGATCTGTCCCTTTTGGATAACTCCTTTGTGGTGAGTCATTTTCTTCTTTTGTCTTAGTGTGTATAGAGGAAATTGATTACACTCACAACATACTAACACAAAATCTCGCAGAACTCTTATTTCAAGAATCATTACCACATGTGTGGTGTGCGTACTGTAAGACCTTCGGTACACACACCATCAGATTATTTGACTTGTCACTCTAACGAAGTAGGTGAGTGTCAGCAATATGTCTCGTGGTCTTATTGTTGCGTGTTTATCTTCTGCCGTCAGATGATAGAAATGCCACTTGCACGCTTAGAGTAGCAGATTGACGGTGACCAACTTTAAACAGAACTTGATTAATTTTCACACACATTTATTAAAATAACAACAAGCATAAACATTACGCAAATTGATTCTGGATGCTATTGACAATCTGAAGTTCCTTTGGTCTTGGTACTTTAATCTTATTCTCACATATCTCTGATACTTGACAAAGTGTCTATACATTTATCTTCATACAGGAATATGATAATCTTCTTAGGTGCAGACTGAAACAGGACTATAGACTGGTACAGACTAATGCAGACTGGTACAGACAAATGCAGACTGACTAATCGGAGGTCTGTACACTCGTTATAATACCTCACATGTTCAGGTATCACTGCGCGAGTGTGATCCACGAGGAGAAAAGGTTCTACATTAGCAGCAATCTCATTGGCTGCATTACATATTAATACGGGGATCGGCGGAAGCAGAATTTGGTCCGTCTCTAAGGCAGCGCCGTCTCGTAGTGCGGAGACGGATGAGCGCTGCGCCTGTGCTGTTGTGCTTAGCGGGGCGCGCTCTAGTGGGAAAGTTGTGTATGCGCTGACTAGGCAGAACTATGTACACAACAACATGCAAACAGTGTGAAAGGAAAACATTACTTAAAACACAGTATACTGTGTTGTGGGCCCTGCTGTACAATATGTGAGTATAATGAACCATTCCACTCCATTAAAGGCACACATACTTTCTCTCCTCATTGTACAGTGCACTTGACACAATTCAGAATTTCACCACAATTAAACTGAGAGAGATTGACTACAGACCACAAGTGTTCATTTCTCCAAAGCCACTTACCTGTGTATCTTTCCGGAGTCACCATACTCTTGCTCCACTGGAGAAAGACATTGACTACACTCCCAGTCTGTCGTGTTCACGAACACTTGGGCACATCCCACATACCATCAGTTATTCAAAATATCCTGGCTCCGTAGCACACCAGCTCACAGCTGACTTCCGCAGCTGTCAGCTACTGACCAGTTGACTGCCATCTGCGTTCAACTGCATTGAACTGTGATGGCTTAGGCCTTATTTCTAATCTCAGCTCTTCCTCTAGATCTGCATTTCGTACTGTTTCCTAACACATCTTGTACATATTAAATATTGCTTTTTCTCTCTCTACTGTGTTTAGCTATTTTTCTGAAGATTTCAATAACCTCAGCCCACATTGCCTTAACAAACACTTTTTGAGTTTGAAAAATACAAATTCTATATTACCAATTAATGTGTAGCTGTCATATTACAGGAAAGTGTGGCAAATTACATCATGCAAATTAAAATGATTTTCTGCTATGTTGAATGCCTCTTTATGACTCTCTCAAATGCCTATGAAGTATGAAGACTTTGTTCTTTCTACTGTGACCACTAGATGTCATTTTTGGGTGTCCAGCACAATCGTATTTTTTAACTACTGAAAGGTTTATTATTTTTGCTTTGTAGCTGTCACCTGGTATGTTGGGACCACTTAGCTATGCTAAATTCTGCATTTGGTCTAGTGCTTTATATGTATGTTTTTCATGTAAATTGGCTATGAAAAAAATTTAAACCGTATATCTTGTACTTACCTATGTATTTGAAGGTCACATCTTTTTTCAATTTTGTATCTGTAATAATTAACATTGAACTGAAGTTTCATTTGTGTATACAGTTTCAACATTATCAGTACCAAAGGTCATATGTGTAAGTGGAAAGAAGAACAAAATTTTAAAATTCCAGCTACAGATTTCTACAAACAAGTTATAACTTCCACAAAATCACAGGCATTAGTCAGCGTGCAGGTAATGGCAGTTACCTATGAGATCAGCAGTGATTCGAAGGCACCTAATTGTGTCACGTGACGAGTCTGCACCTGTCTGCAGTCCCGAGCCACGTGCGGGACGTGAGGACGGAAGCCCTGAACCGGACAGCCATCCGCGTCACCTGGCGTCCGCCCGCCGTGCTCAACGGCGTCCTCGTCGGCTACACGGTGGCTGTCGACCCCAACCGCACGGCTGCTCTGCCCGGCAAAGCAGTCCGTGCTGCCAGCGTGTCCGCTGTGAAGCACTCTGCCGACGTAAGTGTGCCTGTTGCTTGAAACACGGGTTACTGTTAGTTATATATTATGGTAGCTAGACCGTATACTTGCCACGTTGATTCTCTGAACTCTGTCACCAAAGCTGTATTTAGTCCTTTAAATTAAAAAATGTGCACACAATTCCCTCTCACCATATCAAAAATAAACATACCACAACAGTTGCAGTTTAACATTCAATACATTTTCCTGCTCTTTAAATGCGCTGACAACTCGTACGAATGTGGTATGTTATTACTTAGCTTACATCGTCATTCTTCATCGAAATTGCTCCTCTAGCTTCTTATGCAGCATGCCTGTGTTGCTATATATCTCTCTGAGGGAGAATGGCAATCCACGGAACACTTATTGCTGCATCCAGGCATGTATTCCATTTAATTAAATTGTGCAACACACATTATCCAAATATTTATGTTTGACATATTATTTTATTGTCATTATTGAAGTGAACAATTACAACAAAAACTTCTGACCGTACAGGAAAACTTTCATATGTGAAGAACCCTTGCAATAAGGAAGAGAACAATTAATGAACAAATCACTTCAAGCTAGACACTAAAACAGTAACAAGCAAAAATGTAAAACATAACCAGACCAAATCATTAATTAACTCCCCCTCACCCTCTCACTTTCTCTCAAAAAGAAAAACAAAACCTCACACAAAGAAAAGATTTCTCTCTCTCTCTCTCTCTCTCTCTCTCTCTCTCTCTCTCTCCCCCCTCCCTCCCTCCCTCCCTCCCTCCCTCCCTCCCTCCCTCTCCCTGTCTGCTGCAGCTGTAAAGATGAAGTATAAATAGTTTCTTACACAGAGTACTAAGTGACAAATAACTCCACTGGATGAATGCTGGACCCTTTCATGGGCACATTTTTTTGTAGCAACACACCAAAAATAATTTTTTTTCCTACCCTATTAGAATTGTGATTAATTTTTTTTGTGATTTAAGAACAAAAACTATGGTGGTACGTACATTACACATGGCACCTTTTTGAGGTGTGAAAACTGTGATGGTAAATGGATTTCCCACTTCCCTTATATGTGAGCTGATGTGTGTTGCCATTACACATAAAAAATAATGAACAGTATTTTCTGTTTTTATTCTATGTTTTCAGTGCAGTATTTAAAAAAAATATTTGTTTCCGATATTGAAGTTTGTTTACCACAGTGTGAAAACAACCTTAGAAACTTTATCACACAGTAGCTGATACAGGCCACAATAATGTATATTGCAGTAGCAAAGCAATGTGCCCTGACAACAGTAGTGATCCCACGACAAGCAGAAACTGATTGCTGTAGCAGTTTTCATACACCTGGTGCACTGTATACCACAAGATGTCAGGAATAGACAGTGGTGGTGAGATGTATTCCCAAAAGCTTTGGGATACCCCTAAGTTGGTGGTAAGTATGCTTCCTAAGGACCACAAATAACAGATTAATTTTGTGGTAAGTACATACCCAAGCCTCTTCCAGAAACTACTGTGTTTGTAACTATAGTTCCCATGAACCATTAAAACACCATTGTTTGGTGGGATATATACTTCCCACAGTATCAAAGGCTATATTTCACAACGGACAGAAAGTACAGTGGTGCAGTGGACTGCCACTAGATGCCAGGAGCATACAGAAGTAGTAACACTTATTTCTTTAAATGCTGTAAAGAAATACATTTAGTGGGAAGATTAATCCCTAGGCAGAGACTTGCTTGACTTAGTGCATCCGATATTATTTAACAGAGGTTTCCGAAGGCTTTCAGACTTCCAGTTCCCACAAAACTGTGTCACGCAATGAGCAATTCACTCTGCTTATCTGTGGCATCTCTTGCCTCGTCCAGGAGGTGTCTTTACGACTAGCACTAGCGTCGTACATGTATTGTATTCAGTAGGGTACACTGGACCGATGACATTACTCGCTGTACTGTCACTCAGTTTCAAAATGAAGCACGAGGAACTCGCTACAGTTGTTTAATCGATTTCTCCTCTCGACTGACTACAATTTGTGATTTGCTGATGAACAGTCCTTCAATGGCCATGCTGGCTAGAGATAGGAAAAACTGACCAGTTAAAACCGTCACAGGTGTTTTAGTTCTGAATAACTGGTATTTTTTTGGTCTCAGTTGTAACAGGTCTTTCTATTTCTTACCAGAAACCACATAAAGAACCAATGTT
This sequence comes from Schistocerca americana, assembly GCF_021461395.2. Lineage (NCBI taxonomy): Eukaryota > Metazoa > Arthropoda > Insecta > Orthoptera > Acrididae > Schistocerca > Schistocerca americana. Next base: position 146,241,659 of record NC_060128.1, read on the forward strand.
TTAATTTGCCATTGCTATGGTGCTAAAATTATTGGTTTTCAGATACAGTTAAACTCTTTTTTATGTTCCACATTTATATTTTCCCACTTTCTACTTTCATTTTGTCGGTGCCAGCAGAACTCCTACTTATATACTAAGATGGTATCTGTCCTTTTGGACATATCCGAAAGAACAGATACCATCGGTGACCATGCAGCTTGTTAGAATGAAATTACAATGAAATGAACACCCTTAGCTGCTTACAGGCATTGACATACGTCAACGGGGACAGATGAAAATGTGTGCCCCGACTGGGACTCGAACCCGGTGTTTCCTGCTTACATGGCAGACGCTCTATCCATCTGAGCCACCGAGGACACAGAGGATAGCAGGACTGCAGGGATTTATCTCTGGCACGCCTCCTGCGAAACCCACATTCTCAACACATTGCCCCGCACTACATTCGTAGTGCCCCCGCCCATTATACTCATTACTCGTGGTGCGTTGCCGATTCCCATAAGAGTTCGGGCATTGTTTGTGCATTCGCACAGACGAAGAAGATGGTCAAGTGGCCGGTGAGCCTTAACTATGTATATGGGCGGGGGCACTACAAATGTAGTGCGGGACAATGTGTTGAGAATGTGGGTTTCGCAGGAGGCGTGCCAGAGAAAAATCCCAGTCGTGCTATCCTCTGTGTCCTCGATGGCTCAGATGGATAGAGCGTCTGCCATGTAAGCAGGAGATCCCGGGTTCGAGTCCCAGTCGGGGCACACATTTTCATCTGTACCCATTGACGTATGTCAACGCCTGTAAGCAGCTAAGGGTGTTCAGAACTCCTACTCCCTCACTACAGTGATTTTCCATCTTAACAATTCCGTGTAACAACTTTTTCCACATGTATTAATTTTTTCTATCTTATTATAAGCTTTAACATTGATTTTTATACAGATTTCTGCAAGAAGTGCATTGCATTTTTGCTCAGAATCAGCCTTAGAACAAAGCAGAAAATGCAGAGTATACACAAAGTTATTGAATATGTAATGTAGCATTAGTGCAGTAAGGAAGATTTTCGCTGTTGGTGTGTTGGGCTACAGCTGCAGAATGGAGGTGTATCATGCCTGCCATGTGTAGTCTATCAATATTTCGGAGGGTGCCAGGCCTGTCATGTGTAGCCCAACAATATATATTATTGGCAGGAAATTCCGTGCCTCCCGAAAGATAGGCATTGTCTTTGAAGGATGATGTTTTCGATGAAAGGACTTGATATACATATCAAAACGTTATAGAACAAGTATTCATGAACAGATTGGACAGCAAATATTGGCCACTGCATTAACTCATTACTGAAATTTTAACTTCTTCTTTTGCTAATGTCTTTGTCCTGCAATTTTCACGGGGTTGGCATGCTTATAGTCAAATTTGACATGCTTAATGTGAAGGGGTGGCCGGATGCCCTTCTTGCTGCCACCCCCTGGGATGGAATCAGTGAACCCCAGCTGTCTGCGTCTAGTGTAAATCATGAAAATGAAATGTCGCTAGGGCCTCCCGTTGGGTAGACCGGTCGCCTGGTGCAAGTGTTTTGATTTGACGCCCCTTCAGTGACTTGTGCGTCGATGGGGATGAGATGATGATGAGGACAACACAACACTCAGTCCCTGAGCGGAGATAGTACCTGACCCAACCGGGAATCGAATCTGGGCCCCTTTGCATAGCATTCCGTCGTGCTGACCACTCAGCTATTGGGGCGGACAGTGTAAACCATGAAATAGTGCGAATTTGTCAGATGTCTGCGAGTCGTGTAACTGAGGCAGGACTCTGGGACCAGCCCGGTATTCACCTAGTGGGATGTGGAAAACCGTCTAAAAGCCACATCCAGGCTGGCCAGCACACCAGCCCTCTTTGCTAATCCACCAGGCGGATTCGATCCGGGGCCGGCACGCCTACCCGAGTCCAGGAAGTAGCACATTAGTGCTCACGGCTAACCCGGCGGGCTCATTACTGAAATTTTAACTATTGTTGCATAATTGTTCCAGATAAATCTTCTGGTTTGCCTACTATCAGAATCATTCATTTGAATTTTTTGAATGAGCATTTTTGGTTGTGTCGGAAAAATATCAGTTGTATTCAGATTCCTGCCAGAAAGTCAATAAATATATTTTACAACGAAACAGGTTTCCCCTTCGAGGAATTGAAGAAAATGAACTCTGCGAATTTTACACAACAGTTTATTATCTATGTGCCATTTCTTTGAAATAATAAAAGAGAGAGGAAATTTAGGCAACAGTACTGAATTAAAAAACCTAATAATGCATTTAAAGTTTATACCAGAAATAGAAAGTAGCTGATCTGCTACCTGTGTCTACATAACATGCCGTTGTCTGCTTGCAGTCCTTGGAACTGGACTGCTTAACGTGAAGAGTTAAATTCCCAAAGTCAGTTTTCACCCATTTCCATAATGCCAAAATAATGATACGATGCTCGATTACAACATGATTTTTGAGCAGACTTTCAAAAAATTGGAATCAGTAGAAAATAACAGTATTCAACCCTTGTATGTAGTTATTTTATTGATATTTTGATCCCACATACCTTGAAATGTATAATGCAAAAGTCTATAGGTGTCTTAGAGTTTTTTAACTCTTTGTTTGATGACGATATTTATTATAAATAGCAATGAAGAACCGAAAATCAAAATTTTGTACACGACTGCATGTTCAGAGACCGTGAATAGTTACAATTGAAAGAAAAACAGCCCTCGGTCACTATTTTTAACAAATTAACCTGGTTTCAACACTGCTAGGAGTGTCTTCTTCAGAATTTAAAACAAAGAATGGTCTATATTCTATAACAGGGTCACAGAATAATAACTAAAACGTATGATAGAGTATAAGTACGGAATCATTGTAGAAGACTGACAGTACTTACATGTCATTTATAAAATAATAAATATGCTAAAAGGGCATTAGTCACAAAGATATTTAAGATAAAGAAAACTGTGATGGCGAGCCACTAAGGGCTGCTCGTTACTTGCGTGGAACAGGTTGCACAACTTTAAATATCTTTGTGACTAATGCCCTTTTGGCATATTTATTATTTTATAAATGACATATAAGTACTGTCTGTCTTTTATGATGATTCCGTACTTGTACCCTATCATACGTTTTAGTTATTATTCTGTGACCCTGTTATAGAATATAGACCATTCTTTGTTGTAAATTCTGAAGAAGACACTCCTAGCAATGTTGAAACCAGGTTAATTTGTTAAAAATAGTGACCGAGGGCTGTTTTTCTTTCAGTTGTAACCGAAAATCAGTTATTTCAAGAACCATTTATTTTGTGTGGTTTTAACAGTCAGGTTAAACCAGAGATGAAGAAAATTGGTACAACCGAGAAGCAGTTGTCTGAGAGATAATCGCCTTCCGTAATTCTGACTTGCTCAGGTGTCCGGCCTACAGCCGAATGTGCAGTACTTCGTGACGGTGTCTGCTCGCAACGGTGCGGGACACGGCCCGCCGTCCGGCGCCAAAGCGGTGGTCATCAGGGTGGCCGGAAACGAGTCGCGTGAAGTCACGCCCATCCCGACTGTGCTGCCGCCTCCTCCCGGTGACCAGCCGCCTGTAGTCTACGATGACCAACACCTCGGTAAGTCCCCTTGCACTTTAAAATGGGGTCCTAGACAGGGACTCAAAAACATGGAACCTTGCATTTCTCTGGCTGTGCCCTTATCGATTGAGCTACCTGGACACGTTTCACGAAGTGGATCAGACACAGCATAGGGGATTGTTTCCAGAATGAGTCTTTACTGAGCAGTAAGTTGTGTGCCAATTTGAAACTTCCTGGAAGATTAATACCGTGTGCCAGGCCGGGACCCGAATCTAAGACCTTTGCCTTTTTAAGGCAGGTGCTCTACTGACCGATCTATCTCAGCATGGCTCACAGCTTTACATTTGCCAGTACCTTATCTCCTGACTTCCATACTTCACAGAAGTTGTCTTGCATATGTTGTGGGAGAAAACCATGTGAAAGAAAGAAAACGTGGCAGAAGAAAAGCTGCGAGCACAGTTTCGTGAATCGTGCTTGGATAGCTCAGTAACTGAAAACAAAAGATATAAATGTAGTGTGTTACTTCTTATGTAAATTTATCTAGATAACCTTTGGTTTGAGGCTACCACAGGACATTTTCAAGTGTTGCATGTGTTGAGTATGCCTCCTGTGCATGGGACACAGTCAGAATTTTGTAATTATAATTTATTGTCCAGTTGTGTAATGACTCTGCAGTAGCTTCAAGTCATCACAATTGTAAATGACTGTACAGTGCTATTACTAGTAACTAATGTTAACATTAAAAATAAATTATAATTACATATGCTCTCAATAATCAGCACTGATCACTCAATATTTTTTGTTACTTTTAAGCTTATCATTTACTCACGGTCCTTTGTACTTTTCCAGCATTTGCTTAGTTCCCCTCACTCACCCATCTGTTCTGATAACATCTCCTCTGCACTTATTTCTGTGCCTAACAGCTACTCTGAATTTGTTTAGTGTATTCCTAGATGTATTGTTTGTGACTGTGCTCAGTAACAGGAATGTGTCAGCATTCCTAACTAGGAACGTCACATCGCCTGCCACGCTGAGGGGTTTCATGTCTGCTAACTTCTACATGGAGTAGCCATGTGAACCACATGCTCAGGGGATTCTAAATCAAACATTCGTGCAATGCTGACAGTCTCTTTCCATTTCTATATCAGTATTGCAGGTAAGGGTCATGTCGTGTCACAAAATGAACCATTCTTCTGCTGGGAAAGATAAGTTTCAATTGGTCTGTCTCTGATGTTCGGAAGGGGGCTGTACACCCGATGTCCTGTATTTGCACTGTCCCAAGGCTTCTGTCATTTGTAAAGTGTCTAGTCTCAAAAGATCTATCTTACTAGTCACTCAGGAACATGTAATTTCTTGCACTTTCTGTGTTATCTCTCTGCAACCAAGATATTTTCAAATTATTCTCATTTGTCACCTTTGTCTTTATAATCATAGACAAACAGCTAAAGGCAGTTTAGACACCTCTAGCAAGATAACACAGAATTTGACAGATATTGAGACAGCTCCTAGATTCGGGGAGCGGAAATTAGGCAAGTAGGGAGAATTAAATTCCTAGCTGAAGTGGTCCGACAAGAAACAATCTTTGGGAGCTGTAATAATCGAGACAAATTCAGCATGCGCTATGTGATGAGAAGTATCAAGACACTGCTGGATAATGCCATTTGACCACCAGATAACACAGGAGGTGAATACGTCAATATAAAAGGAGGTGAAGAGTTGTGTTGTTAGTAGAGGAGCAATAACAGCAGAATATGTCACTTAAGAAGGCTCAGCGACTTCTGATGTGGACTAGTCATCGAATGTCGCCCGAGTAACAAATCTGTTGGGGACATTTCAAACCTCGCAGAGCTGCCCAGGCCGACTGTTAGTGATGTGATTGTGAGGTTGAAATTTGAAGACACAGCCACAGCTGTAGCCCTTACATAAAGACAGGCGAGGAGTATTGAGCATTGTGGAGGGTGATTTTAAAGAATTGCATGAATACAATTGAATAAATCTTTCATGAGAAACAAAGTGCTACCAGGAGTCCAGCTAGCACAATGACTTTTGTAGAGGGTTAAAAGGCTGGGGCACAGTGGTCAAGCTACTCCTCATAATCCATGCATTCTTGTGGTCAGTGATAAGTGACACTCGAGGTGCTGTAAAGGGAGGCACCACTGGACAGTGGCTGACTGGAAATGACTGGTACGGAGTGACGAATCGTGGTGTACCCAGTGGCAATCCGATGGAAGGGTTTGGGTTTGGCGGATGTCTGATGAACATTAGTACAGTGGAGATGGTGGTACAGTGTGGGGGTGTATTTTGTGATTAGAGCGTGGTCCTCTTATTATGCACAAGAAAAGGCTAAATGCAGAAGATGTGAACAAATTTTGTAGCATTGTGTACTGCTTATAAAGCAGGACCTGTGAGGCAATGGGCCGTGAACAGAAACATTCATCAGATGGCCTGTGCACCCAGAGAACTGGTGTGAACCCAATTGGAACACCTTTGGGACAATTTAGAACACCGACTTCACTCCAGACACCAGAGTCTGGCGTCACAACCTTCTCCAGTTTTGGCTCTTTAGGGACAGTGTGCCAGCATCCTCAAGAGAAATTTAGACACCTCACTGAAAGTGTTCCCAGCAGTGCTCAAGCCATCATAGAGGGTGGGCGTACCCCGTATTAAATGTCCACACTAATGGGTCTCCGGATAGTGTACAAACTCACTACGAACATCTGCATACGTGATCAATGCAAAATGATGACATTAGCAGACAGTGACCCACACTGACAGATTATATGCAACAGAAAGTGTGAACCTTGCAAGCACGGGATAACTTAGGAGGCTGGAACTCGTGGGACAAAGGATTCTGGGGGGTGATATCGAGACCTTGAAGAACAGGAGACAGTCAGAATGGAAGACGAGCAAGCCGAGAACTGTGGATCCGTATGGGGAGGATCTTGTACACCATCAGGGAATGGAAGACTGTATTTTTTGAACACATCTGTAGACTGGATTGAGGGAGGTGGGCATCTCGGATAATGTAGATTTTTGTGAGCAAGAGAACCAAAGTACCCTGTAACCAAGGGGTACAAATTCATTCACCAACCCGTCTAGCTGCTAATACCGGTACGTGAATCCAGGTGACACTGCTGCTTTGTTATTGAAGCAGCTCCTCATTTGGCCTCACAAGGCTGAGTGGACCACATTCCAGACAGCCCTACCTCAAAAAAATCTGAAGAAGTACCGGGAACTGTACACAGGTCCTTCCGCAGTGATGCTTACTATTAGGCTACAGCACCATTCGTAGGGTCCTCGAAGGCGTGGAAAGAATCGACTCATTTTAATAAGCAGGAGCAACTGCTGATACTGACTCAGTACCACACTTATACACTTATTGTCAAAACTCAAACAATGGAAAATCCAGGATGGAATGTAACAATACCAGAGAAGGAAAGTTGCTACTCACCATATAGCTGAGGTGCTGAGTCGCGATAAGCACAGCAAAAAGATTCACAGAATTAAAGCTTTCAGCCATTAAAGCCTTTGTCAGCAGTCCCTCTCAAAATATGCCGAGGGCCTCACTGAAGCCTTAACTGAACATAATTATCCTCCCATTCTTGTACAAAAACAAATCTCCTGTGCCTTATCTTTCCAGGCTCCCACCACCTCCCAAAGTCCCATAGTCCGACCACAGAAGAGCATTCCCCTCGTAACTCAGTACTATCTGGGACTGGAGCAACAGAATTACATTCTCCGCCAGGGTTTCGATTACCTCTCGTCGTGCCCTGAAATGAGAAATGTCCCGCCCACTATCCTTCCCACACCTCCTACCATGGTATTCCGCCATCCACCTAACCTGCACAGTATACTTGTCCATCCTTACACAATCCCTGCTCCCAATCGCTTACCTCATGGCTCATACCCCTGTAATAGACCCAGATGCAAGATGTATCCCATACATCCTCCTACCTCCTACTCCAGTCCGGTCACTAATATCGCCTATTCCATCAAAGGCTGGGCTTCGTGTGGTTTACAAGCTAAGCTGCAACCTCTGTGCTGCATTCTGTGTAGGCATGACAACCGACAAACTGTCTGTCCGCATGAACGGCCACCGACAAACTGTGGCCAGGAAACAAATGGACCACCCTGTTGCTGAACACACTGCCAAATGTGATATCCCTCATCTTAATGACTGCTTCACAGCCTGTGCCATATGGATCCTTCCCTCCAACACCAGCTTTTCTGAATTGCACAGGTGGGAACTTTCCCTGCAATACATCCTACGTTCCTGTAACCCTCCTGGCCTCAACCTTCGTTAGTCACTGTCCTCACCCATCCAGCCCCCTCCCTGTTCCCATCCAGCACTACACAGCTGTCGTTTCACCGCCACACCCAGTCTTTTAATTTCTTTTTATTTCTCTCCTTTCTGCTGTTTACCCCTTCCCTCCTCCGCACCTTCTCTCCTGCCTTCTGCCTAAACTGCAACACTTGACTGTCCCCCTCCCCACCCCAGCCTCCTCCTTACCCCCACCCAGTCGCCACTCCCATCATGCACTGGTGTTTCTGTTCGCAGTGTGGTCTCAGCTGTGTGTGTGTGTGTACTGCTGACAAAGGCCTTAATGGCCGAAAGCTGTAATTGTGTGAATCTTATTGTCAAAACTTCGATTGTATGGGTTATCGACCAAAATTTGTGACTGGATTGAGGACTTTCTGGTAGGGAGGACACAGCATGTTACCTTGGATGGAGAGTCATTATCAGATAAAGAAATAACTTCAGGTGTGTCCCAGAGAAGTGTGTTGGGACCCTTGCTGTTCATGTTGCATGTTACTTACCTTCCAGACAACATTATAAGTAACCTCATACAGTTTGCAAATGATGTTATCAATAATGAGGTATTGTCTGAAAGAAGCTGCATAAATATTCAGTCATATCTTGACAATATTTCAAAGTGTTGCAAAGATGGGCAACTTGCTTTAAGTAGGCAGGAATGTGAAATTGTGCACTTCATAAAATGAAGAAATGCTGTATCCTATGACTGTAATATCAGTGAGTCACAGCTAGAATCAGCCAACTCATACAAATACCTGTGTGTAACAGCTTGTAGGGATATGGTAGAATGATCACATAGGCTCTTTTGTGGGTGAAGCAGGTGGTAGACTTCTGTTTATTGGTGGAATACTGGGGAAGTGCAGCCAGTCTATAAAGGACGTTGCTTACAAATCATTCGTGCAACACATTCTAGAATATTGCTCTACTATGTGAGACTGCTACAAAATAGGACTAACTGGGGATGTTGAACATATAAAGAAAAGGGCAGCACAGATGGTCACAGATGTGTTTGACATGGGAGAGAGGCACAGTGGTACTGAAGAAATTGAATCGGCATAGTCTTAAAGATAGATGTAAACTATCCCAAGAAAACCTACTAACAAAAGTTTGAAGAACCAGCTTTAAATGACAACTACATATTGCTCACATAGGAATCCCAACGATAAGATCAGAATAAATACTGCATGCACCGTAGCATTCGGACAGTCATTCTTTCAGCGCTCTATATGTGACTGGAATGGGAAGAAAGACATATAACTGGTACAATGAGTCATACCCCATGCATGCACTTCATGGTGGTTTGCAGACTGTGGATGTAGATGCAGATTTCTTTGTATGTGATTGGAGAAAAACAGCCACTGCTCCCCCTGCTGAAATACTATGCTCCTGTTTCCATCCAGTTCTACAAACGAAACATTTTTACAACATTAGTGTAATATATTTACTAAGATGGTATCTGTTCTTTCGGACATGTCCAAAAGAACAGATACCATCAGTGACCAAGAAGCTCGTTAGAATGAAATGAACACCCTTAGCTGCTTACAGGCGTTGACATACATCAACAGGGACAGATGAAAATGTGTGCCCCGACCGGGACTCAAACCTGGGATCTCCTGCTTACATGGCAGACACTCTATCCATCTGAGCCACCGAGGACACAGAGGGTAGCACGACTGCAGGGATTTATCTCTGGCACGCCTCCCGCAAAACACACATTCTCAACGTATTGTCCCGCACTACATTCGTAGTGCGCCCGCCCATCATACTCATTACTCGCGGCGCATTGCCGATTCCCGTAATAGTTTGGGCACTGTTTGTGCGGGAGGCATGCCAGAGATAAATCCCTGCAGTCGCGCTATCCTCTGTGTCCTCGGTGGCTCAGATGGATAGAGCGTCTGCCATGTAAGCAGGAGATCCCGGGTTCGAGTCCCGGTCGGGGCACACATTTTCATCTGTCCCCGTTGACGTATGTCAATGCCTGTAAGCAGCTAAGGGTGTTCATTTCATTGTAATTTCATTCTAACGAGCTGCTTGGTCACCAATGGTATCTGCGAATATGACTGAATATTTATGCAGCTTCTTTCAGACAATGGTATCTGTTCTTTCGGACATGTCCGAAAGAACAGATACCATCTTAGTAAATATATAGTTAAGGCTCACTGGCTGCTTGACCATCTTCTTCTTCTGTGCGAACGCACAATCAGTGCCCGAACTCTTACGGGAATCGGCAATGCCCCGCGAGTAATGAGTATAATGGGCGGGGGCACTACGAATGTAGTACGTTGAGAATGTGGGTTTTGCGGGAGACGTGCCAGAGATAAATCCCTGCAGTCGCGCTATCCTCTGTGTCCTCGGTGGCTCAGATGGATAGAGCGTCTGCCATGTAAGCAGGAGATCCCGCGTTCGAGTCCCGGTCGGGGCACACATTTTCATCTGTCCCCGTTGACGTATGTCAACGCCTGTAAGCAGCTAAGGGTGTTCATTTCATTGTAATTAGTGTATATATAATGTTGAGATTTATATTTGTTTCATGTAGATAAACTTGTTTCTGATGTGTCTATCATTAATAACTATATCTCTTGTTTTTCAGCAGTCTTCATGCCAACATTTTAATTGGAACCAAAGAATTTCATTCACATCACATGTATGTGGTTTACTTGAAGAGTGGAACTGGAATATTGTTCTAAGTGCAAATCTCTCCTTTGTCATGAAAATGAATAAACAGTGTAACTCTGTACATAACTGATATATATCCAAGAAACTGAGATCATATGCTGATACCACAGAATTGTACTGCTCAATGGATCACCTAAAAAGTCGGGGGAGAGGGGGTAAATACTTCATTAAGAATGGTCTAAATACGCTACCAAGAAACTGACTGATTTTAAGTGTCGTTAAGAAAATTTTTAGAAGTTGTTTGTTGCAGCAAAAAAAAAAAAAAAAAAAAAAAAAACACCCAGCCAGTGTTAATAATGCTATTTATTCGCACAAATAGCGATGTTACCAGTTTCGAACTAACAGGTTCATATTCAGTTGTTTATATAACATTTGTTGTTGCTTGAATTAGTTGTTAGTTGTTTTTTAGCCACCAACTAACATAAAGAACAACAATTTGGACATCCGTCTGAAGATGAATCTGTTAGTTGAAAACTGGTAATGGTGCTATTTGTGTAAATAAGTAGCATTATTATGGAGTGGGGTAACGCAGTGGTTACCACATGGGGCTAGCATTCGGGAAGAAGATGGTCGAAACACGCATCCAGCCATGCTGGTTTAGGCTTTCCATAATTTTCCTAAATCGCTTAAGGCAAATGCTGGGGTAGTTCCTTCGAATAGGTACAGCTGCTTTCCTTCTCTATCCTTCCCTAATCCGAGCTTGTGCCCCATCTCCACGTCCTCCCCCTCCCCCTCCTCCTCCTCCTCCTCCTCCTCCTCAGATAGCATCATTAACATTGGCTGTTCAGTGTTTTCTACTTTGGGAGGTTCAACTTACATTTTTTGTACACATCCATGGTCTAAAAATGTTAGTTTTCAACAAAATAGCAGGAAAAAGTTTTTGTTCCGAGATCCATTAATATTGAGACGGTATGTTTTATTTGTGATGATGCATGTACAGAAAAAAAGCATTAAGTTTGTAACTAGTAGAACGATGGTTGGCGAAAACTGCTTCTCTTATTTTTAAAATGCCAGAACCCCAGCCTGACACAAACGTCCTGCACCATTCACTAACATATGTTTCAAAGACTTTCTACAAAGTTTATCACCTGAATCAGGTCTAGGGATATGCAAGGCAGACTTCAGAACACAGTGGCAGTGAAAATACATTTTGTGAAAAATTGCACTTACAACATTTTCCCCATTTCCGCTCTTCTTCTGCATATGTATCAGTAATCAATAATAATATTTGGCAGAGAGAGAGAGAGAGAGAGTGTGTGTGTGTGTGTGTGTGTGTGTGTGTGTGTGTGTGTGTGTGGCCTTTGTTTCACAGCTTTGTTTTTCTGTAGTCTCAGTCATACAGTCATAAAAGACAGTATAAGCTATAGAGCTTGACAACATTTAGCAAATCTTCTTGAATCAACACCATGAAAATGTGGACAAACTTTCTGTAAACGTTTCTCACTGTAAATGAGCTAGTATTAATAAATGATGGATGACTGGCCCAATACCAGGTGTACCGGTATGAAATGAGCATTAAGATATAAATGTGTCGATAGGAAACATTTGTTGTGAACGAGCCTTAATTGTTTTTTGTTTGGTTCTGTCAAAGATATTTAGTATACATCAAGTGTTGGAACAAACATCATTATATGTTTTCATCGTGTTAACAATGTCGAATTTTGTACCAGAATGTGACGATTTGCGGAAAGCATTAATTTTTTGTTTTCATTTGAAAAAAAGAGCTGCAGAGTAGCATCGAATGCTTGTCGAGGCATTTGGTAATCGTGCTCTATCAGAAACAACATGCAAAAGATGGTTTCAATGGTTCAGAAATAATGATTTTCATGCAAGAAATGAAGAACATGGAAGACCACCAAACAAGGTCGAAGACGCCGAATTGCAAGCAATATTGGATGAAGATGATACTTTGAGTCAGAAGCAAATGGCAGCAATGCTAAATGTTGCACAACAAACAATTTCTGAATGTTTGAAAGCTATGGAAAAGATCCAAAAGTGTGGAAAATGGGTGCCACAGGAATTGAATGAAAGACAGATCGAAAACCGAAAAACCATTTGTCAACGTTTGCTTCAAAGACATGAAAGAAAATCAATTTTGCATTGAATTGTTACTGGCGATGAACAATGGATTTATTTTAAGAATCCTAAACGGGAAAAATCGTGCGTTAATCTGGGACAACCATCAACATCGACTGCAAAACCAGATCGATTCAGCAAGAAGACAATGCTCTGTGCTTGGTGGGATCAGAAAGGTGTGGTGTATCACGAGCTTCTAAAATCCGGTGAAACTGTGAATACTAATCGCTGCAGACAACAAATGATCAATTTTAACTGTGCATTGATCGAAAAAAGACCAGAATGGGCCAGAAGACATGGCAAAGTAATTTTTTTACACGACAATGCACCTGCACACGAAGCAAAACTGGTTCAGGATACAATCAAAACACTCAGCTGGGAGCTGCTACCCCACCCGCCGTATTCACCAGACTCGGCCCCTTCTGACTACCATTTGTTTCCATCAATGGGACACGCATTGGCTGAGGAACACTTCGATTCCTACGAAGAAGTCGAAAATTGGGTGTCTGATTGGTTTGCTTCAAAAGACGAACATTTGTATTGGTGTGGTGTCCACAAATTGCCAGAAAGGTGGTCAAAATGTACAGAAAGCAATGGTCACTACTTTGAATAAAATGTTTTTACTTTTCGATTCAAAATTAGCATTTCATTTCCACACAAAAATGCTCATTTCATACCGGTACACCTGCTAAATTGTATGTGTAATACTGTTGTGTCACGTGGTTTACTGAAATCTGAGTGTGAGGCACTGTCCACCAGTTTCACCCGTCCCTCCGGCAGGCATCGCGATCGGAGTGTCGGTGGGCCTGGCCTGCGTCGTGGTGTGCGTGGCGGCCTTCCTGTGGCGCAGGCACTGCCCCAAGGTCCGGGGCGGGCGGCACCGGCGGGGCCGCGTCCCGGGGCTCGCGGGATGTGGCGGCGGCCCGGAGGGGGGCGGCAGAGGCGCGGCCGGGCGGTACGCGCGGCCGCAGCAGCGCCAGTGGGAGCTGGAGGTGCTGGACGCAGCGCCGCCGCTGGCCGAGTCGCACATCCCGCCCCCGCCGCCACCCGAACTTTTTGACACCAAGGTGAGCACGCAGGCAGTGCCACTCTCAGTGGCCCAGTGAGGTAAAAGTGTGAGTGCGTCGACTATGTGTTTGAGATTGGGGTAAAGAGGACTGTCTCGAAGGTCGCGAAATGTCAGAGCGTCCCGGTGAGGAGGAGGTGGAGAGACGTCGAACAGATGTGCAGAACTATAGAACTATATCTCTAACGTCGATCAGTTGCAGAATTTTTGAACACGTATTATGTTCGAGTATAATGACTTTTCTGGAGACTAGAAATCTACTCTGTAGGAACTGGCACGGGTTGCGAAAAAGACGATCGTGTGAAACCCAGCTCGCGCTATTCGTCCACGAGACTCGGAGGGCCGTAGGCACGGGTTCCCAGGTAGATGCGGTGTTTCTTGACTTCCACAAGGTGTTCGATACAGTTCCCCACAGTCGTTTAATGAACAGAGTAAGAGCATATGGACTATCAGACCAATTGTGTGATTGGATTGGAGAGTATCTAGATAACAGAACACAGCATGTCATTCTCAATGGAGAGAAGTCTTCCAAAGTAAGAGTGATTTCAGGTGTGCCGCAGGGGAGTGTCATAAGACCTGTGCTATTCACAATATACATAAATAACCTTGTGGATGACATCAGAAGTTCACTGAGGCTTTTTGCGGATGATGCTGTGTTATATCGAGAGGTTGTAACAATGGAAAATTGTACTAAAATGCAGGAGGATCTGTAGCGAATTGACGCATAGTGCAGGGAATGGCAATTGAATCTCAATGTAGACAAGTGTAATGTGCTGCGAATACATAGAAAGAAAGATCCTTTATCATTTAGCTACAATATAGCAGTCAGCATCTGGAAGCAGTTGTTTGTTGTTGTGGTCTTCAGTCCTGAGACTGGTTTGATGCAGCTCTCCATGCTACTCTATCCTGTGCAAGCTTAATCATCTCCCAGTACTTACTGCAACCTATATCCTTCTGAATCTGCTTATTGTATCATCTCTTGGTCTCCCTCTACGATTTGTACCCTCCACGCTGCCCTCCAATGCTAAATTTGTGATCCCTTGGTGCCTCAGAACATGTCCTACCAACCTGCCCGTTCTTCCTGTCCAGTTGTGCCACAAACTCCTCTTCTCCCCAATTCTATTCAATACCTCTTCATTAGTTATGTGGTCTACCCATCTAATCTTCAGCGTTCTTCTGTAGCACCACATTTCAAAAGCTTCTATTCTCTTCTTGCCCAAACAAGCAATTAATTCCATAAATTATCTTGGAGTAGGCAGTAAGAGTGATTTAAAATGGAATGATCATATAAAGTTGATCGTCGGTAAAGCAGATGCCAGACTGAGATTCGTTGGAAGAATCCTAAGGAAATGCAATCCGAAAACAAAGGAAGTAGGTTACAGTACACTTGTTCGCCCACTGCTTTAATACTGCTCACTAGTGTGGGATCCGTACCAGATGGGGTTGATAGAGGAGATAGAGGAGATCCAACGCAGAGGAGCGTGCTTCATTACAGGATCATTTAGTAATCGCGAAAGCGTTACGGAGATGATAGGTAAACTCCAGTGGAAGACTCTGCGGGAGAGACACTCAGTAGCTCGGTATGGGCTTCTGTTGAAGTTTCGAGAACATACCTTAACCAAGGAGTCGAGCAGTATACTGCTCCCTCCTACGTATATCTCGCGAAGAGACCATGAGGATAAAATCGGAGAGATTAGAGCCCACACAGAGGTATACCGACAATCTTTCTTTCCATGAACAATACGAGACTGGAATAGAAGGGAGAACTGATAGAGGTACTCAAGGTACCCTCCTCCACACACAGTCGGGTGGCTTGCAGAGTATGGATGTACAGGGTGATTCAAAAAGAATACCACAACTTTAGGAATTTAAAACTCTGCAACGACAAAAGGCAGAGCTAAGCACTATCTGTCGGCGAATTAAGGGAGCTATAAAGTTTCATTTAGTTGTACATTTGTTTGCTTGAGGCGCTGTTGACTAGGCGTCATCGTCAGTTGATGCTAAGATGGCGACCGCTCAACAGAAAGCTTTTTGTGTTATTGAGTACAGCAGACGTGAATCGACGACAGTTGTTCAGCATGCATTTCGAACGAAGTATGGTGTTAAACCTCCTGATAGGTGGTGTATTAAACGTTGGTATAAACAGTTTACAGAGAATGGGTGTTTGTGCAAAGGGAAAAGTTCTGGACGGCCGAGAACGAGTGATGAAAATGTAGCACGCATCCAGCAAGCATTTGTTCGCAGCCCAGGAAAATCAACTCGCAGAGCTAGCAGAGAGCTGCAAATTCCACAATCAACTGTGTGGAGAGTCCTACGAAAACGGTTAGTTATGAAACCTTATCGTTTGAAATTGGTTCAAGCACTGTCTGCAGCTGATAAGATTAAAAGAATCGATTTCTGTGATTTATGGGGGTATGTTAAGGATATGGTGTTCCGGCCACCTCTCCCAGCCACCATTGATGATTTGAAACAAGAAATAACAGCAGCTATCCAAACTGTTACGCCTGATATGCTACAGAGAGTGTGGAATGAGTTGGAGTATCGGGTTGATATTGCTCGAGTGTCTGGAGGGGGCCATATTGAACATCTCTGAACTTGTTTTTGAGTGAAAAAAAAAAACCTTTTTAAATACTCTTTGTAATGATGTATAACAGAAGGTTATATTATGTTTCTTTCATTAAATACACATTTTTAAAGTTGTGGTATTCTTTTTGAATCACCCTGTAGATGTAGATGTAGTGATAATTAGTGTTCCTCGATGCTGTAATGCTATTATGAGGGCTGTTCAAAAAGTAAGGTGACTTTTCGAATTGTGCAGGCAACAAATTCGATTACTGATTTATTTATTTTTTTGCTATGTTAACATATGAGGGATGAAGTAGTGAAGGCAGCAGAGGATCAAGTAGGTAAAAAGACGAGGGCTAATCGAAATCCTTGGGTAACAGAAGAAATATTGAATTTAATTGATGAAAGGAGAAAATATAAAAATGCAGTAAATGAAGCAGGCAAAAAGGAATACAAACGTCTCAAAAATGAGATCAACAGGAAGTGCAAAATGGCTAAGCAGGGATGGCTAGAGGATGTAGAGGCTTGTCTCACTAGGGGTAAGATAGATACTGCCTACAGGAAAATTAAAGAGACCTTTGGAGAGAAGAGAACCACTTGTATGAATATCAAGAGCTCAGACGGCAACCCAGTTCTAAGCAAAGAAGGGAAGGCAGAAAGGTGGAAGGAGTATATAGAGGGTTTATACAAGGGCGATGTACTTGAGGACAATATTATGGAAATGGAAGAGGATGTAGATGAAGATGAAATGGGAGATAAGATACTGCGTGAAGAGAGTGACAGAGCACTGAAAGACCTGAGTCAAAACAAGGCCCCGGGAGTAGACAACATTCCATTAGAACTACTGATGGCCTTGGGAGAGCCAGTCATGACAAAACTCTACCATCTGGTGAGCAAGATGTACGAGACAGGCGAAATACCCACAGACTTCAAGAAGAATATAATAATTCCAATCCCAAAGAAAGCAGGTGTTGACAGATGTGAAAATTGCCGAACTATCAGTTTAATAAGTCACAGCTGCAAAATACTAACGCGAATTCTTTACAGACGAATGGAAAAACTGGTAGAAGCGGACCTCGGGGAAGATCAGTTTGGATTCCGTAGAAATGTTGGAACACGTGAGGCAATACTAACTTTACGACTTATCATAGAAGAAAGATTAAGAAAAGGCAAACCTACGTTTCTAGCATTTGTAGACTTAGAGAAAGCTTTTGACAATGTTAACTGGAATACTCTCTTTCAAATTCCGAAGGTGGCAGGGGTAAAATACAGGGAGTGAAAGGCTATTTACAATTTGTACAGAAACCAGATGGCAGTTATAAGAGTCGAGGGCATGAAAGGGAAGCAGTGGTTGGGAAAGGAGTGAGACAGGGTTGTAGCCTCTCCCCGATGTTGTTCAATCTGTATATTGAGCAAGCAGTAAAGGAAACAAAAGAAAATTTCGGAGTAGGTATTAAAATTCATGGAGAAGAAGTAAAAATTTTGAGGTTCGCCGATGACATTGTAATTCTGTCAGAGACAGCAAAGGATTTGGAAGAGCTGTTGATCGGAATGGACAGTGTCTTGAAAGGAGGATATAAGATGAACATCAACAAAAGCAAAACGAGGATAATGGAATGTAGTCAAATTAAATCAGGTGATGCTGAGGGGATTAGATTAGGAAATGAGACACTTAAAGTAGTAAAGGAGTTTTGCTATTTAGGGAGTAAATTAACTGATGATGGTCGAAGTAGAGAGGATATAAAATGTAGACTGGCAATGGCAAGGAAATCGTTTCTGAAGAAGAGAAATTTTTTAACATCGAGTATAGATTTAAGTGTCAGGAAGTAGTTTCTGAAAGTATTTGTATGGAGTGTAGCCATGTATGGAAGTGAAACATGGACGATAACTAGTTTGAACAAGAAGAGAATAGAAGCTTTCGAAATGTGGTGCTACAGAAGAATGCTGAAGATATGGTGGGTAGATCACGTAACTAATGAGGAGGTATTGAATAGGATTGGAGAGAAGAGAAGTTTGTGGCACAACTTGACTAGAAGAAGGGATCGGTTGTTAGGACATGTTTTGAGGCATCAAGGGATCACAAATTTAGCATTGGAGGGCAGCGTAGAGGGTAAAAATCGTAGAGGGAGACCAAGAGATGAATACACTAAGCAGATTCAGAAGGATGTAGGTTGCAGTAGGTACTGGGAGATGAAGAAGCTTGCACAGGATAGAGTAGCATGGAGAGCTGCATCATCAAACCAGTCTCAGGACTGAAGACCACAACAACAACAACAACATATGTTCAGTGTCTTGGTACATTGTAAGGCTAAGGTGGGGCACAGGTACGTCAATGACACTTTTGTCATTTGGAGCCACTCTGATGAACAACTCAGTGACTTCCCAGATATCTGAAGAGAGTCCATACCAACATTAAAGTTACTTTGGAGGCAGAAAAGGATCACCAGCAGCTTTCTAGGTGTTTTGGTTACGAATAATGGCGAGAAATCGAGCCACCGCATGCTGATGTCGGCACAAACTTTCAAATCATCACCTGAGTTAGAGAAGAGATTTGCATATCTTTTGAAATGCTATAATTATTACTTTGCTAAAGCTGGTTGTCATGGCACTGGGAGTGGGTATGCCTGGATCTTTTATACATAGTGTCCCAGGAGGATTGGTCAGTATTCAAGGATAAGACAGGAACAATCATTCGAAGCAAAGGAATCCTGTAAACATTGGCCCTAAAATCCCTATTTTAAGAACTATAAGTAGTTGTTCATCTTTGTTTGCTGTGAAACATTTTTCTTCCACTGTAGACTCTTTGCTTTCCATATTTCGGGAGGAGGTTGTTTGAGCCAAAACGAGAAAAAACTACTTAGTAAACATGGGTTCTAAAATGCATGTCTGAAGATCCATGAGCATTTATTCAGTAGAAGAGATATGTTTCATGGTACCAAGATAGAAAAATTCCATAGCTCTTGAGATATGCATTTTAAAGCCCATTGTTACTAGACATTTTTGCTCTGAAGATGATTCCTGTAATATCCCTGAACATTAGCCATTCCTCCTGGGACACCTTGAAGAATCTAAAACATGCAAAAAAAAAAAAAAAAGAAAAAAAATTATTATGCTAGTGAAGAAATGCAGTGTGTTGGAAAATGAACACCTGTGTAGGAGAACACATGGGAATAATATAAGATGCAAAAGAAAACCTCATGTACTAAAAAGTAATTTTCACCATGAAAACTGTATGTGATATTGTTAAACCAAAATGTAAACAAAATCACTATACAATTGCAGTGATCACTGATGATGCTTTTGGAGAGAGAAAAAAAAAGAGCAAAAAAATTTCTGGTTCAATTATGACTTTATCCTGTTGTGACAGATATCATATAATCCCCATATTATTAATGAAAATTGGGATTATGGAAGAGGGGTCCCTAAAATGAAAAGGCAATGCGTCTCCACTCGACCAGAGAAATGGAAACTGCCTTTGATGATAGTACTGTGCTGTTAGGAGGCTGCTTGAGTAGAGTAGGAAGTGGAGGGGGAATAAGGAGAATATCCTTCATCTTTGGTTCTGAATCTGAATCATTTTGTGACAAAAGCAAACCAGCCACACTCTTTAAAAGGTGGCATCACTCCCTTGCATTGATGCCATAATGCTTGTGCAAAAAATCAATATATAAAAGTTATATATGTGACTGGTGGTACTTGTGTACTCTTTCTAGCTACAGAAGTGTGATGAAGTAGCAAAGTAAGAATTTTTCAGAAGAAATCCCTGCTGTATTTCATATCAGAGACTCTATTTTGTCCTGTGAATTTTGAAATAGTTTTTAATTGTAACAGAAATAGCCCCTGTGAAATGTGGAAAGTAAGAGAGAGACATTCACAGAATTTAAACTGTGAGTTATCCAGATACGTCTCAAGACACACTCAGCAAGAGCACTTTCTATGACTGGCGAGGATTCGTTTTCAGGTTCGGTTCCCGCTGCAGCATGTAGTTTCTAATTGGTGAGCAAATTGTGAATATAATTTTGTTCTGCTCTGTGAAATGCTTGCTCATGACAGAAGTCAATTCCTCATTAGAATAAAATTTCTTACCACTGTGCCACCCTGTCATGTTGTGAGATGGGAAGAAATTGCTTGAAGCTAAATCTGGAGAATAGGGTACCTGAGAAACAAACTGACTGCAGCTGGGTGGGATGGTGTATTGTCATGGTGGAAAATTAACCACTTCTGTGCCACTCTTTCTTATACTGAGACAGCCTCACTTGAAAAATGACAGTAATGCTCTGTTAATGGTACAATGCATGTCCAAAAAATCTTTATGCAAAAAACTGTGCAAACCAGAGAACTCTGTGGTGAACAACTTGCCAACTGACAGGTATCAGCTTCTGCTGGAGTTAGTCCACCCGTCCTTCTCCACTTCTTAACATCTTGTTTTTAGTGTGCACAGATTTCATCAGAGGTGGTGATGTGATGCAAAACATATCTCCATTGCAAAAATTACAGATGTCTCACACTGCCCTGCAGACATTTCAACTACGGTTCCTCAGTCAAAAGTCAGGAAGACTTCTGCAAGCACACACCACGGCAGCTTAGTTCCATTGTGATGACTTCTGAACAGCTCCCGCAACCACTGTCAAACCTTGGTCACATTGGATTGACCTCTGGAACAGAGAGTGAAAACGTTTTTGTTGAAACTGCATTTATGAAAAATGCAAGCAAATTCCCCAGCTGTTGATTCTTTCATGTTTCTGACTTCTTCAAATAAGGCATTCAATGTCCTTTTTGTCATTTCTTTTTTCTTTACTACAGTAACTACAACTCATGCAGTGAAGTATGTGTGCATAATGTCTGTGGGTTGGACATACACCAATGCTTTTAAATTTCCCCCCAGACAGAAATTTAAGGGACTAAAGGTATGTGAATGGGGAGGCCCTGACCAATCGATCACTTATTAAATGTGTGTGTTAGGTACTATTGTATGTGGCATAGAAGATAGGTGGTACCCCTGTTGCAACAAGGCATTCAGATTTCTTTTTGCCTGATTACAGAAACTGTAACTCATATAGTGAAGTAATTCCTACACAGAACATAGCTTTCAATTAACCATTTACTTTTTATGGTGTTCATGTTCTACAATGCTGCAAGTAAATTGCCGTTCAACAGTCGGTGCTAAACAGCACATGTTACTTTGTCCAATAAAGTGTATGTCACGGCTAGTCTTTCACCCCCAAATCCCCCCCGACTCAATGGTACTAAAGTGACTCGATGACAAACTTCCCGGGTTGGTCGACAGTTTGTGTCCACTCACCTGTGGTTATTTTGGTAGCTTATGCTATCTAAAAAGAGACATCAGGACACCTCTTAGTGGGCATTAATATGGGTGTGTATACCCCTCGCCTTTATGACAACTTGAACTATGCTGAGTACAGTTTCAGTGATGTGTCTGATTGTCTGCGGAGGAATGGTAGCCCATTCTTCCTCAGGAATCAAAACGGGAACGTAGTGATGTCGGATGCTGTCAATGAAGTCAAAAGTTGAACTCGTCCCAAAGCTGTTCCATTGGGTTAAGACAGGGATTCTGTGCAGGCCAGTCCATTTAAGGAATATTATCCTCCACAGACCATTGCCCCACATATTCTTCTTTGTGAGAAGGTACACTATCGTGCCGATGCAAACAGCTGTTGTCTTTGAACTAATCTTCTGCTCTGTGCAGTACACAATGCAGTAAAAAGTTTTCATATCCTTCTGAATTTAGTGTTTTCTTAAGCATAGTAAGGATTCCACACCTTAACCATTGGTGGGGGGGGGGGGGGGGTGGTGTCATATACCATAGCACCACCTGTCTCCACATTTCATCGGTGGCACCACACGTGATGGCAGGCTACATTCTCCAAACCCAAACTCTCCCACTGGATTGCCACAGGGAATAGCATGATTCCTCACTTTAAATCACTCACTTCCAGTCATCCACTGTCCATTGGCATCTCTCCTTACACTTCCTCAAGTGTTGCTCAGCACCGATTATAGAAACATGTGGGGTATGAAGAGTTGCTTCACCATTGTGTGTCCCATTCTTTTTAACTCAGTACACACAACCGTTGTCCTAGCTGGACTCCTGCTAGCATTTTGGAACTCTGGAGTTAGTCCTTCCACTGATTTCGTGTGATTATTTACAATCACCCTCCACATTGCTCGACAGTCTGTGTTCTGTCAGTACATGAGATGTGTCTGGTCACGATTTGGTGGTTGTTGTTCCTTCACATTTCCATTTCACGATCGATCGTATCACCGACAGCTGACTTGGGCAGTGTTATAAGGGTTGAAATGCCCCTGGTGGATTTCTTATTCAGGTGACATCCAATGACTACTCAACATTCTAAGTCTGACTGATGTATACCCTGCCTCCTTTTGTACTGTCGGGTCTGTCTCTCGTGACATCTAGCTGTCAATTCCACATTACATAGAGGTATCTCGATACTTCGGACCAGATAGTGTAATGTACCACACTCTGTGAATCCCATAAATTGAATGCAAGCTGTGAACTGCCGATCCTCAGCATTCCGTCTTAAAATTCATTGGCAGGACAGTAATGTCGTATTCTTGCAGGCTGAGAGCTTGCATGATCGGGGTACAGATAGGGTAATGGCTCGTGCAGAACTGACCAAACAAGAGCATTGTTTGTATTGACAAGAGCTCCATCTTTTCATGTACTGGTTTCAGTATCATCTCCTATGCACATATGGAATGTATTTGCAGTTTTGAATATGGACTACCATTGGCTGTATAATGGAATGAAGACAATGAAAATTTGGCCCGGATCACAACTTGAACCCAGCTTTCCCGCTTGTCGAAAGTGTTCACCGTAAGGCTATTCGAGCACACTTTGTGACGAGACTCAAAACTTCCATAGGTTGTCAACCATGTGTCTCCAATCTGCACTTCATAATTGGCCTGCAGACTGTGCGAGGTGCAACACGATTCCTTGCTCTTGTTGCGAATGGTACCTTGTCTGCAAGCTGCTCAAACAACCTGCTTAACACTTTTCCCCCTTTCCGTCAGATTGAATTGTCAAGAATGTCATTCACTGTACGTGATGTGTGCTGGTTTAACCCCATGGACTAAACCGTAACACAGTAATGTGTGTGCCATTTCCCATGTGAATACTAGGACTGCATTCCACTATTTGCAAGCTCAATCTCAAAATGATACCCACAGTATGGCCGATGTGTAAGTGCTGTGTCAGAGGACTTAAGAAGTTCAGAGACAAACTCCACCAGTAAGAAATGAGCAATGAATGTCATCGGGAATACAGCTCACAGCTGTGAGTGCCAGCCATTCTCATCACGCATGAAATGCCCACTACTGGAAAAAGCATTGGCTCAGCACATAAGCTTTTTTCAAGTTGTGACCAATACTAACACATGTAACAATTGTGACTTATTTTAACAGTTAAACTGCTGCCTTGTAAAACTTTTAAGTTTCTAGGAATGTCAGTTTTTTTAATCAATTTTCGATATATTTTAGTGCAATGACTTGCCAACATTTAACTATAATATTAACCCTTTATGAAAACTGAAACTACTTCTCCTGGATTACTTTTTTGAATATTTAGTTTTTCCTCATACATTTTTATGAATGTGAGGATCTGCAGAACATACAAAAGTGTACTACAGTCAATACAATTGGTTATTACCATTCTAGACCTAATAATCTACTATTCTACTTTCAGGGATTGAAAAGAAACATCACAACACCATAATTATAAATTATTTCACACTTTTTTTCATAGTATAATTTTTTTGCGTGGCTTTTTGCCCATGACCCACTTAATTTTCTGAACCGATAACAATAAAGTGTTTCAGAGTTGAGGAAAGGAAAAAAAAAACATCAAAAAAGTGTGAACATTTGTTTCAATAAACATTTCATGAAATCAAAATGAGAAATACTCATTTGAAGTTCAACAATTTTTTCTTGCACAAAGTCATTGTGACCATAGGAATTATTGATATTGTCATTCTCACTGTTACTGGGGATAACATCTTCCTCCATTTCAAGCAAAATTTTGTCATTCATAGGAAAACTTGAAGCTTTGACCTTCACTTCCTTACTGAACAAACAGCTGCTGCCCTCCATTAATTTGATTCCATACAACTGAACCGATCTACCTGCTAATGTACAAACCACATTTCCACAATCTATCAGTTGTTATAGGATACATTATTTCATATTTAAAAGCGGAGGAAATTGTACACTGTCAAATGACAGGATTGGCAATATACCAAAAATTTCTTGTCCCGTCAGTCAGTCATAGTGTTAAGGCACATTATAACAATACTGCCAGAAATAAAAGAAAGGTTCAAGAGAGGGATTAAAATTCCAGGTGAAAGCATGTAGATGATAAGATGTGCTGGTGACATTATTATCTTGAGTCAAGTGAGGAAGAATTACAGGAGTTGTTGAATGGAATGAACAGTCTAATGATCTCTCACTGTGAACTGAGAGTCAACTGAAGAAAGGCAAAAGTAATGTAGAGTAGCAGAAATGACCTTAGTGATATACTAAACATCAAAGTTGGTGACCGTGAAGTTGACAAGGTGAAGGAATTCTGCAACCTTGGAAGCTAAACAACTTGTGGCAGATGAAGCAAGCAGGACATAAAAGCAGAGTACCATAGGCAGTGGGGGCTTTCGTGACCAAAAGAAGTTTACTGATCTTAAACAGAGGTCTTAATTTGCGATGTACGCTTGGAGCATAGCACAATATGGAAGTGAATCAGACTGGGGAAACTGCATAAGAAGAGATTCGTTTGAGATGAGGAGTTGAAAATTAGGTGTACTGACTAGGAGTGAGGAAAACACTGACACAAAAGAGGAACAGGATGATAGGATATCTTTTAAGAAATGAGGGACTAACTTTTACAGTACTAAAGGGAACTGTGGAGGGTAAAAGTTTTAATGGAAGACAGTTGTTGGAATACATGTGACAAATTATTAAGGACATTGGATGTGCGTACTATTCTGAGATGAAGAGGTTGGCATTAGAGAGGATGTGTGGCGGGCTGCATTAAAATGCTCAAAAGATTGATGACAGAACCTACAAATATATTTTCACATTTAAATTTAAGTTCCCTACCACACTATGTTCTCAACATATGTCATTGCTGAGGCTCTGTATTGTCAATTGTTTGTATTGAAGTGTTGTAGTTTCAAATTGGCAAGATGCTGATCAGAGTATGGAAAAAGAGCCACGATTATCAAAGGCCTTCACACAAGATCTTTGGCAGCCGGTACAAATTGCTTCTCCAGATACCCAGAATCTGCGTTTTGTGATGTTGTGGCATACTATTTGGCATTAGAACAATTAAATGAAGATTTCAGAGTACTGTATAGGAAGCGTAATTCAAAAGACCACATCAGGAAGGTGCGTAAAGTCGTCCAAAGTAGGGCTCCTTCACCAGAGTTCAGATAATTTCAGGCAATCTTTTCTACTTTTGGTTAAGATTACCAACATTAGCAAATCATTAATGGTAGAATTGTTGATGAGGATCATCTGTAGAAATACTCCAACTGATAAGTCCTTTCAGAGACTGCTAGGACAAAGTGAGTCTGTTGTTGCAATTTGCTTCTACGTACATTGAAAAATGATGTCATGCGGTGAATCATATTCTTTTCTAACAAAAAAATTTTTACAGTGGATGCAAAATCTAATTTGGAAAATGACTGCTGGCTTGCACACAGTCCAGAGTCTGTTGCCAGATCGAAATTTCCCCGAAGTCTTTGAGTGCTAAGTGTTGGGTTCAGTGAGGGTCTTCATGGCCCTCATTTATTTTTAACCAATGGAAATGTCACAAATGAAGTTTATGTGAGTGTTATGGAGCTATGCCTGGAAACATTGGCATCTGGAATTCAACATGTTTTTGTGCAGAGTGGTTCACTGGCTCCTGTAGCTGTTTGGTAAAAAACTGGTTGTCTGATAATCTATATATATTGTGTTCTAAGGACTTTTAGTCTCCCAACAACCACTATTTAAATCTGGGTCAGTATATAAAGAGCTGAGTTTGATAGTCTCTTGAACAAATCAAATCCCTTCAGTGAGATGGGAGAAGGACTGCCATCGAGGCAGTTCACCATCATGGACTGAGATACATTTTATCGTGCATGCACGCACTTCACATTTAGATCAGAAGCCATTATCTGAAGTAAAACGATTATCCTCTATAGCTTCCCCCCCCCCCCCCCCCCTTTCCCATTTACCACGTAAAAGTCCCCCGCTTACCATATAAAATAATTTATTTAATGTGCCACTAGCAAAATTTTGTTTAGAGAAACTTTTAAATATGTCCATATTGTGGTGATGTGCCCTGTATTGTAAAAGTGATATGGGCAGTCAGCTGTGACATTTCTATGCAGGTGCGCAGATAAATCTGTCAATTCCCATTAACCTAATCCTTTTTCATCTCTTGAACTGGATATACATAACCTTCCTTCACAAAGCTAGATAGTGTTTCATTTGTTGTATGTCTGTTGCTGTCTGGTCAGTAGACATTTAGACATTTAGACATTTTCCTTGTGTGTATGAGAGCCAGTCAACAATTAACCAAACAAACATGGTTACTGAAGGCAACACTTAATGCAGGAAATTGAAAGTTTTGTGTTGGCTACCTTGCGAACAGTGTTACTTATCTGTTGGATTAATATTTATGTAAACATAATATTTAAGGACTTAACCAGAATGAGATTTTCACTCAGCAGCGGAGTGTGTGCTGATATGAAACTTCCTGGCAGATAAAAACTGTGTGCCAGACTGAGACTCGAACTTGGGAGCTTTGCCTTTCGTGGGCAAGTGCTCTCCCAACTGAAGCTGTGAGGACGGGGCGTGAGTCGTGCTTGGGTAGCTTAGTTGGTAGAGCACTTACCCGCGAAAGGCAAAGGTCCCGAGTTCAAGTTTCGGTCCAGCACTCAGTTTTAATCTGCCAGGAAGTTTCACCTAAGTACTTAGTTTTGATGTCATGCCTGTGAGATGAAAATACTTTTGAAGAATAGCATTCTGTGATCCTGTTTTAACTTTTGGAAAATATACAACCATCAGAAGTATTCTCTTGCATGAAGAAACAGCATGGCAGTAGTTGCGTAAACTGTGTAAGCCTTTACACAAGAATGGAAAAATTTAAAAGTTGCAGCAAAAGAGTAACCAACAAGCACTGCTCCCGGCATCCATTCACTTTATTGAGCTTGCGTTGCCATCTCATATTGATCACTTATCTGAGGAGGAATGGGGGTAGGGGGTGAGCTAAGTTCCATATAAATGTTCAGTATGTAACCATATGTACAGATTAATTTGCAAGATCAATGTAAAATGACTTGTTCACGTCATACAATTTATTGTGCAAAATAATCCATGCAATATGCAACTTATTAACTAACAAGAATGTGTTGCGAAAGAATGTTGAATGAGTATTGGCACAACTCACTCCATCATCTAAATTGAACTGAATTACTGCAAAAGTTATGGGGTGTGTGTTCAGAGAGCTTACTGTCCTTCACACAGAACAGAGGTTTTGCTTTTGCACTGAGTTCAAAAATCATTTCAGTAGCAAAGAAGACGCATTTTTTTGACAGGATTTCAGCCTGTGATGGAACTCAGGTTCATCATCTTCATCCAGAGTTCACGTGTTGAAGTACGCAGTGGAAACATCCTACCTCTCCGGCCCACACATAATTACAATGGGTGGGAAGATTATGCTGACCACCTTTCAGAGTGTCCATGGTCAGATTTATTTATTTACCGTATTTACTTGAATCTAAGCCGCACTTTTTTTCGGTTTTTGTAATCCAAAAAACTGCCTGCGGCTTAGAATCGAGTGCAAAGGAAGCGGAAGTTCTGAAAAATGTTGGTAGGTGCCGCCACAACTAACTTCTGCCATCGAATATATGTAGCGCTACACAGGCATGCTTTGTAGGCACAAAGATAAATACTGGCGCCAAAACCTCTGCGTCAGTAAATAAATAAAAAAAAGGGGGGAAGACGAGCTTTATTTCTGTGCCCCGAATTTCGACCACTGCATTTTCATACATTACCCAACGAAGTAAATACAAATTCCGTATTGTTCATCTTCGAATGTAGCAGAATTTCAATGTACTACGAAAATCCGACTGGCAAGACTGTTTGGGATGTTTGTCAATATGGCCAATTCTAGGTTCGGAATTTTTTCCTACCCGGTGAGAAGAGATGGTTGCTAATAGGAAACTGATGAAATGTGAATCGCATGCAGTATTCTCTTCACCATAAGAATAATACTAATATAACATTTTGTGATGTATTCTTTTGTGTTTGCTGCTATCTTATTTAAATCCTGTCTGCCTAATAAACTACAAAAATAGAGTGAGACAACAGCAAACGTGAAAGAATATACGTATCATGTCATGCTTATATTCGTATTATTCTTATGCCTAGTAGTGATACAGCCAGAGACGAAGCATGGCAACTGACTAGATTTTAAATCTAAGATGACTAATTTCTGTGCAGAATTTGATGTACTAAAGAAGCGGCCGCAAAGATTTTCAAACGGAGAAAAATTTTCGCCTAACTCTCAATCAGAACATGTTCCATCATACGCAGTCTATTATTTGGTTCTTGTTGATCATTATCACAGAAAGCAGCAGTGTAAGTAACAACAAATAGCAGTCTCTTGCCTTTCTTTCGCTAATGAGACGATTCCTCTCTCTTGTTTTTTAATTGTAAGCGGCGGTAGCGCGCACAAAAGCAAGCCATGCCGCGAGCGGCGACAGGCTGTAAACACGCACTATCAGAATGCGACAAACAATGCATGACAGTATCGTATTGCATTTTCAGCTCAGAGTGACGTAAACACCTATAACAAAGAAAACGGCACTTATCAGATCAAAGCAAAATAAGCAATCGATTCAAACCAGGCGAAGCACGTAAAAAAGGAAGGGTACCCGTATAAATTCGGACGGAGCCCCTGACGCATAGCAATGGCTACCTGGTAAAGCTTAGCTGCTAAGCTTACGACTCGAACCAAACTACTGTAGCTGTATCGTCATTCATTCGACCTAAATTGTGTCTCATATTACAATGGACCAACTTTGTTTTGATTTGGAAGTGCGGCCTAAAACTTTTCTCTCCCCTTGAATTTCGAGTCTCAAATTTCAGGTGTGGCTTAGATTCGGGAAAATTTTTTTTCCCTTTATTTAGAGTCTCATTTTTCAGGTGCGGCTTAGATTCGAGTAAATACGGTAATCTTTTCGAGTAGCAACACACTATAACAGCCCATACTTCTCAGGCACTATTGAGAACAAAGTCAATCCTACACTGAAGAGGAAACTCTGGAATGGCAGAGGATATGCGTGCTGCTGCTTCAAGACAGTGGTTGACCTCGTGCAGTACAACTGACACGTGAAACTTTTGGCAAAGTGGGTTGGAAGCTTCTGTCTCATCCTCCTGACCTTGCCCATTTGGATTTTTATCTGTTTGGTCTCATGAAAGAAGCTTTGTCAGCAAGTTAAATGGCAATGAAGGGGGTTAAAAAATGCAAAATTGTCATCCAGATGTAAATAAAGGATTCTTTCCTAACGAAATTAGAAGACTTGTAAGAAGATTAGATAAGCGCACAGAAGTTGGTTTGGATTGTGTAAAAAGATAGAGAGTTTACCTTATTGATTTAATAAACCATTTCTAATGTAAAGCTATTTGTTTTTGTCTGTATAATTATTGTATGATCCTCATATTTGGATGTAATATCATTTTGGGCAGTTGTTTCCTTTTATAGACAATAGTTGATATAAATAAGCTAGATAGCTGGAAAACAGCCATACTACTTTTCTTAATTTGAAGGCATTTTAAGACCTATGTGTAATTGTTCATATCTTTATTGATGGATTCTTTGTTGATAGCTGTGATAATAGTGATGTCTTCTCTGCCTGTCATTTCCCAATATCCTGTCTGTTCCACTATACTTATTTGTACATTTGTAATCTTTCTGAACTGCTTGTAAGTGGTTCCACATAACTTTTTTATCAGACGTCTATTTTCACAAGTACCTACTGTTCCCATTGTTTTCATATTAAAGGAACATACCAGTTTTATCTGTCCACACATGATTAACTCTGGTGTTCCCCTCCTTCCTATCAGTATGCTTTGTATACCCTGCATGTCTTCACCTTACTGCTAATACTGAAGTGCAGTTCAGCACTGAATTAGTTATCCAGGTACCTGTAAATTCTTCATTGAGTAAGATGTTAAATAAACCCCCTTTCATCCAGTCGTAGAAGCTCTTGCAGCGAATATAACCTTTTCTCTCGATCGACACTGTCTTTTTGCCGAATGCTGTAACTGGGCTGTCTCCCTAGTAATTTTCTTTGGTTGCCTGTCTGTGGATAACTTGGGTCCTCTCTCACTGCCTCACATACCAGCCTCACCATCCGATCTCTCACAAAACTGCGCACATGTCGGCTAGTTTGTATTCCGCACTGCTGCGCTCCTGTGTATCGTGATCGTCTGATCTGATTTGGGTTTGGTTTCTGCAGGGCGGCTACCCGAACGGTCACACAAACGGAGTGAAGCGTCCGGTGCTGAGCAACGGTCGCATCCCTAATGGCCACACGTCCACGGGCATCCACATTACCGAGAATCCACAGGTGAGGCAGCGGACAGTTTCACCCGGGAGGGGTCGGCTTCGTGAGCGCAAAATGTCGGCCACGTTCTGCAACACCGGTGCAGACGGGCCTCTGTGAGCGCAGCCGAATAATTTCGTACTGTCACCGTGTGGAGAGTTAATAAATGTCATAAAGTCGTAACTGGCTTCCCGAAGCATGTGAAGGTAAAGTGCCTTATTTTCTATTTTCTTGCGACCACGATCCTCCAGTATTTTAGAAATGACGGCATATTCCTCCTGGAGTATTGTTAATTTTATTTGTTTACAGGCATGATTTCATCTATTTTGCTAGTTCCGAACAGTGGCTGGAACAATATACATTTGCTGAAAAACAAATTCAATTTTAGGAATATGCTCTGCTCTCGTTCTTTTTGCAAAAGACAAATTATTTAAAAAAATGTTTTACTAGTGTAGCAATGCGCATTCATTCCTACTTAGGAGACGTTGGTTGTTCTTAAGTAAACTATGTTTTCTTGTTGTTGTGGTCTTCAGGCCGGAGATTGGTTTGAGGCAGCTCTCCGTGCTAGTCTGCCTCGTGCAACTGTCTTTATCTCGAAATAACTATTGAAATCTGCGTTCATTTGGACCTCCTTACTGTATTCATTCCTAGGTCTCCGTCTTCAATTTTTACCGCATACGCTTCCCTCCAATACCATCTTGACAATTCCTCGGTGCCTCAGAATGTGTCCTATCAACCAATCTTTCTTTTCGTCAAGTTGTGTCCAACATTTCTTTTCTCCCCAATTCAATTCATTACCCCCCCTCACACGTTATGTGATGTAGTCATATAATCTTCAGTTTTCTTCTATTGCATCACATTTTAACACAACACACACAGCCTGTAAAAATTTCTGGTACACTGGGATTTCTGTAACAGTCAGTGCTCGGAAGAATCTAAGAGCACAGCTTCCCCGATTATTACTTCATGCTGCTGTGGGCTATTTCCAAGTAGTGACAGCTTGAAGTCAGTTGTTTGCTATTCTAGTGCTTCAGAGAACTGCTAGGTGGATGTTCCTTCTTCCAGACAGTGCTATACAACTTGGAAAGCATATAATAGACACGACTATTTCTGCACATTTGGCATTGCAGTGTGCTTCTTGATCACAAAAGTTCATCATAAAATGGGGAACAGTTCGACTATGAAAAAATTCTGAGACTTCTTCAAGAATCTAGATCCAAAATTGGCAGTGATGGCTTTGGAATCGATGACAGTATTTTTGAAAGAAATCATAATCTGCATTTTTCCTTCATCTTATAAACAGGAGCCACAAAAAGATGTAAAAAAAAAAAAAAGGTGTACAACTTATGGAGGACTGCATTAGTCTTTGTGGTCTGGCAGGAATGCGTTGAAACCTTATATTCTCTTCTTGTCTGAAGTACTTACCACTTTTGTACAAGGCTACACTTCAGACAGATACCTTCAGAGAAGACTTCCTAACACTTAAATTTATACTCAATGTTTACACATTTCTCCCCTTTTGTGGCCATTGCCAGTCTGTGTTTTATACCCTGTCTAGTATGGCCATCGTCAGTTATTCTGCTGTGTCTCCTTCCCTGATCTAATTTCCTCATCACCATATTAATTTGACTATATTCCATTACTCTTGTTTTGCTTTTGTTGATGTTCATCTTATATCCTCCTTTCAAGACATTGTCCATTCCATCCAACTGCTGTTCCAAGTCCTTTCCTGTCTCTGCTGTAATTACATTGTCATCAGCAAATCTATTTTTTTTATTCCTTTTCTCTGAACTTTAATTCCTTCTCCAAATTTTTCATTCATTTTCTTTACTGCTTGCTCAATGTACAGATTAAATAACTTTGCAGTAGACTGCAACCGTGTTGCACTCCCTTCTCAACTACTGCTTCGCTTTCGTGCCCCTCGACACTTATAGCTGTCGTCTGGTCACTGTACAAGTTGTAAATAGCCTTTTGCTCCCTGTATTTTACCCCTGCTACCTTCAGAATTTGAAAGAGAGTATTCCAGTCGACATTGTCAAAAACATTCTCTAACTCTACAGGTGCTATAAACTTAGGTTTGCCTTTCCTTAACCTGTCTTCCGAGAGATGATGTAGGGTCAGTATTAACCTCACGTATTCCTACATTACTCCGGGATCCAAACTGATGTTCCCTGATGTCAAATTCTATCAGTTTTTCCATTCTTCTGTAAAGAATTTGTTACTATTTTGCAACCATTACTTATTAAACTGATAGTTCAGTAACATTCACTCTGGTCAGCACTTGATATCTGTGTAGTTGGAAGTATTACATTCTTTCTGAAGTCTGGGCGTATTTGACTATCTCACATGCACTCCACAACAAATGGAAGAGTTATGTCATGGCTGACCCTCCCAGTGACCTCAGTAATTGTGAGTGAAAGTTTTGTTCTGCAGGGACTGTGTCTTATCTTAGGTCCTTCAGTGCTTTGTCCAATTCTTCTTTGAGTATCACATCTCCCATCTTCACTTTCTATGACATTATCTTCAAGTTTATTTTCCTTATAAAGACCCTCTATAGAATCAGCTTCCCCTTCATTGCTTGACACTGGTTAGCCATCTGAGATCTCAATATTGATACAGCTGCTGCTATTTCCTCCAAAGGACTCTTTAATTTTCCTGTAGATGATACCTGTCTTTCAGATAGTTATCCATGCTTCTACAGCCTTGCATTTGTCTTCTAGCCATTTCTGCTTAGCCATTTTACATTCTATTTCAATCTCATTTTTTTGCATGTGAGTATTTCCTTTCAGCTACTTCACATGTAGAGTTTTAAAATTTTCTCCTTTTGTCAACCAAATTCACAATTTTCTGTTTTATTGAAGGATTTATAATAGACCTTATCTTTTAACCTATGTAATTCTGTGCTGCCTTCACTTTTCATCTCTTGAAGCTCGTGTTCCTTAACCCAATTCCTGTCCAGCATTGCCTAATGGTCCCTCTGAAACTTTCAGCAACCTATGGTTCTTTCAATTTATCAATGTCCTGCCTCCTTAATTTCGTACCTTTTTTGAAATTTCCTAAATTATAATTACAGTTCATAACCAGTGAATTATGATCAGAGTCCACACCTGCCCCGGAAAAGCCTTACAATTTAAAATCTAGTTTTGCAATATCTGTTTTGCCAT
Organism: Schistocerca americana; assembly: GCF_021461395.2. Classification (NCBI taxonomy): domain Eukaryota; kingdom Metazoa; phylum Arthropoda; class Insecta; order Orthoptera; family Acrididae; genus Schistocerca; species Schistocerca americana. The sequence continues at coordinate 146,275,730 of NC_060128.1, forward strand.
TGTTGTTATGGTTTCCCGTCCAAAGACTGGTTTGATTCAACTCTCCAAGCTACTCTATCCTGTGCAAGCCTTTTCATCTCCAAGTAACTACTGCAACCTGCAACCTACATCCTTCTGAATTTGCTTACTGTATTTATCTCATGGTCTCTCTCTAAGATTTTTGCCCCCCCCCCTCCCCCCCCCCCCCCCCCCCCCCCCTCCACCCACACTTCCCTCCAGTACCAACTGATCCCTTTTCCTGGTCAAGTTGTGCCACAAATTTCTCTTCTCCCCAATTCTATTTAGTACCTCTTCATTAGTTACCTTCAGCCTCTTCTGTAGCACTGCATTTCATAAGCTTCTATTTTCTTCCTGTCTAAACTGTTTATCATCCACGTTTCACTTCCATACATGGCTGCACTCCGTACAAATACTTCCAGGAAAGACTTCCTAACACTTAAATCTATACTCGATGTTGGCAAATTTCTCTTCTTCACAAATGCTTTTCTTTCCATGGCCAGTCTACATTTTATCCTCTTTACTTCGACCATCGTCAGTTATTTTGCTGCCCAAATAGCAAAACTCATTTACTACTTTAAGTGTCTCATTTCCTAATCTAATTCCCTCAGAGTCACCTGATTTAATTTGATTACATTCCATTATCCTCATTTGCTTTTGTTGATGTTCTTCTTATATTTTCTTGTCAATGCTCTGTCCATTCTGTTCAACTGCTCTTCCAAGTCCTTTGCTGTCTCTGAAAGAATTACAATGTCATCGGCAAACCTCAAGGTTTTTATTTCTTCTCCCTGAACTCCAAAGCCCAAATTTTTCTTTGGTTTCCTTTAGTGCTTACACAATATACAGTTTAAATACTATTGGGGACAGGCTGCAACCCTGTCTCACTACCTTCTCAAAGACAGCTTCCCTTTCATCCCCCTTGACTCTTCAAACTGCCAGTTAATTGTCTTTTGCTTCCTGTATTTTACCCCTGCCACCTTTAGAATTTGAGAGAGAGTATTCCAGTCAACATTGACAAAAGCTTTCTCTAAGTCTAACAGATGCTGGAAACATAGGTTTGCCTTTCCTTAAAGTAGCTTTTATGAGATGTCAGAGGATCAGTACTGCCTCATGTGTTCCTACATTTCTCCGAAATCCAAACAGCTCTTCCTCAAGGTTGGCTTCTATCAGTTTTTCCATTCGTCTGTAAAGAATTCATGTTAGTATTTTGCAGCTGTGACTTATTAAACTGATAGTTTGGTAATTTTCACACCTGTCAACACCTGCTTTCTTTGAACTGGAATTATTATATTCTTCTTGAAGTCTGAGGGTATTTCGCTTGTCTCATACATCTTGCTCACCAGATGGTAGTTTTGTCAGGACTGGCTCTCCCAAGGCCGTCAGTAGCTCTAATGGAATGTTGTCTACTCCCGGGGCCTTGCTTCAACGTAGGTCTTTCAGTACTCTGTCAAATTCTTCACGCAGTATCATACCTCCCACTTCATCTTCATCTGCATCCTCTTCCACTTCCATGACATCGCCCTCAAGTACGTCTCCCTTGTGTAGACCCTTTATATACTCCTTCCACCTTGCTGCTTTCCCTTCTTTACTTAGAACTGGTTTTCCATCTGAGCTCTTGATAATCATACATGCAAGTGGTTCTCTTTTCTCTGAAGACCTCTTTAATTTTCCTGTAGGTGGCATCAATCTTGGTATTATATAATCAGTTCATAATCTTCCAGTATCTCCACATCTCTTTTACATACACAACATTTGTACAGAATTCTTAAACCAAGTATTAGTGATGGTTAAAACACACTGTGTAAAATTTTACCACGTGGCTTCCTCTTTCATTCCTTTTCCCCAGTCCACATTCATCTTCTATTTTTCCTTCTGTTCATTACCTACTACTGCATTCCAGTTCCTCGTCACAATTAAAGTTTTGTCTGTGTTAACTATCAGAATAATTTCTTGTATCTCTTCATACATTCATTCAATCTCTTCATCATCTGTGGAGCTGGTTGTCATATGAACTTGTACTATTGTGGTGGATGTGGGCTTAGTGTCTATCTTGGCTATGATAATGTGTTCACTATGCTATTCATAGGAGCGTACCTGCATTCCTGTTTTGTTATTTACTATTAAACCTACTCTGGCATTACCCCTACTTGATTTTGTATTTATAACTCTATATTCACTGGACCGGAAGTCCTGTTCCTCTTGCGACTGCACATTCCACTCACTCACGGTATTAGTCAACCACAATATTATTGCACGAGGGAGTGAGGGCACTTTGATCGGCTTATCGTGAATTTTTATCACGATATTTCACGAGTACATGCTGAACCACTTTATAGTGTATGCACAACTATCTTGAAATCATTCACAGTGTAACGTATTCCTTGGTCACTGCTGCACTTGTTTAACGCAACGTCACTGCATGTCTCCAGAATGAGATTTTCACTCCGCAGTGGAGTGTGCGCTGATATGAAACTTCCTGGCAGATTAAAACTGTGTGCCGGACTCGAACTCGGGACCTTTGCCTTTCGCGGGCAAGTGTTCTACCAACTGAGCTACCCAAGCACGACTCACGCCCCGTCCTCGCAGCGCACACTCTGCTGCAGAGTGAAAATCTCATTCTGGAAACAACCCCTAGGCTGTGGCTAAGCCATGTCTCCGCAATATGCTTTCTTTCAGGAGTGCTAGTTCTGCTAGGTTCGCAGGAGAGCTTCTGCAAAGTTTGGAAGGTAGGAGATGAGGTACTGCGGAAGTAAAGCAGCAAGGATGGGGCGTGAGTCGTGCTTGGGTAGCTCAGTTGGTAGAACACTTGCCCGCGAAAGGCAAAGGTCCCGAGTGCGAGTCTCGGTCTGGCACACAGTTTTAATCTGCCAGGAAGTTTCATCACTGCATGTTTCTGACAATGGCCACAGGAGGCCAAGTGCAGTAATCTCGTGTCGGCTAATACTTGTTGTTGACGGCAGTAATGCCCACATTACTCGTTGCCCTCAAGCTCGTGTTTAGTACTACTCCGTTCTGCCTCAGGATTTTTTACGTGGAAGTGTCAGTTGTACTTTAACTGTGATACAGTTCTGTACGGGTAGGTTTACTGACGAATAATCGGCCCTATTTGGGTTCACTGAGTAAACTGGAAGAGTGATATGACACTTCTACGTTAAGCTGTTCTCAACCACATCACATCACAGCACTTTTGTATCAGTGTGAGGGATGTTGCATTACTATATGCTACTAGTTTTACATTTGGATGGTTGCATATTAAAAGCTTTTCACTGTTGGAAAGATATTTTTATAGAATATTTTGGATTAAAAAACCATATAAGTCATATTACATTATTATTCTGTAACAAGTTGGTGGATACTGTGGTCTCTTATCCCCACTGAAACTTCAAAATGTTGTCAGTGGAGTCTGGGTTTGTCTGGTATTAATAGGTCTATTACATAACTAAATCTAAAGCATTACGGCAAATAGGTTTGAAGCAAAAATTCACCAATATGCACTATATGATGAAAAGTATTTGGAGTAATGGCAGCCCATTCTTCTGCAAGAGCCAAAACCAGAGAAGGTAGTGATGTTGGATGATGGAGTCTGGAGTGATGTCAATGTTCTAACTCATCTCAAAAGTGTTGCATTTAGTTCAGGTTGGGACTGTGAGCAGGCCAGTCCATTTCAGGACAGTTGTTGTCCACAAACTATTGCCTCCAGGATACTGCTTAATGACAGGTTGCATTGCCATCCTCATACAGTCAGTCCTTACAGACCAATATTCTTGACATCCCTTTGTTTCAGAATTGTTGAACTTATTCCCAGTTCAAATATAGTGAAGTTTCTTGAGATCAAAAAGTCACATTCATGCAAAACTCAGATTGCCCATGTTCATACAATATCCTGCAAACTATGGATGTAGGGCAGCAAGAAGATTCCATATTCCTAGATTTCTGAAAAGTGTTTGATGCAGACTGTTAAAGGTATGAGCATACAGAATGAGTTCTCAGATACGTGTGTGGCCTGAAGACTTCTTAAGTAACAGGACCCAGTTCGCTGTCGTCAATGGTGAATGTTCATCAGACACAAGGCTGTCATCAAGAGTGCCAAAGGGAAGTGGGATAGGACGGGGCTTATGCTCCGTATATGTGGCTCGACAGACAGACGAGCGGCAATTTGCAGCTCTTTGCTGATGATGCCGTGGTGTATGTGTAAGTGTGATCGTTGAGTGATTGTAGGAGGATACAGGATAATGTAAACAAAACCTGTAATTAGTCTAATGAATGGCAGCTGGCTTAAAGAAGGAAAAAACAATCGAGTAATGTTCGAATACAGCATTACTAATGCGCTACTTGACACAATCAGGTCTATTAAATATCTAGGCATAACACTGCCAAGTAAAATGAAATGGAACAGCTGTGGGATTGTTGTGCATAAGGTGAATGGTCAACTCCAGTGTGTTGAGGGAGTTTTAGAAAAGTGTAGCTCATCTGTAAACAAGGTCCAATGTAAGTACCGTTTTGAAATTAAAGAAAGATGTGCTAAGATATCTCAATAATTTTATTTTTACATGAAAGCCTGTACCTTAATCTACGCACTGACGCTATTACAGTCTTGATTCCTCCTTGTTTACATTGTGTACTGAGTGTTTAAGATGCCTCCGATAATTATGAGTCCCACTGACTGTGAAGTACGGACTGTTAAAACATTTCTTAGTGCTAAAGGCCTAAAAAGGCTCAATATTCATCGTGAGGTCTGTGCAGTTTACAGAGAAAACATTATTGGTGGTGGAATGGTAAGAAAGTCGGTGAGAGCATTTAAAGATGGCCGCACAAATGTGCATGGTGGACAACGGAGTGGGCATCCTTAGGTCATTAATGAAAATTTGGTGCAGGAAGTGGACAATAAGGTGAGAGACAACAGGTGCTTTACGATTTCCTCCTTGTGGGATGATTTTCCTAATGTTTCTCGTAGTGTTTTGTATGGAATTGTGACTGAGCACTCGAATTACCGAAAATTGTGTGCACGTTGGGTACCGAAAATGTTGACGGATGTGCACAAAAGCAAACGTTTAAACAGTGCATTGACTTTCCTTGAGCCATACCACAACGACGGTGATGATTTCTTAAGCCAAATTGTTACGGGAAATGAAACAATGGTTCCCTACGTCACAGCAGAATCAAAGCAACAGTCCATGGAAGTTGAGCAAGGGCATCCTTTTGCTGCAAGACAATGCCTGTGAGCTTGTGGCGAAACATAAAATTATTGAGATATCTTAGCACGTCCTTTTTTAATTTCAAAATGGTACTTACTTAAAAAACATGCCTCGTAGAACACTAGAGGAACTAATTCTCGAGTGTCTGGGATCCCCACCAACTCAGATTAAAGGAAGACATTACAGCAATTCAGAAGTGGGCTGCTAGATTGGTTACTGGTAGGTTCGATCAACACGTGATTATTATGGAGACACTCTGTAAAATAAAACGAGAAACCCTGGAGGGAAGGCGGTGTTCTTCTTGAGGAGAACTATTGAGAAATTTTAAAGAACCAGCATTTGAAGCTGACAGCTGAACGATCCTACTGTCGCCGATATACATTTAGCTTAAGGACCACAGAGGTATGAAAAATTAGGGCTCGTACGGAGACGTGTAGAGTGTGGTTTTTGCCTCACTCTATATGCGAGTGGAACAGGAGAGGAAATGACTACCAGTGGTACCGTATGGTGGTCCGCAGGTTACGTAGGTGTAGATTATATCAGTACTGCGTACCTCTTTTGTACGCAGTACACAGCGCCGCAAAATGTGTTTATATCATACTGAATTTAGCATTACCTTAAGTGGACTACGAGGACAGTACCCTGACTAGGAAAAACATCCCCGTACAGTAACACCATCACCTTCGTGTTTCACTCCTCCACACTATAGTGACGACAGGTGACATTCTCCAGGCATTCGACAAATGCAAACCATTCCATCAGACGTCTGAGGGTTATAGCAACATTCGTCACTCTGTACGGCTCATTTCCTGTCGTCCGTCATCCCACCGAGTCAGTCTTTACACTACCTCGACCGTCGCTTGGCGCCGACTACAGAAATGTGTGTGGGTTATGAGCAGCTGCTCGACTGTTGTACCCCGCCGTTCTTTTTAACTTTGCATGCAGTCACTGTGCCAGCTGGTAGCACTTTGTAACTCACGAGTGGCTCGTGCCACTAGCAATACAGGACGTTTTATGACCACTGTAAGCAATGCTCGATAGTCCCAGTCGATCGGTATGTGAAGTGTGCCTTTGCATTTCCACTTCACATTCGTGTCACTGACTCTTGACGTGGGCAGCTGTAGAAGGGTTGAAATGTCTGTGAGGGATTTGTTAATCATGTGACATCCAGTGACTAGCCAATTGCTCAAAAGAGGAAAGGCCGCTGGACCTGATGGGATACCAGTTCGATTTTACACAGAGTAAACGAAGAACTTGCCCCCCCCCGCTCCCCTCCCTCTTGCAGCGGTTTACCATAGGTCTCTAGAAGGGCGTAGCGTTCCAAAAGATTGGTAAAGGGCACAGGTCATTCCCCTTTTCAAGAAGGGGCGTCGAACAGACGTGCGGAACTGTAGACCTATATCTCTAATGTCGATCAGTTGTAGAATTTTGGAACATGTATTATGTTCGAGTATAAGCGTTACGGAGATAATTAACTCCAGTGGAAGACTCTGCAGGAGAGACGCTCAGTAGCTCAGTACGGACTTTTGTTGAAGTTTTGAGAACATACCTTTACCGAGGAGTCAAGCAGTAAATTGCTCCCTCCTACGTATATCAGGCGAGGAGACCATGAGGATAAAATCAGAGAGATTAGAGCCCACACAGAGGCATACTGACGACCTTTCTTTCCACGAAGAATACGAGACCGGAATAGAAGGGAGAACCGATAGAGGTACTCGAAGTACCCTCCGCCACACACCGCCAGGTGGCTTGCGGAATATGGATGTAGATGTAGAATGTTTGATGTCACTGAGCTCTGCTGACCGACCATTTCTGCAGTTGCTGCTTCTCAGCTAACAACACAATATTCCCCAACTCCTTTTATACAGGCATGACCACCTCTCGTGACATCTAGCGGTCAGTTTGTAATGTTCACCTGCTTTATTTCTCCATTGATAGTCCTCGGTGTCAACGTACTGCATTGTTACAGTGGCTGAAAAATGGGGGGGTGGAAGTTTTACACTGACTGTTGTAAACAATGTAGCCAACAGTTGCATTCACTGTTCACAAGCCCCGCCCCACTTAATATTACACAGTTATATGAGCAGTTCACTATTGGTAGATGTAGACAAGCCTCATTAGTAGGTTGCAGTCAAACATCAGCATACTGCTACAGTAGTTTGCTGTTGAACATCTGTGAGCAGGAAGAACCTAACCACACAGTTCGCAGTTGTTGCAGAATAATAGAATAATAAGGTACATGTGACACTATTTCTCAAATAACTTGAACGGACATTGAAATTGTTTTAAACATGGCCTATTTGTGTTACACTAATTCCACTGTTAAGTTAATGCATTGTTGTTACTCCAACTGATATAGACTTCCCATCTGATAATCGGCCATGCACTGATTGTCTAGAGACCAAAAATCCATCCTTTATATATCCTCACAGTAATAGTTACTGAAACTATACATTGTTTGATGTTTAATTTACAGAAATTACAATTAAAACGTACCTCATTCAATTAACTGAATACATAAAAAAATTCCTTCTTTTTAACAGTTCTTCTACCAAGTTGGGCTGAATTATTTGTTTATATAATGAAAGTAACAGATAAACAAACAATACTTTGGACAAACCTGGTTATTTTGGAATTAATTAAGGGCTGGCTTTGCTAATGTGTTTTAAAATGGAGCCAAATAAATACTTCAAGAATCCTAGTAGTTCTTTCAAATGTTTATAATTAGTACAGAATTTATATTTGTTTATGAGTCAACAATAGAATCTAAGTCACGAAACAGTTACTGATTTCATCCTGTAACAAAGGTATTAACTAGGAATAGTCAAAATAAATTAGGAAGTTGAGTACATACACAAAACTAAACACTAAATCAGACCTGGTGCTATATTCCTTAAGACTGAGGGCCAACCTTTCTGCTTTATGGAATTGCAGATCCTTGTGCATGTGCTCCGCCACACACCGTCAGGTGGCTTGCGGAGTATGGATGTAGATGTAGATGTAGATGTAGATGTTAATGGTAATTAGGCAAAAATGAAAAGGAGGCAGATGGCAGAACAAGAGAGGAAGTAAAGCTATCCCAGCTTGCTCTGTTACAAGTTCCACTTGAGATAGGGGATTCGGGATACTTTTAATTACGGATAGGAATAAGTGTATTACAAGCACACTGCTTAACAGCTTGTATTGAATTCATGTCAGTACTGCACTTTTTATCTGTCACTGTGCATGCACCAAGTGCGACATTTGACAAATAAAGTTCTGTCAACTTATGGGTATTACTATCCACAGATTGTACCTGTAGTGCCAGGAAATAAGCTCTATTTTTTCAGGGGGTTGAAGACGTTTGCTATGTATCTAATATTACTGATGACATATGATAGTACAGTCTTTCATGTACAGGGCATCTCTCCTAATAGTTGTTAGGTGCAGCTTCCCTTGTGTTTAAGCAGATATTTGCAATTTCATTTTTGCAGTGTGTAGTTGGAGTCAGCCTAAACAAATACTGCCCATCACACATGTTATGCAACATGCCATATCAATGGGAAGTGTCAGTTTGTTTCCCGTTACAAACAAAATTACCTTTAAAACGAAATTTTACGTGCACATTCAATAGGACAGTGCCAAATTATTGTAATGTAGTATTCGTTTAATTGATTTACTTAACAGCGACAGTAAAACGTGAAAAATAGGGAGTTAGCACTGCTCTGTCCCCCACTGACTGCTACTGCCTTGCAACAGTGCTGCTCAGTCACTGTTGGAGCATTGATTACTCTTCCTATTTTATGGTCTCTATTAATACGTATCGATGAAATGAATATTGCACTACACTAACTTGGGACCACTCTATCAAATGGGGATGTAAAATTGCACTTTAAAAACATTTTGTTTGTAACTGGAATGAAAGTGATGATTTCCATTGATACTGAGCATTGCATGAAACACGTGGTGAACAGTATTTGTTTGGCCTGATTCCAGTTGCACATTGCAAAAACAAAACTACGAAGATCTTCCAAAGTACCAAGGAAAATGTACCTGAGAACTCTTGGGTATAGCTTTCTATGCAGCAAGACTTAGATTCATTTGTAGTGAAGTGCTATGTCCTTTATATAAATTACAAGAAACCCTATTTTCTTGTGCACATGTCATGAATGTTGCAGATTTTTGAGAACAGAATGTGTCCCTAAATGTGTGTCGCCTTTTCTTCGGAACTGTATGTTGCTACAGGTGTTAATTGAGAATGGGCCAATACCCAAAATCACAATCATGAGTGAAGAAATACGATACCAGCTGACGCAGAAACTGTCGTCATATCTAAACTGAAGGGTATATTTATTCTAGTGGTGATGAAATACAAGCTTGTGCATTCCATTCGTTCACACATCACATCATGTTTCCTAAATCTCGTTATGGAGGAGAGTCTTTAGGCTTGGGAACAACTCAAGTTATACATTAACAAGCAGAAGCAGCTACTTCCAGCTGTTTCTGGGAGTGTAGTTAATTAAGTACATATTTCATAGATAATATTCGTGACAAATATTATGATTTGGAGAATGTCAACTGAAGAAACAGGCTACATACATAATTTACAAATTATCTGTTGGCTTCTGTCTCGGGCTCTTCGGTTGGTGATTGTTTCACAATTTTGATGACATTTCAGCGGCACAATTTGCTGATATTGTCGGAGTTTCACCCTCAACTGCTGAAGGTGGACTAGAGTTGAGCTCAGGCCTGCAGATTATGTCTACGTTTTGCGCGAATGTCTGAAGGCTTTCTCCCTGGTCATTATTGCCACGGTTCTCCCCTTGTTACCTGCAATGGTCATTCGCTGAAGCACGGGAATCCAGGATCTTTTTACTTTGAGCCTTTCCTCTTTCTTATTGAAGCTATTACCATGTCCTTTCGGCAAATTTTACTATGTGGTCGGTCTCGCACAGTGCGTGCCCTGCCGTGGCTGATTTTTGCACCTGTCCCAACCCGCAGTGCTGTTTGTGTTTGATGAACCTGGTGTTGATGGATTATGCAGTCATTCCAATATAGACTTTTCCACGTGTAGGGAGTATGGGGTATGTTCTTGACGTCGCTAATCGAATCCCTTTTGTCCTTGCTGATCCAAAACACCCTTTGATATTCTTGTTTGGTTTGTAAATGATATTTATGCCTTGCTTGTTGCATTATGCAGTGTAGCGATGTTTGATAGAAAGGCCTTATCTGATATTTCTATTTCCGACATATCCCTTCACCTGAGTTAGAAAAGAGGGATGATTAAAATTCTTGAAACACATGCGAGGTGAGTATGTGAGCCACAGCATCACAGAGATGAGGTGCAGCACCTGGAAAGCCTTTTGCAGGAGCAGTGGGTATTCTACCAGTTGCATAAGAAGTGTCACAAAATCTAACGCTCAGCAAAGTGACAATACAGAAGAAGAAATGTCTGGTATGGCCTTCCCTCTATACATTCCTAGTATGACTGATAGGACTGGCCATATTTCACACAGACATAACAAAGACTATATAAGAACTGAACCAGAAGATCAAAGAGTGTCTAAATTTGCAAAGGAGAAAAAAGACCGCACTTGCTGTGACAGGAATATGCCAAATATCCTATCAATGTGGAAATGCCTGTATTGGAATTGCTGAATGATCAATAAACATCAGGATAACCAAACATAAGCAGAATTTCAGGTTGGGACAGGTGGAGAAATCAGCTGTGGTGGTGCATGCATTATGTCAGACCATCCACATAATAAAATTTGCTGACACGGTTTTTCTTGCAGTGCAGAAAAACTACCACCCCAGTTGTTCAGGGAAGGTATGTAAATCCTCTAACATGACTACAGCTTCCACAAGATACAGAAAAACCTCAGAGTAACCAGTAAGGAGATCCTGGATACCCATGCTGCAACAAATGACCATTGCAGGTAACAAGGGAAGAACCACGGCATTGGTGCAACAATGCCAGCCACTCGTGCTGGGAAAATATCAGAAAAATCATCGAAGAACCCGAGACGGAAGCTAACAGGCAGCCTGTCAAAAAGGGGGCCACCAGAGGCTCAACAATTGTGTACATATAGCTTATTTAAAAAGAAAGTATGGCTATGTGCTGTGTAAATGGCTAATTACTTCTATTAAAGAATTCCTCTGTGGCATAGAATGAGTTGTTTGGGAGTAACATCTTCAGTGTACTTTTGAAAACGCATCGCTATCTGTCAGATGTTTTATTTCCGTGGGCAGATTGTCAAAAAGTTTTAGAGCTGCAGATTTCACTCTCTAGACTCATTAAAGGGTAATGCACATCCTGCGTGTGAATATCTGTATTGTTCTTGAACTCAGCTGAGTTGTTCATAACAAATGCCATAGGTGAATAAATGCACTGTGAGGTTGCGATTAACATTCCCAGCAGCATAAAGAGATGCCTTTGAGAGCCTCATAAAATTATTTTCTTGTGTCCAATGAATACTTTTTGGCTAACTGAGGAGTTGCTCCAGAATATTAAGCTGGAAGACATCAATAAATGAAAATATTCAAAATATGTTAACAGACTGATTTTATAACTGCCAGTTAATCTTACGGCAAAAGTAGCTGACCATAAACATTTTGGTAGAACTGTTGTATGGTTTTCTTCTGTTTAATTTTTCATCACTTTGCACATATAAGAACTTATTGCTTTCATCCATCTATTATTTCTTGTTTGTATACTAGGTTAATAGGGGGTGGTACCCTTTTGACCACACGAAACTGGGTGAACTGCATTTTGTCAAACTTAAAGGCTAGCCCATTTGTGCGGAAGCTATCATTAACTTTGACAAATCACTATTTACTATTTTCTCTTTGAAGCTTCTTTGCTCAGCTTCAGAATAAGGCTTATATAATGTGCAAATGAGACTAATTCTAGGTCCTGAGTCAAATGCAAGATGCAGATAATTAACAGATCAAGAACGTTAGTGGGCCAATAAGTTAACCTAGTGGGACTCATATTGTAATTTCTCCCCATGCAGATGATGTGGGGTCTCTTTTTGTACTGCACAACCAACCTAGGTAACTTTCTCTGTTGTTACTTGTATAAGTTCTAAACCAGGCGTGTGGTGATCTATATATTTCATTAAAACTTCTCTTTTCTAATAGAATATTGTGACTGACACAATCTAGTGCCTTTGATAGGTCACAGAAGATCCCAACTGGTGATATTTTGTCATTTAAAGATTTTATAATGTGTTCAGCAAATACACAAATAGCGGACACAGTAAATGGTCATTTTGAAATCCACACTATGATTGGCTAAGTATCCCATTACTACACAGGTGGGTGACAGTCCTGGAGTACATTACCTTCTCAACATCTCCAGAAAATGGTGCAAGGAGTGATACTGGGCTGTAGCTATTGAGATCAATGGTACCAGTTCCATTTTCTTGTATACTGATGCATTAGAAGCTAGTCCGCAGTGACTCTTTTCTTGATATTTTTTGCATGCGGAGATTCTGAGTATTATTCTTTCTATCTCAAGTATTCTATTTGTGCAGTGAGAAGCCATGCAGCACAAATCATCACTTTAAAATGAATCATGGCATACCACAGGAAATAAGACAAATCTCTTGCAATAATGTTTGTAGGTTTTATGAAGGTACAATGACTGTCCACAGACTTTCAATATTAAAAATATTAAGAAATTTTTGACATCACCCAAAAGTAATCAAATTGATAGAACTCACTATAATTATAATTATTATTATGTGCTATTAGACCCTGCTAGATCCCTCAAAGGTTTATGATTCAATTTACTGAGTCTGCATGCAACTCTCAACTTTACTCCATGAAGTGTCTTTCTCTCTTCAGTACATTTTGTTCCTGTTTTCTTTACAGTCTCGTTCTCCGGCTGCACTTCCCAGCTGTCAATTTTTTGACTGTATGAGTTTCTGCCTGAGACTTCCAGGGGATTTATTTATATCCTCACTATATCTTTTTTTTGCCTTGCATAATCTGGAGTATAATTTTCAGACGTTACATGCGTGTTAAATATTGTGGGCAAGTCTATCTGTTGAGTGTGTCCATAAAATTTTAACATTTTTGCTGATGCCTGCCATGATACGGGACAATTTTTCTGTCATTTTCTGGGATTTTAGTCCATAGTTGTGTTTCATTCTGTTTGGACTGAGAATCTCTAAAGTTTTACATTCCACTTTCTGAATGTTTTTTGTCACCTTTTCTGTGAAATGTGATAATTTTTCGGGTGGTTGTTGTTGTTGTTGTTGTTGTTGTTGTTGCTGCTGTTGCTATTGACAGCTTTTTTAGTAGTAGTCGCAGTAGTAGCAGCAACAGCAACAGTAGTGTTCTTTAGCATATTTAATTATTATTCAGTTAGTGGTGTAGTGTGTGTTTTCCATGATCATGTAACTTTGTCAGAGGGGCCAATTCTAATAAAACAAAATTATAAAAAATAAATTTACTTGTCAGTTAAAGAATATGCACAATATTTTGTGGAAATGGGTGATGTGAGAAGAGCTTCCGCTCACTGGTGAAAATTAAATGTTGGAATCTGACACTTTTTTTGTGATGCATCTTGCATATGATACCCTGTTGTGTCACATTTTCAGCAACCCACTGCTAAATGTGCACCCACTCTGCTGTTTCAGTACAAATGTGGAGACAAGGGAGGTGCCTCCCTGGGGAACGAGGGCCTTCAGGCGGGGGCAGGTGCCAGTGCGGTTGCGGGGGTGGGGGAGCGGGAACAGCTCCTCGTGCAGCACGGATCCGCCACCAGCGACTCTGTGTAAGTCCCAGCGCATGTTGTAACTGGACGCAGAATTAATTAGTCCTGTAGCTGCCCAAGGTTTATTAATCATTTTAGTCTAGTGGCATATTAGCTTTTACTTTTAAAGTGCCCAATGTTTTCCGAACAGTGTTGCGGAGTTCTTCACTCCCGAGACAGGTTCTATTCAATTCTCACCACTGGTCTCCTCTGTGAAAGCCTCTTCATCTCTGCAGAACAACTACAACATACATTTGAACCCACTTGTTGTAGTGAAGTTTTCGCCACCCTACTACTACTTGTATCTCCTACAATTGTTTCCAGTAGCGAATTAATTATTCCTCTGCACCTTATTATGTATCCTATCAAGCTAAGTAATCACGAAAGCATTACAGAGATGATAGATAAACTGCAGTGGAAGACTTTGCAAGAGAGACACTCAGTGGCTCCGTATGGGCTTTTGTTGAAGTTTCGAGAACATACCTTCACCGAGGAGTCAAGTAGTATATTGCTCCCTCCTACGTAATCTTGCGAAGAGACCATGAGGATAAAGTCAGAGAGATTAGAGCCCACACAGAGGCATACCGACAGTCTTTCTTTTCACGAATGATGCAAGACTGGAATAGAAGGGAGAACCGATAGAGGTACTCAAGGTACCCTCCACCACATACCGTCAGGTGGCTTGCAGAGTATGGATATAGATGTAGATGGCTTTAGGTTTGGTGAATGCTCGGAGAGCACTATCTGCTATTGCACGTAGTGCAGACGGTGATGTACTGACAAGGTGATATTATGGTACTGAAATGTTTTTCACACTTAAGAAAAGGCTGTATACAGAAGGATAAGAACACACTGTACATCACTGTGTGCTGCATACAGCAAAGGAACAGTTCTGACAAGGAACCCCCAAGTGCAAGGTCGCAAGTTCAGTCTTAGTAAGGCTCATTTGAAAGTGTTTTTAAGAATTGTGACAGGAAAAATAGTAGCTGCGTATGACTCACCACATGCATGATGAGTGTACAGGAGGTGCAGGGATCAACATTCTATGAGATGTATCTGTTACATTTCATTAAATGGACCCTGTCAATGTTCGAGATATCTTCAGAATAAACAGTGAACACCAAATGAAAAGTGACACACCACAGTCATCACTGAGGTTTGCACCATCGAGATCAAAGGCGAACTCCTAGGAAGGTGTGAGCTGTGCAGAACATTTAGCTGGGTATCCACTCTTAAAGAACACATATAGAATCATATCAGTGCAATGGGATAATGAGAACTGACGGAATGTGATGGCGAAGCTATCCTTTAAGATGTAGCTGCGGATAGTGCAATAATATGTTTTATAGGCACGGAGAGAAAAAAAAAAAAAAAAAAAAAAAAAAAAAAACTTCTAGAAGCTGAATTTGTCCAGTGGTTCCAGGTGGTACGAACTGCAATGTCACACACTTTTCAGGAGGGGCAGTTTGCTGTGCAGAGTTTAATTTTTATAAGAAGACCAGGAATTGAGCAAATACGAGTTATTTTCACTAGCTATTGGCCAAAATCAGTGTGCGTGCCATAGTTGTACTCCTCTTACAAAACCCATTTTCCCACTCTTTCTTGCTGTGATGTAAATATTCCCTGCTGCCCGCGCACACGAGGAGCAGTCACAGGAGGCAAAAAAACCTCCATTTTCTCACAGCACAGTAAATAACTTTCCAATTGATTTATCGTCCAAACTAATGGTCGGCATAATTATATATGAATGCGTTAAGATGTTGATGTTTGTTGATCTCAGTACAACTCTCTTGGTAACTGTAATTTCCGGGGTTCCATTCATATGCATTTCCTCTTCAAATCCTGACTGGTCAGAGTTGAAAAAAAATTCATTACTGATTGATGAAATAAATTTGTTTATCTCATCTACAAGTTTTTGGGCCAATTCTGCAGCTTGCTCTGCACCGTCAAGTTGACGCTTGTTTGAAATTTCATTATACATGTTCCAATTCTGTAGTACTGTTTGAAGTTACGAAACCATTCACTGCTTCCCTCAAAATCATTGTAATCTATGTCAGGCACAGTTTGACGTGTGTAACATAATAGGTCACTGTCGTGCACATCCTGTAAATTGTATCGAGCATCCTCGAAATGTGCAAACACCAGCTTTTGTAAGAAGTGTGCATTGTCCCTTGAATATCTGTAGTTTCTCGTATCTGTTACACGGTCATATTGCTACAAGCTTATTCAAAATTTGTTCTGAATTGCTTTTTACTACACTGCAGATCATCTTTCATACACGTAATTATGTGTGGTACACACACCTTGCACAATGGTTGTCCCTCACTATGATTAATTGATGACAGGATTGGTGGGTCCCTGTCTGAAAAGGATGATAAACTATATTGCTCAACACCTATTTCAGTATCACTTTGCCTCGTTAAGCACGTATCATTATCACTGTACTCGTCACATACACTGTCCACACAGTCAAGCGTATATGACCCCACACTTTCCACTGAATCGTCAAGCAGAAATGCTAATATTTCATCTGCTACTTCTCTTTCACACTGTAAAATTTTCTCAGTTCCTTTCTGTCGAAATGTCAACTTTGGCAACTGTCGTTGTCGATATGGTGCAAAGTTTGCTTTGTTTATCATTGCCATTGCACTGCTCTGTATGAGTAACATTAGCACTGTAGCTCTGTTGTGCGTAATTCATTGGCTAAACGGTTCAGCTGCACTTCACAGCTTCATGCTGTGCTCACCATTGGATATCTCCAGTCGCATCCACCTGTTGCCATAAGCAGCCATTACTGCGGTTGCACGATAGACAATATGTAGGGTGTCAAATGCCATAAACATCGTTTACCTTTTGTGACCTCGCACTCGAAGTGGTCCTTTTGAGACTTTGATCAGCATGACAGTGCAGCCTGTCATAAAGCAGCACGTATACTTCACTCCCACACCCCAGCATGCAACATCACTATCTTCTCCAGTTTCAGCTGTTTAAGAAGAATGGACAGTCAGTCCTCCACAGAGATTCAGAAACCTCATTGAACATGTATGCAGTAGAGTTCACTCTGTTACAAAGGTGAAGGGTGGGCACACCCTACATTAATATCCACTAACATGTATCTGGGTACTTTTTGTCTGATATTGTGTGTGTGTGTGTGTGTGTGTGTGTGTGTGTGTGTGTGTGTGTGTGTGTGTGTACGCACACGCACTTTATCTAAAAAAGGAAAGCTAATGAAGTTTTCAGCCTCATTTGTGCACCTGTTGACAAGTTGACACCTTTACTGTTTGTTGTGTTATTTTTAGAATGTCACGTAGGATAGATAACCACAAGTGACTGTTACTGAGTTATCTTGTGCAGTGCGGCGGACACTTCAGCTGAGGGGTCGATTGTGGACACGACACAGGTGACCCTCCTGGGCTCCGACATGGCGTCAACGACCTCAGAGTAGCCGTCGGAACCAGCCACTCCGTGTACGGATGCGGGTACATGCCACACGATGCTTCCTCCTCCTCATCCTCCTCCTCCTCCTCCTCGCATTTCTTTCTGCCGCCGGCACCATTGTGCGTACTACTCCTCCGGCCACTTCCCGGAAATGGCACACTGTCGCCGTCAGAGAGGGAGAGGTGTGGTTTTGTTTTCTAAAGTTTAAGTGACGTGTATTATAAAGCGTAGTGTTAAGGGTAGCGTATTTATAAATGTTTAATTTGTACAATGTTTCTCTTCTTTGCTTTTTGCCATTTTTTTCTGAACGTAGTACGGAGTGACGGAGCAGAAAAGACAAATTTAATTTTCTAAAAAAAATTTAAAAAAGTGACAACACGATAGTGCTGGGAATAAATTACTCGTACAGTGATATTAGTATACTTTGCCTAATTACTGTAAAGGAAGAAAAGTAATAGTGGAACAATATTTAATGTAGCGACCCTTTTTATTTTGTTATCGATTTGTCGGGAGCGGCTGCCCGTGTCGCAACTGCACTGCAGTGTGCGCCACTGTCAGTTGGCTGTGAGCGACTGTAAAAGCGACTGAAGTGTAGCTTGCGAGACAGAGATTCCACTTTATTTTTTATTTGTCAGTAGCTGTGTAGCTACCGTTGGTCACTTTAAGTGTCTCGCCTAGCAGTTCTAAACAGATAAAAGTTTAAACAAACACTATTGCTGGTTCTGTATGACACAGATGTCCTGTGTGCAAATGAAAAAAAAGAAAAAAAAAGAGAATCAATTGATGGTACCTGAAAATAACTCTTCTTGTAAAAAATGTAACAGAAAATTATAATACAAAACGCTGTTTAAACCGACAGGTTTTATTACATTTCCATGTACACTAATCAGTGTCTAGAATAGTTTCCAAGTACAGTAGTTATTCTGCATTCCATTAGATGTCAGGCGGAGGGAACAAATTGTTACACCCTTTGATAGACTGCGTTTTATAATTTCTTGTGATTATTTGTGTTGCTGATCAAAAACTCCTGTAATTGTATCATCAAGTGCTTTGTGGCCAATAATTGTAACGGTAGTCGGAGTCCAAACAAAACATTGAGAAAGCCTGGAATAATATAGTGTCTTATTCACCATTTGTCCCTAGATTACTTGAATCGCTGACTCACAAATGACACACTTTCATCCAGGTTGATAACCTGAACTTGAAATTATAATAAGAAAGGGAAAAGGAACACATGGGAAAAATACTGGACCAAATTTGGTTCTCTCTTCATTAATTGATACAGTAAGAATGGAGAGTTGCTTTTTAATATGCTCCAGAAGTAGGCGGGATTTATAAGGTACCTCTCTTTAGCCGAAGTCTTCCAGAATATAATCTGGCTATCTCATTCAGTGTCCAATATCTCTTTGTGTGTAAACGTGTGCATCAGATCCAGGGTGTGTGAAGGAGGAATTGTTATGAGTTTGATTTGTTGCAGAACTCTGCAGGATTTAGATGTTGAGCTTTGGATGCCTTGCTCTAACTGCACAGTACTTCAGCAGAGATGAAGCCTCTTCACATTTTTTGTGTAGCCTGGGTCCGACTTTTTTCAGATTCGAGATAGTGTTGGTAAAACAGTTTTTTGTTTTGATTACTCAATTATCTCAAGATAAGAGATACTACAACACTATTCCAGTGTTTACATGGCAGCACACAAACATACACACTTAATTTTTTTTAGTTGTTACATGATTTTTGCTTACTCCATGCAACATCTCTCTTCAGCTGGTAGGGACTTCATAAGTGTGTACTAAGTCATCAGCAACACAAATGAATCTGTGTCATGTTATCAAAGGGAAAACAGTTTGTTTTCACTATCTGCAAATATAGATCTTCTGCTCAGACTGTTCTTCTTCCCTTTTTCAAAAAAACAAAATCATTGCTTTATAACTGTAAACACAGGGTGAAACTGTCCTGTTTGTTATTGATTTTTACGGAGATTTTATGGAAGTATATAACATTTAGGGGACCACCATAATTTGTACATCCCAGCTTTACCATGCTGCTGTGGCAGTCGCCAACAATGTATGGAGACTTATTTTTTTGATCAGAGAAATTACAGAATTAGCAGAAACTTTTTGACTTTAGAAGTCATTTTATTGATATCATGCACTCAGTGCACCCCACTGCTAATTATTTGGTCAGAATACCTTTACACAAATGAATCTTCAGTTTTCATACATTGTTACTCTCAATCTCTGTCTAAAATTATCTTTACTTGAAAATATTTTGCCTTTTTTGTGTGGATTTAAGTTGAATTTCTCAAGACTGTCAGAAGCGCACAAGCAAAACAGAAGCACCCCTTATTAAACAATGCCAATTATTTAGTGAAATTCCTCTACAGTTACCTAAGAATTTTTGCCAGCTGTGGAAAGTATCTCAGTGAAAGCTTTTCTGTTCTCTAAGCATACCATTATCAGTCACATCACTTTATACTTCTGGTGATGTTAGTATTCATGTGACTAGTTTTTAGTGGAGATTTCCTGTATTCTTTAGCTTGTGCTGCCAATGTCTATAAACAGCAATAATTTTGTATTTTCTCTTATGTTCTATATTGTCAAAACATCCAACAGAAAGTACTTTATGTAATGGAAACATTTTTTGTCATATACTTCTTTTTGTAGAATCACTGGTGGTCCCTGTCAAAGATTATATGTGAAAGCAATGCTTTAACCAAGTCTGTTCTATTCAAACACTGTATATTTTTGTGTCATTTTTGTTTTGCACTTGAATGGTGGAATCAGTGGCAGACAAAGCACTGTGTAACTAGTACTAGCATCATGACAATATAAAATGTTATCTCCTAAATTGCTACACACTTTCACTGTGTAGTGTGTGGCAACAGTTTCGAAACTGAGTAAATATCACATCCTATCATAAAAGTATCACACTCTGTTTTGAGTAAAATAACTGTCATTGAGTAAAATAACTGTCAACCAGACAGGATTTTGAATAGTGTAATCTCTGGCATGAAACTGTGTGTAATTTTGGTTCTTTCTATTTTGTTACACTTTATGACAAATTATTCTCACTAGCTCGGCAGACTCTGAGACTGTATTACAGAAAAGGCAATTTATTGCAAGGAAGTTGTTATTGAATGTACTCATTGGTAATGCCGACTCTCCACATTCATTTTGTCCCTATTATTTTGTCACATTGCCTTAAGTGCAACTTACTTTTCTCCTATACCCCAGGGTCTTCGCGCTGTACTCACTAATATTACGGCCGAGTAGTCTGCTGCCTCAGATCTGTACCGCTTGTGTTACTTGTTCTGTTTATTCAGTATTAAGCACCCCTTTTTTTAGTGTAACGTTGGTTGTAGAAGAAATGCAGAGAGGATTTATTTCCAGTTCTGCACACAGTTTTGGATATAATTTACAGCTCGTCCCGTAACATCGCGTTAGTTCCTCGGAGAGCACTGTTGTGTTTGTTGGCAGTGATACTGGCACTGCAGAAGGTTGTGATTTTACTATATGAAAATAGAAGTTTTATTTTGACAGAAAATAGCCAGGCATGATATTATTATTGACTTGCAGGGACCCTAGTTACAATGCTGGTAAAAACTTTAAAGACACCTTAAAAGGGCCAAACACATTCTACTTACTACTACATTTATGGACGTAATACTGTGCAATAGTTCAAACTAACAAAAATGAAGTCCACGACAGTTGGTCTCTGTCGGCCGTTACTCCTCGATCGATTAGTCCCAGTTGTGTGTGACAGTCGGTGACACCCTTGAACCACTGCCACTGTGCTTCTGTAGCGCAACTTGATCATTTGTCTCACAAAACATGCGTGTTTCCCATTTTCTCATATACTGTTTTAAGTACCACATAATGTAACATATGGTGGCTTCTAGCCATTACTCACCAAAAAAGCTGTGTATCGGACATGAATAACCACACATTCATCCATCTATGTGCTATTGCAGGGATATTTAAATTGTTAAAAATATATTTTTGGTCTAATCAGAAACTTTTATAGGAACTAGTGGTTTTCATGCTTAAGTCATTATCTGAGAGTTGGCGTCCGCTAATAGATCAGGAGCCATAACAGGAAGTCTTCAACATTGAATCAGTCACAGCTGTAAAAGTATGCATTGGGCACTGAATTATCATTATTATTATCTGTAAGTAAATTATATTCATTCATTTCACCACTATACAGCAAATTAAAAAATACTGAAACTGGTAGAAACATTCCAAAAGATCATCATCTCATCAATGACAGTTCATATTCACAGCATTCTTCTTTATAGAGTTGTTTTATATTCCTGATGTAAGGTAGGATTTTACAAATTACCGTTGTCATGTCCTCTCTCTTTTCCTCTTTCCAGGACTGTTTGCATTAGCCATGATGATTGACACTGATGATGTCCTGTAACTTTTAAATAAGATGACATGAAGATTTGCTACATATGACAGAGTGGTCTCTTTTTTATGCACTTTAATAGTCCCGGAATGCATTACCAAATAGCGTGATTTTTCTGGGAACAGCTGCTCTTAATTGTTTTTATATTTTTTAATTTGTATTTCATTATTTGCGGCTGCTTTCAGAATCACAGCCATAAGTGACTGAGTGGGTCTTTCATTCTGGAGCTGGTTGCAAAGCATTAAATATAAGTAACTAAACTTTTTTTCTTCTGATACAGTGGAGAAGATATTACAGATAGCAAGAAATTTGAAGACGGTATGTTTTCGTGGACTTACCTAAAGTTTTTTATCCAGCATTGTATAACTTGTGTTCCAGAATATGTCTCCATTTCGGTTTTCACCTTCCTCAATCCATGTGCATTTAAATTCAGCTTGCAGATTACTTTTACCCCACCCTTGGCATACGTATGCTCCCTCCCTAGGGAATCAGTTAGTAATGCTGGAATTTAACTGTTGCAGCTCTGCAGGCTGCCTCATGGCATTTCTGTGCAGTCAAGTAATGGGCGGTACACATCTCTGGTGGCATTTCTACTACATTTTCCAGCATTCGGTACCTGTTCAGCATAAATCTGCACACTGTACTGACAGATCTACCTCTCGGAGCACTCCGTTGACGACCTCTCCTTCGCTCCTGCCACAACACCGCTCTCCCGCTCCTGGCAGTGTGCGATTGCCCCTTCCCTTCCCTTCCCTCCCTACAACTCCTGTTCTTTCAGAAACAGAGCCTCGGTACTTGTATCGTGTAAAACTGTTTCACTATGGCCAAGAAAAATGTCTTATTTTTGTGGTTATTTTAGTAGTTATTCACTAGTATTGTAGTTACTGTAATTTACTGTTACTCTCTTTGTTATTGTAGTTGTCGTAATTGTGAAGTCGTAACTTTTCTTTGCTAAGATATTTTTTTGTTGAAACTGAATTATCCTTCCCCTATTACCATCGTTTAGTTAGTGGTTAAGGCCTCTACTTTGATTATCGTATCGAGGTGATGTCGGTGTGGGATGTGTTGGTAATGTGAAAAAGACGGGCGTCGAGTCGGCAGGTATACTTTGCACGACGCGCGCAAATCCCAAATACTCACGTGAAGTAAACGCTTGACCGGAGTAGTTTCTGTGTGCAGCTAGGCCTAACGGTGCATTGTGATCGAATCGCATTCCCGTCTGATGGTGCGGAGTGGTACTACCCACACCCACAGCTGTTATGAATGATGCCGTGCAAGTATTGCAAAATGTGACCACGTTGGCAGGGATGTTGGTGTACAAGTAAATACCGAGTAGTTCTTATGCGAGACACTCCACGTCGGGAGAGGACAGTTACTGTTGTCTGCTGCCAATTTGCTTGCAGGTCTCAAAAATACTATTGTTACAAAGTGCAGTGCTTGCCACAGTTTATGATCTCTCTTTCTTGTCCTGAAAAGGATACATCATTTGAGTTTTGAGTACTACATTTTTCTCAGTGCTTTTTTTTATCTGTATTATTTTGTTGTTTTCATTTTTCATTCTCTGTCTTTATGCCTATAAGTGAATGTCCAGAACATAAATCAGCACTTTTAAGGGGGGGGGGGGGGGGCAAGCATTTTGCCCCCCCCCCCCCCCCTCCCTCTCTCTCTCTCTCTCTCTCTCTCTCTCTCTCACACACACACACACACACACACACACACACACACACACAGTAGTTCAGTACAACTTGCTTGAATCTTATAAAGTGAGAGTGCCAGACATGGATGGCAGTTCTCTCTGATTTACTCAGGGTATTCAGTACAAATCTAATGACGAAACTACTGCACGTAACCATCACATAGTGAACAATGATATCCACACATGGAAAGAATTTCATGAGGAGAATGATGGACTCTGTAAATGGCAGCAAGCAGTTGGTAGGTAGTTAAACCGATAATTAGCAATGGCTCTCTTGGATTTTTCTATTTACAACTTCGCCTGTGCAATTAATGAATGGTTAAGTCAATGCAGCAGAGATTATGGTAAGTGGTAATATTCATTGTTTCCCCAGAATTCTCTGTTAAATACACGAAAAGTCTCTCGTGTAGTCCAACACCCTGGATTCATTGTTCTTCATCAATTCAATTTTTTTTTATAGGGTTTCGGTTACATATTGTTCTTGTTTGTAACTCCTAAGTAGTCCATATCACAGTGTCCTATTTTTTCCTACTTGTCGAGCATCAGTTATTTGTTTTTTTCGATATCCATCTTTTGCTCAGTCTTTGTTCACTTCCTCCTCCTCCTCCATCTTTGCAGCTTATATTTTTTCAGAGGCACTCCTCATTAACTCATTCTGCTGCTGTGTTCGTTCCACACTGTTCTGTTCTCATGGATTTTACTTACTAATTCATAGACATTCAGTTCGTTACTAATGTCTTCATTCTTAATTATGTCTAATCTTCCACACCCTTTTACCACTTTTTAATCTCATTTCTACTGCCTTAATTTTTCTCTCTTGTTATTCTTCCACTATATGTATCCTGTTATTTATAACCACAGTCGTATAAAATTTTAATCATGTATCTTTCAGTGTTTTGTTTTTCAGGCACCTATCGATTGTTCCGCATGTATTTGAGAATGTTGCTAGTTTCTTCTCTGTATCTCTACTACCACATCTTTTGCAGTCTTTTCCATTAGTAGCCATTATTTTTTATGTTTCTGTGGATGTCTTTGGGTTATATTGTTTATGTATTCTGCCCAAAAAATTTCATTTTGTAGGTGGTCATCTTTTTCAGCGAAAAGTGTGGCATTGCCTGCATAAAATGATGTCTTGATCCATTTGAATACCTGCATCAAATGCTCTGTGTCACCTTCTGTCATCTTGCACTTTCTTTCACGGTTGTATTCCGCATGTGCTCCAACCGCAGTACTCTGCAATTTCATATAATTTCACTTCCTCATTCTGACCAATTGACATGACATAAGAACTTAAATTCCCTTCCTTTCTTTTTTTATTTCATATTTTTTCAATGCGCCATATCTTCTTTCCATTTTTTCAATGCGCCTTATCTTCTTTCCAAGTTGTCTTTTCTCTGGTCCATGTTGTTCCTGAAATATTCTTTTTCTTCTGCTCAAAAGTCTTCTGATTGTTGTCTTTTATTTTTTATATAGTTTCTTTTAATTATTTCTGACACTTTAACATTTCTTTCTAGTTCTTTTCTTATTTCTGTATTCTGGGCCATTAATGACCTCTCTTTCCAGATGTACAGGAATATTTGTTTTGTTGGCCTGTTTTAAATCATTCAGTTTTAGGTTTTCAAACCATATTGACCTGTGGTTTGTCATTACATCCAATATTTTCTGTACATTTTGCTAGGTATCAACATTTCCCAGTTCCCAGCTCTCTCTTTGCAATGCAGCTATTATTTGTTTTTTATCGACCTTTAAAGTGTCTTCAGCTTATAACCATACAATGTTTGAATACATGTAAACATTCCAGTGATTGTGATATAGTGTTTTAGTTTTGTTTTGTATTTAGAGAGATCTTTTCTTGTACATATTTTTTGTTTTAGAAGTACTTACATCTATTACAAATTTTTCTAGTGTTGTCTACTGTATGGTTTCTTCAAGATATTTATGAACACTGACTCATCTTCTTTTCTCTTGTTATGTTTCTATGTATTTTTGTGCAATTTTTAATATTTTTCATGGATTTTATTTTTATAGCTGAAGTTTGAACACCATTTCTATTGGCTATTTTTCCTGAAGGTAACACCTCATTTCAGTTTTTCAAAAAGTATTGCAAAATCATCGGCAAAAGTTAGGATGTTTTCTTGATTTCACTCAGTTTTCTTTCCAGGAGTTGTTGGTTAAATTTTGCGATTCAGTAGCTCCAATTTTAAGATCTGTATGATCTTTTACAATATAGTTAAACACTAAAAGAGACAAAGGGTCCCCTTGTCTTCTACTGGTTTATGTTTCAAATAGCTGATTTATTTCATGAATTGTGTGTGGTACTTTTGTTTTAACAACAGATACTCTAGTTGTTTTATCCATCATCATCATCATCATCATCATCATCATCATCATCATCATCATCACTACTACTACTACTTCCCTTAATATTCCACACTTACCAGTTACAGATTGTAATTCCCTCAATAACTGTGTAATGTATTCTATTATATGAAAGATTAGAGACAGCCTCATATTGTCCTTTGTTGATGTTGATTATCCATAAACATGCATGATTAATTCTACAAAACTAATTTCAACAACAGACGAATCTGGGAAACCAACAATATCTCTATCAACGATATATGTCTGTATACAAATAGTAAGTAATCAACAGTATCCTCACATAGCAGTTTATGATGCAGATAGAATCAGTTATGAAAACAAAACAAACTTACTGGAATATGCCAAGCAAAACTGTTTATTGTTGGGGTATTCACTTGTAGGATAAACTTGGACACTAGGAGCTCCAACTGTAGGAATCGTTTGGAAATCACAAAACTGAATTACTCAAATTCTGTAAAGTTGAGGCACCGTGTTTATCTCGCACCCTGGGCAGAATTATTTTCTGCAGTAAGCAAAATTTAAAAGTTTTTTCATTATTTTAAAATAAGGATGATCGTCAATTATTCTTCAACAACGGTGCACTATTAATGAAAGGTCAATTGTCATTGAAACGTCATAGTTTTCACAAAAAATTGTTTTATCCTCAGTGATCCGACTATTTCACCTTGATGTATCTGTTGTCTCCATTGAGCATCATTCTGTGCTGAAACTGATGTGGTGTGCAAATTTATCTGCTGGTGTTTGCAGTGTTTTCTATATAGCCTGATTCACAGTCAGTCTTTGTGAGATATGTCAATAATTTTAGGAAGAGTATCATCTTCAGGGCAGGCGGAGACATTAATCTAACAGAAATGTAATGTGATATTTGGCATACACCTCAGCTACCGTATTTCATTATATCTTGGTTCCTCCCTGCTATCTACAGTGTCAGTTTATTTAAACTTAAAAGCATTTTTTACATTTACCATGATCTGCCAGCAATGACCTTTTATAGATAGAGCCCCAACTGAGGTTTCTCATCTGAGCTGCAATGAAGTTTTTGTTCCAGCCCCCTACTACTTTTCTACAAGCTTTCATTTCAGTGTCCGTACTATAATTCCAAGTTGGAAACAACAAACATAGATGAAGAATGTCAACCACTTGCCAACTCACCTGCAATACAAATGTGACCCCCCCCCCCCCCCCCCCCCCCCCCCCACACACACACACACACACACACACACACACACACACACACACTGCCAACTCAAAGCAATAAATTAATAGCACACTAATAGCTAGGAAGCTAAGTCTCTGTGCTGTTTTGTGCACCTATGCGTTATAGGCCAGTCATGCTAGGCAGTGGTTGCCTTTCTCGTATTTATGTAACCAGTTCAGTATTTCTCCTTTTGCTTGCATCCAAACTTTTTCTGTCTTATGGGAAACGAAGTAGCAAATACAGTAGCAGTTACCAAATTTATTTAATGTGAGAGTGTAGTCAGTTGACATGAACATCTGCTACAGTTTGTATTGCCTGTCAAATGACAGCCATTGCTGATAGAATGACTGCTTGTGATACAAGAATTCACAAAATGATAATGTCCAACAGTGGATAGATCACACATTCCAGACAAAATATGCTTCTAAACATGCTGTGCGAAACGTGAGCGCGCCCACACACACACACACACACACACACACACACACACACACACACACACACACACTCTCTCTCTCTCTCTCTTTCTCTTCTGGACGGAACATCTGCCCCCTAAGTGTTGATTTATGCTCCCGTTCTAAATGAGATTGATTGTTCTCAGGCCAAGTAATCTCAGGTACCAGTACAGTAGTAATACATTTTGTTGATGCTGTTATTGTGCGGAGACCTTTCTTTTTATTGCTTTACATAACTGCCGACCATTGTTCCTATGCTCTCGGGCACGTGTACACGGACTGTTCGCTGCCCCTTTGGGCCGTCAGGTTCCGACTCCGACTAGTCCGCGGCACTGCCCCGCGCGTGACTTACTTTTGAGGCATCTAGTGATGTGTCTGAACTACGGTATGGAAACTAATCGATTCGAGTGGTGTTTGTTACGTATTCAGCCTAGTTGGGTTTAAATTATGTGTGTTATTTTTTTATTATCTGTACACATTTGTAATTAATCTTTTATTCCTTCTCACATTACCAACATGCCGGTCTAGTTTCTGTAGTAATTTACTGGTGCAGAGGTCGCGTGATGTGAAATAACTTTATATTGTAAATACTGTGCAGAGATTTTATTTTTTATTTTTGTGACTGTGTATAAAATTTGTAATGAAACTGATGTGGTATTTCAACAGCTTCATATTATTCCTGCAATTGGACTAGGCTCAGTTTTATTTCCTTGAACTGGACGAAAGGAGCGGGGATCGTCATCCTGTCGAGATGTCAGAGGAAAGGTTTCAATTTGCAAATTAGTTTAGTAGCTAGTGAGCTATTTGTGATTGACAAATGTAGGCTCCTACAAACAGCGGACGTGATACACAGTATGTTGTCTGAGACTACTTTAGTTTTTACAAGGAAGGAAGTCACAGGTAGTCACATGTTAACATGCTCTGTGGTTTTTGTTATATGAGCTTTTGGCAAAGGTCGAAAGCATATTTTTATGCATAACATTTTGTCGTCTTATGCTGGAAATATCATCAGAGGCTGTTGAAATGTAGTTAGTATTTTGAAACTTGAAGAAGACAGTCAAACTGAACTGTTCAGATGAAAGCACAGAACACTGCCTAATATTGTGGCATTGCATGAACATGTGTTACAGAACTTTTAGTGTGGAAGAGTTGGTGCTATTTGCTTTTTAGTCCTAAAGCCTGTAACTTGTCTAATTCCATTGCCTCTTCCATTCTCGTAAAGTATTTTTATTTTTATTTTTTTATTATTTCTGTGGCCCCTCTGCACATTGTAGCATGGCAATGGTCGGGTCTCGATAAAACTACAGTGATGGAGAAATGAGTTTGGTGGTTTCTTGGTCCCACTGTATGATCTTCCATTGCTGATTTATATGTAATGCCCAGTCAGCAACTTCCCTTTATCGAAGGGGTCACAGAAACCGGAAAACACAAAACAGCTATTACAGACAATAAAGAAGACTGAAATTAGACAAGTTGTGGACCTCATTGCTAAATAAGGTAAACAATGCCAACTCCTCTATTGTACAAGTTCCACAATACACGTTGGTACAACTCCACAATCTTTGGCAGCAGTCTGATGACATGACCTGACCTTTGCATAGTTATGTACAAACAGTCTTACTTGCTGAGGTTAATTTTAAAAGTACTAAATGCACCTGAATAGCCTGTGATAATGTCTCCAGTATTAGGAGACAAAATGTTGTGTATGGAATTGTGCCTTAGGCCACTGCCTAATACTCTTAAAACAAAAAGCGACAAGGTTGTAAACATTTACTGTGGAAGCCTGCATTGCACAGTGTAGTTGAGTAATGTTTAACTCCAGGCATTTTTCATTCAGAAGACTGTGTAGATAAAGTGCTTCTTCCATATCGGTGTGAGAATTGTCGGCAGACGTGTGTGCTGTCGGCTCGCTCCTCGCCATTTTCGGCCAGTGTGCAGGAACAGCATGGAACTGTTATTGCCTCGCGTGGCCACTGCACCTCCACCAATAGCGTGCCACCGCTGCCTGTATCGACGCTGCCCTGGCTGGTAAGAGTGTGACATCTGCGAAAAAATGCATGCGACATTCGGCTAAAATTTTCTGAAGCTGAATGAGACTATGACAGCTTTTTTCGACTTTATTATATCCCTGGGACAAATTTTCTAGACAAAAGTTCTAGCATAAATTGCCCATTTCTTTTGAAATGATGATATTTTACATCATTTGGATTTTAAGAGCTAATAGTAGCCATGTTTGCAGATTATGGGTATTCAGGTCTACCTATTACACAAACAGTTATTATTCTCTTTTATCGCCAAACAAGTTTCAGCATCTTTGTGATGTCATCTGTGGATATCTTTATACATGTCAGTGAAATGAAAACTTATTTTATTTACTAACTACAGTAACAAAAAATACCTACAATATTTTATGTCTATTGTGCTCTTTACCTTAAAAGTCCTTTTGTTAAATACTGTAAGACCATTTTTTCATGATTATGCAGTTTACAGTCTGCAACAAAATGATGTTACTGTCAAATCAGTTGCCAAGGTAACAAACTATTTTATCGATAAACATAATTTTGTGCCCAAAAACTTTTTGAGAGTACAGTCTGCCATTGTTTACACCAACTAACTTTGGAGTAACATCATTTTGTTTGAGATGGCAGCTATAAGAGAGTGAAAAAAATGGGCTTACAGTGCCTAACAATCTAAAGAATAAGGTAAAAATTGCTGGAGACTTAAAATGTTTTAGGCATAATTTTTGTTAAAATAGTTATTGCTTAAAAACATATTTGTATATCACAGGTCATAATAAATAACCCACTGACATTGGCACTGAGATACTGGAACCCATTTGAGCATGATAAAGAATAATAGCCATCTGCATAATAAGCAGAGCTGAATTTCCATAATGATTTCTGCATTCCAGCTGTTTACTAGGGAAAGTCATCAGCAGACTGTGAAATAATCGACTTTGTCCATCAAACGCAATGTCACTTGCCACTACATACCACACATTTTAGAAATAATAAAGCTATCCAAAAAGTGAACCTGGAACACCAGACGGACTTGCAGTCTCTCTGTTATCAGCTGGGATGGCGGTCGGGAAGCTCGGTGCCGCGTACGTAATCTACCTCGCTGCTCGGCACTTTGTGTGCGTGCGGGTCTCAGGGACTTTATGTAACAAAACAATTTTTTCATTTTTTAGTAATTCTCATACCTGGAGGTATTCCTTTACAATATTATGTACTGGTATGACAGCTCCAATTTTTTGTCCTCACGGATGTTACGGGAAATTTGAATATGCTTGGTAATTGTGTACCAATATTCTTGTAATTATTTGTGCTTCTACCCAGTAGCCGAGTTGTCAGCTCAGTAACTCCACTAACTGGTAGTGAAGTTTTTTGCTTAGGTGGCTCCTTATGTAAATAAAAAATATTAAGAGCATAATAGTGTATGTTTGTTTATTGTAACTATAGTACATTTGGTCCTAATGATTAATGTTATGTAATGAAAGGAACAGAGAATAACAAATTGTACAACTGTTGGGTGGACAGCAGGAAATTTTAATAGGTCTAAAAAAAGGAAGATTGTATATAAATTAGTATGCAGCTATGTAAGCAATGTTTTGAGGCTGCCTGGCAAATGTGGCCATACCATATATTTTTCTGATTGGTGTACTTGTGTGTGGTTGTAATGTTATGAAGTGGTGTGCATTTTACATTTGACTTTTTCACTGGGAAGCTACATGTAGGGTTCTAAATGTTCCAGAAATTTGACACACGAAATGGACCTACTTTGTAACTCATCACTGCCTTATTGCAATACATTTTTGAACATAGTTTTCAGTTCAAACAGGTGACCCAAACCTTGTAGCACCTTATATGTTGAAACAGCTATTGTTCGCATTGATCTCTCGTGTATGACAGAGTGCCAGTTAAGAATTAACTTATTACAGCAGTTGCTTAGTGTCACGGGAGTACAACTATTTGTGGCATTTACTTGCTATTTATCATTCCAAACTGCTCAAGAACCATGTATTTATAATTTATTTTCACCCTTTTTGTTTTAAGTTCTGAAATGTAACTTCAACTTCCAATACATTTTTGTAGTTTACTCAGGTAGTAAGTCTGTGTGATTTCCTGACAGACAGTTGACCTCGCAGAAAGTTTTACAAGTTTCAATCTGGTGCTTCACATTTGTACAACATTTAATAGTTCAGCAATGGAAAGGATTTGGGAATATATTTGTATGGTAACACGATTTGCTCACAAATTGCCCTACTGTGAAACCCTTGAATTTGAAACTGGTTCAGAAGTTTGTGTAAGTTGTCTTAGACTTTAAGAGACTTGTTCATTAAGGTGCTAAATTTTCCAATGCAGCAACTGCTTTCCACCCAACACTTTCAATCAACCTTCAACTCAGATGACGCTAACCTAGCTGTGTGACTCTATGCTCATGGCCCGGTTCTGAACTCCTCAAACCTCCACAGGTGCGTCTCACATTTCTGAAAGACAAAACTGTGCTTGGAAAGTGACCTTTGTGTTTTCTGACACGGTCACCTCAGTTGTAGTGATTTATTCATGTGCTTTCTCTTAATATCATAATTGAATTATTTCCTTTGCTTTTTGGATTCTGCATGAAGATTAAAATTGTCTGGACCTGTATTTAGTGTGAGTGGGAAAGGCATGTCTAACGACTTGAATGTACAGTATTACAACTGTAATATCTTCATTCTGATGACAAAAGTCACCGTGGAATAAGTTTCCATGCCTCTTGTACTCACATCTGACATTTTGATAATTCAAAGTGTCAGTGCTCTGATACCTTTAGAGTACTCTGTTGCTAAAATTCTTTTCGTTTTACATAAAAAAACTTCTACATCCGTTTTACTTCTGTATTTTCTCCAGATAAACGATATTTAAATTGCAGAGATGTATGATAAAATTTCTTTTCACCACATCAATAACAGCTCGTTCTCTATATTTTAGTTTTAGTTACTGCATACACCTTTACGAGTGAGCGTGTAAATATGCCTCTTAACTCTTTCTCCCAGGAAGTATACTAATGGAATTCAAGCCTTTGAATGCCTTAATAATAATTAATGTTGAAGAGATTTGTTTGTATGTAAAACATACGGACAAGCAACTGGCCTCATTAACTTGTACCTGATTAGAAAATGCTACAATTCCTAGATTAAAGAAGAAAAAGTTGTAGGTAAAACATAATGATATAGACCATTCTTGCAATTTACTTATATTTTTAAAAGAAATGGACTATGTTATAGAAGAAAAGCTTCTGATTACTGTCTCTACACGTATATGCAAGATTGACAAGTTTGCAATACTTAGTGTGCATTGTATTTTGGTTGTTTCTGTCATAATTTCTTCCTTTTCATTTTGTTAAGTTGGTTATTTAAAAAGGCATAAAATATTTTGAATCTGATGTAAATTTGTGCTACAAATGGGAGATTGTAGACAGCAGGCCATTGAAATTTTTTTTACATTCTGGAGTTATGTTGTTTATCGTTTGTCTGAAGTAGCAGAACCATATGTTACTTATCCTCAAAACATTTGTGAATTTGTCACGCAGTGGCTACATACTTGTGTCAGATTTTTTTCCATAGGATATTTTTTGTAAATACTTGTACAAATTATTGGTGTACAATTAACAAGCATTGTCAAATATGATGTAATAATAAATTTAAAAATGATTGACATTTGTTTTTGTATTTTTCCCTAAGAGTATCCTCATACTGATAGTGAAGAGTATAATCATTTATGGTGAACCAAACAATGCACTGAAAATAATATTATTTCAAGTTAGTGTGTTACGATGCATGAAATATTATGCTAGGTATTCCAAATGACAACAGATAATCATTTAAGATATGCGATCTGAAAATGTCAATTACTGATAATAGACAAGTACTAACCATCAACTATTTGGGGCAAAATGTGTGTATTGTTATGACAGATATCACTAAATGAAGCCTTAATTGAGGCACTCATGCCTCATTCATGGTAAGCCACATTCAGTTAGTTTTACAGCGGAGATATGTGAAGCTTAAAAACTTAATAAATCAGGTGACAGAATTAAAAGGTACGTATAGTGTATTAATACACTGAGGTATTCTTGTCAAATGAAATAGAACATCTTTGACTAGTGGACACAATGAAAAACAGTATTAAACACAAAGAATACATATAATTTTGTGGCTTGTCATTGTATATTACCAAAGTTTCAAGAGTAACATTTGACTACAATGAACATGATTCACATTACTCTCAGCATAATCTGAGATATTGCTATCAATTAATTCTGGTTCATTGGCCTGCTCTGTGGCTTCATACTGAGTCGGGGACAAACAATATCCATGATACACCAAAAGTATATAGGGAAGCAGGTCGACGGCATCAGACAGTTTCTTATCCCATACAGGAAGATGACTAAGATGTTTTGCTGTTCAGGTCGTAAGTTATGATGTCTGGGTAGGACGGCCACACTTCTTGACATTAATTTCACCAGAGTCTATGTTTATCACATGTATAATAGTCATTAACAGTTGATAGGTTCCAGATGAATATCTTAGAACTGACCCACAGTGCACGGTTCGATTAAATATTAGCATTATTTAGGAGTACTTACGTACTGCACAGTCATAATAAGCCACATAGTCACATGCTAGAACATTGCAGGCCACATAATTACATTTTGTCATTTCTTGTATTCTAATGTTGATGTGATGTCACACGGATTTGACTGATAGTCAACATCTACAGTAATGCCATTGCATAAGGATTCACTTTCAAAACAATCGGCTTCTGTATTGGTTCCACAATGCTGCTTCTTTTTTTTTTTTTAAATCCAGGGAGCTCGTGCCACATGCTCCGTGAGACAATGTCTTGCTGTGGCTTACTGAAGGCACAAAAATGAGTGTTGTGTCTTGGTGTAAAACATACCAACAGTGTGTGTGCGCTACTGTCTCTTGGTTTTTCTTCAATCGATACTCTGCATGAGGCACTGCATCCTACAGCAGATACAAAAAGTGCACGAGTCTCAGTATTGCTCAGTGTGTGCCTTACTGTTATCTAGCACCCAGTGCCTCGGTTTAATTGCTTATTACTAAAAGAGGATAACCTCTCAAAAGTTGAAAATGCAGATTTTGTTGGTTTTGGTGTAATGGGACATAGATGCATCATCTGGAATGAGAATGTGACACCATAGTTGCCTTGGGCCTTCTGACTCCTGTTTGCATGGAGTTTGGTTAAGTTTAGATCATTGCCTTGCCACTTGTAGAGAGAAAATTGAAATCTGCACTTTTTTCCTAAAAGGGGACATCTCCAGGAGCTGTCACATTTGAGAATGTGGCAGCCCTGAAATTGTACTGAACCAGTCGGTGAGAAGCTGAAGTTTCAAATAACGACAGGTAAAAAAAAGATGAGACACTGAAGGAAAGGTAAGCTTGATTACTTTTTAATGTGCTACACTATTGCAGTTTGTGTACCACAATAAGGAATATTTGTGCATGAAAGGTGGGCTTGTAAGTTTTACACTGCAGTGAAAAAAGTAGCCAAAATTTATGAAGAGAATAATGTCTGTTGGGCTCTGCCATTTGGTTACATGCAGAACCCTCCCACTTCCACAGTTGCCAGTGCAAGAAACCTTTTATCATTGAGATGCAAGGTATGTTTAGTTGTTATCATGGAGGCCAAGGCAAGATAAGTCCTAATGAAGCGTCCTAATTTAGTGTGCACCTTTCTGTACCATTATATTGAGAATTATGCCCCCAAAAACATAGGAGAGCTCCGCTTGTTCAGCAGTGCATGCAGAGGCCAAATTCACAATCGTATGATTATAAGAATGTTATTGACTGAAAAGTGGCAGATCTGACAAAATCTACCACTATTTCTCCTTTGGTGGGCACTCTTATCCACCATTTGACTGTGACTGCATTGTTGTGAGAAAGAATTTGTGAATGTATGGTTGGTTGGTTAGATGCTAGATAGCCTACCACGGAAAATTCAGGGGATGAAAACCCCAAGGTTTACCAAAGTCAGAGAAGTTCAGGTAAGGTACAAAAAGAAGAAAGGGAGACAGAGGAAGAAAGACAAGCATGATGCCCCATCTAGGGAGCAGCCGGAAGCCTCTGAAAGCAGAGGTCAACGGGGGGACATACATCCCCCAGCCTTCACCATGTACCAGAGGTACTCCACTCCAAGATTGCCGTGGAAACAGTAGCAACACAGACAGGGCTAGAGAAGCACAGAGAGACAAAAGACAAACAAGTCCAACGGACCACACGACAGGGGGCGAATAAGTGTAAAAGAACACACAGGTTGAAGACCGAGCTGGATCACCGAGCCCAGACAGTTGCAGCTTGTTATGGGCAGAGGAGGCAACAGTGTGTTCTACCAACCCCTCAGTGGGCCAATAAGGTTAAGCGGCCCTTCCATAAAGAGAGTGCTAAAATCCCACTTCACGAATAAAACGTAAAACTTAGTCAGCCACTGGAGCTTCATCTCCTAACACCAGGGTAGCAAGTCAGAAGGATGATGAGTCTGCTGCATGGCGGCTGGGATGGGACAGTCCAGCAAAATGTGGACCACCATCAGAAGGGCACCTCAACGAGAGTGGTGTGGATCCCCGCAATGAAGGAGGTGATCCTAAGCCAAGTATGGCCATTGCAGAGCTAGCAAAGGAGACTCGAGTCCTTGCGAGAGGCCTCCATGGAGGACCTCCAAAGATTCTTAGTATTGTTTATCCCCTGTAGTCAGAATGAGCCATTCAGTATTCCAGGCATCTAAAATTTTACGGTGTAATACTGATCAGAGGTCTGTTTCTAGAATACTAATCTCAAGAGTCCATATGCTGGTGACCTGTTTGGCCAGGCTATCAGCGAGTTCATTCCTTGGGATCCTGACGTGGCTGAAGGTCCAGCCAAAGGTCACCGAGTGTCCACACTGTTCAAGGGCATACATGTAATCCTGGATAGCAATCCACGGATGGCAAGGGTAGCACTGGTCCAGAGGTTGCAAACTGCTCAAGGAGTCACAACAGATGAGGAAGGACCCACCAGTGCAGGAACAGGTATGCTCAATAGCACAAGAGATGGTTGCCAATTCCACAGTGAAAACATTACAGCTCTGGCAAGGAGAGCAGTTCAGTATGTCTCGCATGAGTATAAGCAAAGGCAACACAGCCAGCAACCACTGACCCATCAGTGTAAATGACTTCTGAACCATGGGAAGCGCCAAGGATGGAGAAAAGTTCATGGTGGAGGGCCTCAGGATGAACCAAGTCTTTTGGACCTTGTGATAGGTCAAGGCAAAGCTGTGGCCGGGGCACGCACCACAGAGGTGTATGGGGTGGATCCAGAATGGAGGTGGAAGAGGAAACTACTGAAGTTAAGAGAGGATAGACGGAACGCAGATTGCGATAGTAATCCCTGATCAGGGCCGCCATTGCTGGGGCTGGATTACACTGTCTGCAAAGAGGAGACAGGTGGATGCTTAGGGAAGCTGCAAATGCGGGTAGCATAATTGACAAGCTGCTCACACGGCTAGTTCAAAAGGCACCTGTCACAGGTCGAATCCCGCACTGGTGTATAGGATCCAGTACCCACAATGCTAAGGCAATGCCGAACTGTATGCCAGACTCCCTTAATCGAGGCGGGATTGCATAAGGGTTTCGTAAAGCTGCAGAAGGGTAGTGCAAACTGCACCCCAGCTGGTGTTAGTCAGGCAGCAAGGTGTATTACAGTGCAGCCAGCACTTTTGCTTAAGCTGGCAAAGATGGGGAACCCACATCAACTGAGAATCGAAGACCGGTCCTAAAAGGCGATAAGTCTATAGTCGTTCAGGGACACCCACACTAGAGCAGGGATAGTAGAGCCAAAGTCGTCAGCATACAAGGACAGTTATACGGAGTACTGCACACATGCTACTAGACCATTGATGGCTACTAAAAAAGGGGGACACTCAGTACAGAGCACTGCCTGGACCCCATTCTCTTGGATATGGAGGGTACTTTGTGAAGCACCAACTGGAACCCAGAATGTACGATGCGACAGGAAGTTCTGGATGAAAATTGGGAGCAGACACTGGTGACACCACTCATTTAAGATAGCAAAGATGTGGTGTCATAAGCCTTTTGCAGGTCTAAGAACAGAGCTATAAGGTGTTGACATGGGGCAAAAGCTGTTCGGATGGCAGACTCCAGGTAAACCAGATTATCAGTAGTGGAATGATCTTGGCGGAAACCATCCTGAGAAGGAGCCAAAATACTGAGACTGGAGGAGCCAACACAGCCCCTGGCTCACCATGTGTTCAAGCAGCTTACAGAGAACATACATGGTGACACTTACTGGGTGATCTAACCATTATGATGGGAACTCACCTACACTCCACATGCGGTTAAAGATGACAAGAATATGACGCTGGCGATCCACCATGAAAGTATGGCAGAGTACTTATTGCTGACCAGTATGTGTCACTTGTAACTGAATCCAGCCGCACTGGTCACTTAAAATTTACACAGCAAAAGCTATCGAAATACTGAAAAGAACAAAGTATTATTTGCTCCCCAGCAGTTTCTGTACTATGAATACAGTTCAGATAAGAAAGATCTCCAAGTTGATAGTTTTACATAAGTGAAAGCCAGGACATATTTTACCAGCAAGAACATTTGGCTTCCTCAAACAGAAATATATGATGGAAAAGTTCCCATAAACAAGAAAAAGAAAGATCTTATTGAGAAACTGCTGTAGTGTATAACATGTTCACAGTATCATGTCTTTTATAATTAGCTGAAGACATGGCCCATGGCCTAACACAAAAGTGGATGATGTCAACTGAAGAGTGACTGGAACCAATCGTCATCTTAACATTTTTTACATTAATTTTTGTTTAAGCTTAAGACTGTTTTGTGAACAAGTGGCCATTCATCTTTCGTGTTGTATTGTCTTTTTATTTTTGTATGAACTTATGCGTACCCCCATGAACCATGGACCTTGCCGTTTGTGGGGAGGCTTGCGTGCCTCAGCGATACAGATGGCCGTACCGTAGATGCAACCACAACGGAGGGGTACCTGTTGAGAGGCCAGACAAACGTGTGGTTCCTGAAGAGGGGCAGCAGCCTTTTCAGTAGTTGCAGGGGCAACAGTCTGGATGATTGACTGATCTGGCCTTGCGACACTAACCAAAACGGCCTTGCTGTGCTGGTACTGCGAACAGCTGAAAGCAAGGGGAAACTACAGCCGTAATTTTTCCTGAGGGCATGCAGCTTTACTGTATGGCTAAATGATGATGGTGTCCTCTTGGGTAAAATATTCCGGAGGTAAAATAGTCCCCCCATTCTGATCTCCAGCCGGGGACTACTCAAGACGCCGTCGTTATCAGGAGAAAGAAAACTGGCGTTCTACGGATCGGTGTGTGGAATGTCA
Organism: Schistocerca americana; assembly: GCF_021461395.2. Lineage (NCBI taxonomy): Eukaryota > Metazoa > Arthropoda > Insecta > Orthoptera > Acrididae > Schistocerca > Schistocerca americana. The sequence continues at coordinate 146,314,669 of NC_060128.1, forward strand.
GATCCCTTAATCGGGCAGGTAGGTTAGAAAATTTAAAAAGTGAAATGGATAGGTTGAAGTAAGATATAGTGGGAATTCGTGAAGTTCGTTGGCAGGAGGAACAAGACTTTTGGTCAGGTGAATACAGGGTTATAAATACAAAATCAAATAGGGATAATGCAGGAGTAGGTTTAACAATGAATAAAAAAATAGGACTGCAGGTAAGCTACTACCAACAGCATAGTGAATGCATTATTGTGGCCAACATAGACACAAAGCCGATGTGTACTACAGTAGTACAAGTTTATATGCCAACTAATTCTGCAGATGAAGAAATTGATGAAATGTATGATGAGATAAAAGAAATTATTCAGGTAGTGAAGGGAGACGAAAATTTAATAGTCATGGGTGACTGGAATTCGAGAGTAGGAAAACGGAGAGAAGGAAACATAGTGGGTGAATATGGATTGGGGGAGAGAAATGAAAGAGGAAGCCGTCTGGTAGAATTTTGCACAGAGCATAACTTAATCATAGGTAACACTTGGTTCAAGAATCATAAAAGAAGGTTGTATACGTGGAAGAATCCTGGAGATACTAGAAGGTACCAGATAGATTATATAAAGGTAAGACACAGATTTAGGAACCAGGTTTTAAATTGTAAGACATTTCCAGGGGCAGATGTGGACTCTATTAGTTATGAACTCTAGATTAAAACTGAAGAAACTGCAAAAAGGTGGGAATTTAAGGAGATGGGACCTCGATAAACTGACTAAACCAGAGGTTGTACAGAGTTTCAGGGAGAGCATAAGGGAACAATTGACAGTAATGGGGGAAAGAAATACAGTAGAAGAAGAATGGGTAGCTCTGAGGGATGAAGTAGTGAAGGCAGCAGAGGATCAAGTAGGTAAAAAGACGAGGGCTAGTAGAAATCCTTGGGTAACAGAAGAAATATTGAATTTAATTGATGAAAGGAGAAAATACAAAAATGCAGTAAATGAAGCAGGCAAAATGGAATACAAACGTATCAAAAATGAGATCGACAGGAAGTGCATAATGGCTAAGCAGGATGGCTAGAGGACAAATGTAAGGATGTAGAGGCCTATCTCACTAGGGGTAAGATAGATACTGCCTACAGGAAAATTAAAGAGACCTTTGGAGAAAAAGAGAGCCACTTGTATGAATATCAAGAGCTCAGATGGAAACCCAGCTCTAAGCAAAGAACAGAAAGCAGAAAGGTGGAAGGAGTGTATAGAGGGTCTATACAAGGGCGATGTACTTGAGGACAATATTATGGAAATGGAAGAGGATGTAGATGAAGATGAAATGGGAGATACGATACTGTGTGAAGAGTTTGACAGAGCAGTGAAAGACCTGAGTCGAACCAAGGCCCCGGGAGTAGACAACATTCCATTGGAACTACTGACGACCTTGGGAGAGCCAGTCCCGACAAAACTCTACCATCTGGTGATCAAGATGTATGAGACAGGCGAAATTCCCTCAGACTTCAAGAAGAATATAATAATTCCAATCCCAAAGAAAGCAGGTGTTGACAGATGTGAAAATTACTGAACTATCAGTTTCATAAGTCACAGCTGCAAAATACTGACGCGAATTCTTTACAGACGAATGGAAAAACTGGTAGAAGCCAACCTCGGCGAAGATCAGTTTGGATTCTGCAGAAATGTTGGAACACGTGAGGCAATACTGACCCTACGACTTATCTTAGAAAATAGATTAAGGAAAGGGAAACCTACATTTCTAGCATTTGTAGACTTAGAGAAAGCTTTTGACAATACTCTCTTTCAAATTCTAAAGGTGGCAGGGGTAAAATACAGGGAGTGAAAGGCTATTTACAATTTGTACAGAAACCAGATGGCAGTTATAAGAGAAGAGGGGCATGAAAGGGAAGCAGTGGTTGGGAAGGGAGTGAGACAGGGTTGTGTTATTCAATCTGTATATTGAGCAAGCAGTACAGGAAACAAAAGAAAAATTCAGAGTAGGTATTAAAGTCCATGGAGAAGAAATAAAAACGTTGAGGTTCGCCGATGACATTGTAATGCTGTCAGAGACAGCAAAGCACTTGGAAAAGCAGTTGAACGGAATGGACAGTGTCTTGAAAGGAGGATATAAGATGAACATCAACAAAAGCAAAACGAGAATATTGGAATGTAGTCGAATTAAGTCTGGTGATGCTGAGGGAATTAGATTAGGAAATGAGACACTTAAAGTAGTAAAGGAATTTTGCTATTTGGGGAGCAAAGTAACTGATGATGGTGGAAGTAGAGAGGATATAAAATGTAGACTGGCAATGGCAAGGAAAGCATTTCTGAAGAAGAGAAATTTGTTAAGATCGAGTATAGATTTAAGTCTCAGGAAGTCGTTTCTGAAAGTATTTGTATGGAGTGTAGCCATGTATGGAAGTGAAACGTGGACGATAAATAGTTTGGTCAAGAAGAGAATAGAAGCTTTCGAAATGTGGTGCTACAGAAGAATGCTGAAGATTAGATGGGTAGATCACATAACTAATGAGGAGGTATTGAAAGAATTGGGGAGAAGAGGAGTTTGTGGCACAACTTGACAAGAAGAAGGGACCGGTTGGTAGGCCATGTTCTGAGGCATCAAGTGATCACAAATTTAGCATTTGGGGGGGGGGGGGGGGGGGCAGCGTGGAGGGTAAAAATCGTAGAGGGAGACCAAGAGGTGAATACACTAAGCAGATTCAGAAGGATGTAGGTTGCAGTAAGTTCTGGGAGATGAAGAAGCTTGCACAGGATAGAGTAGCATGGAGAGCTGCATCAAACCAGTCTCAGGACTGAAGACAACAACAACAACAACATGAACTTATGGAAATTTTCTGCATACGTAAGAGTTATAAAGTTTAATATTAAACATATTCAGTGGTGCAGTTCAAAAGTACTGAATAATGGTATGTTATTTTGTTATCATTTAAATGTATTTCATACATTATGATTATGTTTGGTAATGAGGCATTTTTCTGTACATAATAATAGTACACACAGGACAGACCTATTTTTTTATATTACATTATTGTCCTCAAAATACTGTCATTCATTAATCATAAGTTCTTACTGTCATTTAATTTAAGTGTCCTCATTTATTGCTGTAAGGGGAAAACTACAGCAGCTACAGATATTTTTCTATTTTATTTAATATTGATCTTACAGAGTCTAGAAAGTAAACTGCTTCTCACGTCAGAAAGAAATTTGCCATTAAACTGTTAAACAAATGATGTGGAATATTATTATTTACCACCTGAAGAATTTATCGGTTGTGAGTAGTCTCCTTTTAGAAATATGTGATGCAATTATAGAGGAGGAATATTGAGTATTGAAACATAGCATTTCTTCTTCTCCATTTTGAATTACAATACTATAACTAAACATAATTTACATATAGCCTGAGCATCCTTGTCCAGAATTCAGAAAGGAGTTTTGTACTCTAGTGCAAAAATAAAAGGTTGCCAGCAGATATCTAGCAGGAAATTATAAATCTTTAAATATTCAAAACTAGGGTGAGATAGTACCTTAATATCCATTTCTACACTTTATTAAAATATTTTGGTTTTCAAATATGAATTTTAGTTATAACTAATTTTATATGTTAAAGAGACTTCAACTTTCCCTGTACATAGGCAGCAGATTGTGTCTGTTGAAAATTTACATCAGTGTGTATTTTGAAGAATTAAGTTACGTGAGACTTCTTCAAAGTAGTGGAGTTTGTAATTAACAATGTGTGTAGTTTAGCTCTAGCCATAATTACACAACTTGACTCCTTACAATGGAAGGAAGGGTTGAAACAACGTTAAGAGTAAACTCCAGCAGACTAATTCATTCAGATAACTGCTGCTTTAGATTACCAAGTGAAAATAAATGAAGATGCAAGACCCAGTGAAATTAAAATAGCTTTCCATACTAGTAACAGTATTCTGTTTCTTCTTGTAGTTGTACAGTCTCTTAAAGATAAAATCAACTATAGTGTTTTGTGTATCAATGAACACTGGGAGAAAGTCTGAAACAGACCCATGTTTTCCACTTGGATACCTGCTAGTAACAAGTTACTACAGAAAAAGCATTTTACATGGCAGGGTCTTAATCTACTTTAAAAGCAATCTTATCTAAAAACAAAGATAATGTGACTTACCAAACGAAAGTGCTGGCAGGTTGATAGACACACAAACAAACACAAATATACACACAAAATTCAAGCTTTCGCAACCAGCGGTTGCTTCATGAGGAAAGAGAGAAGGAGAGGGAAAGACAAAAGGATGTGTGTTTTAAGGGAGAGGGTAAGGAGTCATTCCAGTCCCGGGAGCGGAAAGACTTACCTTAGGGGAAAAAAGAACAGGTACACACTCGCGCACGCGCGCGCGCACACACACACACACACACACACACACACACACACACACACACACACTTACACACACACACACACACACACACACACACACATCCATCCGCACATACACAGACACAAGCAGACATTTGTAAAGGCCTTTACAATATCCACTCAATAAATAAATAAAATGGTATACACTCATTGAATATTTTGTAAATGTTGCTGGCATTGCCATTCCGCTCAGTAATTCTACATTAGGTGCGGAAGCTCTGCTAACTGATGCAAAATAAAGAAGTGAGAAATTTATGTGGACACTACTCACTTTAAATGACGTTCATAAATCGATACATAAACTAAGCAATTCCAAAACAGAAGACTATTTCATCATAAAGCATATAGCAAAGGAAATCAATATGACACTTCTTTCACTGTCTAACAGAGTACCAGGTGAAGGAATTTTCCCAGAATGTTTAAGTTTACAGTTATATACAGTTATTTTGAAAGCAACAAAATTTGAAATGAGGAACAGTTTGAATTCAGGCCTCTTCTATCAACTGTAAAAGCAGTTATTGATTTAAGATGGTAAATCACTCAATTTATTCAAATCTTATTTAAGCAATAGGTTACTGCTTGTGCATGCAAATAAACAAAGATCAGCAATGCTCCCAACAAAAAGAAGGATAAACCAAGACTCTATTCTTGGAGTTTCCTGTTTATTGTGTATGTTAATGAATTGTATACAGTATAAGAACATACCGTATGTAGATTAGATGAGATTAGTAAATAGAAGTGAGAACTTACAAAGTGTACTAGCAAACAACAGAGAAATGATGCAAATGAATCCACTGGTGCCATGCCAATTACCTGTGCATAGACCAAACGCAAACAAAAAGAATAATTTTTAATCTACAGATAACCAAAAATGAAAAGAAATTAGTAAAATTACTTTAACTCTTCATAGACTAAAAACACTCTCGAGAAGTAAAAACAAATTATCTGCGTAGCAAACTGGCTTGTGTACCTTATAAATTAAGGAACGATGTGAGCAAACTGCCTGTGTGTGTCTACTTTTTGGGTTAGGCCTTTGTCAAGACTTGTTATAATCCATAATAACTACAAATACTGGAGAACAGAAGTTTTCAATAAGACACAAGACTCAGCTTGTAGAGTACCGCTAAATAAATAGAAGACTGTATTACAAACTTGGCTAAAATACAGTGAATTCTATGTAGTTGAAGAATTTGTAGAAACTAATAATTGTAATATATGTTTTATATTGTAATATATGTGGTAAAGAACATGTTTCAGTTCTTAAATAAGCTAGTTATTTCCTGTGTTTTTCGTGTGTGCAATTGATTATTATATAAAACTTGACACCACTGTAAACTTTGACGAAGCCCATTGTACGAAAAATACAAAAACATGAATAAAAGTACCCTGTTCTGTTCTGTCCTTTTCTATTCTATTCCACATGTTTGAGTATTTTCTAATTGTCTTCAAATCAAATTCAAAGTTATTATTGTTATGTATGTGCATATTTGCGTCAGCTGTGAGTGACCCCAAGTAGGTTGCTACATTTTATCAATTTTTTTATGTTAGTCCATATTAGTCTAGAATGGAAACTTCAGTATACAGTTTGCCTTGAGTAAAGGATTCTTTCTCAGAGAAAACTGTGTGACAGTTAACAAATAGTGCCTTGGCAGAGCTAAAAAAGAAAAATTGTCCTGTTGGTATATTCTGTGAAGTTCCCAAAGCCTTTGAGTGTGAGGACCAAAAAATTCCATTTGGGAAAGTAAAGGGTCAAGGCCTTAATGACAGCCATCTCGAGCAGATGGACTCAAAGTTCATAGCAGAAAGCAGAGGTCTTTAATGGCAGACTGTGTCACAGGCATGAAAATAATATCAGAAGTACACAACACAATATGCCGAGCCTGTCCACAGAATTGGTATTACGCCAACTCTGCTTCTTAATCTATATAAATATCCAAGTGAATCTGAAGACATGTAACATTCATTGGTGACACAAGCGTACTAATCAAGGGTCCAAACTCCGCCTTATTAGAGGCAGCTCAGATGACAACTGTGAACTACTCATACGTATATTCAGGTAACAGTTTAAGAAGGTAGAGGGTGGAAAGGGACTCCTTGATTTTCATTGGTCTAGAGAGGTGTGTGTGTGTGTGGGGGGGGGGGGGGGGGGACGCATGCGTGCGTGCATGAAGACAACTAGCGCAATTGCTTTAGGCGGCGGGCACAGTTTAAGCAAGTCATGTCTTATCACTGAAAGTTTTATCAGTGCCCTTGAAAACAGCGCTCGTACCTGCAGTGCCCTCCTACTAATGTATCTTGCATCAGGAACAGTTACTTGAGCTACAGTCAAATGCTCTAACATCTCATGGCTTTCTCACCCAGTGCCCAAGTGTCTCACCTAAATCTGTAGCTACATCAACAACAACAACAACAACAACCACCACCACCGGTGATCTGGAGCCACTAATACTCAGTGAAATAGCTCGAGGAAAAATCACTGTCAGTTCTGGAAATCAAACCTGCATCCTCCACACGGCAGTCATCCCTGCTGACCACTCTGCTGTGGAGGTGGTATTTCAGCAACCAGCATCAAGTAAGCAGGTATTTGCAGGATAATGTTTGTCTATCGTCTAGCAACTGCCATTTCAGCTTTTTCAACATTTCTGTCCACCCTCTCGTGTCTCAAACAGGCCAGTGTGACCGTTTGTAAGGAAGGCTGAAGGAAGGAAGTAAGAACATCAGGCTTTATCTTGTGACAATTGCAGTCACTCTTCTTTGTACATACTAAATATCCCCGTTTAGTCCTATCTGGCACGGATCCCATACATTTGAGTAGTATTGTAATGTGGGACACTTAAGTTATTTGTTAGCAGTCTCCTTTGTACCCCGAGTGCATTTTCCGCATATTCTACTAAAGAACTCAAGTCTACCACACACTTTTCCTACAACTTAGCCTATGCGATTGTTCGATTTCATATACTCACTTATTGTTACACTCAGGTATTGATTGATTCTAGTTGTGATTCACTGATACCATGGTCTCTCTTTTCGTTTTGTGTAATGTTTTAAATGTACAGAAATGTAAAATTATGCAATTTGCCAGTATTGGCAACATTCTGAAATCTTAGCAAGTTTGATCACATATTTCTGCAGCTTGTTTCATACAGTACTTTGTTATACACTGATGGCAAAAATGCAACACCATCAAGAAGAAGGAGACGAGGTACAGGCGGAATTAAAACTGTGAGGACGGGGCGTGAGTCATGCATGGGTAGCTCAGTTGGTAGAGCACTTGCCCGCGAAAGGCAAAGGTGCCGAGTTCGAGTCTCGGTCTGGCACACAGTTTTAATCTGCCCGGAAGTTTCATATCAGCGCACACTCCGCTGTAGAGTGAAAATTTCATTCTTAACATCATCAGGGAGTTTGTTCTGTGGCACCAGGGCATAATATGTGCATACTGAGAGATTGTAGTGTTAATAATACATCTGTCACCATCATTGGCTATCGGAAGGTACTCAGTACACCTGTCTGTGCATCTCTGCCTTCACTGTGCCAGCGGGAAGTGAACTGGGTTTGCAACTTTAATTCTTCGGAAGAACCATGCCCCACCAGTGAGAACATATTCCTGTTGAACAGCTTCAGTTGTTTGAATGGGCTCATATTGCCACCCTGTAGGAGGCCTGATGGACGTATCGACGCATCGCTACTCACGTTGAACACAGTGTGTGTCGCTGCTTTGAACTGCGATCTGCAATCTGTGACACAACATTCCCACACCTATAGACCAGGCTCTGGACATCCACATACCACAGATCGACACATTGTGCAAGCAGCAGTGGCCAACGAACTTTCATCCAGGGCGAAGCCCGGTCACATGTTACACCTGCTGCATCATCAGGAACCTTTTGAAACCCCTACATTTGTTGATCACGTGTTTTACCTCTGGCCAGGCAACCACCGACACCACGACACTGAAGATTATGGCTAATCTGCTGCCACAAAAAGAGTTGGCTGGGGAATGGAATGGCGCACTGTTGTCTTCAGTGATGACAATAGGCTCTGTCTATATGTGAGAGATGAAGTATACCAATATTAGTTGTAAAAGATGAGCCGGACAGTAGGGGATTTTACTTTATTATATGAGCTCCCAAACAGTAACTTGATTTTTCCATTATGGCCAAGCCATGGCCGGCAGCGTTGGTTGCCTGTACTTCATCCCACGGTCTAGCAACAGGAAGTCAGCACCAGGGAAGGGCATCTTGACCGCGCGCTGCTCTTGTGTGCTGACGAGGGTATGCTATGCACTCTGGAAACTTCCATGCCGCCCACACGATTTTCTCGGTCCTGACCAATTAGGGTGGAGGAAGCCGCATGGTGCGTTGAATATACCCGGCTGCCCGTCGCCGGGCTTGCTCTCTTGTCTTCCCGTTCTCTTGGACGCGCGCTCTGTAGCAGTGAAGATCTCCCACTTCTCCCGTGCTGCGGCGTTGGGGACTTAGTTTTCGCAGCCTGCATGCCGCTCAGACTGCCCCGATTGGCATACGCCAACTTTCGTTAATGTCGCGAACTATGTTTCGCCAACCTCTACACTCTGGCTCACCCTCACCTCCCTAGGCCCGCCTATGTGACCCCTTTTAACGTGCTTTCGCCAATAAATGGCCTTTGTCTAAATATTATACTATTCATTCCATAACGCCCACCGCCTTCCCAACAGCCCGTCCTGTACATGGTGTAGACCAGGTGAGTTGCCTATTCCAGAGTGTGTTCGCCCAAGACACATAGATCCCATTTGAGCATTTGTGGTCTGGAGGCCATCAGTTACAACACACGGTCTCATTTGGTCTTTCTGCAGGGTAAAGTAACTGGTGCCCGCTACAGGGCACAGGCTCATATTCCCATACTACAGCCATTTCTTCAACATGCAAGTGGTGTGCTTTTCCCACAGGTCAATGCTCGTACACATATGACTACTGCCACGCAACGTGCTCTTCGTGCTGGACAGCTGCCCTGGCCACCAAGATCACCAGGTCTCTCACTAATTGAACACGTACGGGATGTGATGAAGTGGGAACATACTCACTCTCCATAACCTACAAGAATCACTGCTGAACTGCAAAAAGTGGTGCAAGATGTTTGGCAGTAGCTATTGCAGGATGGCATTGAGTACCTTTTATGATTGTTTGCATACCGGAGTAAATGTCTGAGTTTCTGCCACATGGGAGGGTTGGGGTACACTGTGTGTTCATGTGACTGTTCGGGCACCCTTCACTGTGACGTGTATGTTTCAGTTGGTCTGAATTTTTTATGAGATACTCCTACAACAATGAACTGCCTGTTACATCATCTGTACATAAAATGACCTTGTGCTTAAGGGTGTCGCACTTTTTTCTGGTTATGTAAAAAAGTTCATAATCTGCAAAAAGTCGTAGGTTGCTATTAATGTTGCCTGCTAGGTTATTAATATACAATATGAGCATCATGGATCACAACCTATCTCTGTGGATCATGCCTGCAGCTCCCCCTACATTTGTTGATGACTCTGTATCCAAGATAGTACTCTGGGTGCTTCACACCAAGAAATCCCCAGTCAACATGTAGATTTAATTTGGAACCTTGTATTATCATAGGCTTGTTAACAATCGTTGGTATGCAACTGAGTCAGACGATTTTCGGGAGTCAAATAGTGCAACTACCAAGTTGCCTTGATCCGTATCTTCAGGATGTTATGAGAAGAAAATACGTATCATGCTTCGCCTGAGAGATGTTTTTGGCCAATGCTGCTTGACGTGGATGAGGTCATTCTGTTCGAGATACCTCATTACGTTTCAGCTCAGGATATGTACCAAGATCGCAGAACAGATGACATAAAAGGTATTGGTCTGTGGTTTTGTGGATGACTTCTGCTACCTTTTTTGTAGACAGGTCTGACCCGCGCCGTCGTCTAGTTGTGGAGCACGGTTTTTTGTTCAACGAAAGTACACTACTTTATGGTCAAGCCCCACTGACGGCCAGTAAACTGGCGACGTGCTAGCAATATGAAACACTGTTTTGTTCATTGCGGTCAAACAGTGCTTCCCCTCCAATGCAGGAAAATATCCCATATTCAGTTGCTCAGTAGTATCTGCTACAGAGGTGAGCGATTATGAAAAAAAAGAGTGAATTTAGTACTGGCCTCTTCGATTGTTTAAATGAATCGATTATTCATACTTATTAACTGTATCATAATAGTCGATATTCAATTCATTGTTATACAGAGTGTTCCAAGGGGAATGGTCTATTTTCAGAGATAGAAAAGGCCCAAACACTGGGCTCTCAAATGCATAGTGCATCTATGAGCACATTTCATCTTCACTACTGTGAACACATTTCTTCTACTGAGCAGTTGCTCATAGTGCTTATGGTACGCATTTTAAACCTCACATTAACTAGATTTTTTCACATTGAACTATTGTTCCTGTCTTATTCTTACACATTGACCATTGTTCCTATGACACACTGTATTAAGAACGTATTTTCACGTCTACAAACCATTCCTGTAATTATTGTTTTTTAATGAAAAAAAGGTTTGCCCTAAAAAAAAGAGAGATGCTGTCATATTTATATTTTTGTAACTAACAATAGATACTATATTTTATGAAATACATAACTACATTTCTTAAGAGATGTATGACTAAAGCTAAATAATGTTGTCTTTTTTAACTCGGATGCTCCTTGTTCCGATGAGCAGGTATGGTATAACTTATGACAGAAGTGACAAAAATATTACAGATGTATCCATGGTCACACAAACGTATTGTATTGTGCTGTGTATGTCAGAAATAAATAACATAAAACTTCGTCACACTGGTTAAAGGCTGGTCCACATGCAACTATATCTGCGTGTCTGTACATGCAAAAAAATCGACGAAAATCCCATGCATTCACACAACACAGTTTCAATCCACTGCTGGCTCGCCATCTGTTGCTCTAGGAAGAACTTCCAGCAGCACGGGACTACTGTCACGCAAAGAATATTTTGAAGGATCACTCTCGCAAAAAAGTAACAGAAAAAATCAAGAGCTACGGCAAAAACTTCCAGAATTGGCAGCATATTTAGAACATTCAGTCGCTAAGACCAGTACTTCCTTATTTTGTTATAAAGTGCAAAAGATCCTCGCCCACGCCTGAGGGTTTGTGCACCCCCTACCAACGCCGGCATTGAGACCTTTCTTCGAGCTAAGAACACACTCCATTAATTCTGGCTGACACACACCACCACTTTAGGACAGGTGCCAGACCGCTCATAGCTGGCGTTGACTCGTGCAGAGAAACTACACCACTGGCCGTTAAAATTGATACACCAAGAAGAAATGCAGATGATAAACGGGTGTTCATTGGACAAATATATTATACTAGAACTGACATGTAATTACATTTTCACGCAATTTGGGTGCATACATCCTGAGAAACCAGTACACAGAACAACCACCTCTGGCCACAATAAAGGCCTTGATACGCCTGGGCATTGAGTCAAACAGAGCTTGGATGGCGTGTACAGGTGCAGCTGCCCATGCAGCTTCAACACGATACCACAGTTCATCAAGAGTAGAGACTGGCGTATTGTGACGAGCCAGTTGCTCGGCCACCATTGACCAGACATTTTCAATTGGTGAGAGATCTGGAGAATGTGCTGGCTAGGGCAGCAATCGAACATTTTCTGTATCCAGAAAGGCCCGTAGAGGACATGCAACATGCGGTCGTGCAGTATCCTCCTGAAATGTAGAGTTTTGCAGGGATCGAATGAAGGGTAGAGCCACAGATTGTAACACATCTGAAATGTAACATCCACTGTTCAAAGTGCCGTCAATGCGAACAAAAGGCGATCGAGACGTGTAACCAAAGGCACACCATATTATCACGCCGGGTGATACGACAGTATGGCAATGACGAATACACGCTTCCAATGTGCGTTCACCGCGATGTCGCCAAACATGGATGCAATCATCGTGATGCTGTAAACAGAACCTGGATTCATCCGAAAAAATGACGTTTTGTCATTCGTGCACCCAGGTTCATCGTCGAGTACACCATTGCAGGCGCTCCTGTCTGTGATGCAGCGTCAGGGGTAACTGCAGCCATGGTCTCCGAGCTGATAGTCCATGCTGCTGCAAACGACGTCGAACTGTTCGTGCAGGCAACGCCGGTGAACTGCTGTTTGTGTATGAGAAATCGGTTGGAAACTTTCCTCACGTCAGGACGTTGTAGATGTCCCCATCGGCGCCTATCTTGTGTGATGCTCTGAAAAGCTAACCATTTGCATATCACAGCATCATCTTCCTGTCGATTAAATTTCGCGTCTGTAGCACGTCATCTTCGTGGTGTAGCAATTTTAATGGCCAATAGTGTATGTGGATGTTGATGTGTCACCAAATAGGCGCTGAAACGCTGCCACTGATGCAATATTTGCTGTCAATCTGCAGACTTCATTATAGGGACCATTGTCACACAGGATACTTCCAGTCGGCTTTTGGTGCTGGAAAATCTTTCAGTCTTCATATATACAAAGTGTTCGTTTCAACTTGACACAACTAATGTCTCGGAAACGACACACTGCACGAAAAAATGTTCTAGGTGGAAAGTTATTGTTAGTAAAGGGGACATCTGTCTGTGTTACAGCTAGCACCTCCTTAACCATCCCTCCTTCGTGTGTGGGATCGACTTTGAATTTTCAAATAGGAAACCCCCATTTTTATTCCCTATTCGGAATTCGGCGGCTAACCATTGTTTTCCATTCATGACAGATAGCGCTGTAATCGACAAATATCAAGTCGTCCAGTTTTTGCATATATGTGGTTCTACATTTCATTTACGATGTAAATGTAAGTCTCTCTGTTCTAACAGTTGATTCTGATGTTCAAACATTACTTGCCTGTTGCAAATGTTTTTGTGTGGTACAAATAATATGGTTAGACATTTTTGGCATATAAGCTACTTATATTTCAACGTAGTTTCCGGTTCCCTATGGAGTTGAGTGTGATAAGTCCTCACGCCTGGCACACCATCGTGAAGTGTATGGCAGAGGGTACTGCCTACTCTATCAGTTATTAGAGATTTTTCTCATTCCATGCACATATTGAGCCCCGCAAGAGTTTCTGCTTAAATGTGTGTGTGTGTGTGTGTGTGTGTGTGTGTGTGTGTGTGTGTGTGTGTGTGTGTGTGTGTGTGTGCGTGCGCGCGCTGTAATCAATCCAATATTGTCTTCATGTTCCTATGGGGCAGCATCGGGCCATCCCAGGCTGTCTTTGGGCTGGATGTAATGCGTGACATTCGAGCAGCGCATGAGGTATGCCACGACAGCTTAACATTCCATGGTCGACTGTTCGAAAAGTGCTGTGAGCAATTATGAAATTGGTTCACATTATTCACCAAACATTTGCCATGTGGTGCAGAGATAGAGTACCCTTTGGATTAAGTTTCTTACAGGGGTTGAAGTTGGTGACGTGTGTCCTTGGAACATTGTGTGAAGTGGTGAAGCACACTTCGCGCTCCCTGGGGGAGCGATGACTCAAAATTGTCGCATTTTGGGTTTCGTCACTGTAGGATTTGGGGATCGTCACCGCCAACGAATGTTCATAAATTATGCCTGCATAGTGAACCCATCACTATGCGGTACAGCTTCACGGCATATGGCAGATTGGTGCATTTCTCTTTGAAGAATTCGGACTCCAAGGACCAAGGACACGCAGCGTGAACAGTAGAAGTTACTGTGATCTCCTTCACCAACATGTGATCCCTTCTCCCAAGAGAAGCGCGCATTGGACTTAGCTGTTCCGATATACGATGGAACTCCACCTCATATTGCTCACGAGATCACTCTGTTACTCCATAACACATTTCGAGAAAATCGAATCATGGGGCGATATTTCTAAGCTGTGTGGCCACGAAAATGACCATATTTGAACCCCTGTGACCTTACGTTAATATTTGCTCCAGAGGTCGTGAATACAACATTTCATTATGATGTGGGATGTGTCCGTTTAACATAAGGTTTATTTACACGAAGGTTTATTTTCGTGAAGGACTGGATTTATCAAAGGGACACTTACACATATTGAAGGTTGAAGATTAGCGTAGCGATGGAGGTAGCCAACATCACTGCTCAGATGCTTTGGGCAGCAGTAGAGCGATCTCTAGTGTGGTTCCAGACTGTTTTTAGATGTAGATGGTCGTCAGATTGAGCAGCGTTTGTATCTTGGAACGTACACAAGGTACGCAGTTAACCCATGTTACTCTGTCACGTGGATATTAAAATGTGTTTTCTTCAACGGTTTATTATCTATTTTTCTTCCACATGTCTTTACAAATGTATCCACAAAGTTTCATTGTCCTACAAGCACTCGTTTTTCATGGGGGTCCTCTCAAGTTGCGAAAGTGTAATTACACTACTGGCCATTAACATTGCTACACCAAGAAGAAATGCAGATGATAAACAGGTATACATTGGATAAATATATTATACTAGAACTGACACGTAATTACATTTTCACGCAATTTGGGTGCATACATCCTGAGAAACCAGTACCCAGAACAACCACCTCTGGCCGTAATAACGGCCTTGATACGCCTGGGCATTGAGTCAAACAGAACTTGGATGGCGTGTACAGGTACAGCTGCCAATGCAGCTTCAACATGATACCACAGTTCGTCAAGAGTAGTGACTGGCGTATTGTGACAATCCACTTGCTCGGCCACCATTGACCAGACGTTTTCAGTTGGTGAGAGATCTGGAGAATGAGCTGGCCAGGGCAGCAGTCGAACATTTTCTGTGTCTAGAAAGGGCCGTACAGGACCTGCAACATTCGGTCGTGCATTATCCTGGTGAAATGTAGGGTTTCGCAGAGATCGAGTGAAGGGTAGAGCCACGGGTCGCAACACATCTGAAATGTAACTTCCACTGTTCAAAGTGCCGTCAATGCGAACAAAAGGTGACCACGACGTGTAACCAATGGCTCCCCATACCATCACGCCGGGTGATACGCCAGTATGGTGATGACGAATACACGCTTCCAATGTGCGTTCACTGCGATGTCGCCGAACACAGATGCGACCATCATGATGCTGTAAGCAGAACCTGGATTCATCTGAAAAAATGTTTTGTCATTCGTGCACCCAGGTTCATCGTCGAGTACACCATTGCAGGCGCTCCTGTCTGTGATGCAGCGTCAAGGGTAACCGCAGCCACGGTCTCCGAGCTGATAGTCCATTCTGCTGCAAACGTCATCGAACTGTTCGCGCAGATGGCTGTTGTCTTGCTAATGTCCCCATCAGTTGACTCAGGGATCGAGACGTGGCTGCACGATCCGTTACAGCCATGCGGATAAGATGCCTGTCATCTCGACTGCTAGTAACAAGAGGCCGTTGGGATCCAGAATGGCGTTCCGTATTACCCTCCTGAACCCACCGAATCCATATTCTGCTAACAGTCATTGGATGTCGACCAACTCGAGCAGCAATGTCGCGATACGATAAACCGCAATCGCGGTAGGCTACAATCCGACCTTTATCAAAGTCAGAAACGTGATGGTACGCATTTCTCCTCCTTACACACGGCATCAAAACAACGTTTCACCAGGCAACGCCGGTCAACTGCTGTATGTGTATGAGAAATCGGTTGGAAACTTTCCTTGTGTCAGCACATTGTAGGTGTCGTCACCGGCGCCACCCCTGTGTGAATGCTCTGAAAGGCTAATCATTTGGATATCACAGCATCTTCTTACTGTCGGTTAAATTTCGCGTCTGTAGCACGTCATCTTCGTGGTGTAGCAATTTTAATGGCCAGTAGTGTATAAACACCTGCTACACGATCAGAACGGAGACGATCAGAACGGAGACGATCAGAACGGAGACGATCAGAACGGAGACGATCAGAACGGAGACGATCAGAACGGAGACGATCAGAACGGAGACGATCAGAACGGAGACGATCAGAACGGAGACGATCAGAACGGAGACGATCAGAACGGAGACGATCAGAACGGAGACGATCAGAACGGAGACGATCAGAACGGAGACGATCAGAACGGAGACGATCAGAACGGAGACGATCAGAACGGAGACGATCAGAACGGAGACGATCAGAACGGAGACGATCAGAACGGAGACGATCAGAACGGAGACGATCAGAACGGAGACGATCAGAACGGAGACGATCAGAACGGAGACGATCAGAACGGAGACGATCAGAACGGAGACGATCAGAACGGAGACGATCAGAACGGAGACGATCAGAACGGAGACGATCAGAACGGAGACGATCAGAACGGAGACGATCAGAACGGAGACGATCAGAACGGAGACGATCAGAACGGAGACGATCAGAACAAGGAATTATTCTAACGGCAATACTGGCCTCAAATGTGGAAAACCACCGACCTAAGCGACTTTGACAAAGGGCAGATTTGTACGACAGAGTACTTGACAAACGGTGAACCTGGTCGTCTGTCAGCATGCCCAGAGCCCTACGGAAAGTGGTTAAAAGGTGGTTAAATCACGAGTAGGCGACAAGGTGTGGATATCTGCATCTCTTCAAAGAATGTGGTGGACGGAGGATTGCCCTCTACCTAGAGAAGAATAGTCGACGATCTGTGGCAAATATAAAGGCAGAATACAATGCCGGTGCAGGTCCTTGAGCCTTCGGAGCACACGCTTCAGTTCACATAGATGAACATGGGTCGCCACAGCAGACTACCTCTGTGTGTTCTCTCGTTGATATAATGACATCGCCAGTCGAGATTGCACCAGGTCGACGGGCGTGTGTGGGTAAGCCATCGTTCAGACAAATGGTTGCTGGAAACATGCAACATGCCACAGACGCAGGTTGGCGCGGAGAGTATTGTTCTGTGGGGTCATTCACCTGGGTTTCCATGGGAGCTGTGATAGTAATCAAAGGCATCATGACTGGTGTGGATGGACCACCTGCGTCCTTTCGTGCTTTGTCTTTTGTGCCACTGGCGCCATCTTCCCACAAGATAACTGTCCGTGTCACAAGGCCAGAATCGGTTACAGTGATTGCAGGACTGTGATGGTGCACTTGCATTCATGTCTTGACCACCAAATTCGCCAGACCTGGAACACACCTGGGATGCTATCGGGCACCAGCTCTGCTTCCACAATCCACTGACCCACAATACATAGCAGTTTTATGACCTTTGATAGACATGCAGTACCACGTAACCCTCGAATCCGTGGCACGCTGAGTCACTACTGTATTGCGTTCCAAAAGTGGACCATCACATTATGAAGCAGATGGTAATACTGTGTTGGCTCAGCGTGCGTGGTTTGTTGCGGGATAAGCTACCCTGGACTTTTATCTTTTGTGGGAATGTGCATTTCCCTCAGAACGATCCCGATTTAAGTCACGACCAGCCCTCACAGATTTACTTCCGCCTAAACTTATCTCCCACCTTTCAAACATCACAGAAGTTGAAACTTCCTGGCAGATTGAAACTGTGTGTCTAACCGAGACTCGAAGTCGGGACCTTTGCCTTTCGCGGGCAAGTGCTCTACCAACTGAGCTACCCAAGCACGACTCACGCCACGTTTTGCAGGAGAGCTTCTGTTAAGTTTGGAAGGCAGGAGACGAGGTACTGGCGGAAGTAAAGCTGTGAGGACAGGGAGTGAGTCGTGCTTGGGTAGCTCAGTTGGTAGAACACTTGCCCGCGAAAGGCAAATGTCCCGAGTTCGAGTCTCGGTCCGGCACACAGTTTTAATCCGCCAGGAAGTTTCATATCAGCGCACACTCCGCTGCAGAGTGAAAATCTCATTCTGATCACAGAAGTTCTGCGTACCATGCATATCTAGCAAAGGTAAGGCAGAGAATGGCTCACTGACAACCTGGGTGGTTGTTTCTACAGTGAATTTTGATTCTGCACCAGAGTGTGGGCCGCAATTAGTCTTTTGATTTGCTGCAGTGTGTTTATTGATTTGAGATTACTGGCAGACTAAAACTGGGTACCAGGCCAGGACTTTAATCTGGGATCTTTGCATTTCAGGGACCTTCGCATGTCTGGGAAAGACCTGGGACCCGTCATCACGACTTCACTTCTGCCAGTACCTGTGGATTATCTTCCAAACTGGCAGAGTAAAGCTGTGTGGGGATGATCGTATCTGGATAGCTCTAGTGGTAAGACAAGGTTCTGGTTGCAGTCCCAATCTGGTACAGCTTCCCAATTGCTCAAAATTATCATTACTCTGGAGTTAATCATTTCTGTTAGTTACTTTACAGGCATCATTTGGCATCCCATCTTCATTCACTCTTATATTTGCCATTACCTCGAAACATTTCACGTCAGTGAAACCAGTGCAGCCTGCCGGAGGGCACTAAGCTGTGCCCCACAGCATAATTGTGTCGTCACGCCACTCGCCTTGTCCTCCATACTTCGAACTCTCAGCTCTGTGCAAGGCCCACAGGAAATCAATGTTGTTGTTATTGTTGTTGTTGTTGCGATCTTCAGTCCTGAGACTGGTTTGAAGCAGCTCTCCATGCTACTCTATCCTGTGCAAGCTCCTTCATCTCCCAGTACCTACTGCAGCCTACATCCTTCTGAATCTGCTTAGTGTATTCATCTCTTGGTCTCCCACTACGATTTTTACCCTCCACGCTGCCCTCCAGTACTAAATTGGTGATCCCTTGATGCCTCAGAACATGTCCTACCAACCGATCCCTTCTTCTAGTCAAGTTGTGCCAGAAACTCCTCTTCTCCCCAATTCTATTCAATACCTCCTCAGTAGTTATGTTGTTTTTTTGTGGGGTTTTAGGGCGCTCAACTACTGAGGTCATTAGCGCCCATCACAAATGTAAGTGCACATATAATCTGGTAAAACTCAAGGGGGGGGGGAGGGGGAGGGGCGAACACCACACACCAGAAAGTTCTTAAAAAGACGCAGATAACATAATTAAAAGAGTTAGATGTCTCTGGACAAGTTCGTCAAAGTAATAAAACGAAGAACACGAGCAGCTGCTCGAGAGTCATCAGCTAAAATTTCCTGTAAGGTAGATGGCAGACACAGGACAACACGAGATGGATTAAAACGGGGACACGACAATAAAACATGGCGCACTGTCAATGCATGACCACAAGGGCACTGCAGGGCAGGGTCACCGGATAGCAGGTAGTGGTGGCTAAACCGGCAATGCCCAATCCGCAACCTGGTCAGAAGGACCTCCTCTCGCCGAGATGGTCCGGAGGAGGTTGTCCAAGCTGTTGGGAACGGTTTTATGGCCCAGAGCTTATTTTCTTGAAGTGACGACCAAGTATCCCACCATAATGACACAAACCTCTTACAAACAACCCCACTAATGTCAGACGATGGGGCACAAAGGGAGGCTGGCCGAGGCAGGAGGAATGCAGCCTTGGCTGCAGCATCAGCAGCCTCATTCCCAGGCACTCCTACATGGCCTGGAACCCACATAAAGCTAACAGGAGAGCCATCATCAGCAAAGGAATGGAGGGACTGCTGGATCCGTTGCACCAAGGGATGGACCAGATATGGAGCTCCAAGGCTCTGAAGAGCAGTGAGTGAATCAGAGCAGAGTACGTACGGAGAATGGCGGTGGCGGCGGACATACTGATCGGCTTGAGAGAGAGAGAGAGCAAAAAGCTCGGCCGTAAAGCTGGAACACTGGTCGAGGAGCCGGTATTTAAAGGTGACGTCCCTGACGACAAAGGCACAGCCGACACCACCGTCAGTTTTGGAGCCTTCAGCGTAAATAAAGGTTTTACTGGCGAGTCGCGCACGAAATTCGACAAACCGTGAGCAATACACTGCATCCGGAATACACTCCTTCAGGAGCGAGCTGAGGTCAAGATGAATGTCAACCGGAGCCTGGAGCCGCTCTCACCCTCTCTGAAGGTGGTAGGGAGGGCAAAATCCAATTGTCGAAGCAGGCGACGAAAGCGGACTCCAGGGGGCAGGAGGACAGACACATACAACACATACAGACGGTCGAGAGAATCGTCATTAGTTACGTGATCTAACCATCTGATCTTCAGCATTCTTCTGTAGCACCACATTTCGAAAGCTTCTATTCTCTTCTTGTCTAAACTATTTATCGTGCACGTTTCACTTCCATACATGGCTACATACAAATACTTTCAGAAACTACTTCCTGACACTTAAATCTATACTCGATGTTAACAAATTTCTCTTCTTCAGAAACGCTTTCCCTGCCATTGCCAGTCTACATTTTATATCCTCTCTACTTCGCCCATCATCAGTTATTTTGCTCCCCAAATAGCAAAACTCCTTTGCTACTTTAAGTGTCTCATTTCCTAATCTAATACCCCAGCATCACTTGACTTAATTCGACTACATTCCATTATGCTCATTTTGTTTTTGTTAATGTTCGTCTTATATCCGCCTTTCAAGACACTGTTCGTTCCGTTAAGCTTCTCTTCCTGGTCCTTCGTTGTCTCTGACAGAATTACAATATCACCGGCGAACCTCAAAGTTTTTATTTCTTCACCCTGGATATTAATTCCCACTTCGAATTTTTCTTTTGTTTCCTTTATTACTTGATCAATATACAGACTGAATAACATCGGGTATACACTACAACCCTGTCTCACTCCATTCTCAACGACAGTTTCCCTTTCATGCCCCTCGATCCTTGCAACTGCCATCTGATTTCTGTACAAATTGTAAATAGCCTTTCACTCCCTGTATTTTACCCCCGCCACCTTCAGAATTTGAAAGAGAGTATTCCAGTCAACATTGTCAAAAGCTTTTTTTAAGTCTACAAATGCTAGAAACGTAGGTTTGCCTTTCCTTAATCTATCTTCTAAGATAAGTCATAGGATCAGTATTGTCTAGCGTGTTCCAACATTTCTACGGAATCTGAACTGATCTTCCCCGACGTCGGCTTCTACCAGTTTTTCCATTCGTCTGTATAGAATTCGCGTTAGTATTTTACGACGACTTATTAAACTGATAGTTCGGTAATTTTCACATCTGTCAACACCTGCTATCTTTGGGATTGGTATTATTATATTCTTCTTGAAGTCTGACGGTATTTCGCCTGTCTCATACATCTTGCTCACCAGATGGTAGAGTTTTGTCAGGACTGGCTCCCCCAAGGCCGTCAGTAGTTCTAATGGAATGTTGTCTACTCCCGGGGCCTTGTTTCGACTCAGGTCTTTCACTGCTCTGTCAAACTCTTCACGCAGTATCGTATCTCCCATTTCATCTTCATCTATATCCCCTTCCATTTCCATAATATTGTCCTCAAGTACATCGCTCTTGTATAGACCCTCTATATACGTCTTCCACCTTTCTGCTTTCCCTTCTTTACTTAGAACTGGGTTTCCATCTGAGCTCTTGATATTCATGCAAGTGGTTCTCTTTTCTCCAAAGGTCTCTTTAATTTTGCTGTAGGCAGTATCTATCTTGCCCCAAGTGAGATAAGCCTCTACATCCTTACACATGTCAGTGAAAAAATGTACCCACTCGTGGTCTCAACTTTGTCGTGTGCTATTGAGAGCTTGCTTGCATTTAAAAGCACAATTAAAAATTAATAAACTCGTCTGAAATAGGTAACCCCCCTCGCTCCCGGAGACGGCTGCTACCATTCGTCAGACCAGTCGTGTCACGTGCTGTGACGTACGCGCCGCGGCTTGTCTTTCTCATAGGCCTCGAGGTGCCGGATATGACGTCACTGCGGTCGTGTGCACTGAGAATGTAGCGTTTTGTACTGTTCTCATCATTGGTCAACCTCAACAGTTACCAATTATTAATAATTTAATAGCTCCTTGAAATACTCCTTCCATTTTAATAGCTGGGCCATTTTGGCTGATGAATTATTCTTTGGCAACCCAAGACCCAATGAGTCAATATTTCTTTCTGTTAGCAGGAAACTTCTCTCTGTCACAGACGTGACTAGTTTCCACAAATATTTAATTAGCCTCAGACAGTTTTTATCGTGCCGGATGAATGTTTAAACATTCAATGCCCCGCTACAAACTGCTGGTCGCAATCGTCACCCCATCTTGCCTTAACTGGCCATCCACGTCTTACGTTTTTCGTTGACAGCAGTTTTGTGATATTGTTCAGCTCTTGTATATTCACCTGTATTGCTGCCTCTTCTAATTACTGTGCCCAATCATCTATCCATTTCCTTTTATCTTTGTTTGTCTGTATCTGAACTCTTCCGCCTGCCTCAGTGAATTCTTTATGTACATCGATTTTCTGCGCTGTCGTATTACAAAGATTTGATTTTTTGTTTTAGTTCATTTCTGTGGTCAATTACATTACACTTGTCATCGGAGATCCAGTCATTACTTTTATGAATCTTAAATCATCCGATGTTTTCTCTATCATCTAGCTAACTGTCTTTAATTTTATGCCAACCTACATCAGTTGCTTCATTTCTTCAGAGAGGACCCGAAAACTGTTTTGTAGTTAAAGGGCAAATCTTTCTTTCATCTATTGGTCTTTGATGTATCGCTAGTTGGCGCGGGAATAAATACATTCCAAAATGAAAAAAATGGGCGCTCCACGAAGGAGTTATCCGAAGCAGACGGACATTCGTAGATTTATTGAAGAGAGGGACGTTCACAAATGGAGCCAGTCGATAACGTGTCGGTTCTCCTGTGGCCTTCATGCAAGCAAGAATTCGGCTTAGCATTGATTGGTAAAGTTGTTGCATGCCCTCCTGAGGGATAACGGGCCAAATTCCATCCAACTGGTGTGACAGAGCGTCAAAATTCCGAGCTAGTTGCAGGACCCTGCCCATAATACTCGAAACGTTCTGAACTGGGAAGAGAGCTGGCGACCTTGCTGGGCAATGTAGGGTTTGGCAAGCAGAAGAAACTTTTGTCCTGTCTGGGAGGGCATTCTCATGCTGAAATGTAATCCCAGGATGGCCTGCCACGAAAGGCAACAAAGTAGGCCGTAGAATATCGTCGACATACCGCTGTGCCGTAAGGGTGCCGTGGAGGCGTTCAGCGAATTCGAAAGTAAACTTCTATGTACCGACTTGGCAGAAAATCCTAAGAAATTTTGGTCTTATGTCAAAGCGGTAGGTGGATCAAAACAAAATGTCCAGACACTCTGTGACCAAAATGGTACTGAAACAGAGGATGACAGGATAAAGGCCGAAATACTAAATGTCTTTTTCCAAAGCTGTTTCACAGAGGAAGACTGCACTGTAGTTCCTTCTCTAGGTTGTCGCACAGATGACAAAATGGTAGATATCGAAATATATGAAAGAGGGGTAGAAAAAAAATTAAAAACGCTCAAATGTGGAAAGGCCGCTGGACCTGATGGGATACCCGATCGATTTTACACAGAGTACGCGAAATAACTTGCCCCATTTTGGAACCGGTGTACTGTAGGTCTCTGGAAGAGTGCAGCGTTCCAAAAGATTGGAAAAGGGCACAGGTCATCCACGTTATCAAGAAGGGACGTCCAACAGATGTGCAGAACTATAGACCTATATCTCTAACGTCGATCAGTTGTAAAATGTTGCAACACGTATTATGTTCGAGTATAATGACTTTTCTGGAGACTAGAAATCTACTCTGTAGGAATCAGCATGAGTTTAGAAAAGGACGATCGTGTGAAACCCAGCTCGTGCTATTCGTCCACAAGACTCAGAGGGCCATAGACACGGGTTCCCAGGTAGATGCTGTTTTTCTTGACTTCCGCAAGGCGTTTGATACAGTTCCCCACAGTCGTTTAATGAACAGAGTAAGAGCATATGGACTATCAGATCAATTGTGTGATTCGATTGAAGAGTTCCTAGATAACAGAATGCAGCATGTCACTCTCAATGGAGAAGTCTTCTGAAGTAACAGTGATTTCAGGTGTGCCGCAGGGGAGTGTCGTAGGACCGTTGCTATTCACAATATACATAAATGACCTTGTGGATAACATCGGAAGTTCACTGAGGCTTTTTGCGGATGATGCTGTAGTATATCGAGAGGTTGTAACAATGGAAAATTGCACTGAAATGCAGGAGGATCTGCAACGAATTGACGCATGGTGCAGGGAATGGCAATTGAATCTCAGTGTAGACAAGTGTAATGTGCTGCGAATACACAGAAAGAAAGATCCTTTATATAAAATTAATCGTCGGTAAAGGAGATGCTGACAGATTCATTGGAAGAATCCGAAGGAAATGCAGTCCGTAAACAAAGGAAGTAGGTTACAGTACACTTGTTCGCCCACTGCTCGAATACTGCTCATCGGTGTGGAATCCGTACCAGATAGGGTTGATAGAAGAGATAGAGAAGATCCAGCCAGCCGGGGTGGCCAAGCGGTTAAAGGCGCTACAGTCTGGAACCGCGCGTCCGCTACGGTCGCAGGTTCGAATCCTGCCTCGGGCATGGATGTGTGTGATGTCCTTAGGTTAGTTAGGTTTAAGTAGTTCTAAGTTCTAGGGGACTGATGACCTTAGAAGTTAAGTCCCATAGTGCTCAGATCCATTTGATTAGAGAAGATCCAACGGAGAGCAGCGCGCTTCGTTACAGGATCATTTAGTAATCGCGAAAGCATTACGGAGATGATAAACTCCACTGGAAGAGTTTGCAAGAGAGACGCTCAGTAGCTCGGTACGGGCTTTTGTTGAAGTTTCGAGAACATACCTTCACCGAGGAGTCAAGCAGTATATTGCTCCGTCCTACTTATATCTCGCGAAGAGACCATGAGCATAGAGTCAGAGAGATTAGAGCCCACACAGAGGCATACCGACAATCTTTCCTTCCTTGAACAGTACGAGACTGGAATAGAAGGGAGAACCGATAGAGGTACTCAAGGTACCATCCGCTACACACCGTCAGGTGGCTTGCGGAGTATGAATGTAGATGTAGATGATAACCAAAGGGTCCTTCCACAAAAAGAAATGGCACTCCAGACCACCGCTCATGCCTCTCGAGGCATATGGCGGGTGACAGTCAGTTTAGTATCCCACCACTGTCCAGTGTGTCTCCAGGCCCGTTTCTGGTCTGGATCTCATCAACTGGAATTGATCTGTCTGTAGTGATGAGTCCTGCTTCGAACTGAGCCCTGATGACCAGTGAATAGGTGTCTGAAGACACCCCAGACAGCACTGGAATACCAACCTGAGCGTCGCCTATTATTTAGCCTGGCGCCTGGGTTGTCATTTCTTTTGTGAGTAGGACCCCTTTGGTTGTCATCCATGGTACCCTTAGAGCATAGCGGTACGTTTACACTATTCTGTGCCCCATTTCATTGTCCTTCATCGCAAGCCATCCTGCAGTTGTACTTCAGCGAGATAATGCCAGCCTGCACACGGCGAGAATTTCTACTTCTTGTCTTCGTGCTTACCAAACCTTACCTTGGGGCAACGGGGTCACCAGACCTCTCCTCAATTGAGAACGTTTGGACCATTATGGGCAGGAACCTCCAAACAACTCGAGATTTTGACGATCTAACCCGCCAGTTGGACAGAATTTGGCACGATATCCCTCATGAGGACGTCCAAAAACTCTTTCAATCAGTGCCAAACCGAGTAACTGATCGCATAATAGCCAGAGGCGGTCGAACGCGTTATTGAGTGACTCAATTTGTGGAGCTGTTTCGCTCGAATAAATCTTACAATTTTTCTGAAATTTTAATCCTTTGTTTGTCGGTACATGTACGTTACAACTTCCGATTTCGACCCCATTCGGATAATTCCTTCATGGTGCGTCATTTTTTTTGTTTCAGAGTGTACAGTCAGAAACTTACAAAACAGAAATGCTTTAATAAGTTTACTTGCAATATGTAAATGTAATAACTGAGATACGCATAATTTATTAAGAGTTGTAGGTCTTTCTATGCTGCTGAGTTATATACAATGAGAGTAATGTTCCTGATAGAATCAAATGGTCTTGGATGGTGATTTACTCATATAGCATACTGAGATATAGAAACTTTTCATAGCATCACGCTACTTTGATGTATTTTCCTGACTGCAGTCTTGTATATTAAGGTAGGTAAATGTCTAGGTTCACTGAGACTTGTGTGAAGCTACTTAAAAATGAGTCATAAATAATGTCGTTTGAATTTAGAATCCTATGGTGGCGTGTATACGTGGCGCAACCCATCAGAGACAGCAAGCGATGGAAGAGCAAGTTCGCCTAGTGACACAGGTCTGGGAGGTTGAAACGTGTCTTCACACACATATAACTGTGAGCCGCATGCCAGGTGCGCTCGACAAAGACATCGTCGATACCATTCTCATTTAACACTCCCACACCTGCTTTTCTGTTCCTATGATTGAGCGTGACTCCATTTGCCAGTATCTTCAGTCTGAACTCCAGCAAAACTAGATGACAGTCACTTCCAACCACTCCTGTTATTTCTCATACTAGCAGAGTATCTATCAGTTCATTTCACCTTTCTCTGCTCACCTTCACCTCTCTCTCTGTCCACATCCACTTCCCGTCCATATCTGCCTTCCTCCTCCTGTCCAACTCCTCTTTCCTTTCTTTATGTATCTCCTCCTCTTTCCTCTGTGTCCATGTACCCCTCCCCTATATCTGTCGATCTCTGCCTCGCACTACCTTTACCTATCTCCTCCTTCCCCCTCGCTGTCAGTCCCTCGTCCTTCCTTCTCTCTCCAAGTTATCTCCAACCCAACAGGAGGCTGTCTTTTTCCAGACTGTAACTGATATGTACCAGACTAAATCGAAATCGTTCTAGGGTTTTAGCATCAGGTTTATACCCATGGCTTTGCCTGCGTATGACCATGTCAAATAAAATTCTCACATATGTAAGACATCTCACGCGTACTGCACACATGCACTGACATAAAAAAATAGCAGTTCGAAGGAGGAGCTGTGCAACATGAACGAATGTTGGCAGGCATGTTTCTACATCTGAAAGATGATATTTAATCGTATTTCGCACCAGTTGCCTACGAGTGTCGCTAGAATGAATCCATGTCCATCTCTGCTCTGCTTATATTTTGTGTAAGCATTTGTAAAGATATGCAGAAGAGAAATAACGAGTAAACCGTTGAAGGAAACACAAATGGTTCAAATGGCTCTGAGCACATCTGAGGTCATCAGTCCCCAAACGAAGCACATTTTAGTGTACACATGAGAGGGTAACATTTGTTGCATGCGTGCCATGTTTACGTGTCAGGCTACAAACGGTGCTCAAGGTGATGACCATCTGCACCATGACATTCTGCAACCACACTAGAGATTGCTCTACTGCTGCCAGAATCATCTGTGATCATACAGGTCATGTCAATGTGTGGTCATGAATGTGTTTGGAATATATATATATATATATATATATATATATATATATATATATTAATTAGACCTCTATATCATAAGTGTTAAGAAACAAAGTATTTTCGTTTTATCTTAATTTTTGTAAGTCGTATGCCCCTTTGAAAAATATATATTTTGTAAATAATTCTTGAAACAGTAGAAAACAACAAAAAATACGATCAATAAACCATATGTATTCAAGACCTGGCAGATGTTTTGCATTAAAGCTCCCTCTTAATGTGTTGAAATGTAGTTGATGCCCACACACTAATGGGCTTCCTTGAACTTATAGATTTTAGACAAAAAGAAACACGAAAGTTAGCTAATTTTTCAACTTAATTTTTTTTTGTAATTTAGTAAATAACAGAACGCTATCTTTTCTGTCATATTAAGATACAACTCATGTAGTTATAAACAGTTTTTACGAATTATTTAATGGAAAACTACATCCAAAAACTATTTAAAATTACATAAAATATTGTTTGGGTAATATGTTAGTAGTCAATGCAAACTCAATGAGCCATATTTTTCTGTGGTAAGTGTTAAAAATTTTTTTGCGTTCTGCATATTTCTCATCACACAATTTCTAGTGTAAAACATGCATGTTGGCAACACTGTTTTCGGTGAGAACTTGCACATAAACGATTTTGCATCGAGTTTAGTGTCTGGTTTGAATTTTTTGTTAGATACAATGTCAGTGAGGAAATATAGTAGTGGAAGAGTTAGGTGTGCGGACTATGAAAAGAGACACAAGAAGGTGGTGTTTAATAAAAGTGAAAAACACTTAACAGTTGTTGGAAATCTGTCAGAGGTATTGCAGAAACATCTAGGTCCGAAAGTAACAGTATTAGCATCACACCCATTGCGCATGAATTGCTACACTCACTACAACAAGAAACTACAAGAGTGGTCACCATCACCGAATGCGAAACTGGAGGAGCCAGTGCACATATTTATATTCCTGGGTGTGATGTTGTTGATGCATTGAATGATTTAATTTCCGCTGTAGCTCCCACTGTATCCCACCTTAAACGTCCAGGGAAGGTAAGAAGTATAAGAAAAAAACATAATGCAAAAAGAAGAGTGTAAGAATTTGAAACACGTTTTACACAATCTACATCTTCAAAACTTTGTGATAGAATGAAATTTTCACTCTACAGCGGAGTGTACGCTGATATGAAACTTCCTGGCAGATTAAAACTGTGTGCCGGACCGAGACTCGAACTTGGGACCTTTGCCTTTCGCGGGCAAGTGCTCTCCACTGTAGAGTGAAAATTTGATTCTAGAAACATCCCCCAGGCTGTGGCTATGCCATGTATCCACAATATCCTTTCTTCCAGGAGTGGTAGATCTGCAAGGTTCACAGGAGAGCTTCTGTGAAGTTTGGAAGGTAGGAGACGAGGTACTGGCAGAAGTAAAGCTGTAAGAACAGGGCGTGAGTCGTGCTTGGGTAGCTCAGTCGGTAGAGCACTTGCCCTCGAAGGGCAATGATCCTGAGTTTGAGGCTCGGTCCGGCACACAGTTTTAATCTGCCAGGAAGTTTCAAAACTTTGTGATGTTTATAATGTAGATGTACTTGGTGCAGAATCTGAAGATAGGGATATGTGCATGAAGTGTGATGTGTGGCTCCAAAACCTAAATACTGCTATCTCAGAAGCCATCTACACTGAGGAGGTACAGTTACTGATACCAAGTAGCTGCTCTAAGCAGCAGATAGAGAAACACATATCCAGTTCCTCATATTATTTGATTTCAGCACCTCATAAAATAAATAATAAGAAAGGTATATGGACATACCCCATTTCATATTGTTAGTATCTGTTGCAAGATGATACAAGTAGTACAGGGTTAGTATAAATGAAGGATCCACTTTCTAAAATTCATATCTATTCAAATAGAAATCCAAAGTTAACAAGCTTTATATCAATGAAAAGAGGAAGTTTCAGAGTTATTTTTCATAATGTTTTATATCAATTTAATAATTTATAATAATAACTATTTGATTTTTATTAGTTATTTAATAATTAGAAAAAGTAATCAATGTTATAAATGTTCAATGTGGTCACTGTTGCTGCATGGCAAACAAGGTCATGGTAGCCAAACTTGGCCCACACACGTGAAAGTGTATCTTCAGTGACTGAGTGCACAGCTGCGGTGATTGTTCTGCAGATCGTTCAGACTAACCACAAATTATGGGTATAAAGCTCGTTTATTTTGGATTTGTACTTCAATAAATATGAAGTTTTGGAAATGGGTCCATCATTTAGAATAACCCTGTATATCTTTGAATATTCTGGACCATAGAGCGTACTGGATTTAAATTCCAAATTATAAACCAAGATTTTAATTTCGTAGTAGCCCCCACCAAAAATTTATCAATAACTAAGAAACGAAATTGTCATTTAAAGTTTAAAAACAAAATGTTTTATTCTTTATAAATAAGAGCCACCAAACCACATCTGTCTATACCCATAAAACAAAGTTCCAACTTACTTAAAAAATAATTTTCTCTTTAGAAGTAAGATCTATCATTCCTTGCCTATCTGTACCAATGATTGAAACAAATTAAGAAACTCAGAGGTACATTATAACTATAAACGTTTTAATTTTTAAGATTTATTCATTTCTTTCTACATAAATAAAACAAAAAGAAATGAATACCAAAGCTGAGCTATTTCAAAACTTAGTAAATTATATTAAACGAAAATATGGTTTAAGTTAAAATGATTTAGTATAATATTCTAAAGAAAATGTTTCTTCAAATGTAACTACACAACATCTGATGGAACTTATTGATTATTTAAATAAGAAAAAAAATGAAGAGAAAACTAAAACATAAAACAACTCTGATCAATCACAGAAAATTTGAAGAAATATTCCAAAACTTAATAAAGAAAAATTAATCAATCTTATTATAAATTCTAGTGACAATTTAATAACAATGATAACGATAGTGAGTGAGTAAACAAATCTGTAAAAGATCTTCATGCAACCTGTAAAACGAAAAAAGTAAAAAATGATTCTATATTTAATAAGACAATTATTTGCTATTATTGAAGGATCTACAGGTAAAATTAATAGTAGCAACATCGATCAAATCTTTAAATGATCTCTGAAATAAAATTAAAAATTATTCAACTCTTAATAAACAACAATTAATCGATGGTATCAATACTTCTGAGAAAAAAATTAATAATAACGATAGTATGAATCATTTTCAAAAGTTTCAAGTAGACAATTATGAAGATATTAAACAAAAAAGTATCAGATAATATATCAGGTTTCAATTTTCTAAATGATGAGTTTTTTTATATCAGCTAAAAGGATTTATAGTAACATTTTGCTTTTAAATCAAGAACATTTTAATTCTGTAAGTTATTAATGATAATATTGTGGAGCCACAAGTACTTTTTAATGAAGTTACAGAAGAAATAATCACGAAATTAGTTCTCTTAATACAAAGACTATTTTAATACAAAGAAAAGTGGTAAGAACTAACATAAAATTTTATTGTGATTTTAAAAGACAAATGAAATACTACAATGCAGTATTAAAACAACTATCTAGTTTTATTAAGAGCAACTGATTTAGAAGATGATTAACAAAAATCAAAAATAAACTATTAATTGAAACGGAAAAAATGCAAAGAAAAGAATCTGGTTGGTCTTTATTTTATACAAATAGTTTAGAATAAAGTGTTAATACAGATAGTCCAGTTTTTGGTTCTTCTTACAGTGATTTACCAAAGTAATTGAAGATAAAAAAGCATTAATTAATGCAAAAAAAACACATCAAAAATGTTTTCTTTATTCAATAAAAACAGCTTTAGATACTGCCAAGGATCATAATAATATAATAATAATGGATCAGAATTAGATGAAATTTTTGTAAACAATAAAATTAATTTTACAGTTGAGCTAACTGATGTTACAAAATTTGAAAAGAAATTAAATATTACAATTAATGTTTACAAATATGACAGCAAAGATGAAGAAGGGCCAATTATTGTATATCCTCATTACTATACACATAATAAGCAAGGAGAACATGTTAATCTTTTTATTAAAGATGAAAATAATTCACATTACTGATGGATTAAAAATATATCTAGATTATTTAATTCACAACCAACTATAAATGGGCCTCATTATGTATCTTTATGATAAATGTTTAAGATATTTTTATGCACAACACAAATTAGAATATCATGAAAATGATCATAAAGAACATAAAGAAGTAAAGATAGATATATTATAACCATTCATTAACAGTACCTTTTGTAAAATATGAAGATTTCGAATGTTTATTTAAAGATATTAACACTTGTCAACCAAATCCTGTATAATTTTATGTTAATAAATACGAAACACACATACTGATTTCATTCCATTATTATATTAAATATTCTAATGGAGATTACAAAAATCCTGGCACATATACTGGAAAGATAACACAACAAAATTCGTTGAAATGGTAAAAGAAGACGCTACAGAAAAAGCTAAAATTCATGTATGTGATATTCCAATTATATTGACAAATGAAGATAAATTTTTTAAATGCAAAAACGTGTTATATTTTGAAAAGAAATTTACTAAAGGAGAAAGGAAAGTAAGAGGTCATTGCCATGTAACAGGAAAATGTCGAGGAGCTGCACTCTATGATTATAATGTTAATAATTTAAATCCAGAGTTTATTCCAGTTTATATTCAAAATTCAGGAAATTACGATTTTCGATACATTTAAAATTCATGGCCTCAAGTATTGATAAATTATCTTCTAAGCAGACAAAAAAAAAAAAACAATTTAGAGAAACAGCAAAACATTTTGAAAGTGAACAATTAAATTTAGTGATTAAAAAAGGATTTTATCCTTACAAATATATGGATTCTGAAGAAACATTACAAGAAGCAAAATTACATAAAAAAGGATGTATTTATTCAAAACTTATGAGAGATATTATTTCTGATGAAGGTTATGATCGAGCAGAAACAGGTACAAAAAAAATATACAAGATAATAAATCTGATGTATTAATTTTAGCAGATGTTTTCAAAAACTGTAGAGATGCATGTATTAAATCTTAAACTCGATCTATCTTGGTATTTTTCAGCTCCAGGATTATCTTAGAATGACGGAAGTTGTATTAGATTTATTAAATGATCTTGATATGCTAAATCAAATAATAAATATATGAAAAATTTTAAGCATGTAGAACTCTCTAATGCTGTTGCATATTTAGATGCAAATAATGTATATGGTTAGGCAGTGTCTCAGTTCTTACCATTTAAGGATTTCAGTTTGTAAGAACAAAAATATTTTAATTCTGAAAAAAATACACTGCCAGATGATAATAAATACAGTTATGTATTACAAGTTTATTTAGAATATCCAAAGAAATTACATCAATTACACAAAGATTTTCTGTTAGCATCAGGAGGCGGAAATAAATTATTAACAACATCATATGATAAAGAAAGATATGTTTTACACTATAGATCTTGAATTATGTTCAAATATTAGATTAAAATTGAAGAAAAATCATAGAATCTTATCATTTGAACAGTCAGATTGGTTGAAGAAATATATTCTTTTTGATACAGACATGAGAAAAAAAGGCAGCTAATGATGTTCAAAAAGATTTCTCTACATTAATGACTAATTCAGTATTTGGAAAAACAATGGCAAATATTAGAAATAGACAAAATATTACAATAATAACAGATCCAAAAATATATTCTAATTATATTTCAAAACCAAATTATGAGCATACTACTGTATTTTACAAAAATCAAACAGCAGTCCATAGCAGAACATAGAAGTGAGTTTCAATAAATCAATTTATATAGAAATGAGTATTTTAGATATTTCGAAAGTGTAAATGTACAGCTTACATTATATTGTTATAAAGCCAAAATGTTGATGTATGTCATATGGTGGTGATTCATTTATGATACAAGAACTAAAGCTTTTTGTAAAGATGTGAAATCAATGATAAACAAATTCGACACAAGTGCTTTTCCAAATATAATATTTATAGAATTCCGCAAATATATTAGAAAATTGTAGGAGAAATGAAAGACAAAAATTGTGGAAAAATTATCTTAGAGTACATTAGTTTGAGATCGAAAATGTATGTATATAAATTTGGTGATAAATAAGACAAAAATCTAAAGGAGTTAATAAATATGCTGCAAAACGAGGAATTAGTTTTGGTAGTTGTAAAAAACTTTTAGCAAACAAAACAAATTAGAAAAATAAATTTGATTATATTACTTAAACACAAATTGTACACAGTTGAATGTAATGAAACTTAAGTACTGGTAATGATAAACGTTTTTAATACAAGCTAGAATGTAATGGTCGTCATAAATTAAATCCAAATAAAATACTTTATGATAACAACGATTTCTTACAAGAATTAAACAGCACAGCAGATAATACAAAAAATAATCTATTTTCATTATGTTAATTTTTGATGATTTTCCAACAAAATTTTAAAAACAAATTTCCCACAAAAATTTAATATGTTTAGAAGAATTTTTAATTTCCTTTTCACATGTTTCACAAATAAATGTTCTTTATGCCAGATATTAACAAGTTCTTTTATGTGTTTATATATAATTATTTCCCCTATATTTTTTGTACAATCAGTACAACCCATTTTTGAAGGCGTATTCTGTCTTATTATTTTTCTTCCTTTATGCATGTCACTTCCTTCATTTTTTTTCTCTTGCTCTATTTTTTCCCTTTCAATTTATAATGAAAAAATTTAATGGAGTTAAAAAATTAAAATATTTTAAATTTCGTTCTCTTGTGGATCTACAAAAGAAGACATATATAAAGATAAAAAGTTATAATTATTAATAAAAATGTGGATTCTTGTTTAAAGGGAAAGATACAGCTAAACTTTGAGAACAGAAACAAATAGACAAGGCACTCAAATATATTGACGATGAGATGCTATTACACTCGAAAAGTTAGACGCCTTCAACATGGATGCAATTAAATGAAATGAAAAAATCAACCACTTTTATCGATGAATGAGGTCTTTATTTTTTAATTTTAAAAGCTAAGAAAGATGCAAAACAATTTACCATCCATTCGATAACATGGTGAATCTAAAATAAAACGACTCTATAAAGGTGAAATAAATAACTTAAAAGAACTGAAAAATTAATGATAATTATATAAAATTATCAGATGAATAATTCAATAGACCTATAGAAATTTTAGGTCAAAAAAAATGAACTAATAAATTATTTATCACTATATGTTGTTCCTCAACTACGATATCGAAATTTAAGACCAACTTTTGTTATTTTAAGATTGCATGACTTTAATTATTAGTATTATATTTTTCCAACCGAATTTAAAAATGCACAAAATCAAATAGATATTATCAGAAATACATTAGTAAGTTGTGACGTATTTTTAAAAATTTATTATGTGCCAAATTCAATAAATTTACATCACAGATATTCAACTCAACAAAACGGCTCCAACTTGTCCTTCCACCAAATTTAATTTTTTATATGGAAAGTGAGACCCGCAAAATCTCACAACTGAATTCAAGTATTTATAATCCATTTTTTAAAGTGTTTATAATCCATACAAATTTCTTTGCTGTTGAGGTTGTACAAATAATTCACACTTAAATCAGTTAATTGACTTATGAATTTAGAGACTATATCTTCATCATCGTCTGGATCTCATAGTGATAGAAAATATGAGTGGTAATTTTCGCATTTGTACTGTTTGGAACACTTATACACAAAATTTATTAATAGAATTGGAGTCTAACCATCAGTTACACTTACATGCAGACAAAAATCTTCCTAATGAATGGGTCTAACTAAAAAAATTAGATTCCAGTAGTTCTTGCTAATAAAAATTTATTTTTATTTTTTCATCGTTTAAATCTTTTCGTTGGTATGGGATCGAAGATGTTATTCATTCTACTCCAATTTCAAAAATTTCTGTTAACCAGATGGCAGTGTATCTCTTTTATTGTACCTGTTTTTACTTCATCAAAAATTTTATTTTTTGTGTCAGTATCTAACAAATCTGTTACACACTTTCCAGTAACATTTTTCATTTTCTTTATTTATATCTTTTGTCTTAATTTCTATCATTGTAAGTTTCGTGTTATTATATTCGTCAATTAATTTCCAAACTAAGTGAAACCGATTATGATCTTTCTTTTCAATTTTCTATTAGATTGTTCAACAACAGACATTTAATTCACTGTAGGTTGAATAATCAAAAATGTTAAATTTGTTTCATTAATTCTTGAAATTCATTATAAAATTCTTTAACAGCTTGTAAATTTTTTTAGTTTCATAACAAATATTTTTTCCAAAATCAACTATATTTTTACCTATTTTATCTTTAATGGGAATATTCAAACAAATTTTGAAAAAAACACCAGTAGCAGTTAATGAATATTTCTATCCTTTATCCTCTTGGAAATCCTTACAGATTACCTGAATCCATTTCAACTGAATCAGCTTGCCATGAATAATCTATTCCAAAAAATTTCAACATTTTTTTCTTTTACAATTTTTTCTCATTGGTTTATGTTACTCTTTAGTAATTTGCTCATGCATGTTTGGGCTTCACTTACAGAATTTTTTTCAATGAATTTACTCTTTTTCCTTTTGCCTACTACACTTCAATTCTTTGTCTTCCATTTTTAGTGAAACTATGTGTATTGTGTGTTAAAGTAAACTTTTTGCATTTCAAACAGTACCTGTGATTATTATTCTCCTTCTTAATTTATAGAGGATAAAAAATACTTAAATTATTTCCCCAAAGACAATTATGTTTACATCATCTGGAACAGTTTTAATAGAATCTTTTAATTTTTTAAAAAAGAATTGCTTGGCACAATATTTTTATTGACTGGATGTCATGAGTTATTTCATTAAGTTTCTCAAGAACACTTATCAAAATATCAGAATCTTTAAATGTTAAATCTCTGGTTATATGTTCACTAACAACAACTTTCTGAATAAAATCATATTCATTAAAATGTTACATTTTTTGCTTATATCCAGTCATAAAAATTTATTTAGCAATTTGTATATTACATAGTTTAAGTTGAATATTCTTTACCTCATCTATGTATGGAGTTAAATCTATTTTCGAAATAACTTCAATTTCCTTTTTTGTAAAGTAATTAGTCACATTAGTTTTTGTAGGAAAATTATTCAACTGCATTAAAGTACTTATGTATTCAGTTTTCTAACATATTCTTTTCGTAAATATAATTTGGTAGTGGCATCATAACACTTATAGCCTCTCTTAAATCTACTAATCTTCTGCCTATGAATTCGATATATCCTTTATTTTAAAAATGCCTCATGATTCTTTATGAAATTGTTTAATTAAACTTTCTATTTTTGGATCAATTTTTGCTTCTAATTCTTATGTCCAATTATAACATTTGAGATATCAATAAATTTATAACTAAAACAATAGTTTTAAAACAAATACATAATAATGTTCACAAATTACTTAATCAAAGTTTTTTATTCTCTCAGTATTGTAGAATTACTTATTTTTACCAAATAGTTAACTAGTTGTTCAGGTATATTTCCTCCACACGAATCGAAAACAAATTTTGTATCTTTGTTTTTCTTTTTTTTTTTTTTTTTTTTTTATAACTACAAATCGAATGAGTACCAACATGATCAGATGTTTCTGAATTAACTATTCCATACACTAAATTTTGTGGCTGATCAGGTAGTTCATCATATAAATGCCACGGAAACATCTTATTTTTAATGTTTAACTAATACTTCCATGTCAAAACTAGATAAAGGATGATTAACTTTTTGAATATGTCTCCGAAATTTTTTTCTGTATCCAGTTTTCTTCTTTCCCATTGCTAAATTATGTCGTTTTCTGCTTCTAATTCTTTATCACCTTTTTTTAATTTATAACTGTTGGCAGTTGCTGTGGATCCACCAGGTAGTGAACCAAGACCAGTTTAATATGGAAATGCAGCCAACAGTAATGGTAAAAATCGACCTTTGTGATGTGTTAGTGCTTTACCTTCTTTCTTTCTGGTTCGATATTAAGTGATCTATTTCGCAACAGGAATAGCTAAAGAAACAAGAAAAATTTAAAAAAGTTTTTTCTCCATCATTCTTTTTTGTGCATCGGTTACAATGGTGCAATACTATCTAATTATTCATTGTTGAGTTTAAGCGATTTTTGTGTAATTTTGCCCCTACATAGCATAGTATAATCAATAGCAAACTTATTTATATAGACCAAAAATTAATAAAGAATAGTTTGTAAGTCCCACTTTTCAATACCCAGTCCTAATTTCCATTTTCCATACGTTATTCCTCAAACTGCAGTTGAAGCTATTTTTGCTCCTAATGAGGCATGAGACGCATGCATGCTTTCTTTTGCAAATAAGTTTATTATCAGCTTCATGTAGTTTTTCTAAGTATTTATTATCTATATATTCAATATCATGTTCTTTACAAGCTTCATCTAATTAGCTAGAGGTGATAAAGGAATTAATTAGTCTTGCTTCCAATTTGGTTCCTGGGCTGCAAAATCGATATGCCGGAAGATGCATTTCGAATGATAATTTGGTAGTTAAAGTAGTAACTAATCCTTTTCCATATTTTTCACATTTCCAAAATGTATGTAACAAATTATTTAAAAATCTGATTAAATAAGGTATTCTTTTTGGATCATTAATAATAAAATCACTGAATTTATTAGTTAACATTTCAGTTATTCCAACTTTTTGATTCCGATACTTTTTATTTCCAGCTAATTATTTTCCATGTATTAATGTTATCTATCATTCAATTGACAGACATCATCCATCCAAACATATTTCACTGATTTTTCTGAATATTTTTTACTAAACCTATCTTTTTCTAATTAATCATCAACACTTCTTTCTGAAGAACTAGGAAAATATTTAACAATATTGAACAATTTGTATCACCTAATTATCTTTATTTCTGCTACTTGATTTAATTTCATTTGGTTTATTTTCATTATTTACAGCATCTGATTAGAATGAAATTTTAGCATAATTTTGTAAATCAAGAGAATCAAATTTTGTATCTAAATCATACAGAGTTATATGTTTTGTGTTAAACGATTCATTATTCCAACAATTCCTTCATATTCTTTACACGAATGTTTATTTTATAACTAATGAATTTTCCTGGTAATTTACCAACAAATTTATACATGCCAAAATGGTGTAATCCAAAAATATTATCTTCACCATGATAAAAATTCTGACATTCTCTCTTTTATATTTCTTTTTTTGACATCTTTGTATCTTAATTTTATTCTTACTTTTTAATATTGCTCTAACAAAGTATTTATTTATGATTTACTTAACATATAATATCTTTTATTTCTATTATTTAATTGGTGTGATATTATTAAATTCTTCTCAATAATACAGAGTATAAGGAACCATTTGTTTTTCAGCTTCTCTAATTTCTATAATTGCTTTTAAAACTTTTTCTCCTAACCCTTCACTTCCTTTGTTAATTTTTCAGTTTTATCCATTACTGGTTAACCTTTTTTAAATTTTTCGTATTCCATTCTTGGTAGTTTTTTTCATTTCTTGAACTCCTCCTCTTAGTTTTCCTTTACTCTTCTCGTCTGGCTTCTTTAACAACTTCTGTTTCTTATTTTTCGAACATTCACTAAGGACAAAAAGCACAACAATCATTTTTATTTTACAGTCAGTGCTTATGGTCAGTGTTCTTAAGTTCAGCGGTTAGAAAAAACTTTTAATCCTCGCTCTGTACTTATTTTCATTACTATTTCTTCTCATATTTATCATATAAAACGAAATATTTCTTTATCCCAACATTTACTACATATCTTCTGGTAAACCTTGCGGGATGTAAGGTCGTGGTCCATGAAACTCTTCAGCTCCTAACGTTTCGTCCAGTGCTTCGCTGGACATCTTCAGAGGGGTGTTTCTCCTCCGGTGAGTCTTGCCGACTGACGGGTCGGACGTCTGAGAGCGACTTATGTATCGTAGAAAGTGGGCGTGACCAGAGTTACACGTGATATGCAGAGATAACCTTTGTCAGAGATAAAACTTAACTATCGATCGTAATCTTGTCACGGATAAAACTGTCTAGCAATTCTGTAGTGCTACTGTCCAAATATCACTAAGTTTCATGGGTTCTTCTTTCCGATTAAAATTATCCCTATGTTTATATATTTCAATTGCTTCTCTGCAAAGCCGTGGGTAATAGTTCGTCGTCGTAGATAAAATTTTTGTTTCGGAAAACTTCACTTGATGATTTCCTGGCTGAAAAGTGTGTTCTGCTACAGCCGATTTATCTGTTTTTCCTAATCGGCAAAGACTTCTGTGTTCTTTTAACCGTGTATTTACGCTTCTTTTTGTTGTTCCAACATAAACTTTACCACATGTACACGGAATTTTATATACGCCACTGGCTGATAAAGGAGCGCGTTTATCTTTTACAGACCAAAGAACGTGACAAATTTTCTTCGTTGGTCTAAAAACAGGTCTAATATCATGTTTACTTAAAATCTTTCCAATCTGATCCGTTACTTTCTTTATAAAAGGGAGAGAGACTGTATTCTTCCATCGTTTTTCGGACTTGTCCTTAAGCTTTTTGTTGTTTGGGTGCAGAATTCTGCTTACTTCTTTCTTTGAGTAGCCATTTTTCTCAAAAGCGTGCTTCAGATGTTTTAATTCGTCGTCTAGATACTCTGGCGTGCACACCTCTTTTTTGCTTTGGATGGTGGTTAGAGTTTTTATGTAAGTATCTGTCTGTGTGCGTTATTTTTCTAAAAATCTGTTGTTTCAAGCTTCCATCCGCCTGTCTCATAACTAAAACATCCAAAAACGGTATTTTGTTATCATTTTCTCTCTCCATGGTAAACTGTATCCTTGGATTTATATTATTAAGGTAATCAAAAAATTCGTCTAAGTCTTCTCTACCATGTGGCCAGACCACAAATGTATCGTCTACATACCGATACCAGCGAGATGGTTTCTTATCTGCTTTCTCCAAGGCTGACTGTTCGAATTTCTCCATGTAGAAATTAGCTACTGCAGGACCCAATGGGTTACCCATTGCTACGCCATTAAGTTGTTCGTAAAACTCATTATTCCACTGGAAATGACTGGAAGTAAGACAGTGTCTGAAAAGAGCAGTCAGATCTTCTGGAAAAATATCCGTTATAAAATCCATAACTTCATTAACTGGAATCATAGTAAATAAAGATACTACATCGAAACTTACTAAAATATCTTCAGGAGTCAGAATTAAACCTTCAATTTTCTCTATAAAATGACGTGAGTCCTTTATATATGAGTCCGTTTTTCCTAAATATGGTTGTAAGCGAGTTGTTAGATATCTTGCTATTTCGTACGTAGGAGAATTGATAGCACTAACAATCGGTCTCAGAGGAAGGTCCTTCTTATGTACCTTGGGTAGGCCATAGAGTCTAGGACACATAGCTTCAGTCTTCAATAAAGCTCTTTTTTCTTCTTTTTGAATAGAAGTGGCCGATTTTATCAAATTATTTGTTTTCCGTAGTACGTTGGCTGTAGGATCTTTCTTAAGTTTTTTGTATTGCCCTGCCGTTAAGATTCAAAATTTTGCTTTGATAATCTTCTGTATTTAAAACGACCGTAGCATTCCCTTTATCAGCAGGAACAATCACTATGTCTTCATCTGCATTTAAATCTCTCAGAGCCTTTCTTTCGCCATTGGTTAAATTACTTTCCAGAGGTTTACTGCGGCATAATACTCTAGTGGTTTCGATCCGGATTGCATTTGCAGTTTCTTTGGGGAGAGTACGTATACCTGCTTCTACATTTGCAATAATATCCTCAACAGGAACTTTCGGAGGTGTTATAGAGTAGTTTCCTCCTTTTGCAAGAACTGAAATTTCGTCTTGAGATAAAACTCTGTCTGACTTATTAATAACAGTTTCGGACATCACTATATTATTTGTAGATTCTGCATAAGTTTGTAACTTTTCGAACTTCTTCTTATGCCTTCTAGTAGTCGTTTCCATCATGGTTTCCATAGATCGAAATGTAAGGCAATCTATTTTATCCCATAGGGCTCTCTGTATCTTACTAGCAAGGAATAAATGTAACTGCAGTAACTTACGGTCAACAGAATCCATCTCTCGTCTTGTATAGTGTATCCTCTCTCGAAGTAGTGCTGCTTCTGTATAATCAAATATCTGATGAATGCGGGCTGTCTGGAACATCTACGACGACGAACTATTACCCACGGCTTTGCAGAGAAGCAATTGAAATATATAAACATAGGGATAATTTTAATCGGAAAGAAGAGACCATGAAACTTAGTGATATTTGGACAGTAGCACTACAGAATTGCTAGACAGTTTTATCCGTGACAAGATTACGATCGATAGTTAAGTTTTATCTCTGACAAAGGTTATCTCTGCATATCACGTGTAACTCTGGTCACGCCCACTTTCTACGATACATAAGTCGCTCTCAGACGTCCGACCCGTCAGTCGGCAAGACTCACCGGAGGAGAAACACCCCTCTGAAGATGTCCAGCGAAGCACTGGACGAAACGTTAGGAGCTGAAGAGTTTCATGGACCACGACCTTACATCCCGCAAGGTTTACCAGAAGATATGTCATCCGGTCGTGAAAGCCTTCATACTATGATTTACTACATATTTCTTTAAATTTATCAAACTTTAAATCTCAACCAACAGACTTACAAAAAATAATTTGAATTTCTATTATCTTGCCTAAAAATATTTTAAAAATTAAAATTATGTCTAGCTAATTGTATTGGTAATTTTGAATATGTTTGAGTTAAAAACAATCTGTTCTTTTATGTCAGACTCGAGTAAGACATTCTCTAACTATATCTTGAAGTTTCAAAAATTACATCTGAATTATCTTCACATTCATATAGTGGAATAATTTCATAATTATTTTTATAAAAGTAACAATTTTTCATTAATTTTATCTTCATTTTTTCACATCCTTCTATAATTTCTTTATATTTTAGTTGATCTTAACTTTTAGAATAAACACACAAATGATTAAGTTATTACAGTTTAACCATCCTGGAGCAAGACTATAACGATCAATTATTAATGTTATTTTTGAACGACTACTTGGTCCTATGACTGCACATCCATTGGAACTTGGTAAAAGTTTACCATGTTTATTTTTTTTGTTTCTCTTCTGGTATTCTTATTTTTGTTTCCCAATCCATCATTTATTTACGTTATTTCTATTAATATAAATAAGTAGATTAGTTCAGTTGAGTGGTAATTCATCTCTTCTGGAAAAAAGAATAACTGATCCAATAACAGAAACTTATAAAAGTGTTTCACTTTTTTAACAACAAATATTACATCAAAAAATAATACAGTTCACTGTGATGTACAAACAATAGAAATTCCTGTTGGTCAACATAGTTTGAAAAATTTATAAAAATTAATTCAATCAGAAAACTTAATATAAGCATTAAACAAAGGAAGAATTTTAAATAGAGTTGTTAAATTATTTACAAATAAAGAATACTGTGACAGACAAATTTTAGCATTTAATATTATTGAAGCTAATGAATAACTGTTGCTAGAATGTTCCTAAAATTATTCCATTTGAATTATCGTAAATTTTAATTTGGCTGATGGAATGTTTGTTAAACTAAATGGTCATTTTCATTGAGAAACTAATGTTATTTCCTAAGCAAACCAAAGGCAGAATTTGGAGGACCAACAATTTATGAACCAAATAGTCTTAAAAATATTATGATTTTTTATACAGTTCAGAATTTAGAAATAACTACAGCTAATGAAAAATGATACTTTGACTTCAGTGGTGCTTATGTAACAGTTGTTTTAGAAATGAATTAATAAGTTTTACCTTAATAACAATATTGAGAGTTATCAATTTTCTGTTTATGAGAAAACAAAAAAAAAATTACATCTTCCTAACAAGAAAACAGAAATTAATATTGGTGATGGTGGGAATCAACCTAACTGTTCATAACTTTATAGGAGTTTTGATGTTATTTACGCAGATGACTTTTTAGCATATGGTGGTAAATCTAATATTAAAGTAATTGATAGTTACACATTAAAATTGTTTGATTTTATTACAATTATAAAGGGGAACAATATTTTATCTAGAACAGAGCATCCATTTATTTCTTACCCAGCTCTTATTTGATAAATTTCATCCCTATCAAATGAATTAAATTTGGACAGACGTATGCTTAAGAATGGTAAAATTAAAACCAAACAAAATGAAGTACTTTCTCCATTAGAATTATTTGATGGATTTTTTTAGAGATTATAAAGAAATTATGTTGGAAGGTGATTCAATGTATTTTCACTTGGAATTCTAGAAAAAAAAATCAAGAAGATTCTGTACTTTGATGCGCTACTGATACTGATAATAGTACACTTCCAAAAGAAGGTAAAATTGTTGTAGAAAGTCTGTTCCTGTTGTTAAAGTGGAACAAAATATTCATTTGAAGTACAACAAAATGCAAGAATTCCAATTTATTTTTCGAACTAAAAACAATTGAATTTGCTGGATTACGTGGAAGAAGAAATTTTGAAATAGATGTTACTAATTATGTTAGTTGGTTTCCTGACTAATCGAGAAAATAATCAGTTGAATGTTTGTCCTTTATTCGATCATGGTAAATTACAAAAATATCGATGTGAAAAAGAGAAGAAGCAGAACTTTCCCTCAAGTATTATGGAATCATAAAACATCTAGTAACTTTTTAAAAGCTTGTGATGGTTTTAGAGATTTGAAACTAATAAACCAATTAACTAACGATGTAAATGTATGTCTATTCAGTTTTTTTCAAAATGATCCTATTGATGTCATAAATGTGTCTAGTGG
Source organism: Schistocerca americana (assembly GCF_021461395.2). Lineage (NCBI taxonomy): Eukaryota > Metazoa > Arthropoda > Insecta > Orthoptera > Acrididae > Schistocerca > Schistocerca americana. The sequence continues at coordinate 146,359,205 of NC_060128.1, forward strand.
AATGAATGCTTTAACTACTCAAAAAACAACAATGAAATTATGTGAGGTCTTTGATGAAAATACACCTAATGATACAATTGCATATGTTATTATGATGGTAAAAAGAATTTAATTTATGATTCACAACATAGAATGCTTACTGAATCTTTTTAATTATGTAAATGAATAAAAAATTAGAAAAAGTTAAACACTTCTTAAATATTTTCATAAAATTTGACAAGTTAAATGAAGAACATTTAAAATTTTCAAAAATTAAAAGATTTAAGGGGGACGAATTTATTCCCCTTAAATGTTTTAATTTTTGGAAAGCTTATTTTTTCTATATAAATAAAAATGATCATGAATGGTAGCATACAAAATCTAGTAACTTAAAAATTGTTGGAATGGTTGTGCAAATGTGTCTACTAAATTATAAGAGCATAAAAAACATAAATCTTACATCATTTCAAAATCTGAAGTTTTACTAAGTAATTTATGGCGAAAAAGTTTTATTACTTTTACATGATAAGTTTACTCTTCCAGAGAGTTACACAAAATCTTTTTACAAGACAGGTTAAAACTAAGCATATCTTGAAATGAAAAAGGAGAACCCAAATTTAAAAACTGGTCTCATAAAATTCTGCTCTTCACAACAAAAACGGGGGAAATGCTAGACAGTGACAGAAGTATGCACATGTATTTATGGTACTGATTTGAAACTTGTTTGTTTCATCATGAACAGTGTCACAGGAAAGAAGTACACAGAGATGGACCTGATGCTTGTGTGTATATGTCAAGAGCTGCAAGATAAACATTGCTTGTACGAGTATGGAATGTGACATGGTGCAGAAGTGATGACTGTTGAAGCAGTACACCTTCAGGTTACTGACAATGATGTAACCTATGCATTGTGGGAGGGAGGAGAGTTGGGGAAGAAAGTAGAGCCAGAGAAGTTCGTTACAGAAGTTAGGCTTTGGCTCATGAAAGGAATAGCTTGCCACTATATCTGGTGGATTCAGAGACAATCCACAGCAGAAATAAAATCAGTCACATCCCAGAATATTAACACACAAATTTTCATTTTGTCTTTGCTGAGAACTCATCTGTTGCTTTACAGAAAGAAATTCAAAGTTACTGCTGGCACATATCACAGGTACCAATATTCAAATGTGTTGCTCACTTCTTTGCAACATCACACAGTTTTGCTATTGTCAGTGATGATCTCATTCATGACCGTGCACATTTAAGCTTCACTGTCAGCATGATAATTGAAGACATAGCTTCTAGAGGCTATGCATTTCCTAAACATGTGTGTGTGTGTGTGTGTGTGTGTGTGTGTGTGTGTGTGTGTGTGTGTGTGTGTGTGATGGTGCACTATCTCATTTTAAAAAGTGATGTAAGCTTTATGAGGTTGATCAACACTGTAGTACAGGAATTAAGACAAAAAATCGATATTTTCAGCAATAGGTCATGAAAAAAGCGCATGTTATAGGGTAGGAGGTCTCTGTAAAGATCTTGCATCAAGATTTTTCTGTAGCCTGAAGCTGTTGATGTTATAACATATGTTACTGTATTTGAGCTCACCATATCAACAGTAGTGACAAAACAAACTCATAATTGTCCATTAATGTAAATTACAGGAGTTTTATTTAAAAGAGACAGAAGAGTGGTCTGCTACCAAGCCTGTGGTAGGAATTCAATGAAGTCACTGCTGGGTTGCATGCCAGAGTGGAACACACATTGCAAGAATGGTTCTCCACGAAATGCAGCCCATTACTTTGCATGAAATACAGAGACGACATTAAACGTTAGAAGACTGTAGTGAATCACTTCTTGTGTGTATGACAATCAGGGATGGATAGGACAAATAAGTATCTCTCATGAGCTGCAGGATATAACCATCTCTTGTGTGATACCTCATGGTCCTTTAAACACTTTGAAGTGGCCATCGTTGAAAGATCAGAGTACAGTTCCCATTTCAGTACTGCACTTGTTGGATCATCCTTGTCTGTGTGCAAATTCAGCTCAGCTATACAAGCTGAATGAAAAGCAGATTGTTTTTAAAAAGGAAATTAACTCTTTTCAACAGTGGAGTGTTGACTGTTACATTGTAGGCAATATTAATTCATGGAAAGTCGTGAAAAATTAAAATCATACCAGAAGACTATTAATAATTTGTGAATAATATCAAAAATAAAAATGGGTATAAATATTATATATCTCATTTTTGTTATAAAATGCTTTTGAAGAAAATTAGGAATTGTTTTCCCACTCACTTATAATGTTGTAAAGTAATTATGTTTATTCAGAAATACCAGTTTTGCATGACATTTACTTAAAGTCAGCGATCAGCTTAAATATTTAAGTGTCCACAACTTTTTGACTTTAGAGTAGAGCTAAGTATACCTAAAAATTTTCTCTGATTATGTATGGGAAGTATTGCCCACTCTGATTGTACATTCTGGGAATTTTTAGAACATTTGGGATGGAGGTTTTGGATAAAATAATTTCCAAATAATGAAAAAATTCAGAATCTTTCAGCTTTACGTACAAATATTTTGACAGAATCTCATACATTAATGTCATTGCTGACAATTAGCAGTCCTTCCACTTTATTATTTCTCAAAACAGTTAACATATTTTGAAAATGAAACTTTGAAAATAGTAAAAAGTCAAAAATTTTCAGTTTATTAAAAAAGCTCAGAAGTGTGTAAATATTAATCATATTTCATACTATTGGGAACAAAGTATTTATTGAAAATAAATTCAGATCTCTATCACTTTTGGATTCTTTATAAGAATTTTTCAATTTTCCCTTTTGTTACGACCTTTTCAGTAATACTTCATTTATAGAAGCCTGTAGCGTTTTAACAAGTCATCAGAAAATCGAAATATTGCAGTTTTGGAGAGGAATTATATGGAACTTCAACATATATTTTTTTTAGCAAACTTTGAAATAGTGATGTGACACATTCATTCTTGACCTGTGTGATACGAGATGAAATCGTCCAGGTGTGATGTGACTACCTCCATCGCTACACCCTTCTGCAATCTCCAACTTGTAGAAGTGGGCTGTGCTTCAGGTAACCTCACAAAAATGTCGTGTAAATAAACCTTATGTTACATTGACTTGTGCCACATCATTACGAAATTCATTATCTATGGAAGAAGTATTGATGCAATGTTACACGAGTTGAAATCAGGCGATCTTGGTGGCCACACAGCTCAGAAAGATCAGCCAATCGTTCTGCTTTCTCCAAACGTCAGGTGGAGCTCCATAGCGTACTGAAACAATCGAGTCCAAAGCCCCCTTCTCCCATAGAGCAGGGATCGCATGTGCAATTCGTGTTGCGTCCTCGGTCCTTGGGTTCCGAGTTCTTCAAAGAGAAACGGACCAGTCTGCCGCGGCTGAGGAGCCGTATCACACAGAGACGCATTCACTACGTAGGCAAACATCCTTGAACGTTCGTTGGCGTTGATTATCTACACTACTGGCCATTAAAATTGCTTCACCACGAAGATGACTACCTACAGACGCGAAATTTAAGCGACAGGAAAAAGATGCTGTGATATGCTAATGATTAGCTTTTCAGAGCATTCACACAAGATTGGCGCCGGTGGCGACACCTACAACGTGCTGACATGACGAAAGTTTCCAACCGATTTCTCATACACAAACAGCAGTTGATCGGCGTTGCCTGGTGAAACGTTGTTGTGATGCCTCGTGCAAGGAGGGTAAATGCGTACCATCACGTTTCCGACTTTGATAAAGGTCGGACTGTAGCCTATCGCGATTGCGGTTTTTCGTATCGTGACATTGCTGCTCGCGTGGGTCGAGATCCAATGACTGTTAGCAGAATATGGAATCGGTGGGTTCAGGAGAGTAATACGGAATGCCGAGCTGCATCCCAACGGCCTCGTATCACTAGCAGTCGGGATGGCAGGCATCTTATCCGCATGGCAGTAACGGATCGTGCAGCCACGTCTCGTCCCTGAGTCAACAGATGGGGACGTTTGCAAGACAACAAACATCTGCACGAACAGTTCGACGACGTTTGCAGCAGCATGCACTATCAGCTCAGAGACCACGGCTGCGGTTACGTTGACGCTGCATCACAGACAGGAGCGCCGGCGATGGTGTACTCAACGAGCCTGGGTGCACGAATGGCAAAACGTCATTTTTTCGGATGAATCCAGGTTGTGTTTACAGCATCATGATGGTCGCATCCGTGTTTGGCGACATCGCAGTGCACGAACATTGAGAGCGTGTATTCGTCATCGCCATACTGGTGTATCACCCGGCGTGATGGTAAGGTGTGCCATTGGTTACACGTCTCAGTCACATCTTGTTCCCATTGACGGCACTTTGAACAGTGGACATTACATTTCAGTTGTGTTACGACCCGTGACTCTACCCTTCATTCGATCCCTGCGAAACCCTATATTTCAGCAGGATAATGCACGATCACATGCTGAAGGTCCTGTATGGGCCTTTCTGGATACAGAAAATGCTCGACTGCTGCCCTGGTCAGCACATTCTCCAGATCTCCCCAACTGGAAACGTCTTGTCAATGGTGGCCGAGCGACTGGCTCGTCAAAATACGCCAGTCACTACTCTTGATGGACTGTGGTATCGTGTTGAAGCTGCATGGGCAGCTGTACCTCTACTCGCCATCCAAGCACTGTTTGACTCAATGCCCAGGCGTATCAAGGCCGTTATCACGGCCAGAGGTGATTGTTATGGGTACTGATTTCTCAGGATCTATGCACCCAAATTGCGTGAAAATGTAATCACATGTCAGTTCTAGTGTAATATATTTGTCCAATGAATACCCGTTTATCATCTGCATTTCTTCTTGGTGTAGCAAGTTTAATGGCCAGTAGTGTACTAATCAGATGGTGACGGTCCACAAAAGCGACATTTGTGAGTGGTCACCGCCCACAGCGAGCGTAAAGTGTTTCACCACTCCACAAAATGTTCCGAGGCCACGTGTCGTCAACTTCAGCTCCTGCAAGATACGTAAGACCAAAATGTAATCTAACCACTGCCTCACGTGGCAAATGTTAAGGAAGAACGTGAATCCGTACGGATACCATTTCATAATTGTTTGCAGCATTTTTCTAATGGCGGACCACAGCTGCTCGAAGATAGTGCATTACGTCCAGAGTTCTCAGCCATGGCAACAATAACTTCAATTTGTGGCGCAATTGCCCGTCGGTCTGTTCCAGGAGTAATTCCCAAATCGCCAGTTAATTCGAAGTTCCGAATTATGTCCTTCAATCTCAGTTTGGAAAGAGGACCTCTGCGTATTCCTGTAATACGTCAATAATCGCGAAGACCGGCAGCAGTATTACAGTTCTTTCGATAAAAGGCCCACTCACCTTATCCAGATCCATGCTGGCTGTCTGCAACTGTAATGCACATTGATGCTTGTGTTTCAACCCCACGTCACCCTACCAGTAGTGGCCACCAACGCCGCAGATCCTGTGGCGCATAATCTGAACGTAATTCCTGTGATGTTGGGCATCCACACGATAAATAGTTTCCTGTGTACACTGGCTCAAGTAGCGTTCAGCTTAATGATGACCAGTCCGTACCTTCCTTGTCGCGTCATTTGCCACAGACCCATCACACGGCATTCAGTCCCACTGTGGTCACAACGTTTCGGCTTGTCAGTGTCTACTATATCCTCATGACCTGCATCCATGTCTCCACATGTGCGGCGTACGTTGCGAAACACCATCATACTCGTTTCTCTGTTGGCCCTGTTCCGGAATACAGAAACCATATATGTTGGTTTCGTCAGTGATAGGAGGGACGACGAGCGACAACGTGAAAGGCAGACCTGAAGGCGTGCTCATACCTGCATCTACATCTGCACTTGGCATGCCACTAAGAAGTGTGTGGCAGAGGGTACTTCCCACTGTACCACTTATAAGAGATTTTCCCCGTTCCATTCACGTTTGAAGCTCGGTAATCATGACTGCTTAAACACCTCTGTGTGCGTTCTGTAACTAATGGATTCTTGAGCTCGCGATCCCTGTAGTAGCGATACGTAAGGAGTTATAGAATATTACGATCGTTATCACACGAAGTTGGTTCTTTGAGCTTTTTAAGTCTGTTCATGTCTATTTTCAAGAGTCTGCCAGTTCAGTTCTTTCAGCACGTCCGTAATTTTCTCCAATGGGTAAAACCAACTTATGACCATTCGTGTTGCCCTTCTCTATACTTGTTGAATATCCCCCGTGTTACAGACAGGATGATTCAGTTCTCCCTATGGATGTTGTTTTATGCAACCCGCAATGGTACAGCTATATGTAGCCTTCAAAAACCGTATACGAGATTTTCATATTCTTTCGCTTGCTACGAGCAAAAAGTGGAGAGGGCTTTTTGTACGAAATATAATGCAGTTAAATTTTGTACTGAGATACGTTTTCACTGGAGGCCAAGGTTTTCGAGTCATTGAATAAAAACGTACAAAAGTGAATTTCAGACGCACCTACACCGCCATACTCATTCACCACCAGTCAGGATTTCTAGTGTGTTGTTCGGGACACTCGTTCCTACCATTGCATTACACGAACTATTCCCGATATTCTCTTTGTTTGGTCTCCATTGACTGGGCTATTAGGCTACCAGCATAGTCGGCTATTTCGTTAACATTATCAATTTAAATGTGCCCATAGGGCTAAAGAAATAACAACGACATTTGCAAGCATTACGCTAAAACCTATGATGTTGAAAATTCGATCCAAACTTAACCATTACTGTAATTTTGTAGTCAGAGGGCTGACTAACGCAACGATCTAATTATTTACTTGATGCTGTGAAAATTCAAATATTTGTTCGGTAAAATTTATGCAAACTCCAGTTTTGTGGTTCGTAAGTGCTGGACTAAGTCTGTGGCAAAATAGTCAGTCAATGAAGATCAAAAACGGTTGAATCTGATAAATAATTCCTGCAATCGCAAATTTTTGTACAGTGGTAGGAGACAGTAACGCGAACAACATATGGTGGGGGCTGAGGGTGGGAATGGGGATGCATTTGCAGGTCACTTTTGTAAGTTTTTCTAGAATAACTCGAAAACTTTCGACGCTAGCGAAAACTTATCCCAGTACGAAATTTACATACATTAAACCTTGCAGAAAGATCCTGTTCATTTTTAGTAGTAGTAGTAGTTTTATTCACCCGTAGATATCTTTTTACAATGATATAGGGCATGTCAAAGTATTTACAAGTTTAGACCAGTTTAAAATAAGCTAATTCCGACACACATATATTTAAAGACTTCTAGTTAAGACATAATCATTAGATTTGCTCCTGGTATACAACATTTTTTTTTACAAATAACTTATTAAATAATGCAAAGCCACACTGTACACTCATTTCACTATCAGTCACTGCACACTCTATACAAACAATGTTTCATAACACTTCACTCACTGCTACTTTCTGTTGTAGTAATAGTTTAGGCATAGCGAAGGAGAGGATATGAAAATCACGCCCGTGATTTTTGAAGAATAAATTTAACATTGTGGCTTGCATAAAACGACATCGTCAGAGGCAGCTGAAGCACCCTGTGTAATACAGCAGTGGAGCGGGAACCGGGTCTACGTGCAGAGTGGCCTTCTACAGCATTTAGTAGTTACCCAAACAATTAAATAAAAATTCGAAACACTGTAAAATTTAAGCATTCTTTTGAACCATCAACCAAACCTTCTGCACCGCTGTTAGTGTTTATGCACACAGTACATAACTTGTATCAATGTTACAATCTTCTCAAGTCAGCTGGGTCTACTGCTACAGTACAAACGGCACAAATAGACGCCAAATTTAACCGACAGGAAGAAGATGCTGTGATATGCAAATGATTAGCTTTTCAGAGCATTCACACAAGGTTGGCGCCGGTGGCAACACCTACAACGTGCTGAGATGAGGAAAGTTTCCAACCGATTTCTCATACACAAACAGCAGTTGACCGGCGTTGCCTGGTGAAACGTTGTTGTGATGCCTCGTTTAAGGAGGAGAAATGCGTACAATCACGTTTCCGACTTTGATAAAGGTCGGATTGTAGCATATCGCGATTGCGGTTTATCGTATCGCGACATTGCTGCTCGCGTTGGTCGAGCTCCAATGACTGTTAGCAGAATATGGACTCGGTGGGTTCAGGAGGGTAATGCGGAACGCCGTGCTGGATCCCAACGGCCTCGTATCACTAGCAGTCGACATGACAAGCATCTTATCAACATGGCTGTAACGGATCGTGCAGCCACGTCTCGGTCCCTGAGTCAACAGATGGGAACGTTTGCAAGACAACAACCATCTGCACGAACAGTTCGAAGACGTTTGCAGCAGCATGGACTATCAGCTCGGAGACCACGGCTGCATTTACCCTTGACGCTGCATCACAGACAGGAGTGCCTGCAATGGTGTACTCAACGACGAACCTGGGTGCACGAATGGCAAAACGTCTTTTTTTTCGGATGACTCCAGGTTCTGTTTACAGCATCATGATGGTCGCATCCGCGTTTGGCGACATCGCGGTGAGCGCACATTGGAAGCGTGTATTCGTCATCGCCATACTGGCGTATCACCCAGCGTGATGGTATGGGGTGGCACTGGTTACACGTCTCGGTCACCTCTCGTTCGCATTGACGGCACTTTGAACAGTGGACGTTACACTTCAGATGTGTTGCGACCCGTGGCTCTACCCTTCATTCGATCCCTGGGAAACACTACATTTGAGCAGGATAATGCACGACCGCATGTTGCAGGTCCTGTACGGGCCTTTCTGGATACAGAAAATGTTCGACTGCTGCCCTGGCCAGCACATTCTCCAGATCTCTCACCAACTGAAAACGTCTGGTTAATGGTGGCCGAGCAACTGGCTCGTCACAATACGCCAGTCACTACTCTTCATGAACTGTGGTACCGTGTTGAAGTTGCATGGGCAGCTGTACCTGTGCACGCCATCCAAACTCTGACTCAATGCTCAGGCGTATCAAGGCCATTATTACGGCCAGATGTGGTTGTTCTGGGTACTGATTTCTCAGGACCTATGCACCCAAATTGCGTGAAAATGTAATCACATGTCAGTTCTAGTATAATATATTTGTCCAATGAATATCCTTTTATAATCTGCATTTCTTCTTGTGTAGCACTTTTAATGGCCAGTAGTGTAATATAAATGTTACCACATGAATCATCTGAAAGGGGAAGTATATCAAATATATCAAAACCTGACCACAGAAACATGTAATAAATACTCCCTTTCTTCACAGTACTGCAGTTTCCTATTTAACATTTGTAACTTAAAATCAAGAAATTAAAGATTCTTTAGGGGGCAGACTTGGGGGTGACATTATGATGACCCTGGAGTGTCACTGGGGTGACCTTCTAGTGACCTAGGGGTGACCTGGTGTCATCGGCAAACAAGTATTTTAGAACCACCCATAATATCAGTAGGCATAGTATTTATATGGATAAGAAACAGTAGTGGCTCCACCAACAACCCCTGGGGGTGACTCCCCACTAAACTGTGTCCCATTCTGACTGCACGTCGTTGTCATTCTCAGTACCGAGGAGAATGACCTTCTACTGTCTGTTGTTAAAGTAAGAGTCACGATCCAATTGTGAGATACTCCCCTTACTCCACAATGGTCCAACTTTTAGCGTAATATTTTGGGTTAAACACATCAAACACCTCAGATAAATCAAAGAAAGACGTCTAGCCTGGATACAGATCACAAGTATACACAACATTTATTACCAGATACCCAGAATTAAAATTTTTAACAGAACAACGACTAGCTGATCAGATCCGTGTAATAATCAACAATAACAGGATACCCCAGTCAGAATTATAAAACATCAAACAACAAGTACAACAAATACTGGAACAAAATAATGTGCAATCAGAAGAAGAAGAAGAAAATATAGTAATGGACTCAAACATCCCAGAGCAAACAAACAAAGACCAACATGCATCAATTAAACAATCAGAGGAAAACGAAATCTTAAGACAGCCACCAGAACAAGCACAAATAGAACACGAAGCGACACACATGTTAGATATAGAAGACAAATTTCAGCTGACATACATATAATACAAAGACACAAATACAGACATTAGACCATTCTTGCATAGACCGCCAAATAACCCACAAGTCGAAACAACAATAACAACTATCAACACAATCATACACAACAAAATAAATGAAAACACAAAAACGGAAGAGTTACAACTACTGGTTTATATAGGAGCACTCACTACGCTAAATATACACACTAGACAGAGATCAGAACCAACAAACACACAGAAGAAACCCACAAAACCAGCATGGCAACACAGGCTACAGATCAGAATAGAAAAACTGAGAAAAGACATCGGACAGCTAACACAATTTATAAGAAATGAAATATCAGACAAAAAACGAAAAAGGTTAGGTAAAATCTAACAACAAGAAGCAATAGAGCAATTAGATGAAAAGAAGCAGAAATTACAAGCATTGGCCAAACGACTTAGAAGATACAAAAAAAGTGAAAATAGAAGGAAACAAAACCAAACATTCAACACAAACCAAAAGAAATTTTACCAGACAATAGATAACATACACATTAAAATAGACAATCCACCAAACATAACAGACATGGAACACTTCTGGAGCAACATATGGTCAAACCCGGTACAACATAACAGGCATGCACAGTGAATACAAGCAGAAACAGATACATAGAAGATGATTCCACAAATGCCTGAAGTGATAATTTTGCAACATGAAGCCACCCAAGCAATTAATTCTACTCACAATCGGAAAGCCCCTGGAAAAGATAAAATAGCAAATTTCTGGCTAAAGAAATTCACCTGAACACATTCACATCTAACTAAATTATTTAACAATTACATTGCAGACCCATACACAGTCCCTGATACATTTACACAAGGAATAACTTATCTGAAACCTAAAGATCAAGCAGACACAGCAAATCCAGCTATATATCGCCCCGTAACATGCCTACCAACAATATACAAAATATTAACTTCAGTCATTACACAAAAATTAATGACGCATACAACACGGAACAAAATTATAAATGAGGAAAAAAAAAGGCTGTTGCAAAGGAGCACGAGGACGTAAAGAGCAACTGATAATAGATGCAGAGGTGACATATCAAGCTAAAACCAAACAAAGGTCACTATACTACGCATACATTGATTACCAAAAAGCTTTTGATAGTGTACCCCACTCATGGTTACTAAAAACATTGGAGATATACAAAGTAGATCCTAAATTGATACAGTTTCTAAACGTAGTAATGAAAAACTGGAAAACCACACTTAATATCCAAACAAATTCAGATAATATCACATCACAGCCAATACAGATTAAGCATGGAATATACCAAGGAGACTCATTAAGTCCTTTCTGGTTCTGCCTTGCTCTGAACCCACTATCCAACATGCTAAATAATACAAATTATGGATACAATATTACTGGAACATACCCATACAAAATCACACATCTGCTATACATGGATGATCTAAAACTACTGGCAGCAACAAATCAACAACTCAACCAATTACTAAAGATAACAGAAGTATTCAGCAATGATATAAATATGGCTTTTGGAACAGACAAATGTAGGAAAAATAGCATAGTCAAGGGAAAACACACTAAACAAGAAGATTACATATTGGATAACCACAGCGACTGCATAGAAGCGATGGAAAAAACAGATGCCTATAAATATCTAGGATACAGACAAAAAACAGGAATAGATAATACAAATATTAAAGGAGAACTAAAAGAAAAATATAGACAAAGATCAACAAAAATACTGAAAACAGAATTTACAGCAAGAAACAAGACAAAAGCTATAAATACTTATGCTATACCAATACTGACCTACTCATTTGGAGTAATGAAATGGAGTAACACAGACCTAGAAGCACTCAATACACTTACACAATCACAATGCCACAAATATAGAATACATCACATACATTAAGCAGAAAGGAAGGAGGAAGGGGATTTATCGACATAAAAAACCTACATTATGGACAGGTAGACAATTTAAGAAAATTCTTTATAGAACCAGCAGAAACTAGCAAAACACACAAAGCAATCACTCATATAAATACATCGGCTACACCACTGCAATTTCATCACCACTTCTACAACCCTTTAGATCACATAACATCAACAGATACAAAGAAAGTAAATTAGAAAAAGAAAACACTACATGGCAAGCACCTGTATCATCTAACACAGCCACACATCGATCAAGACGCATCCAACACTTGGCTAAGAAAAGGCAATATATACAGTGAGATGGAAGGATTCATGATTGCAATACAGGATCAAACAATAAACAGCAGATATTACAGCAAGCATATTATTAAAGATCCCAATGCCACAACAGATGAATGCAGACTTTGCAAACAACAAATAGAAACAGCAGATCACATCACAAGCGGATGTACAATACTAGCAAATACAGAATACCCCAGAAGATATGACAATGTAGCAAAAACAATACATCAACAACTTGCCATACAACATAAACTAATAAAACAACACGTTCCCACATACAAGTATGCACCACAAAATGTACTGGAGAATGATGAATACAAATTATACTGGAACAGAACCATTATAACAGATAAAACAACACCACATAACAAACCTGACATCATACTCACCAATAAAAAGAAGAAATTAACACAACTAATCGAAATATCCATACCCAATACAACAGATATACAAAAGAAAACAGGAGAAAAAATTGAAAAATACATCCAACTGTCTGAGGAAGTCAAGGACATGTGGCATCAGGATAAAGTTGACATTATACCAATTATACTATCAACTACAGGAGTCATACCACACAATATCCACCAGTACATCAATGCAATACAGCTACATCCAAACTTACATATACAACTACAGAAATCTGTAATTATTGACACTTGTTCAATTACCCGAAAGTTCCTAAATGCAATGTAACATATACCGTACAGTTAAAAGGAAGTCACGCTTGATGAAGGTCCGTGTCACCTTCCATTTTTAACCAGACATAATGTCTGAGACAAGAAAGAAATAATAATAATATCACTAATAATGATAATAAAACAATGAAGGAATTAAGATTGATATTAATTACTTATTATACGAGGGCAGTTCAATAAGTAATGCAACACACTTTTTTTTCTGAAACAGGGGTTGTTTTATTCAGCATTGAAATACACCAGGTTATTCCCCAATCTTTTAGCTACACAACACTATTTTTCAACGTAATCTCCATGCAATGCTACGGCCTTACGCCACCTTGAAATGAGGGCCTGTATGCCTGCACGGTACCATTCCACTGGTCGATGTCGGAGCCAACGTCGTACTGCATCAATAACTTCTTCATCATCCACGGATTGCGTCCTTCATTGGGCCAAACATATGGAAATCCGACGGTGCGAAATCGGGGCTGTAGGGTGCATGAGGAAGAACAGTCCACTGAAGTTTTGTGAGCTCCTCTCGGGTGCGAAGACTTGTGTGAGGTCTTGCGTTGTCATGAAGAAGGAGAAGTTAGTTCAGATTTTTGTGCCTGCGAACACGCTGAAGTCGTTTCTTCAATTTCTGAAGAGTAGCACAATACACTTCAGAGTTGATCGTTTGACCATGGGGAAGGACATCGAACAGAATAACCCCTTCAGCGTCCCAGAAGACTGTAACCATGACTTTACCGGCTGAGGGTTTGGCTTTAAACATTTTCTTGGTAGGGGAGTGGGTGTGACGCCACTCCATTGATTGCCGTTTTGTTTCAGGTTCGAAGTGATGAACCCATGTTTCATCGCCTGTAACAATCTTTGACAAGAAATTGTCACCCTTAGCCACATGACGAGCAAGCAATTCCACACAGATGGTTCTCCTTTGCTCTTTATGGTGTTCGGTTAGACAACGAGGGACCCAGTGGGAACAAACATTTGAATATCCCAACTGGTGAACAATTGTGACAGCACTACCAACAGAGATGTCAAGTTGAGCATTGAGTTGTTTGATGGTGATCCGTTGATCATCTCGAACGAGTGTGTTCGCACGCTCCGCCATTGCAGGAGTCACAGCTGTGCACGGCCAGCCCGCACGCGGGAGATCAGGCAGTCTTGCTTGACCTTGCGGCGATGATGACACACGCTTTGCCCAACGACTCACCGTGCTTTTGTGCACTGCCAGATCACCGTAGACATTCTGCAAGCGCCTATGAATATCTGAGATGCCCTGGTTTTCCGCCAAATGAAACTCGATCACTGCCCGTTGTTTGCAACGCACATCCGTTACAGACGCCATTTTAACAGCTCCGTACAGCGCTGCCACCTGTCGGAAGTCAATGAAACTATACGAGACGAAGCGGGAATGTTTGAAAATATTCCACAAGAAATTTCCGGTTTTTTCAACCAAAATTGGCCGAGAAAAAAAATGTGTTGCATTACTTATTGAACTGCCCTCGTATAACAAACACAGTAACAACAATATTACTTTTAACAAAATGAATAATTTCAAATGATGATGATGATGATGATGATAATGATAATAATAATAATGATAATAATAATAATGATAATAATAATAATAATAATAAGCAGAAGAAGAAGAGAAAGGAGGCAATGAGAATGATACAGCATGGACACACATTTCGACAGGTGGCTCCTTACAGAGGACACTAGGGTGATCGATGTCAGTGCAGTAGGATAGACAACCGCTGTCCATGCATTCATCGTCCGACGTGGTGTAGCTGTCTTCCTTGCTACCGATCTGCATATCTGCGCTGTTGGTCACTAAAATTTGAAGCGTTCACCAATGTGTGGTTTCTTCTCTGTCATAAATAGGAGGGAGGCTTCAGTCAGAGCCTGAAGACGTCTGTCAGTTGCGCCGACAAAATATTGTAGAATTGAAAGACATCCAACGTCTCACCTGAGAACCATATGTACAATGACAATGATTAGTTGAACACTTTTGAAGCCTTTTTCGGTGTTAGAGAAGTGGATAATGAAAGAGTAGAGGACTGAAATGCAAGTGACAACGGCTGCTAGGGAAGAAGATAATTTCAATAGATAACTCCACAGACAAAAGGAGGGGAAAAGTGGTGGGGAAGAGTGGATCGATGAGAGTTAACTGCAAAAAGCGATAGCTTCCGTTGTCGGGGTGGCCTCAGGACAACATTGCAGTTACGTTAGGGTGATGGAGTGACGTTAGTTACCGTGATGGGGTGACATTAGGGTGATGGTTTGACCTTGAGCTGATAGAGTGATTTTTTTGTGACCCTGTATGACCTGGCGGTAGCCATAAAGGATTACAACTATTTCTGAATAACAGATTTCAGCTATCAGTCGTCCTTTGGAATTTTTATTGGCAGATCTAGATTTCAGCTAGAAACTAGCCATTCTCAATGCACTATCATTTTTGGTCAATGCATGTAATGCCTGTTGGTCGGGCTTTGTCCACAGTTCATTGAATACTCATGTTATTACTCTCATTAGTATTCAATGAACTGTGGACAAAGCCCGACCAACAGGCATTACATGCATTGACCAAAAATGATAGTGCATTGAGAATGGCTAGTTTCTAGCTGAAATCTAGATCTGCCAATAAAAATTCCAAAGGACGACTGATAGCTGAAATCTATTATTTACAAATCAAAATAACGGTCACTGCGTGCAACAGCCTCTGAATGGAGGGTAACCTGATGAATTACAACTAGTCTGAGGTGACAAATTATGTCATGTTTCACAGTAAATATTAAATGTGTCCTGAAATCTGAGAAGAGAGCCCAGTGGAGTCAGGAAGATATGAGGATAGTCCTGCCTCAGCACACACTGTCCAGCTTCCTTGTCAGTCCCGCCAACATGCAGTATCAACAAGCTTGCACACTATCATGGAGTACACCAATTTTTCTGTTTGTATGATTTGAAAATAGATCATGATACACAAAAACAGTCATCAATTAAATTAAAAGAAACGAATTTCGAACTTTGGCTGCTTTCCGCAGCAAATAGGTTAACACAAGATGCTGTCCTGTTGTTAACCAAGCATGCTGGAAATGCAAAAGGTGACCTAGGCCTGACGCTGGCTCGACTTCAGCACCACCGTGGCATTCTATTTTTATTTGTAACATCTAGTTCCACATGACCAAATTGAGGAGCGAATTCCCATGGGCATGGAACGTGTCAGTACATGAAATTACAACAGGAAAGTAATAATAGACAAAATAAAATGTTTATGAATCCTAAAAAGACGACTAGCTATAAGCTTATGTAAACACAATCAGCAATGTACGAGCTGCGACAATAAATTATGATTCCACACACTTTTTCCAGCGCTTCTGCCATCAATGGTAACATTTCTGGAACTCATCTTCTGTAATATCCTCCAAGACCCTCATCACAGCTTTTTGGACATCTTGTGTTGTTTGAAAATGGTGTCCCTTGACCATCGTTTTGACTTTTGGAAATAGAAAAATGTCGCACGGAGCCATTTCTGGTGAATAAGGTGGCTGTGGTAGTACTGAAATTTGTTTTGAGGTTAAAAATTGATTTACTGACAGAGCAGTATGGGATGGCGCATCATTGTGATGCAGAATCCAGTTATCAGCAGTGTTGGCACCGACACGAACTCTTTCATGAAGTCTTTCTAAAATTTCTTTGTAGTAATCTTGATTAACTGTCTGTCCGGGAGGAGCCCACTCTTTATGAACAATTTGCTTGGAATCAAAGAAGCACACAAGCATGCATTTCACTTTTTACTTCGACATGCGAGCTGTTTTTGGTCTGGATGATCCCTTTGAGCACCACTGCGAACTTTGGCGTTTTGTCTCTGGATCGTACTCTCCAAAGGCCTTCTGAAGCTTACTGTAATTTGTCGTCGCATTTTCACCCAATTTAACGCAAAAAGAAGTGGCATACTGTTGAGCAATATTATGCGGTTCCATTTCCGTGACGGGAGACACAAACACGTGTTAACTTTTTACAGCACAACTCACGACTGAGCAGTTTTATCGATGTGTCACTTGGACTAGAAGGAGCTTATAGACCAAGGTCAAAGATATTGTGCCTACGCAAGCCTGCGCGGTTACCACATCTTGCAAGGAAAATCAGTCTCATTGCTTTATTGTCGCACCTCGTAACACAGGAATGAGAATAATTTTTGAAGGAATTCGTTGATGGAGTAGAAGGAATGGCCCATGAGAAAACTCTTCAGTTTAGATTTGAAACCGCATGGATTACTGTTAAGATTTTTGAATTCTGGTAGTAGTTTATTGGATGCAGCAGAATACTGCAAGCCTTTCTGCTCAAGAGACAAGGAGGCAGAATCCAAATGCAGATTGGATTTGTATCTAGTATTAACTGAGTGAAAGCTGCTAATTCCTGTCAATAAGCTGATATTGTTAATAAGAAATGATCTTAAAGAATATATTCATTGAGAGAGCAATTCCAGAATACCCTGACTAATGAACAGAGGTCGAAAAGAAGTTCCTGAACTTACACCACTATTTGCCCAAACTGCCCATTTCTGAGCCAAAATAAACTTTTAGAATGGGAAGAGTTATCCTAAAATATAATACCACATGTCACAAGTGAATGAAAATAAGCAAAGTAGACCACTTTTCGTGCCGACTATCGCTTACTTCAGATACTATTCTAATAGTAAAAATGGCAATATTGTATCTTTGAACAAAATCCTGAACATGTGCTTTCTGTGTCACATTACTATGTATCTGAACACCCAGAAATTTGAACTGTTCAGTCGCACTAGTCACATGCCCATTCTGTCTAACTAGAACATCAGGTTTCGTTGAATTGTGTATTACAAACTGTAAAAACTGATTATTACTGTTATTTAGCGCTGGTTTATTTTCTACAGGCCATGAACGTATGTATTGAATTGCACTATTAGAAATAGTGACAAGGTTGCACACAATATCCTTTACTACCAAGTTAGTGTCTTGAGCAATCAGAAATATTCTAGAATGAATTGTGATACTACGAAGCGTATCATTTATATAATCAAGGAACAGGAGCGGTCCCAGCACAAATCACTTGGGAACCCCCCCCCCCCCCCCCCCTATTTAACCATGTCCTGGTCGGACCACACATTATAGCCATCCTCAATACTGTGGAGGATGGCCTTTTACTGTCTCTGAGGTAAGAGGTGAACCAATTGTGAGCTACTCATCATATTCCCCAGTAATCCAACTTCTGGAGTGATATTTTGTGACCAACAGAATCAAACATCTTAGCTAAATCAAAACAGATGCCTAGCGTTCGAAACCTTTAGTTTAATCTATCCAATACCTGACAGAACAGTTGTTAACCTTAGCAAACAATGATTGCATAGAAATGGATCTAAAACTGTCTACATTATGCCGTTCTCCCTTTTTTATAAAGCAGCTTTACTAACCAGTACTTTAATCGTTCAGGAAACTAATTATGCCTAAAGGAAAAATTAAAAATAAGGCTAACATGTGCAGTGCAGTACTTTAATATTATGGTAGATACTCCATCATATCCATGAGAGTCCAAAGTCTTCAGTGACCACATTGCAGTGGCCTCTGGGTGACCTAGGGGTACTTTGGAGTGACATTGGTATGGCTGTGGTGTGACCTTCACATAACTGTGGCTGTGCTTCAGCACCACCTTGGCACTATGTTGGCATGATGCTAACATGACGTTGGTACAATCTTGCAGCAATCCTTGTGCAATCTTTGTGTGATCCTTGGCACAATCTTGTGCAGCCGTGGAGTCACTTTGCTTTGATGTTCCGGTGATGTGATGGTGACCTTGGTGTGTCATAGGGATGATCATGGTGTGCTATGGGTGCTTTGGGGTGACCTTGTGATATTCTTGGTGACGTGTCTTGGGTGCGACATGCATGTTATTAGGGTGACCTGGGTGTGAGCTTGGGGTACACTTGGTGTTAACTTGTTGTGACATCGGGGTGATGGTGTGACCTCTGGGTGACACTCGGCTGACTTTTGGATGTCCTTGGGGTAACCTTAGGGTGAACTTGGCATGATACTTAGGTGAACATGGGGTGTCTTGTGTAACCTCTAAAGAATTATCACTACTGGGAGTGACGACTTAAGTATGCCATGTTTTACAGAAAGTCTTTATGGAGACGGCAGTTAACTGACATTATAAGCATAGTCTTTATTCTGTGACCTCTTTCCAGAGAAATTTATATTTGTTTGACAGCATTATAAAAAGGATAGACTGCTACTCACCATGAGCAGCAATCTGTCTTTTTCATTATACTCCTGATATTCTAATCTGGACTTTCAATTGTTATCGTTATTTGGAAACATAATGGGTGTACTATTACCAGGACTGTCTCTGTTAAAAGGTGGATATCTAGTTCTGACTAATGGTTGTTCTTAATGAATAAGCAAGCAACACACTTAAGTGAAGCAGAGAGGCTGCATATCTATACAGGGTGGTCCATTGATCGTGACCTGGCTAAATATCTCACGAAATAAGCGTCAAACGAAAAAACTGCAAAGAACGAAACTTGTCTAACTTGAAGAGGGAAACTAGATGGCGCTGTAGTTGGACCGCTGCCATAGGTCAAACGGATATCAACTGCGTTTTTTTAAAACAGGAACCGTAATTTTTTATTACATATTCGTGTAGTACGTACAGAAATATGAATGTTTTACTTGGACCACTTTTTTCGCTTTGTGATAGATGGCGCTGTAAGTCACAAACATATGGCTCACAATTTTAGACGAGCAGTTGGTACCAGGTAGGTTTTTTGAATTAAAATACAGAACGTAGGTACGTTTGAGCATTTTATTTCCAATGTGATACATGTACCTTTGTGACCTTATTTCTGAGAACGCATGCTGTTACAGCGTGATTACCTGTAAATAACACATTAATGCAATATATGCTCAAAATGATGTCCGTCAACCTCAATGCATTTGGGAATAAGTGTAACGACATTCCTCTCAACAGCGAGTAGTTCGCCTTCCGTAATGTTCGCACATGCATTGACAATGCGCTGACGCATGTTGTCAAGCGTTGTTGGTGGATCACGATAGCCAATATCATTCAACTTTCCCCACAGAAAGAAATCCGGGGATGTCAGATCCGGTGAACGTGATTCGACGACCAATCCACCTGTCATGAAATGTGCTATTCAATACTGCTTCAACCGCACGCGAGCTATGTGCCGGACATCCGTCATGTTGGAAGTACATCGCCATTCTGTCATGCAGTGAAACATCTTGTAGTAACATCGGTAGAACATTACGTAGGATATCAGCATACATTGCACCATTCCTATTGCCATCGATAAAATGGGGGCCAATTATCCTTCCTCCCATAATGCCGCACCATACATCAACCCGCCAAGGTCGCTGATGTTCCACTTGTCGCAGCCATCGTGGATTTTCCGTTGCCCAATAGTGCATATAATGCCGGTTTACGTTACCGCTGTTGGTGAATGACGCTTCGTCGCTAAACAGAACACGTGCAAAAAATCTGTCATCGTCCCGTAATTTCTCTTCTGCCCAATGGCAGAACTGTACACGACAATGAAAGTCGTCGCCATGCAATTCCTAGTGCATAGAAATATGGTACGGGTGCAATCGATGTTGATGTAGCATTCTCAACACCGACGTTTTTGAGATTCCCGACTCTCGTGCAATTTGTCTGCTACTGATGTGCGGATTAGCCGCGACAACAAGTAAAACACCTACTTGGGCATCATCATTTGTTGCAGGTCGTGGATGACGTTTCACATGTGGCTGAACGCTTCCTGTTTCCTTAAATAACGTAACTATCCGGCGAACTGTCCGGACACTTGGATGATGTCGTCCGGGATACCGAGCAGCATACACAGCACAGCCCCGTTGGGCATTTTGATCACAACAGCCACACATCAGCACGATATCGCCTTTTTCCGCAATTGGTAAACGGTCCATTTTAACACGGGTAATGTATCACGAAGCAAATACCGTCCGCACTGGCGGAATGTTACGTGATACCACGTACTGATACGTTTGTGACTATTACAGCGCCGTCTGTCACAAAGCGAAAAAAGTGGTCCAACTAAAACATTCATATTTATTTACGTACTACACGAATATGTAATAAAAATGGGGGTTCCTATTTAAAAAAAAAAGCAGTTGATATCCGTTTGACCTAAGGCAGCGCCATCTAGAGAGCCAACCATAGCGCCATCTGATTTCCCCCTTCAAACTAGACGAGTTTCGTTCTTTGTAGTTTTTTCGTTTGACGCTTATTTCGTGAGATATTTGGCCCGGTCGCGATCAATGGACCACCCTGTACATGTGTCTGCATGTGCATGTGCGTGTTTGATGGACCGTCGCATACAGTATCACTAAAACCACAGGAAGTGGTATTTGTCGCAGTTGGTATTATATATGATTTCAGGGGTTAAAATGGGAAAGTGAGGAAAGAATTCCACGTCGTCTACACAAACGCGTACTTCACCAATGACAATGATGAAACGAAGCATGTCTGGGTGTTTGCCGATTTACACATATGGCGAAAGTTTTAAGAAACAACTTTTTGAAAATTTTTCCTTCATTAAGAGATGGGAAAGCAATAATCAAAAGCGTAATCAATCAGCTAATGTTGGTAGATAACGGAGAACTAAGACTGTACCCTAAAATTGTTGCTCATAATCTGAATGTCTCCAGAAGTGATCGACAGCATGTTCATATTGCTAGGCAGCTCTTTTCCAACACTGTAACAGAAGCACGCCTAAAGGAAAAACACACAGTAGAATTCTTAAGGAGCTTCATGTAGAAAATAGCCAAAGTTATGAAATCCAATAGTGATTTAACTGATGACTTGTTTTAGATATCAGAACCCATTCTCAAATCATGAAAACAGGGAATATGGTGTATTCAGTGATAGCACGCAAACCACGTTATTGTTGTACATACCTGTATGTAACTCAAGTCTTTCAGTGGCCACTGGCAGGACAAAAATACAACTTCTGATTTTCCTGGGTGTCTTGATTACATCTAGGGGAGAGGGAGTGGGGAAACGAAGAGGCCCAAGTAGAGAACCTCATAACGGATCAGATAACATCGTTATCTGGGTCTGTACCCGCCGTTCTGCACTAGTAATATATTATTCGCACTATCTTAACAGTATAGCCACGATAGTTAAAATTTCGTTATATGGCATTCTTTCCGATGTTTTCCGTTGCAAGAGCTAGTATCGTATTTAGGCAGCTAACAGCAAATGATCCTAAATTAAATAAATCAAAGTATAAAGGATATTTGAAATGATGTTATTGTATTTAAAAGAGTTTTAACTAAGATTACAGTGCGTTTGGAAAGAAAGTGTAGGATCACAGTATACACACTCAGACAGAAAAAACGACGCATCACGAAGGAATTATCCGAATGGGACAGAAAGCGGTAGATGTAATGTACGGTACTGGCCATTAAAACTGCCACACCACGAAGATGACGTGCTACAGACGCGAAATTTAACCGACAGGAAGAAGACGCTGTGATACGCAAATGATTAGCTTTTCAGAGCATTCACACAAGGCTGGCGCCGGTGGCGACACCTACAACGTGCTGACATGAGGAAAGTTTCCAACCGATTTCTCATACACAAACAGCAGTTGACCGGTGTTGCCTGGTGAAACGTTGTGGTGCTTCGTGTACGCAGGAGAAATGCGTACCATCATGTTTCCAACTTTGATAAAGGTGGGATTGTAGCCTGTCGCGATTGCGGTTTGTAGTATCGTGACATTGCTGCTCGCATTGGTCGAGATCCAATGACTTAGCAGAATATAGAATCGGTGGTTTCAGGAGGGTAATAAGGAACGCCGTGCTGGATCCCAACGGTTTCGTATCACTAGCAGTAGAGATGATAGGCATCTTATCCGCATGGCTGTAACGGATCGTGCAGCCACGTCTCGATCCCTGAGTCAACAGATGGGGGGGCGTTTGCAAGACAACCATCTGCACGAACAGTTCGACGACGTTTGCAGCAGCATGGACTATCAGCTCTGGGACCACGGCTGTGGTTACGGTTGACGCTGCATCACAGACAGGAGCGCCTGCGATGGTGTACTCAACGACGAACCTGGGTGCATGAATGGCAAAACGTCATTTTTTCGGATGAATCCAGGTTGTGTTTACAGCATCATGATGGTCGCATCCATATTTGTAGACATCGCGGTGCACGAACATTGGAAGCGGGTATTCGTCATCGCCATACTGGCGTGTCACCAAGCGTGATGGTATGGGGTGGCACTGGTTACACGTCTCGGTCACCTCTTGTTCGCATTGACGGCACTTTGAACAGTGGACGGTACATTTCAGATGTGTTACGACCCGTGGCTCTACCCTTCATTCGATCCCTGCGAAACCCTACATTTCAGCAGGATAATGCACGACCGCATGTTGCAGGTCCTGTACGGACCTTTTTGGATACAGAAAATGTTCGACTGCTGCCCTGGCCAGCACATTCTCCAGATCTCTCACCAAGTGGAAACGTCTGGTCTATGGTGGCCGAGCAACTGGCTCGTCACAATACGCCAGTCACTACTCTTGATGGAGTGTGGTATCGTGTTGAAGGTGAATGGGCAGCTGTACCTGTACACGCCATCCAACCTCTGTTTGACTCAATGCCCAGGCGTATCAAGGCCGTTATTACGGCCAGAGGTGGTTGTTTTGGGTACTGATTTCTCAGGATCTATGCACCCAAACTGCGTGAAAATGTAAATCTGTAACACGTTGGTCCCCTCTGACGCTTATGCAAGCTGTTATTCAGCTTGGCACTGATCTATAGAGTTGTTGGATGTCCTACTGAAGGATGTTGAGCCAAATTCTGTCCAACTGGTGCGTTAGATCATCAAGATCCCGAGGTGACAGGAGAGCTCTGCCAAGGTACCAGTACTCAATTGGAAAGAGATCCGGCGATCTTGCTGGACAAGACAGGGTTTGACAAGCACGGAGAAAAGCAGTAGAAACCCTCGCCGTTTGTAGGTGGGTGTTATCTTATTGGAACGTAAGCCCAGGATGGCTTGGCGTAAGGGGCAACAAAACAGAGGATAGAATGTTGCCACAGATAACGAGCAAAGGGGTCCAGCTATCAGAATAAATGGCACCCCAGACTGTCACTCCTGGTTGTCGGCCTGAATGGTGGCCGACATTCAGGTTGGTATCCCACTGCTGACCAGGGCGTCTCCAGACACATCTACGGCGTGGGAACTCATTGACTGATGTAGAATTGTCTGAAGATGGCCGCACAGCAGTGGGACTCCAACGTAAGTGACGCTTGCCGATGGAACAGTGGTCTGGGGTGCCATTTCTTCTCACAGCAGGACCCCTTTGGTTGTCAACCGCGGCTCCCTTGCAGCACAGTGGTACGTCGACGATATTCTATGCCCACTTTTGTTGTCCTTCGTACCACTCCACTCTGAGCTTACATTTCAGTGAGATAATGTCCACTCACACACAGTGACAGTTTCTACTTCTTGTCTTCGTGCGTGCCAAACCCTACAATGGTCAGCAAGCTCGTCGGGTCTCTCCTCACCTGAGGACGTTAGCTGCATTATAGGGGGCGCCCTCCAACCATCTCAGGATTTGAATACAATTTTAGCACAATATCCCTCAGGAGAACTTCCAACTACTGTATCAATCATTGGCAAGTGGAATAACTGCTTGCATAAGGGTAAGGGGTGAACCAACACGTTATTTATTTGCTCAATTTGTGAAGCTCTTTCTCTTGAATAAATCGCCCAATTTTTCCTGAAGCTGTAATCATTTCTTTGTCTGTAGATGTACATCACACCTACCGATTTTCGCACCATTTGGATAATTCCTTCATGGTGCGTCAGTTGTCTTTTGCCTTGGAGTGGAGGAGGAGATTAGTGTTTAACGTCCCGTCGACAACGAGGTCATTAGAGACGGAGCGCAAGCTCGGGTGAGGGAAGGAAATCGGCCGTGCCCTTTCAAAGGAACCATCCCGGCATTTGTCTGAAGCGATTTAGGGAAATCACGGAAAACCTAAATCAGGATGGCTGGAGACGGGATTGAACCGTCGTCCTCCCGAATGCGAGTCCAGTGTGCTAATGTCTTTGAGTGTATTGCTGTTTTTGAGTTATGGCAATGAAACAGATTTGTAACGTTGAAGACGTTCAAGAAATGATTAATCAGCACGAGAGTGGTGGGGGGAGGGGCGTGGAAAGACAATTGTATGAGGAGGAAAGAGACACGAGTAGAAGACGTAATTATGAAGTATTGAAATGGCATTGGCTGGAAACTGTAGCCAGGCGAATGGATGGCAAATGCAATGAGGAACACGGATTACAAGAAGTAAGAAAAGATGGAGAAGATCAGCTATTAGAAGATGGGAGGGCGACATCACAAAGCAATCAAGAGCGACATGAATCTGGATAACCAGATACTATAATGCCTGGACGAGGCCTTGTGAGATAATTGATGATTCGGTAACGATGATGGTCTGATGATGTGATGATGACGGTCTGATGAAGATGTGACGACGGTGATCAGATAACGATGAATGAATGATGATGAACTGATTTCGGGTAATGACTTCATGATGGATGATGATAAAGACAGTAATTTTAATGTAAACAAGTTTAAAAATGACATTTGGCTCTGAGCACTATGGGACTTAATACCTGAGGTCATCAGTCCCCTAGAACTTAGAACTACTTAAAACTAACTAACCTAAGGACATCACACACACCCATACCCGAGGCAGGATTCGAACCTGCGACCGTAGCGGTCGCGCGTTTCCAGACTGAAGCTCCTAGAACCGCTCGGCCGCACCGGCCAGCTAAAATGACATTTACCAGTAGTCTGAAGACGGGTATGATGCAAATCTCCATGTTCATCTAACCTGTGCAAGCGTCATTTCTGCTTAAATAATACAACTTATTAACTGTTGACTATGGTCAGAACCATGGCCCGTTAGTTCTGTATCGGCAGGAATCTGTCGACTTCGGCGCGACAGTGTACTGTGTCTGGCTGCTGACAACATTGGCCCACTATAGTACGTGTGTGTACTATAACCATTACAAAGTGCTAGTAAGCGCATGACAAGTGCTAGCACTGTCTGTCGAACGCGCGTATTTTCCCCCCAGCACATCCTCTCCCCCTTGGCTTTCTATCGGCTGGGATCCCGTGGGCAGAGCTTCCTTCCTTCACTCCCCACCAACCGCTGAGAATTCAGTCGCGACGTTGTGAATAAACTACACACCCATTTGAACATCCTTATTGTTCTCCTCCATCTACAATTCCCCCACTCCTGAACCTATAACAAAACTGACTATCATTTCGTTTAGTCCAGTTCTTTACGCCCAATTCGATTTCCTAATTATTTCTTCTTAATTCTATCTATCCGTATAATCTTCGGTATTCTATAGCACAACACCTCGAAAGCTTGTGTTCCTTTCTTGTATGTGTTTATTATTCATGTTTCACTAGCGTGTATGACTGCGCTCCAGACAAATACTGTTCGAAGGTTTCCTAACATTTTAATATATTTTCTGTATTAATATCTATTTCGTGCGCTTTGCCGACCGGCGATATCACAGTGGTGTCGTGCGCGAAATAGCGGTCAATGGCCAACGACAGCACACTGGTGTCGTGTGCATAGTACCGCTCAGTGGCCGGCGACACCACAGTGGTGTCGTGAGCATAGTATCGGACAGAGGCCGGTGACAGCACTTTAGTATATTTTTCTTTCTGTTGGTATTTTGCTTAGGTAACAATGAGTTACACACATCAAGTTTTTTGTTTTTAAGGACCTGTGCACTTTCATCATGGCAGACGAAAGAGATTATACAATTATTTACGATGAATGCGCGGACGTCTTGTCTGACGTTCCGGACGACTTGGACGACTGGGAAGAAGACACTGGATATCAAAAAAATGGAAAGTGAAGCAGAATCGTTGGAAGATAGTGAAATACGTCCAAGACGAATTCGGCGAACGCCACTGTTGCCAACTGATTCAGAGAATCACACGAAGAAGACAGACTATGATTTACTGAGGACCAATAATAAATTTGGAGGATCGCCGGGTCCACACGTATTTCCCAAAGACACACAGAGCGTCGTGGATATCGTAGAATTACGTATTGGGAACGATTTATTTGAATATATTAGGAACGAAAGGAACAAGTATTACAGTCAAAATTGTAATAGAAGGAAACTGCATAAACAAAATGTCAAATTTGTCAACGTTACGGGACCCGAACATAGAAAATGGTTTGCGCTTGCTATCCTTATCGGAATTGTAAAAAAGCAAGGATCGCTGATTACTAGTCAAAGAATCCGTTGATTCGATAATTCGCAAAACGATGTCCCGCAACGAATTCAGAAAAATATTATTTTACATTTTTCCAACAATAAACCGGATAATGCCCACCGGCTTTTTGAAGTGCAATTCGTAATTGATTTTTTCCAAAAAGTTTAAAGAAACAATCTAAGTCAAAACATCTAAATTGATGAAGGAATGATACCGTGGCGTGGACAGTTAAATTTTGAAGTTTACAATCCGTCGAAAATTACGAAATATGGCATACTCATTCGGATGCTGTGTGATTCGAGCACGGGATGCATTTCCTCATTCAAGATATATTCCGGCGCTGGACAACCATTAGCAAAAACAGTGATGGAACTACTGACGCCTTCTTATGGAAAGTGGCAACACCTCTACATGGATAATTATTGTAACACTGTAGAACTTGCAGAGAAGTTATTTGAAAAGAAAATTCGAGTTTGTGGAACGATATGGCAAAATAGAGGATTTCCGGAAAAATTAGTGCGCGCAAAAGTCAATGTGTTTGAAGCTTGTCATCAACGGAAAGGTGACAAGCGGCCGGCGACAAGCCAAGTAATCCGAATTAGCGCTGCCGAAGCCAAGCGAATAAATTTCTACGAGACGTGCGGACGGCAAAGTGTTAATATTCTCTAATTTGGCAATCACACGTTGCCGCCAACAGAGCAAAATGCTTACTTTGTGTATCTCATTTACTGATCTAAGAGAGGTGTTCAGTAGGTACGTTTCCCTATTTTACAAAAACATTGCACACAATTTATCATTCTGAAACAGTTTTATTGACACTGTACAATGATTCTGCTACTTTTCTACAGAGTCATGTTTTTCCAAGCATTTCTAGTTACGTGACAAGTTTTTCCAAACCAGTGCTGTACCAGGTCGGATACTGTGCTCGCCTTGAGGAATCTGCGAACTGCCATCAGAAAAAAGAACGAGCTGGGCTTTTGTACCGCAAAGTTATCTTGCTCGGCCTTATACAGCAAGAGTGATCCAGCGCAGCTCGAAAGATTCATCTGGGAAGTGTTCCCGCGTCGTCTATATCCAACACGTCTTCCCCCCAAACGATTTTCACATGTTCGCTGAACTCAAAGATCGTCGTGGAAGTAAGCACCTCAACATCGATAATGAAGTCACATCAACAGTGAACAGCTGGTTACGAGCACAGGATCCGATGTGGTACAAGTCTGGCTTGGAAAAAATTCTATTTCGTCACCAAAAATGCTTGTAAAAACATGGCGACTATGTAGAAAAGTAGCAGAAGCACTGCACAAAGTCAGCAAAATTATTTCAACATGATACATTGTGTGTAGCGTTCTTTATGTAACAGGAAAACTTATTTGAGACGCCCGCTAAAGCCGCTGGGCAGAACAGGTAATAGAATTGTGGAAAGGGCCAAGGGTTGAGGTCAGTTTCTGCTTCTAATTGTCATTTATTGTAATTTTAATAACCTTTACAACCAAAGCGGCACATAGCCGAATCTTTACCGAATGCAGCTCTTTCACGGCTGAAGGCCTCGAACAAGAAATCTTAATCTAAAAATCCAATTAAGACAGGAATAAAACAATTTAAAGAAGCAACATATATAAGGCGCAATACCAATGGATGAGGGCCACAGTTAAACTTCAAAATTTTAAAATATATTACCATAATCTTTAAAGGCAGAAGGCTGCAGTGTTTAAGCTTGAAGGATAAATGTAAATATTAGTTTTCAAAATTTTAAGAAAACAAACAAGTAACCATAAGCCTAAAATTTAAAATAACTGACAACAGATAAACACCAGTGGCAGTCAGAAGGCCTCCAGGGAGGTCGGTCTGCCCTCGTTCACTTAGGTGAGACAGGTGGTGAGCCCAGCTATACTTGATCCGTCGGAACCCAACCAGGGGACAGCCACAGACCGATCGACACAACGACTTGTTTCCCGTGAATCAGTACTAGAGAACTCAAACCGGCAATGTTACAAACGTGATAACCCACAATGGAGTATGTATTAGCTCTCAAAATTGCACACCATGTTGGACAGCGACAACTGGTGAGGAGAGGACGCTGTCTGAAATTACGTTAGTGCCCAGGGCAGGTAATCAGAACACTAACGGCCCCAAGACAAACTTCCACTGGCGTGCTCAAATCGTAGTCGACCAAATCAGTTAATTGCAGCGCATGGCAGCTAAATCTCAGCAGTAGAACCACTCTGTGTTACTCACCGGAAAACCTCCCCAACAGCAAACCACCAAAGCGAACTACCACAACATGAATAGACGTGGCTTGGGTAGCTGAAACCACTACTCAACTTTGACGTCCTGGGTCGGCGAACCACGAAGCTCGTAGCGATCGGACAGCTCCACACACGCTCTGATACTGCGCAGGGGCTGCCAGCGGCCCCAGCAGACTGCACCGCACGGAGATAACTTCCCTGGTCCGGAGCAACCGACCGACTGATTCCAGATCCCCTTTGCCGGAAACTATATGCACCAAACCAAAGAAGTACACGGCGCAAATATCGATACACATCACTGCTGCCACACGTAGAAGGAAGAACCACGACGTAACCGCGACAAGGGCGGAAAACCAAACACGATAGGCAACATCAAGTATAGTGTAAGCTAAGGAGCGCCGTGATCCCGTGGTTAGCGTGCGCAGCTGCGGAACGAGAGGCCCTTGCTTCAAGTCTTCCCTCGAGTGAAAAGTTTACTTTCCTTATTTTCGCAAAGTTATGATCTGTCCGTTCGTTCATTGACGTCTCTGTTCACTGTAATAAGTTTAGTGTCTGTGTTTAGCGACCGCACCGCAAAACCGTCCGATTAGTAGACGAAAGGACGTGCCTCTCCAATGGGAACCGAAAATATTAGATCGCAAGGTCATAGGTCAACCGATTCCTCCACAGGAAAACACGTCAGATAACTGTCTGAAAATAAAAATTTAAACTTTTCACTCGAAGGCAGACTTGAACCAAGGACCTTTCGTTCCACAGCTCCGCACTCTAACCACGGGACCACGGCGCTCCTGAGCCTATATGTCCTTGTTTAGCATATCTTGCGCATGGACTACTCAGTTTGTATATTTTGCTTATTTTTTTCATAGTTCCATACAACTTCTTCCTGTTTTCTCGATTGATCTGTGTTCAATTTTTCAAGGCCTATCCACTGTGCCAACTTATAACTAAACCTGAGGGGGTTCCCTTGTTAGTAATTTCTTCAGCTTAGCGTGTTTTAATTACACAACATTTTATCGTTCTTGTCTTACTGTGGTTATTCATCTTACAGCCTCTTTTAGAAAGGACAGTATTTCCCACTCGATTTGTTGTAAATACATTTATTAACAATCGCGACCTCGGCCTATTAAGGCTTCTCAAGCGCTAGATGTAAGAACAGTCCAAGCAGAAAAAACTATTTCTAAAATGATGTCGTTCCGTGGACGGAACTAAACATAAAATAAACTGTATACTTATATGGATATGGCGCGTGTTCTTTCGGACATGTCCGAAAGTACAGACACCATATCCATATAAGTATACAGGGTGTTATAAAAAGGTACGGCCAAACTTTCAGGAAACATTCCTCACACACAAATAAAGAAAAGATGTTATGTGTACATGTGTCCGGAAACGCTTAATTTCCATGTTAGAGCTCATTTTAGTTTGTTCTTCCACCTACGCTCAATGGAGCACGTTATGATGATTTCATACGGGGTACTCTACCTGTGCTGCTAGAACATGTGCCTTTACAAGTACGGCACAACACGCGGTTCATGCACGATGGAGCTCCTGCACATTTCAGTATAAGTGTTCGTACGCTTCTCAACAACAGATTCGGTGAGCGATGGATTGGTAGAGGCGGACCAATTGCATGGTCTGCACGCTCTCCTGACCTCAACCCTCTTGACTCATTTATGGGGGCATTTGAAAGCTCTTGTGTAGCAACCCCGGTACCACATGTAGAGACTCTTCGTGCTCGTATTGTGGACGGCTGTGATACAATACGCCATTCTCCAGGGCTGCATCAGCGCATCAGGGATTCCGTGCGACGGAGGGTGGATGCATGTATCATCGCTAACGGAGGACATTTTGAACATTTCCTGTAACAAAGTGTTTGAAGTCACGCTGGTACGTTCTGTTGCTGTGTGTTTCCATTCCATGATTAATGTGATTTGAAGAGAAGTAATAAAATGAGCTCTAACATGGAAAGTAAGCGTTTCCGGACACATGTCCACATAACATATTTTCTTTCTTTGTGTGTGAGGAATGTTTCCTAAATGTTTGGCCGTACCTTTTTGTAGCACCCTGTATATTTGTGACAACACCAGCCATGACCTCCTCCTCCTGTGCGGATGAACACGTATTCCCCCAACTCTTACGGGACTCGTTAAAAATGTCTTCCACGAGCAATAAGTGTGTTGGGGTGGGACATTGCGAATGTAGTGTGAGGACATACAAGGTGAGAATGTGGATCTCGCGGGAGGGGTGCGCGAGATAGTCCCTGCATTCGCGCTATCCTCTGTACCCTCGGTGGCTCGTATGGATAGAGCGTCTGCCATTTCAGCAGGAGATTCCGAGTTCGAGTCCCGGTCGGGGCACACATTTTCACCTTCACAACTTTAGGAATTTAAAACTCTGCAACGACAAAAGGCAGAGCTAAGCACTATCTGTCGGCGAATTAAGGGAGCTATAAAGTTTCATTTAGTTGTACATTTGTTCGCTTGAGGCGCTGTTGACTAGCTAAGATGGCGACCGCTCAACAGAAAGCTTTTTGTGTTATTGTGTACGGCAGAAGTGAATCGACGACAGTTGCTCAGCGTGCATTTTGAACGAAGTATGGTGTTAAACTTCCTGATAGGTGGTGTATTAAACGTTGGTATAAACAGTTTACAGAGAATGGGTGTTTGTGCAAAGGGAAAAGTTCTGGACGGCCGAGAACGAGTGATGAAAATGTAGCACGCATCCAGCAAGCATTTGTTCGCAGCCCAGGAAAATCGACTCGCAGAGCTAGCAGAGAGCTGCAAATTCCACAATCAACTGTGTGGAGAGTTCTACGAAAAAGGTTAGTTATGAAACCTGAACGTCAACTACCCGAGGCGATGGATTGGCCGCCAGGCAGCCCGTGACAGAGCACTTCATCACTGGCCTCCAAGAAGCCCTGATCTTACCCCCTGCGATTTTTTCTTATGGGGGTATGTTAAGGATATGGTGTTTCGGCCACCTCTCCCAGCCACCATTGATGATTTGAAACGAGAAATAACAGCAGCTATCCAAACTGTTACGCCTGATATGCTACAGAGAGTGTGGAACGAGTTGGAGTATCGGGTTGATATTGCTCGTGTGTCTGGAGGGGGCCATATTGAACATCTCTGAACTTGTTTTTGAGTGAAAAAAAAACCTTTTTAAATACTCTTTGTAATGATGTATAACAGAAGGTTATATTATGTTTCTTTCATTAAATACAGATTTTTAAAGTTGTGGTATTCTTTTTGAATCACCCTGTATATCAACGCCCGTTAGCAGCTGAAGGTATTAATGTAATTCTAATTTCGTTAAAATAAACTGCTTTTCCAAGGGCTTTGCCGCCTACAGCAGTTATACTATCGTAGTCAAACCTGAAAGCTCGGATTTGTTCTTCTTGAACTTTTATTGCGTTTTCAAATGTCTGCTTAGTTTCCTTTACTGGTTTCTCAGTGTACAGACTGAATAAAACATGGTTCAGACTGCCACACTTTCTCCCTCCCTTTCGAATCGCTGCCTCGTTCTCATACACTTCCACTACTATGATTGCAGTCTGATTTCTATACAAGCCACCAGAAAAATTTCGCTGCCTGAATGTTGTTACACGGTAACTTCATAATTCCAAACAGTGTACTCCGCTCTTCACCGATCTTTCTTCTTCTTGTTCCAGGTCTTGACCCGTGTCTTCACGAGTTATTTCTGATGTGGCGATGTTGGTGGAAGTGGCTGGCCGGGTGGCGTTCCTTACGCCACCTTTTCCACTGAGATGGAAACTGTCTACCGTTTAGTGTTATTTATTTATTGCCTGTTTAGCCTGATCAGACTAAAGGTTTAAGGCCCCCTCTTACATCTGACCATCAACAACATATACAAAAATATGTTACATATCACATAATAATAAATTGTATTAATACTAAGATTAATAATAATAATAATAATAATAATAATAATAATAATAATAATAAAACACGTTCCCACATACAAGTATGCACCACAAAATGTACTGGAGAACGATGAATACAAATTATACTGGAACAGAACCATTATAACAGATAAAACAACACCACACAACAAACATGACATCATACTCACCAATAAAAAGAAGAAATTAACACAACTAATTGAAATATCCATATCCAATACAACAAATATACAAAAGAAAACAGGAGAAAAAATTGAAAAATACATCCAACTGGCTGAGGAAGTCAAGGACATGTGGCATCTGGATAAATTTGACATTATACCAATTATACTATCAACTACAGGAGTCATACCACAAAATATCCACCAGTACATCAATGCAATACAGCTACATCCAAACGTATACATACAACTACAGAAATCCGTAATTATTGATACACGTTCAATTACCCGAAAGTTCCTAAATGCAATGTAACATATACCGTACAGTTAAAAAGAAGTCACACTTGATCAAGGTCCGTGTCACTTTCCATTTGTGACCAGACATAACGTCTGAGAAAAGAAAGAAATAATAATAATGATAAAATAATGGAGGAATTAAGAATGATGAACTTGTTATGTAATAACTAGCTCGGTAACAATAAATTGCATTGTTAACAAAAAGTAATACTGTGCAATAATATTAGTAAATAAGGGAAGCATTAAGACTGATTTTGATTAGATTGGTATTAGAAGAAGTGGAAAGATAATGAAAGAGGAGTGGACTGAAAAGTAACAACGGCTGCTAGGAAAGAAGAGGTCTCAAAAAAAAAAAAAGGATAAGAGCAGTCAAAAGGAAGTTTGAAAGAAACCAGGAATCACTAATTGAAGAAGACTTCCAACTTCCAGAAGAACAATACTAGTAACTTCTACACTGGAGAGCCAAACAAACTGGTACACTACTTAATATCGTGTAGGGTACCCGAGTATGCAGAAGTGCCGCAACACGACGTGGCATGGACTCGACTAATGTCTGAAGTAGTGCTGAAGGGAACTGCACCATGAATCCTGCAGGGCTGTCCTTAAATCCGTAAGAGTACGGGGAAATATTCTCAATAATGTCCATGTCTAGGTAGTTTGGTGGCCAGCGGAAGTGTTTAAAATCCGAAGAGTGTTACTGGAGCCACTCTGTAGCAATTCTGGACGTGTGGGGTGTTGCACTGTTCTGCTGGAATTGCCCAAGTCCGCCGGAATGCACAGTGGCCGTGAATGGATGCAGGTGATCAAACAGGATGCTTACGTACGTGTCACCTGTCAGAGTCGTATCTAGACGTATCAGGGGTCCCATAACACTCCAACAGCACACGCTCCACACCACTACAGAGCCTCCACCAGCTTGAACAGTCCCCTACCGACATGTGGGGTCCATGGATTCATGAGGTTGTCTCCATTCATGAGGTTGTCTCCATTCATGAGGTTGTCTCCATTCATGAGGTTGTCCCATACACTTTCATCTGTTCGATACAATTTGAAACGAGACTCGTCCGACCAGACAACATGTTTCCAGTTAGCAGTCCAATGTCGGTGTTGACGGGCCCAGGCGAGGCGTAAAGCTTTATGTCCTGCAGTCATCAGGGGTACACGAGTGGGCCTTCGGCTCCGAAAGCCAATATCGATGTTTCGTTGAATGGTTCGTACTCTGGCACTTGTTGGAAAATGGAAATGAGCGTTTGGCATCGTTGGCCGGGAGGCCCAATCCGGGGAAGTTCGGCCGCCATGTGCACGTCTTATTTCAGCCAACACCACATTGGGCGACTTGCGCGCTGACGCTTCTTGATGGCCCAACATTGACATCTGCAGCAATTTGCGGAAGGGTTGCACTTCTGTCACGTTGAACGATTTTTGTCAGTCGTCGTTGGTCCCGTTTTTGCAGAATCTTTTTCTGGCCGCAGCGATGTCGATTTGATGTTTTAGTGGATTCGTGATATCTATGGTACACTCGTGAAATGGTCGTACGGGAAAATCCACACTTCATTGTTATCTCGGAGATGCTGTGCCCCATCGCTCGTGCCCCGACTATAACACCACGTTCAAACTCACTTAAATCTAGATGACCCGCCATTGTAGCAGCAGTAACCGATACAACAAATAAGTCAGACACTTGTTGTCTTATATAGGCATTGCCGACCGTAGCGCCGTGTTACGTCTGTTTACGTATCTCTGTATTTGAATACGCATGCCCATACCAATTTCTTTGGCGCTTCAGTGTATAATATTTGTAAACGTACCAAACACCTACCTTGTGCTTCAAGAAAGAAGGCGGAAAATTAGCTCTAAACAACAAAGAAAACGGAAATATTAGCAATCTGTTTCAGTAAGTTGTTAAATTGTGAGGAACTAAGAGTAAACTTCCCAGAACAAAATAAGAGGATACACTCACACAAACTCAGAACCACCCAGAATGGCTGAAATCCAAAATATCATTAAAGATCTGAAGAATGACAAGGCCTCCGGGAAACAATCAGTAACTGCTGAAATGTAGAAAATTGCAAATGCGGGAACAGCCAAGAAGCTACATCGAATCTTTCAAAAAATTTGGGGAACAGAAGCTATGCTAGAAGACTGGAAAACAGCATTAATTCACCCAATCCACTAAAAAGGAGATAAAACTGACCCCAACAACTATAGCAGACTATTCCTCCTTCCAATTACTAACAAAAATCTTTCAAAAGCATTAAAAAATAGGCCTGAAAGCCAACTGGATTACCAATCGGGAAAGTATCAAGGAGGGTTTAGAAAAGGACGACCCTGTATTGGACAAACTTTAAATCTGAAATTCGTAATCAGGTATAGAAGAACGAGATCTAAAAGCATTTATCTAACATTTGTAGACTTCAGAGGAGGACAATTCAATTGACAGGAAAACATTATTCAACACCTTGGAAGAGTTTGGAGCTGATAACAAATCAGTGGCAATCATAGAAGACGCACTAACAAACACAAAATGCACAATTAAATTTTTAGGCGAAACCTCCAAGGATTATGAAATCAAAACTGGCGTAAGGCTGGGAGATGGACTGTCGCCACTGCTATGTGCTAGAAAGGTAATCGGAGAATCGAAGAAAATAACAGGAGGCGGAGGAGGAATTAGAAGAATCCAATTGACAGAAAAGGGGACAGTCTGAGTTCTGATTGTCTGGCTTTTACGGATGACCTTGCCATCTTTGCCGGATTTATAGTAGATGCAACAATGCAGATAAATCTCTTACGAGAGACAGCTTCAAAAAGCAGGCCTACACATATCTTTCGAAAAAACAGAGTACATGACAGACATGAAGGAGGCACCGTAATATATGGTACCTGATTATGACAGAATGAAAAAGGCTACAAAATTTAAATATCTAGGTGAAATAATACAACCAAATGCTTTAGACAAAGAAGCTAATCTAGCAAGTGCAAGGAAAATGAAGGTGGCTTTTCAACGAACAAAAAAACCTGTATAACAAGAAATCTATTTCCATAAATGCGGAACTTCGACACATCGATACTGTCAGTAAAACAGAATGCTTCAGAATACCTTCCATTAAATACAGCCAAACAATCAGATTAAATAGAAAAGAAGGAAAGGAAGCTAATTAGGGAAACCTTGGGAACAAAATATGAGAATGGGAAATGGAAATTAAGAAGTAATAAAGTAGTTCACGAAAAAATAGAGCGAATGTCAGACACAATGAGAAATAGAAGAATTGCATTCTACAGTCACTTGAAAAGGCTAGATGGAAATATGTAACAAAAAGAATTTTTAACTTCTTTCCCAGAAACCGCAAAACATCAATGACGCGAATAAAAGAAGTTACAGCAGACCTGAGGGAAATGGAAATAATGGAGGAAGAAATAAAAGAAAGAGAAAAGTTCAGATCAAGAGTAAAAGGTTTCATGGACTTCCAGGAGGAAACAAAGAAAGAAGACAGGTGCAGTATGGACAGAAGAAAGAAGAGAAAAATATGGGGAAAGAATGAAAAAGTACTGGAAAGAAAGAAAGGTGAAACGAAAGACTACGTAAGTTATTTTATGTGGTCGTTAGCAGGCAAAACCAATTTTAAAAAATTGTGATAATAGGAGGTGGGCCATTAGCTGTCTTTTGAAGTTTGAAAGGATTTCAGTCTCTCCAAAATTTTAGGAAGATTGTTCTGAAGTCGAGTTCCTGACACAAAAAAAGATTTAGAGAACCTGGCAGTATTGTGTAGTGGTACAGAGATGATTTTAATTTAGTGAGAACGAATATTTCTGCTGTGTTGTTCGGACAGTAGTGTAAGGGATGAAGATGCAGACTGAGAAAATGATGCAGCAGCGACACAGTATAACAACATCTACGCTCGTCGTTACGTATTCAAGATAACTGTTCACAGGCAGGAGTGATATGGTCGAAACAACGTACATCACAAATGTGTCACACACAACCATTTATCGCCTGTTCCAACCGTCGTGATATCTCATAGTAATCTCCTTGGAGAGTAAGATAGTCATAATAGTGTTATGCATAGGTGTGGGAACGTTTTCTAAATGATTGTGAATCGTGTAACTGGACGAAACCTTGGTAGCAACAGATATTCACGTAGTCGTATGTGGAAAACCGGCTAAAAAACACATCCAGGCTGGCCAGCACACCGACACTCGTCGTTAAATTTCCTTGATATAATAAAATTCCGCGAATCGCCAATGCCGACCGGTGTGGCCGAGCGGTTCTAGGCGCTTCAGTCTGGAACCGCGCGACTGCTACGGTCGCAGGTTCGAATCCTGCCACGGGCATGGATGTGTGTGGTGTCCTTAGGTTAGTTAGGTTTAAGTTCTAGGGGACTGATGATCTCAGATGTTAAGTCCCATAGTGCTCAGAGCCATTTGAACCATTTTTTTTTGAATCGCCAATAACAGCATTTCCTACGAAAGGAGAGGCCCGTATTCGACACGATTTGGTTCTGGCCACGGTTTTAATGTAAAAGAGGAAAATCATCGAGTGTTCGCGTACTAAACGTCCAAATGATTCTCTCTGAGAAGATGGCTTGCATGTGGGCTCGTGTTGCGTTGTTTATAAAAGTAGACATAACATTTCTTTGACTCACAAATCAGCTTGTAAGCTACCGGCTTTGTTTGGGCGTGACCTCTACTTCCTCGTACCGTTTCGTCTTTCGTAAGGTTGATGTCGGAAGACTTTTCATCTCTCTGTCCGAAGACACGCTCATTAAATTACTTGTACTTACCTCCATCAGGAATATTAAATGGAGCTCCATAAATTAAAGATCAAACTGCAGCTCACATCTCGGGCAGATGAATTATTCTTTTGGAACCCAAGACTTTTATGTAATCACCCACAGTTCCTGATTGTATTAGCCAGTCAATATTTGTTTCTGTTGACAGCAGCCTTTCTTTGTCACAGACGTGACTCGTTCCCACAACTATTTAATTAGCCTCAGACCGTTTTTATCTTGTGTCTGAGGCATATTTAAAAATTTAGTGCCTAGCTAGAGATGGCTGTGAATAACTGAGAAGTGTCGGGGATCACCAACAAGGAGAGATGTACAAAAGCCTTGCTTCCGGTGGTCGGGAGCGCAGTGACGTCAGATCCGGCACGTGGGAGGCGACTGCGGCCATGGCAGCGGTGCGGGACCCAGCGGTCAGTCTCCGCAGGCACGCTTCGCTCTATTCACTAGCGGAGAATACGGTTCGAGGTAACGGGCGATAGAGTCAACAGAGATGCGATGGCAAACGATGCCTGCGAAGAAGGACCTCCCGGGAATGATCAGCCCCAGAGTAATGGACATTTCGTGACGATTGGTAATCTGTGCCAGAACATCATACTTGTCGTGACCATCTGCCTAGGCTGGTAGCTCGTCTGAGGATGGCTCCAGACTCTTAAATTTCCACTGTCGCTGTTTAGCTATCTCTCAGCTTCGAACAAACGTCCATTGCCACTGCTACCAATTGATTCCGAGGATGCACAGTACACTGTGCAGTGGAGTGTGTGCCGGTTTGAAAGTTCCTCGCCGACTGAAATTCTGTGCCAGACTGGGACTTGAAACCGGAATAAGGTATCCAACCACACTACCCACGACCCTCCATTATAGCTTCACTACCGCCGGTTTGGAAGATAGGAGATGAAGTTCCGACGGAAGTTAAGTCGTGAACGTGAACCGTGGGTCGTGCTTGGATACGTTAGTCGGTGGAGCACTGGCCCGGGGAAGCAAAGGTCCAAGGTTCGAGCCCTGGTCCGGCACTCACATTCCATCGGATACGAACTTCGAAATATATATATTTTTAATTATCTACATCTACATCCATACTCCGCAAGCCACCTGACTCTGTGTGGCGGAGGGTACCCTGAGTACCTCAATAGGTTCTCCCTTCTATTCCAGTCTCGTATTGTTCGTGGAAAGAAAGATTATCGGTATGCCTCTGTGTGGGCTCTAATTTCTCTGATTTTATCCTCGTGGTCTCTCCGAGAGATATACGTAGGACATAGCAATATACTGCTTGACTATCATCTCCGTAACGCTTTCGCGATTACTAAATGATCCTGTAACGAAGCGCGCAGCTCTCCGTTGGACCTTCTCTATCTCGTCTATCAACCCTATCTGGTACGATCCCACACTGGTGAGCAATATTCAAGCAGTGGCCGAACAAGTGTACTGCAGACTACTTCCTTTGTTTTTGGATTGCATTTCCTTAGGATTTTTCCAACGAATTTCAGTTTGGCATCTGCTTTACCGCCGGCCGGAGTGGCCGAGAGGATCTAGGCGCTACAGTCTAGAACTGCGCGACCGCTACGATCGCAGGTTCGAATCCTGCCTGGGGTATGGATGTCTGTGATGTCCTTAGGTTAGTTAGGTTTAAGTAGTTCTAAGTTCTAGGGGGCTGATGACCTCAGAAGTTAAGTCCCATAGTGCTCAGAGCCATTTGAGCCATCTGCTTTACCGACAATCAACTTTATATGACAATTCCATTTTAATTCACTGCTAATGCCTACTCCCAGACAATTTATGGAATTAACTGCTTCCAGTTGCTGACCTGCTACATAGTAGCTAATTGATAAGGGATCTTTCTATGTAATCGCAGCACACTACACTTGTCTACATTGAGATTCAATTGCCATTCCCTGCACCATGCGTCAATTCGCTGCAGATCCTCCTGCATTTCAGTACAATTTTCCATTGTTACAACATCTCGATACACCACAGCATCATCTGCAAAAAGCCTCAGTGAACTTCCGACGTTATCCACAAGGTCATTTATGTATATTGTGAACAGCAACGGTCCTACGACACTCCCCTGCGGCACACCTGAAATCACTCTTACTTCAGAAGACTTCTTTCCATTGAGAATGACATGTTGCGTTCTGTTATCTAGGAACTCTTCAGTCCAATCACACAATCGGTCTGATAGTCCATATGCTCTTATTTTGTTCATTAAACGACTGTGGGGAACTGTATATACTACCTCCGCCCTGCGATGCTACCCACGGTAAACAGTTATTCCCAAAGAAATGTTAATACCGAAATTCATTATACACACATATGCGTAATCACAAAAGTTAAGTTTTGGTGGTACCGAGGCGCTGGTCATTTGCGGTAGAGCAAACCGCGTGATGTCGAAAAAGTTTAAAAAAGAGGCACCAAGTTTTGAGTCGATGGGCCAAGCTGACAGAATACATTTCGCTCACGACTCTCTCATTTACTTAAAGAAAAAAAATATTATGCACTCTGGAAGCGAATTACAAAATGAGCCAACAGAGGGAGTAAATCATTTCATGACTGTTTTCGACGTGCATAACACGGAAAAGGTTTCTCTTTGTATCATAATCAAATCCAGCTTCATGAAAAAGCTACCACGTTCTCCATGTAAAGGTGCGACGTCTCTGTCGTTCAACATTTAAATAACACCATCGTTTTGATTCTTCAAGCGTCTCAGAAGCTATAAGACACGCCTGACGCTCAGAGGCTAAAGTGCAATGGGCTTGTATGAAATTGTGGATTAAACTGTTTGAGGATTGTATAATTACGTTGTAACGTCTTATGTAGGACATACTAAACAATAAAAGCACTTCCACAAATATGATACAGTTCAGAAGTCAAAGAGTATATAGATTTTTCTAAGAGTAATTATTGTTCCATATTTCGCGTTATATTGCTCAAATCAATAACTGTGTTGTACTAACTTTAAAAGTAGCCAACACGTTAATCCAGGGTATAAGCTAATCCCATTCAAAATTTCTCCCAAATCCATCCAGCCATCACACACACCAACACACACACGGTGCTTCCGCATTTATAATATTCAGAGTGATTTAGGTACCCTAACATATGGGTTTCATGTAACGCACATTGCCTTCAAAAACCACGTGTGACACTTTCATGTTCTCTTTCTCACTATATGCAAACTAATAGTCGTACGGAAAAAATGAACGGGACAATTTTGTAGGAAATTTAATGTAGTTAAATTTTGTACTGGAATACCTTTTCGCTGGAGTATAAGGTTTTCGAATTATAAAAAAAGACTCGTTTGAAGGTGATTTTCGTACGTTTTTCTTGAATAATTCAAGAAGTACGGTCTCTAGCGGAAACGTATCCCAGTACAAAATTTAACACCACTAAATTTCCTACAAAAAGTTCCTGTTCATTTTTTTCTCTAGGACTAACAGTTTGCACGTAGCGAGAGAGAGAATATGAAAATCTTGTGCCTCGTATTTGAGGGCGTTGCAGGTTGCATATAACCTATTGATAGGAGCTGAACCATATCGTGTATGAGAATTACTGTACCATAGCAATGAAACAATACTCTCGTAAATCCTGGATTTAAAACTTATTGCTATTACATGAGCTGCTTTGTTTGGTTACGTTGAGCTTATATTTTATGTAAATTCCAATAAACCCCCATTATTTAAAGAATCGTTACTGCACGTGTAAAACAGATTCAAAAATCTAGTAAGTTAATGTGTCAATTACTTGCCTTTAAGCACGTAAGCGAAAGAAAGTTGCTTAAAGGTTTGAAATTACGCTTAAAGTTTGTTGGATATCACAGACTGCTCTCAATCCCAAATAAAGATGGGCATTTGCTCGCCGTCAGTTCCGTTGCCTCGAGACGAATGCACAGTTTCTAACTGAAATACTAGTCTCATTGTGTTAAATTTTTAACATAAGATGATATCTTCTAAAGAGCAGAGTATGTCAGAATTTAAATGTTTAATTCGGTCAGTATTATGCGAAATATTAGAAATCAAATTTATGTCACCCTCTGGAAGCCGTTATATTGACTTATATTGACAACCTGCAAATGCATCAGGTTACACTGACGCCAAATTTTTTTTTTAAAGAATGTAACACCCTCAAGGGTTGTGTTCACTGCCACTAGGGTATAACATGTGCATACTGAGATGATGTAGTGTTAGTCATACATTTGTCATCGTCATCTACGACCAGATGGCGCTCGGTGCTTAGGAGGCCTTTCTGTGAACCCTTGACCTCCCCTCCCCCCACCCCTCCTCTACTTCCCAGTTTCGACTTTGTAGGCAGTAAGTGTGCTGAGTTTAGGCGTGGACAGCATTTGCAACACTCATTCTAGGGTACAACCACGCTCCACCGCCGAGTACGTACTCTTGTTGAACAGTTTCAACCATTCGAACGGGATTACATTGTGGACCTGCGGGAAGCTGGAGGGACGTCCCAGATCTGTAGGCCTCACGCATGTGAAGATGACGCACTGTGCGAGCTGCGGTGACCGACCGAACATCGTACAGGGATGTAATCCGGCCAATGTTGCAAGTGCTGTGTTTTCAGGGACCATTGGAAACCAGTGTTGCCAACAGTTAAAGCGACCTCCCTCCAGTTTTAAATGCAAAAACCACCAGAAAAACAATAACAAAAGTGCCCTACTCTCATAATCGCCAAAAGTTCCACTAAATGCTTTAAAATTATTATGAAAGAAAATAATAAGTATGTCACTAATTAGTTTCCTTTATTATTGAGTAATAAAATATTCACAATCATACAAAACAGGAACATACAAAAGTTCTATAACAACAGCTAATTATTTAAATGAATTCGTCTTCTTCAGATGAATCATTTTTGTCTGCATCATCATCATCATCATCATTGGCAGTTTCAGATTGATACGATTCTTTGGTACGGATTTGTTTCACAACGTTTATTGGACTTTCAAATTCGTTGCAGCATTTTCCTGCCAACCTCAACCCACAGCGTATTCTTAATATAGCAGTTAAAGATTTAACTTCATTCTATTTCTGTGCTTGTTTTCTTATTACATTAGTACTGCTAAATAGTCTGTCTACATCGGCATTGGAATGAAGCAATATTAGGAGAGTAATCGCAAAAGTTGTTAATTCCTCAAATCTGGATTCCCCTTGAGTATTTTGAAATTCAATATTTCATTCAAACTTTTTTTTATCTTTGGTCTCACTCCAGTTCAACAAATGAATTTGTCGCGACTGATCATCCACTCTCGCTATAAATTCTAAACTTATTGAACTGAACCATTATGTGAATTAGATTTAATTTGTTGTGATTAAATACTCGTTCAACCCTTATTCTAGAAATTTGTTTTATCAACGTCGAATTTTCTGGTAACCTGTTTTTTATTTTCTCAATCAGACTTACTATAAATGTTATGCACCAATTACGCAACAATTATTTGTCTTCCAGTGGTAGTCCTTATGCTCTCATTTCACGCAACTGCTTTTCAAAGCGGAATCCCAGATAACATCTTCGAACGAAGAAATCACGAATATTTTGAGTAGAAATATTAACTTTATTTGCAGGTAACATAATTTGCTGACAAGCATATCTATCAGGTTGGTCAACTCATTACAGAGTTTGGTGTGATTCGTATCTTTCGACTCTAACATTACACTGACTCTGTTTATTTCA
This sequence comes from Schistocerca americana, assembly GCF_021461395.2. Classification (NCBI taxonomy): domain Eukaryota; kingdom Metazoa; phylum Arthropoda; class Insecta; order Orthoptera; family Acrididae; genus Schistocerca; species Schistocerca americana. The sequence continues at coordinate 146,403,586 of NC_060128.1, forward strand.
ATTAATATTGGATATAAAAATGAAATATATGCGTAATTATTCTCGTTCGCATACATAGCGTGTAATTACTGTGCCATGTGATACCTTTCACGCACTTTAGCTCCGGAAAAATGTGTTTTTAGCTCTGACCATTGCATGTATATTGATACAACAGATTCTATTGATAACCACCTTGTCTGGCACGCTTTAACTATTTTTAACGGTTCCTGTCCATCGTTGATAGTTTTTTATAGCTCCTTATAAAGAGATTGTCTGGAAGAGGAGCGATTAAACTAGTCATTTGCCTCTCTAATTAAAAACTCCAAATTTCTCGGTGGAAATTCTTTTGGAGCAGCCGAAACAGGCAGTTGCAAGGAATGGCACAAGCAACGTACTAAAATCAGGTGTGGTGCCTCTTCTTTCCATTTCGTAAATTGTCTTGTTTGCTCTAACCATGATAGAAGCACTATGTGTACCAATGCCAGTTAAATTTTCAAGTTGCAAAAAGAATCGTTGAAGTGTCTTCCTTATAGCAGGGACAATTGCTTCACCATTACACTCGTGCAGTTCAGCAAGGTCAGGGTATGTACATACTATTTTTTGGTGTAATTTACTGTAATAAACTGTAATCGATCCCAAGTATTTACGAACAGCAATATCAATAGATTCATCAATTAATAAGCTGAATGATTGATCTTTGCAATCTTGTTTTAGAACGTCAGTGAAATGCGGTGCTAACACGATTTCTTATAACTAAGGTGCAGTTAGTTCTGTGCAACTGAACTTTTTCGATATCTTTTTCATGACTGTGATCGATTACCTCTCCGAAATGGTCGACTGCACGTATACTAGTATGCATGGTTGTGAATAATACAAGTCTTGCTTCTTTCTTTTTTTATTCCCGATGGGCTCCGACTTAAAACCAATTTTAGGCTGCATAGTTACAATCTGCAACAATTTACGTAGTCAAACAGTGGTCAAAGATGTAAAACCCATCAAAGGAAGACTATCAATTTAAAAAAAAGTTTGCTTGCCTTTTTATTTTGTAGATGCTTCTTTGACATTCCATGAGACTTCAAATCTCCATAGTGACACCTTAAATCTGTTCTACAATACCTGCACTTCGCTGTCTGACCTGTAGTACTTCACATAACTTGAAGTCAATCTTTTAAATATGGGTCTTGAAGCCAAGAATCCCGGTACTTTTGCGTATATTGTGGTTTCAGCATCGTTATACAGGTATGAAGTCGTGAAATAATACCATACACTGAGAATCACAGTTGTATAGTGCACACCATGAACGACGACAGTCGAATTACTTTTTCTGCGCATCTAACGTGTTGCACCCTGCGTGAGCCATCAAGGGCTCAGTGGTAATTCGAAGAGACAGTGAAATAAGTGAGAACTCATTGCTTGAAACCGGTTGCTGCATTCACTGCACCTGCGCAAGCCGCCTTCGCTCGTGAAATGAACTATAGCTGTTGTGGTCTTCAGTCCAGAGACTGGTTTGATGCAGCTCTCCATGCTACTCTATCCTGTGCAAGCTTCTTCATCTCTCAGTACCTACTGCAACCTACATCCTTCTGAATCTGTTTAGTGTATTCATCTCTTGGTCTCCCTCTACGATTTTTACCCTCCACGCTGCCCTCCAATACTAAATTGGTGATCCCTTGATGCCTTACAACACGTCCTACCAACCAATCCCGTCTTCTAGCCAAGTTGTGCCACAAACTCCTCTTCTCCCCAATTCTATTCAGTACCTGCTCATTAGTTATGTGATCTATCCATCTAATCTTCAGCATTCTTCTGTAGCACCACATTTCGAAAGCTTCTATTTTCTTCTTGTCTAAACTATTTATCGTCCACGTTTCAATTCCATACATGGCTACACTCCATACAAATACTTTCAGAAACGACTTCCTGACACTTAAATCTATACTCGATGTTAACAAATTTCTCTTCTTCAGAAACACTTTCCTTGTCATTGCCAGTCTACATTTTATATCCTCTACTTCGACCATCATCAGTTATTTTACTCCCTAAATAGCAAAACTCCTTTACTACTTTAAGTGTCTCATTTCCTAATCTAATTCCCTCAGCATCACCCGACTTAATTCGACCACATTCCATTATCCTCCTTTTACTTTTGTTTATGTTCATCTTATACCCTCCTTTCAAGACACTGTCCATTCCGTTCTATTGCTCTTTCATGTCCTTTGCTGTCTCTGACAGAATTACATTGTCATCGGCGAGCCTCAAAGTTTTTATTTCTCCTCCATGGATTTTAATACCTACTCCGAATTTTTATTTTGTTTCCTTTACTGCTTGCTCAATACACAGATTGAATAACATTGCGGAGAGGCTACAACCCTGTTTCACTCCTTTCCCAACCACTGCTTCCCTTTCATGCCCCTCGACTCTTATAACTGCCATCTGGTTCCTGTACAAATTGTAAATAGCCTTTCGCTTCCTGTGTTTTACCCCTGCCACCTTCAGAATTTGAAAGAGAGTATTACAGTCAACATTGTGTAAAGCTTTCTCTAAGTCTACAAATGCCAGAACTATAGCTAGGTGCTACGAAATACCATTCATTCTACAGGGAATCCCGCCATGTAGTCTATCGAGTGAGATGGTTCGTTTCATATCACACTGTAATGCATCTGTACTGTCTTCGCAGTAAAAGTTAAATACTCTTGAAATCAAAGTAGAAATAACATATTTCGAAACATATAAATAGCTTAGTGGTTGAGAGATCGCATTTTCAATAACTGAAACTGAATTTACTACAACATTAAAAAAACCCGCCAGCCATTAGAAGCAATGTTTCGCCAGTAATTTGGCAACACTATTGGAAACAGTCTGCTTGTAGCACTAAGAACACATGTCAGTCTGGCCAGACTACCACTGGCATCACGACACCGCCAAGCATGGATACTCTGGTGTCGTGAAAGAATTTATTGGAATGCCACTCTGTTATCAGTGACGAGAGTAGTTTCTATGTGCAATGAAGTGGTGGATGCACAGGTCTGAGCAGCTGCCTATTACTGAGTGCATTCACCCACGACACTCAGATATCACCCCACGCTTCATGGTGTGGCAGGCAGTCAGTTACAACTCGCTGTCGCATTTGGTCTTTCTGCAGGGTAAAACCAACCACTGGTCTCTACACTGTACAGGCTCTTACTGCCACACTACTGCCATTTCTTCGACAGGAAGGCGGTGTGCTTTTTCAGCAGGACAATGCACGTCCACATACGGCTGCTGTGACTGAACGTGCTCTTTGTGGTGCTCAATAACTACCCTGGCCAAAAAGATCACCAGATCTCTCGCCAGTTGCATACGTGTGGGACATGATCAAGTGGAAACTTACTACTTTCCGGAGCCTGCAAGAGCCACTGCGTACTGCAACGAAAGATGCAGGATGTCCTGGACAATCTACAGCAGTATGCCATTCAGCATCTTTACAATCGTTTGCATGCGAGAACAAACGCCAGCGTTGCCACAAGACGAGAGTATCCTATATTAATGTAACTGTTCAGACACCATTTACTGTCACATCTGTGTTTCATTTGGTATGAATTTGCTATCAAATACTCCTACATGGATGAACTGCTCGTCACACCGCTTGTCCAATAGTGTAGACACACAGATCATCATCGTATATTCAATGATCAATCATATAATCACATCAACACACACACACACACACACACACACACACACACACACACACACACACAGAGAGAGAGAGAGAGAGAGAGAGAGAGAGACTGGAATCACTTACCCAGAAAAATCACTTACCCTAACAGCAGGAACATGCTTAGGACTACCCTTCCAGACCGGAATGTTTTCTGGACGATGGAAAATTTTTTATTTTTTGTGATAATGCTCTTAGGTAAGTTTTTTAATGTTTCAGATGCAAGATTTATATGAAAATATGTTCTCGTTTTGACGACTTATTTTGTGCACTTTGCTTCACTAATTACGAGATATTCTATCTTTTCTTTCTCGGGCCTGTGTCCCGCTCCAGTGCGGAGTCGGCTTTGTTATGACGGAACTGGCAGTGTTAGGTGCAGAGGGTGGTCGGATGCCCTTCCTGCCGCCACCCCGAACCCCCCAGCTGCCTGCGTCAAGTTAAGTCATGAATAGTGCGAACGTTTTCAAATGTCTGTGAGTAGTGTAACTGAGGCGGAACTTCGGGACCAGCCCAATATTCACCTATCGGGATGTGGAAAACCGCCTAAAAACCACATCCAGGCTGGCCGGCATACCGGCCCTTGCCGTTAATCCGCTGGGCGGATTCGATCCGGGGCCGGCGCGCCTACCTGAGTCCAGGAAGCAGCGCATTAGCGCTCTCGGCTACCCTGGCGGGTAATTACGAGATATTCTCTATTGAAATAAATAATAATATGATCATTTAATAATTACCGTGAAGAATAACAACAACAATATTCAATTGTACATGGGAATATAGCGAACCAAGGATGTGTGTCTATTCTGGTGGTCGCAAGCTGCTGCGAACTACTACACTGACTTGCTGATATTTTCATAGTGACGCCCAAGAGTTGGCAGCATATGTGCATGATGAAAAGGTTGAACATTCACAAATGTGTACCTCAGGATTCCATTGGGAAAAAATATTTCTGTTGTAGCTAAGACACGGTGAAACTTAATATACACAGTTATAGCCAGAGAACTGAAAGGGGTAACACACTCCAAGAACAAGGGGGAAAAGAAAAAAAAGAGGCGCCATGCAGGAATTATCAGAATGCGGTAGATGTGACGTACATGTGCTGGCAAACAAATGATTACGATTTTCAAAAAATTGGATAATTTAGTAGAGAAAGAGCTTCATAAACTGAAAGCGTCAATAACACGGTAGTCCACCTCTGGCCCTTATGCAAGCAGTTATTCGGATTGACATTGACTTATAGAGTTGTTGGATGTTGTCCTGAGCGCCATCTTGCCGTATTCTGTCCAATCGGCGCGGGCGATCGTCAAAATCGCGAGCTGGTTTGAGGGCATGCTCAAAATGCTCGTAATGTAACGTTCGCAATTGGAGAGGAAGATCCGGCGACGTTGCTGTCCAAGGTATGGTTTGGCGAGGACGAAGACAAGCAGTAGAAATTCTCACTGTGGTGAGCGCGCATTATCTTGCTGAAATGTAAGCCCAGGATGGCTTGCCATGAAGGAGAACAAAATGTGACGTAGAAAATCGCCGACGTACCGCTATGCTTCCGATGACAACTAATTGGGTCCTGTTATGAAAAGAAATGGCTTCCCAGACCATTACTCCTGATTATCGGGCTGTATGGCAGACGACAGTCATTTGCTACCAGACTGCTGTCCTGAGCGTTTCCAGACACATCTTGGGTGGTAATTGGGGCTCAATTCGAAGCGACTCGTCACTGAAGACGACTGTACTCGAGTCTACATCTACATCCATACTCCGCAAGCCACCTAACGGTGTGTGGCGGAGGGTACCTTGAGTACCTCTATCAGTCCTCCCTTCTATTCCAGACTCGCATTGTTCGTGGAAAGAAAGGTGGTTGGTATGCCTCTGTGTGGGCTCTAATGTCTCTGATTTTATCCTCATGGTCTCTTCGCGAGATATACGTAGGAGGGGGCAATATACTGCTTGACTCCTCGGTGAAGGTATGAGCTACTGAGCGACTCTCTTGCAGAGTCTTCCACTGGAGTTTATCTATCATCTCCGTAACGCTTTCGCGATTACTAAATGATCCTGTAACGAAGAGCCCCGCTCTCCGTTGGATCTTCTCTATCTCTTCTATGAACCCTATCTACATCTACATTTATACTCCGCAAGCCACCCAACGGTGTGTGGCGGAGGGCACTTTACGTGCCACTGTCATTACCTCCCTTTCCTGTTCCAGTCGCGTATGGTTCGCGGGAAGAACGACTGTCTGAAAGCCTCCGTGCGCGCTCTAATCTCTCTAATTTTACATTCGTGATCTCCTCGGGAGGTATAAGTAGGAGGAAGCAATATATTCGATACCTTATCCAGAAACGCACCCTCTCGAAACCTGGCGAGCAAGCTACACCGCGATGCAGAGCGCCTCTCTTGCAGAGTCGGCCACTTGAGTTTGTTAAACATCTCCGTAACGGTATCACGGTTACCAAATAACCCTGTGACGAAACGCGCCGCTCTTCTTTGGATCTTCTCTATCTCCTCCGTCAACCCGATCTGGTACGGATCCCACACTGATGAGCAATACTCAAGTATAGGTCGAACGAGTGTTTTGTAAGCCACCTCCTTTGTTGATGGACTACATTTTCTAAGGACTCTCCCAATGAATCTCAACCTGGTACCTGCCTTACCAACAATTAATTTTATATGATCATTCCACTTCAAATCGTTCCGCACGCATACCCCCTGATATTTTACAGAAGTAACTGCTACCAGTGTTTGTTCCGCTATCATATAATCATACAATAAAGGATCCTTCTTTCTATGTATTCGCAATACATTACATTTGTCTATGTTAAGGTTCAGTTGCCACTCCCTGCACCAAGTGCCTATCCGCTGCAGATCTTCCTGCATTTCGCTACAATTTTCTAATGCTGCAACTTCTCTGTATACTACAGCATCATCCGCGAAAAGCCGCATGGAACTTCCGACACTATCTACTAGGTCATTTATATATATTGTGAAAAGCAATGGTCCCATAACACTCCCCTGTGGCACGCCAGAGGTTACTTTAACGTCTGTAGACGTCTCTCCATTGATAACAACATGCTGTGTTCTGTTTGCTAAAAACTCTTCAATCCAGCCACACAGCTGGTCTGATATTCCGTAGGCTCTTACTTTGTTTATCAGGCGACAGTGCGGAACTGTATCGAACGCCTTCCGCAAGTCAAGAAAAATAGCATCTACCTGGGAGCCTGTATCTAATATTTTCTGGGTCTCATGAACAAATAAAGCGAGTTGGGTCTCTCACGATCGCTGTTTCCGGAATCCTTGTTGATTCCTACAGAGTAGATTCTGGGTTTCCAAAAACGACATGGTACTCGAGCAAAAAACATGTTCCAAAATTCTACAACAGATCGACGTCAGAGATATAGGTCTATAGTTTTGCGCATCTGCTCGACGACCCTTCTTGAAGACTGGGACTACCTGTGCTCTTTTCCAATCATTTGGAACCTTCCGTTCCTCTAGAGACTTGCGGTATACGGCTGTTAGAAGGGGGGTGGGCAAGTTCTTTCGCGTGGGATCCCACACTGCTGAGCAGTATTCAAGCAGTGGGCGAACAAGTGTACAGTAACCTACTTCCTACGTTTTCGGACTGCATTTCCTTATGATTCTTCCGATGAATATGAAGTCTGGCATCTGCTTTACCGACGATTAATTTTATATGGTCATTACATTTTAAATCACTCCTAATGCCTACTCCCAGATAATTTATGGAATTAACTGCCTCCAGTTGCTGACCTGCTATATTGTAGCTAAATGATAAAGGATCTATCTTTCTATGTATTCGCAGCACATTACAGTTGTCTACGTTGAGATTCAATTGCCATTCCCTGCACCATGCGTCAATTCATTGCAGATCTTCCTGTATTTCAGTACAATTTTCCATTGTTACAACCTTTCGATATACTACAGCATCATTCGCAAAAAGGCTCAGTGAACTTCCGATGTTATCCACAAGGTCACATATATATATTTTGAATAGCAACGGTCCTACGACACTCCCCTGCGGCACACTTGAAATCATTCTTACTTCGGAAGACTTCCCTCTATTTAGAATGACATGCTGCGTTCTGTTATCTAGGAACTCTTCAATCCAATCACACAAATGGTCTGATAGTCCATATTCTCTTACTTTGTTCATTAAACGACTGTGGTGAAATGTATCAAACGCCTTGCGAAAGTCAAGAAACACGGAATCTACCTGGGAACGCGTGTCTATGGCCCTCTGAGTCTCGTGGACGAATAGCGCGAGCTGGGTTTCGCTCGATAGTCTTTTTCGAAACCCATGCTGATTAGTATAGATTTCTAGTCTCCAGAAAAGTCATTATACTCGAACATAATACGTGTTCCAAAATTCCAGGTCTATAGTTCTGCACATCTGTTCGACGTCCCTTCTTGAAAACGGGGATGACCTGTGCCCTTTTCCACTCTTTTGGAACGCTACGCTCTTCTAGAGACCTACGGTACACCGCTGCAAGAAGGGAGGCAAGTTCCTTCGCGTACTCTGTGTAAAATGGAACTGGTATCCCGTCAGGTCCAGCGGCCGTTCCTCTTTTGACCGATTTTAATTGTTTCTCTATCCCTCTGTCGTCTGTTTCGATATCTACCATTTTGTCGTCTGTGCGACAATCTAGAGAGGGAACTACAGTGCAGTCTTCCTATGTGAAACAGCTTTGGAAAAAGACATTTAGTATTTCGCCCTTTAGTCTGTCATCTTCTGTTTCAGTACCATTTTCGTCACAGAGTGTCTGGACATTTTGTTTTGATCCACCTACCGCTTTGCCATAAGACCAAAATTGAAGTCAATGAGCATCTAGGTCAAAGACCTGTCAGAAGACGCCTCGGACAACGGTGGGACACCAACCTGATTGTCGCCCCCCCCCCCCCCCCCATACAGCCCAACAACCGCAAGTGATGGTCTAGAATATCATTTATTTCCATAGCAGAACCACTTCACTTGTCATCCGCGGCACTCTCACAGCACAATGGTATGTCGACGATATTCTACGCCTCGTGCTATTATTAAAAAAAAATTTAAAAAATTAGAAAAAATTTCAAATGTGTGTGAAATCTTATGGGACTGCTAAGGTCATCAGTCCCTAAGATTACACATTACTTAACCTAAATTATCCTAAGAACAAACACACACTCTAATGCCCGAGGGAGGATTCGAACCTACACCGTGACCAGCCGCACAGTCCATGACTGTAGCGCCTCCGAACGCTCCGCTAATCCCATGCGGCGTGCTATTATCTTTCATAGCAAACCATCGTACGTTTCATCAAGACAATGCCCGCCCCCACGCGACGAGTGTGTGTACTGCTTGTCTTCATGCTTACCAAACCCTACCTTGGCAAGCAAGGTCGCTGGATTTGTTCCAAACTAAGGTCGTTTGGAACATTATGAGTAGAGCCCGCCAACTATTTTGAGATTTTGACTAATTAACGCGCCGATTGGAAAGAATTTGGCACGATAGCCCTCAGGAGGGCATCCAACAACTTTATCAATCAACGCCAAGCCGAATAACTGCTTGCATAAAGGCTAGAGGTAGACCAACGCAGCCGGCCGTTGGTGGCCGAGCGGTTCTAGGCGCTTCAGTCGCAGGTTCGAATCCTGCCTCGGGCATGGATGTGTGTGATGTCCTTAGGTTAGTTAGGTTTAAGTAGTTCTAAGTTCTAGGGGACTGATGACCTCAGCAGTTAAGTCCCACAGTGCTCAGAGCCATTTGAACCATTTTTTTAGACCAACGCATTATTTACTTGCTCAGTTTGTGAAACTCTTTGTCTCCAATAAATCACACAATTTTTCAGAAACTGTACTCATTTGTTTGTCTGTACACGTACTGCACATCTACCGATTTTGGATGATCAATCACGATGCCCTGTTGCTCTCTCCCCCCCGCCCCACTCTTAGAGAGTAACAGTAGGACATCTATAGAAACCTTCCAAAAACTTGCAGTTGTTGTCAGTGTCACGGCATCGTTATTTTATATATTCTTTACACTTTTAGGGGCAACGGCCTTGCCGCAGTGGATACACCGGTTCCCGTCAGATCACCGAAGTTAAGCGCTGTTGGGCATGGCTAGCACTTGGATGGGTGACCATTCGGCCCGTCATGCGCTGCTGCCATTTTTCGGGGTGCACTCAACCTCGTGATGCCAATTGAGGAGCTACTCGACCGATCAGTAGCGGTACCGGTCTAAGAAAACCATCATAACGACCTGGAGAGCGGTGTGCTGATTACACGCCCCTCCTATCCGCATCCTCATTGAGGATGACACGGCTGTCGGATGGTCCCGATGGGCCACTTGCTTACACTTTTAGCGCCTGATAAGCAATGATGCTTATTTCTGTTTACAGAAAATTTATGTAACGTAAATACGACTGGGAAAACAGCTTTTTATAATGCTTCTCACCTACATAAAACGTGCACGTTACTTAAAGTGTAGTACTAAAACTTGTGCTTCCATGTGCTGCCTCCAACGCCTCACATGCACAACTGAGATAAATCCACATGGTAAACTGCCATGTAATCCTCCGAAACGCGAGGCGGTAAGAATAATAAAAGATGACTGATTACAGCTGTTTGTAGTTTAAACTTGCATCTATAGCGGCGACAGTCAAGAATAATTTAAAATGTTGGCACTCAAAATTAATCAAGAACATTTATTCGTCCATCACTTACCCAAACAGCATAAACGTCAGTGAGAGAAGTTATTTGTAGTCCTACCTGAAAAAGAAAGAGCTTTTGTTGGTAATGGTGAAGTAATGGGAAAGTACAATATAATTTTTGAAGCTATTGATATGAATGTGTTGGTACCCTTGCTGTTCATGTTAATGATATTGCGGACAATATTAGTGGTAACCTCAGACCTTTCGCTGCAGATAATGCAGCTATCTATAATGAAGCACTGTCTGAAAGAAGCTGCACAAATAGTCAGATGTTGATAAGATTTCACAGTGGTGCAAAGTTTGGCAATTTGCTTCAAATGTTCAGAAATGTAAGACTGTGTGCACTTCACAAAATAAAAAAAGCGTATTATCCTATGGCTATAATTGGTAACAGTTATAATGTGTAAACTCTTACAAATACTTGGTTGTAAGACTTTGTAGGGAGGAATAGTCACGCGAGAAACCCGTCCTAGAATATTGCTGAGGTGTGTGGTATGCGTACCAAATGCGACTAACGGGGGATACTGAACGTATAGAGAATGATCACAGGTTAGTTAGACCCGTGGGATAGTGTGACAGAGATGTTGAAGAAACTGAACTGGCACACTCTTGAAGATAGGCGCACACTATCACGAGAAAGTCTACTTATGAAGTTTGAAGAAGTGGTTGAATGATGACTGTACAACCCCCTCCGTATTGCTTCTGTAGGAACTGCGAGGAGAGGCTTGTGTTAATTACAGCTCGCGAAGAAGCACTGAAACATTTACTAGCTGACAAGCCTGGCATTGCCCGGGTATTCGTTTTGACAATTTTCTACTTGAAACGGGAAAAAAATGAACTGTGTTTGTAGAGTAATGCTAAAAAATATTCCATTTCCACGTATTCGTTGAAACGCCTTTGAAATTATGAGACAGTCGTATGAAAAAATACGCATAATGTACAAATTTATAAGCACAGCTTCTCCATGACAACCCTTCTTCATAGCTCTGTAGCCGGCTCCTACTTTCTTGTACGGCCGTTCGCGCTTCACCTACCAAAAGCGCTGCGAGATATCAGGGAGTTCTTTAAGTCGACTCGACTGTAGGAGTGCATTAGTAGTAAAGAATACATTTATTAAAGCTTCGTACATGATGCGCACATGCACACACACACTATTCACTTTTATAATATTTATGGATTCTTTTCGGGCTTCATACATGAATGGCAATGGCATTGCTGCAGTGGATACACCGGTTCCCGTCAGATCGCCGAAGTTAAGCCCTTTCGGGCGTGGATGGCGTTTGGATGGGTGACCATCCGGGCCGCCGTGCGCTGTAGCCATTTTTCGGGGTTCACTCAGCCTCGTGATGCCAATTGAGGAGCTACTCGACCGAATAGCAGCGGCTCCGGTCAAAGAAAACGATCATAACGATCGGGTGAGCGGTGTGCTGACCACACGCCCCTCCTATCCGCATCCTCATCTGAGCATGACACGGCGGTCGGATGGTCCTGAAAGGCTTTTCCATACATGAATAGATCGGGAAGAAGCCCGAATAACGGTACAGTGCGAAGAATCTTCTGCCAAGCATACCACATCGGTTTGCAGATGTAATGTGAATGTTGATGAAGATTTATGATGGAGAGACGTTACAGATCTAGGCGGGGAAAGGTTCATACCAGTCTGAAGCAAAATGCAAGAACCATAAGGAAATGTTCGGTTGCATCAATTATCCGACCGACTCTTCGGCATCGTTTAAAAAAAAATGGTTCAAATGGATCTGAGCACTATGTGACTTAACATCTGTGGTCATCAGTCCCCTAGAACTTAGAACTACTTAAACCTAACTAACCTAAGGACATCACACACATCCATGCCCGAGGCAGGATTCGAACCTGCGACCGTAGCAGTCTCGCGGTTCCGGACTGAGCGCCTGAACCGCTAGACCACCGCGGCCGGCAGCATCGTTTACCAGTGCACGAACTATGGCAGTGGGATGATTCGCAGAAAAGATGTGCAATTCGTCACGAGCTTGTTCAGTCACCACCAGGCAGGCAGTGTACGGCTACGTCGCCCATCAGGTGCATGCTGTTGTGCGCCCTCCGACAAATCCTTCTCACAGTGAGTTGCCCTCAGAACGCGACGGGATTGTTGCGCAGTCGTCCACAGATTCTGTCAGTCACCTACAGTATTCGGCGCGATCATGACAGATTCCCATTGCTGCACCAAGGACTTTTTGACGGAATTTATATACAAGTACAAGTAGTGCTTGCGGAAAGTGAGCCCCAAAAACTATATAAATAAGAATTTAATGGCAGAAGCTGATGATAGATTCGTTGAGGTTTGCAAACCAGTTGTCCTTGAAGTGAACCTTGACTGTTGAAGGGGCACACTTATAAAGGAAATGAAGCAAGCTTGCGGCAGTATGCATAATGGCAGGTCTCGACATTCATGAAGATGCAAACCAAGTTCTTTTTTCTGATGATACAAGTATAGTAATCACACCCGAGAAGCAAGAATCAGCCGAGGAAATTGCAAATAATGTCTTTCAGAAAATTATTAAGTGGTTCTCTGCAAATGGACTCACTAAATTTTGAGAGAACACAGTTTATACAATTCTGTAAAGTAAATGGCATAACACCATTGATAAACATGTTGAACGGAAGTCTGTAACTAAAGCAGAGCCGCATGGGATTAGCCGAGCAGTCTAAGGCGCTGCAATCATGGACTGTGCGGCTGGTCCCGGCAAAGGTTCGAGTCCTCCCTTGGGCATTGGTGTGTGTGTTTGCCCTTAGGATAATTTAGGTTAAGTAGTGTGTAAGCTTAGGGACTGATGACCTTAGCAGTTAAGTCCGATAAGATTTCACACACATTTTTGAACTAAGGCAGAATACTCAAAATTTCTGGGTGTGTGCATTGATGAGAAATTGAATTGGAAGAAACACATTAATGATCTGCTGAAACAGGTTCAGCTACTTATGCTATTGGGGTTATTGCAAATTTTGGTGATAAGCATATCAGTAAATTAGCCTACTATGCCTATTTTCATTCACTGCTTTCATATGACATATTTTGGGGCAATTCGTCATTAAGAGAGAGTATTAATTGCACTAAAGCGTGTAACTAGAATAGTAGATGGAGCCCACCCAAGATCACCTTGCAGACATTTATTTAAGGAACTCGGGCTATTCACAGTACCTTCGCAATACATATAGTCACTTATGAAATTTATCATTAATAACCCATCCCAATTCAAAAATAACAGTGAAATGCATAGTTACAACACTAGAAGAAAGGATGATATTCACTATATCGATTAAATCTCACTTTGGCACAGAAAGGGTGAATTATCCTGCCACAAAAATCTTTGGTCATTTACCAAATAGTATTAAAAATCTGACAGACAATGAAACATTTAAAAGCAAATTAAAAGAATTTCTGAATACCAACTCCTACTCAATAGATGAATACTTGGATATGAAGTAGTAACTGTAATTTAAAAAATTAATTAATTTTTTGTGTAATGAAAACTTATCAAAAAGTGACACGATCCACATTATTACGAAATGTATTATTCATGATCTGTGGATAAAAAGCTGCCAAGGTTTGCTGAAAACTTTGACAGCACAAACTAATTCGTCAGGGAATAATACATGTAAAGTCAGGTGACCAGCAGCGTTTCATGCTTCAGCATATTTTTCTCTCATCCTACACCTCAAGGGTCTTACTCTTCTGATCCAGATCAAGAAACTACTTCCGATAACAGAACGACTCGGAAAGTGGTCCTTCATCTGTTGAGCTATTTGCTAATTCTTCCCACTCAGCGTCAGAAATCGCCATGATATCACAATTCAGACTCATCACGAACGATAGACAACACGAACTGAGCAGAAACAATAGATAATTTGAACAGCTGACAAGTCGTTATGACAAGTCAATTGTTGTAAACGCAGCGCCTTTGCCGACTTGTTGAATGTTGAGAGTAAGTATGAACAATGAAAGTCATTACTACTATAAAATACGAACAACCAGAAAGTATTAGACTTTAGAGTAATCATATTAATGTCGAGTCACAATGACCCGAACATTACGTATGGTACTCCAAAGATTTATGACCAGATGACTTAAATATTTTAAAATTTTCTTAACTACGTACTGCCCTTGCATTTTCAGGCAAAGTCACAAAATTCTATAAGTTATTTTGATATTTAAAGAAAAAGAAACGAAATTTATTGCCGTTTCGGGTAATATAGACCCGAACAGAACAGCAGGGTTAACAAAATAGCTGGTTGAGAAGACAATATAACCTAATATTCATCATACTGTGCTAGTTAAGATAGCTATTGCTAACAGTTGTATGAAGATAAACAAAACAAAAAGCATTCGCTCCAAAGCAAACCTCGTTGTCACCAAAGAGTAGCGAACGTGGTGTAGAGGCCCTCTCAACATGAACATGTACTTCAACGTACCATCAGCCAACAATGTGGGAAATGTGTGCAATCAGAATAGAAAAGGATCGAAGGGGGTAATTTAGAAGTGCCAACAGGCAACAAAAGGTTAATACAATAACTGATACTTTTAATTATTATTCTTCGTGACCTCTTGTAACCGCTTTTTAGAGAGTGGTTATACAGAAACAAATATTACCTTAAATTCTGCAAAACGAAATGACCTAAGAACCAAAAAACGGTAATAGTATTTCGAAGTAATAGCTAGTTAAAATTTTACAAAGAATAGATATTCGAAATAGAGTAACGCAAAGTAGTACAAATGGAATCCAAGGAAGACATAACAGAGCTGCGTTTTGTATTTAATGTAATATATAAACCAATTCGCAGCATTGTTAGGTCTCTTGAGTTTTTGTTTTCGCAGCATTGTTAGGTCTCTTGAGTTTTTGTTTTCAGCGGTGGCGAGTGTGTTCGCCATTCTTCCGTGGTAGTCTGAATTTTGGGATTAGAAGCCTAATTAAATTGCCTTCTTAGAACTGGATTAGACATTGGAGTGGTGGAAAATGGATTATTTGGTGATAAATTCAGAGACGGAGTCAATTAAAGGTGACTGGGTGTACAAACATTGATATTCAAGTGAATGGTGATTGTACGTGTTGAACGAAACGCTGCGATCGTATATTTGCGATATTTATAATTTATCGGACATTAAGGGCAATGGACTGTTTCGTGGGAAATCATATCTTTGCTGATAGGTACATGAAGGAATGTGGTATTGACTGTTATCGAAACAATACACACTAGGATCAACTCTCCTTTTATTGATTCCCCAGTGCTATCTCTCATTAATTTAAGAACTTAATTGTATCAATAAAACAGAAATATACGAGACATTCCCAGTGTTTACTAAATTCCATAATCAGCTAGTACATAGACAATAATATCTGAAGATTCAAGGGTTATTGAAGGAAGCTGATAAACCTTTTACACACATATTTAATAGGATTCAACGAATGCATACAAAGAAGTAACTAAATAAGACTACTCAGGGAAACAAATTAGTAGAAACAGACGGGAACTCAATTGATATCATAGTCCAGAGCAATAAAAAACAAAACTGTCTTTGGATCCGTCGTGGTTGAAAGTGTATGAACTATCTGTGCTAGTTCACACGACTAGATTCACAACGTGATTCAGAGATGTTTTATGCCCGGCCCACACGGCAGGGAATGGTTTTTAACTAGCCGGGACAATATATACACAAACTTTTGAGATCAGCTCCACTGCCGGGGGAAAACTTCGAAGCGATGTCTGTGCAGTCGCGAAGACAGTGGGTGTGCGGGAGTACTCTGAAAATAGCGCATCGAAGTACTTTGCGTTACTCTGGAAGTATACTAGATAGCGACGACGCAGAAATTCCTGTAGAAAATTTCAAATCTTCGAGAGAGCGACCCGTTGCTAAATATCTGGGAGGTGGTGTAAGACATTCCTCAGCAAAAATGCTATTTCTGATCACTGTGCCATTTCGGCTACTTTTGTCTTTGTCGATATCCAGCAATATATCCAAATGTTGCACTGCCAATTCTTAAATAGTTTCGATATGCAACTGGATAACTGTCTGACAGCTCTATTCAAACAAGTATGATTATGACAATATCTGGACTCCTTAACTCAAGTACCATGTAATGTTTGGTTTATGTTCAAAGTTGCAATACCTACTGCTGCAATAGCAATAATAGTATGTGCTCGATTGATTTTCACATGGAACATGATTGCACTAATGTGCTGGTACACGCCACACAAGATCTTAGAACTGACGAAACTTTACATGCCGTAAAGAAAACAATGTAGTTGGTAAAGTAGGTGGGTCGCTAGCGGCTATACACATAAAATCTAAAAAGTAAAAAACATACATTCGTGCTTAAGAACGTATAGGTAGTCCTATCATCGTACTATGCGTAACTGGAATAGAAGAGGTGCAGAACGCGCCCATTGCCACAAGCTAGCAATGAGCGTTGATTTGTGGATTATGGACGTGGATGGAAACTAACAACTCTAGAGGGAATCTACTCAATTAGCCTGGAGATTTTTTTATTATAACATAAGTCGTGGGAGCGATGACGTTGTCAGTAATTCGAAGCATCACTTTTCTTTTTATTTAATTTATTTATTCGTGTTCCGTAGATCCTGTATACAAAAGAATTGCGTGGATATGGAACGAGTCACAATAGAAATTAACAGAGTAGCCTACTTGTATATGCTGCTGTTGTTGTGGTCTTCAGTCCTGAGACTGGTTTGATGCAGCTCTCCATGCTACTCTATCCTGTGCAAGCTTCTTCATCTCCCAGTACCTACTGCAACCTACATCCTTCTGAATCTGCTTAGTGTATTCATCTCTTGGTCTCCCTCTACGATTTTTACCCTCCACGCTGCCCTCCAATACTAAATTGGTGATCCCTTGACGCCTCAGAACATGTCCTACCAACCTATCCCTTCTTTTGGTCAAGTTGTGCCACAAACTTCTCTTCTCCCCAATCCTATTCAATACTTCCTCATTAGTTATGTGATCCACCCATCTAATCTTCAGCATTCTTCTGTAGCACCACATTTCGAAAGCTTCTATTCTCTTCTTGTCCAAACTATTTATCGTCCATGTTTCACTTCCATACATGGCTACACTCCATACAAATACTTTCAGAAATGACTTCCTGACATTTAAATCTATACTCGATGTTAACAAATTTCTCTTCTTCAGAAACGCTTTCCTTGCCATTGCCAGTCTACATTTTCTATCCTCTCTACTTCGACCAGCATCAGTTTTTTGCTCCCCAAATAGCAAAACTCCTTTACTACTGTAAGTGTCTCATTTCCTAATCTAATTCCCTCAGCATCACCCGACTTAATTAGACTACATTCCATTATCCTTGTTTTGCTTTTGTTGATGTTCATCTTATATCCTCCTTTCAAGACACTGTCCATTCCATTCAACTGCTCTTCCAAGTCCTTTGCTGTCTCTGACAGAATTACAATGTCATCGGCGAACCTCAAAGTTTTTATTTCTTCTCCATGAATTTTAATACCTACTCCGAATTTTTCCTTTTGTTTCCTTTACTGCTTGCTCAATATACAGATTGAACAACATCGGGGAGAGGCTACAACCCTGTCTCACTCCCTACCCAACCACTGCTTCCCTTTCATGTCCCTCGACTCTTATAACTACCATCCGGTTTCTGTACAAATTGTAAATAGCCTTTCGCTCCCTGTATTTCACCCCTGCCACCTTTAGAATTTGAAAGAGAGTATTCCAGTCAACGTTGTCAAAAGCTTTCTCTAAGTCTACAAATGCTAGAAACGTAGGTTTGCCTTTCCTTAATCTTTCTTCTAAGATAAGTCGTAAGGTCAGTATTGCCTCACGTGCTCCAGTGTTTCTACGGAATCCAAACTGATCTGCCCCGAGGTTGGCTTCTACCAGTTTTTCCATTCGTCTGTAAAGAATTCGTGTTAGTATTTTGCAACTGTGACTTATTAAACTGATAGTTCGGTAATTTTCACATTTGTCAACACCTGCTTTGAAAGCACATAAGGGATAGGATATACTGTGAGGTCATTGTTAATGTTTTGTGTGTTTTAAAAAGATTTCTGCCTGAATGATTCCTGTTAACTCTACTTATAATTCGAATTGCTCTTTTGTGAGCTACAAATACTGTCAGATACAATCATAAAACAGTCAACTGCAACAGCCACCAACTATAAATATTTTTTTCCGTACATATGTGGAAACCTCCCGAAGCCTGTAATGTAGCAACAGCCCTGTCCACCGTGAGATTCAGATAAAGTTTTGATAAAAGTTTTTTTCTGCTACAACAAACCGTAGCTCGTCATTGCAAACAAGGAAACGTCAAGAGACGTTCGACGTCTATGGTTAAGAAGCGAAACAAAATACCCAAGATATCTTTCATTACACATTTCACAGTTTTTCAAAAGTGTCTGGTGCTACATCACATTCATACTTAATACAGAACATAGGGTTTTAAAGCATCAAGTACATAATTAACAAGAAACTACAAAAGTACAGCCGTCATCGCAGTGAAACGCCCAGCGACACTAAAAACTTTAACTTCAAATATTCATACATTTAAATTTCCCGGCCACCCAAAAAAAAATTTTTCTTACAAAATATGCTTGACGACACTTCGGCAATGAAGTACTTCCGCTATTAACTACAGCGAAAACAATTAACTCATGCTGTTCACATTTAAATGACTGCATACTTCGAACGAAGTCCCCACAAGATCAGATAATTCATAGAGTGTTCCACAGCATTGAACTTACTACAAGAAGGTGGAAAATCACTTAAGCAGCATAAATTTTCTTTGTTCACAAGTTTCGGCTTTCTAGGCCATTCTGAAGCGATTTTGTGGTTCTACACAAAATAACATATATTATATTACGACCACGAATAGGAGCTGCTGGTAAATTTATTTCAAATCGTCATCGTTACAGGTGCAGTTAATATAAAATATACTGTCTTGTTCAGGATTATAAAATCTTTTGAGAATAATCTACAAGGGTGTAACTAGTTGTGGACAAATAAAATCAATACAGGAAAACGCCAGCTTTTAAGAACTAAATCTCTTCCTCGAAAATTAATTTCCTGTAATATCTGTTATTATGGGCATTATATTGACGCACAAAGGAAGACAACTGATAAGATGCAACAAATACAATCGACTTCGTCATGAACAGAACTAAATTTCGCTTCTTAGTGCGTAAGCAAAAGCCATAGCACATTTCAACCAAATTACAATTAGCGCAGTTCGGAACCTGTTCGCATTAATAGCAGCAGTATAATACTAAATTGCTTTGTTGGCCTCACCTTTCGACGTGCAGGTGAAATTACTCCCAAATTCGAATGTAATGACGCATTATTAGGTCCGCTATGCGCCACACACTTTCCGTAACGGACAGCACACGAAACAGGTGCTGTCGCCTGCCGAAGCAATCGAATATCAGCTTTTTTTTCTCATATCTGCAATAACCGGATCCGTAAAAATCTATACGTGAAAACTGCGAACGGCAGAACGAAACTGAAATCGCGAATTGCATCCAAGAAACTATGAATCTGAATTACGAGTCCTGAACTTGGCCAAGAAGAAATACAGAATTTAAACGGCCGCCGGCTGTAACAAATGAGTTGCGATTCGCGAGGCGCAACGTCACAAGTCCTTATCACATGCGCCAACGTCCAAATGGGGTTCGAAGGCAACGCTCGCTTGTTTTGCATAGACAAGACAGTACGCGCTGTGGTGGGGGATGGTGCCTACCGTTAAGCACCCTTGGAAGGGTGACTGAGGAGAACTATACACAATGCATTACACAACAGCAAAGCACCAGCAAAATTGAAAATATCACTGATGATAGTGGCAGCGACTCGAAGGTAATATTGACAGTCCACTGATCGGCTGAAGTCGACGATTTCTGTGACACCGAGTATTTCACAGATTATATACGACGGTAATATCTGTTCCCGAAAGAACAGTTACCGTGGATGACCATGCAGCTTTGCTAGAAATGAAATGATAATTAAATGGACACCCTAGCTGCAAACAGGCGTTGATGTACTTCATTGAGGATATGTTGAAAATGTGTGCCCCGACCGGGACTCGAACCCGGTTTTCAACATGTCCCCAATGAAGTACGTCAACGCCTGTTTGCAGCTAGGGTGTCCATTTAGTTATCATTTCATTTCACAGAGTACCAGGCAATAAACTACACGGAAAGATTTTTCTCTGTTCCTCAAACAAAAGTACTCGAAACGTAATTGAAAGTCTACACCACCATCTGTTTTTCAGTTGTGAGCTACAAATTTGGCAAAGTACCGCATAGAAAACAGCATTTATAATGAGAACATCTCAAACATCAGATTTCCTAAAATATATTTTCTTTCCAGAAACAAGATTTTTATTAAATCGTGTCGAAAGATTCGTATTAGAGCCTGCTAATGAACTATACGTATTATTTGACCAACAAGAAAACGAGCGATTCTCGTAGATTACTAGTTCGTGCAGCGCCGGAGGCAACCCTAGTTTGCAACAGAACATAAAAGTAGAAAGAAGCGTGTTTCAAATAATAATCTAGCCCTTTAATTCAACAAACCATACAGCATACAAAATTATGCTGTGGTGTTTATTGCAACTGTTATTCAATTTGCCAACGATTCCTGTCAGATCATGGAAGTTAAGCGCTGTCGAGCTGGGCTAGTACTTGGATGGGTGACCATCCATTCTGCCGAGCGCTGTTGGCAAGCGGAGTGCAATCGGCCCTTGTGAGGCAAACTGAAGAGCTACTTGATTGAGAAGTTGTGACTCCAATCTCGTACGAGGTGAAATCTAAAATTTTCAGGACTGATACTGCCATCTGGAAAGTAGGAGTAGTAGATCTTTGCACCGCTAGGTGGCGAGAGCTGCATATCTGATGAGTCAGTGTACGGAGTGGCATTCAGCTGGGAGGACGTGTTGAGTGTCCACAGTGATTTCTGTAACACACAGTGTTTTTGTGCGAGGCGATTTTATGATGGATCCGCGAACAGAACAGTGCGTGTGTGTCAGATTTTGTGCGAATCTCGGGTAAAGTGCTACGGAGACCCTTGCAATGATTCAGCAAGTGTTTGGGAGACAGAGCATGAGGTGTACGCGTGTGTTTGAGTGGCATGCTCGGTTCAGGGCCTGCCGTACAGACGTCGAAGATGAAGCTCACACTGGAAGGGTCGTTAGCCGCACAACGCCAGACATTGTTGCCAAACTTCAACAATTGGTTCGTGCGGATCGACGTCGAATCATTCGAGACCTAGCGGATGAAGTGGGTATTGGTTATGGGACTTCGAATGTTGACTGATGATCTGGGTATGCATTGTGTCGCTGCAAAATTTGTGCCAAAGATCTTGACTGCCGATCAGAGGGCACAGCGTGTTGAAGTGTGCACGGACTTTCGTTAGACCGCATCTGATGATCCAACCTTCTTATCATGGGTTGTCTGGCGACGAGAGCTGGATTTACGGTTATGACCCAGAGACAAAGCAACAATCGTCCCAATGGAAGAGCCAGGGCTCTCCAAGACCCAAAAAACGCGAGACAGGTGAAGGGTAAAGTGAAGAGCATGATGATCGTTTTCTTTGATACCAAGGGAATTGGTAGAGGAATTCGTCCCATCCAACCAAACAGTGAATTCTGCGTACTACTGTGACGTTTTGCGACAGCTCCATAAAAACGTTCTGGCGACGACGGCCCGAACTTTTGCGTCAAGGGAACTGGCTGCTGCATCACAACAACGCGCCCTGTCACACGTCCTTGCTCACCAGGACCTTTTTGGCAAAAACAACATGGCGGTTGTACCCCACCCACTGTAATCGCCAGATTTGGCACTTTGCGAATTAGCACCATTCCCAAAACTGAAACAAGTTGAAAGATTGTCTGTTCGACACTCTAGAGAAATGGTTTGATACTCTAGAGAGGATTCAAGAAGCATCCCTGGCAGTGATAAACGCCCTCCAAGAACAGGACTTCCAGAAAACGTTTGACCAGTGGCAGAAGCGATGAGACCGGTGTGTACGTACGAATGGGAACTACTTCGAGAGTGATGGTGACCATTAGTCCAAAGGAAAGTCCCGAAAATTTTGGATAGCACCTCGGACATGGCCGGGAGATTGGTGTGCTGGCCACATGCGCATCCATATCCGCATCCAGTGAGTCCTGTGTGCTGAGGATGACACGGCGGCCGGTCGGTACCGTTGGGCCTTCGAAGGCCTGTTCGGACGGAGTTTTTTTTTTTAGTTTTTAGTTATTCAATTAGCCTGTAATAATTCATTTAACACTGACAGCTGGATAGGGCTATGTATCTTTGAAAGGCAGATCACTGGACGAATAATGCTGTGCAACACCTCTGCATTTACGTTCCGCAAACCAGGTGACGGTATGTGGCGGAGGGTTCTTCTGGCACCAATATCGGGTCCTCCCTTCCCATTTCCATTCGCGAATGATGTGACGGAATAAGGTTGTCATCGCCAGAAATAGAAAAGCCGGCCTCTGCGTCATATTTAGCCCGTCATTTTCCACTATAAGCTAGACTACCAATTTTGAACAGAAACAAAAGCAGTGGAGTATTTTCAATCGTTTATTATTAGTCAATTACTGTAAGTTTTTTGAGAGATTAACCATAAACGAGCTTAAACTAAAAGGGGAATCAAACAGTCTTATAAACTGGCAATTATGTTAGTAACTATGTGCTATGTGATTTACCTCCGACAATAATAAGCAAGTATCTATTTTTCTCGAACAGAAAACGGAAATGTACAGTAACTTTACTGATTTCAAGTAGATTTATAAAGGAATAACGACACTGTTAAGTATTAATATTTCTTCTTTGAACCCACGATATCAAGAATTTGATTTGGCATCTTAATTTTAATTTACAGAACATCGTCATCTTTGTGATTGTGCTGGTTTACATTTTACTGCATTCCTTTGTCCACTGTTCGTTTCTGAAAAACTACACACTTTCGCTGTGGGAATCGTTGTTGTTGTGGTCTTCAGTCCATAGACTGCTTTGATGCAGCTCTCCATGCTACTCTACCCTGTGCAAACCTCTTCATCTCTGAATAACTGCTGCAACCTACATCTTTCTGAATCTGCTTAGTGTATTCATCTCTTGGACTCCCTCGACGATTTTTACCGTCCACGCTGCCCTCCAATACTAAATTGGTGATCACTTGATGCCTCAGAATGCGTCCAAACAACGGTCCCTTCTTCTACTCAAGTTGGGCCACAAATTATTCTCCTCCCCGATTTTATTCAGTACCTCCTCATTAGTTATGTGATCTACCCATCTAGTATTCAGCATTCTTCTGTAGCACCACATTTCGAAAGCTTCTATTCTCTTCTTGTCTAAACTAGTTATCGCCCATGTTTCACTTCCATACATGGCTTCACTCCATACAAATACTTTCAGAAACCATTTACTGACACTTAAATCTATACTCGATTTCTCATCTTCAGAAACGCTTTCTTAGCCATTAGCATTCCACATTTTATGTCCTCTCTACTTCGACCATCATCAGTTATTTTGCTCCCCAAATAGCAAAACTCATTTAGTGTTTTTAGTGTCATTTCTTATCTAATATCCCAGCACCACCTGATTTAATTCGACTACATTCTATTATCCTCATTTTACTTGTCTTAATGTTCGTCTTATATTCTCCTCTTAAGACACTGTCCGGTCCGTTCAGCTGCTCTTCCTGGTCCTATGTTGTCTCTGATAGAATTACATTGTCGTCGGCAAACCTCAACGTTTTTATTTCTTCTCCATGGATTTTAATTCCTACCTCAAATTTTGTTTCCTTTATTACTTGTTCAATATACAGATTGAATAACATCAGGTATAGACTACAATCCTGTCTCACTCCCTTCTCAACCACAGCTTCCCTTTCATGCCCCTCAATCCTTGTAACTGCCTATCGCAATTGCGGTTTATCATATCGTGACATTGCTGCTCACATTGGTCGAGATCCACTGACGGTTAGCAGATGAAAGAATCAGTGGGTTCAGGAGGGTAATACGGAACGCCGTGCTGGATCCCAATGGCCTCTTATCACTAGCAGTCCAGATGACAGGCATTTTATCTGTTGTAATGGATCGTGCAGCCACGTCTTGATCCCCGAGTCAACAGACAGGGACGTTTGCAAGACAACAACCATCTGCACGAGCAGTTCGACGACGTTTGCAGCAGCACGGGCTATAAGCTCAGAGACCACGGTTGCGGTTACCCTTGATGCTGCTTCACAGACAGGAGTGCCTGCGATGGCGTACTCAACTATGAACCTGGGTGCATGAATGGCAAAATGTCATTTATTCGGATGAATCCAGGTTCTGTTTACAGCATCACGATGGTCACATCTGTGTTTGGCGACATCATGGTGAATGAATATTGGAAGCGTGTATTGGTCATCGCCATACTGCGCGTATCACCCGGCGTGATGGTATGGGGTGCCATTGGTTACACGTCTCGGTCACCTCTTGTTCGCATTGACGGCCCTTTGAACAGTGGACGATATATTTCAGACGTGTTACGACCTGTGGCTCTACCCTTCATTCGATCCCTGCGAAACCCTACATTTCAGCAGGATAATGCACGACCGCATGTTGCAGGTCCTGTGCGGGCCTTGCTGGATACAGAAAATGTTCGATTGCTGCCCTGGCCAGCATATTCTCCAGATCTCTCGCCAATTGAAAATGTCTGGTCAATGGTGGCCGAGCAACTGGCTCGTCACAGTATGCCAGTCTCTACTCTTGATGAACTGTGGTTTCGCGTTGAGGCTGCATGGGCAACTGTACCTGCACACGCCATCCAAGCTCTGTTTGACTCAATGCCCAGGTGTATCAAGGCCGTTATTACGGCCAGAGGTGGTTTTTCTGGGGATTTCTCAGGATCTATGCATCCAGATTGCATGAAAATGTAATCACGTCGGTTCTAGCATATTTGTCCAATGAATACCCGTTTATCATTTGTGTTTCTTCTTGGTGTAACAATTTTAATGGCCAGTAGTGTATGTGTTGTAAGGCCAAATTGCACAGTTGTTGCTAGCTCGTCTTTGATTGGTTTCGTCGCAGGAGCCGTCAGGTCGAGCACCGCGGTCGGGGGAGGAACACAATGGCGGGACCCGCGCGCTGGCCGGCCACGTGCGCTACCTGACTCTGGGCGGGCTTTGGCCGCGCGCGCGGGGAACCCCCTACCTGGTGTACGCGGCGCTGGTGCAGCTGTGCGGCGCCGCCTACGTGGCAGTCTGCCTGCTCAGCGTGTACTCGGCGCGCGGCGACGTGGCCGGCATCTCGCACACGCTCATGCACACGCTCGAGATCAGCTCCGGGGTGCTGAAGGCGGGGCTCTTCTTCCGCAAGCGGCGGGCCTTCTACCGGCTGGTGCGGGACCTCGAGCTGATGGAGTCCCGGGACTGGGGTTGCCCCGAGCTGGAGGCCGCTCGGCGATGGGCGCGCTGGATGACGGTATGTGCGAGGACCACGTGCAATTTAGTAGCAGTCACTACGGTTTGCTAGTTTTGTTGCACTACGAGGCGTGTTTTTTAACCCTTTCGTGGGCAAAATTATTGAGCGGTTTTTTTTAATGAAAGAAGAGCAGATAGTAGTTAACAGATAGGTATATTTATCATACAGAATATCAAATTTGCTCCAACTGTGAAAGTGACGTCACACAACAAGGTGGGAAGTATTCTTCCCACTGCCCTTCCTTGGAGTTAAATGACAAAAACAACTGTGTGTGTGTGGTTGGAGGTTTTCGGGCGCTAAACAGCATGGTCATCAGCGCCCAAACAGGAACACATGTGGTGAAGGGACGAAGATGGACAGTGAACAAGGAGAACGGCTAAAAGACATAGACCTGACGCAGTTCCAAATCCTCACATACAGAGGCAAAACAAGAGGAGACGAAACACACTAAAAAAAGGAAAGGAAACACAAGGAAAAGAGAACAGAAATCGAAGTGAAACAAGTAGGTAATCGTGACTGGCGGACCTCTTACCTAAACCATGGGTGAGCCAGTCACCCAGCAGCACATTAAAATCCTCTCCCTAAAATCCGAGGCAACAAATTGGACAGGACACAAAACCGTAAGACCTTAACCACAGTCGTTGCGTCGTCTTGCAAAATAGAGGGCAAATCCGATGGCAAAGAAACCACCTCCCTCTGGTCAGAGAATAAAGGACAGTCAAGTAGAATGTGGCGGACAGTAATCTGGACGCCACAAGCACTGCAGATTGGGGGGGGGGGGGGGGGGGGGGGGTCCTCCCGCCGGAGTAAAAAACCCTGCGTTACGGGACTGTGCCCGATGCGGAGGCGAGTGAGGAGAACCTCATCCCGCCTGCAGGACTGGTAGGACGTACGCCATGGCCGCGTGGTGGCCTTGACCAGACGCAGCTTATTTCCACCGACTGCCAGCCACTCCTCTTCCCATTGACGCATAACACGAAAACGCAAAAGGGAGGTAACAGCATGGAGGGGGACGGCACATTCAACAACGTGAGGGAGGGAACATGCATCTTTGGCAGCCACATCCGCCAGTTCGTTTCCCCTAATACCCACGTGCCCCGGCACCCAGCAGAAAGAAACCTCCTTCCCCTGCCGTTGCAGGTGGAGTAGGGCATCGTGGATGTTCTGGACGACCGTATCCGCTGGGTACGTGTTGCATGGTCTGAAGGGCACTCACGGAATCAGAACAGATGAGAAACTTAAGAGTGGGAACACATCTCATCTGCTCCAATGCCCGCAAGATCGCAAACAATTCGGCATCAAAGATGGTAAACGCCGCAGGAAGCCGTAACTTGACGACTCGATCAGGGAAAACAACAGCACAACCGACAGAGTCCCCCTGTTTAGAGCCATCCGTAAATACTGGTACATGGTCGGGATGGTGGTTTAAAATATCGTAAAATAAGGAGGTAAAAACAAACGCAGGAGTGCGGCTCCTCCGGTACTCTGACAAGTCTAAAAGGAGGCTGGGCCTCTGGAGCAGCCAGGGAGGCAGGCGGGTAAAACCCTGGAGTTGGGGTGCCACACCAAGGGACTCAAGCAAATGCTTGGCACGAATCCCAAATGGTCTCCTTGCCCTGGGACGACTGGAAAATAGACGTTCCATAGGCGGTAATTATTTGATAAGTTTACTTCTCTTGTTACAATGATTGTTCACAATTACTCGCCATAAAATTTTCTGAAACATGGGTCTATGCAAAGTGGTATTTGACAATATGTACAAACACAGCGAGCGCTCTTTTTCGCAGCATTCGTACTGCAATGACGGTACGTCCAGTAGGTTTCTCCTAAGATGGGTTGATGCTCCCCTACAGCCACATGACGAAAACCTTCAGGTACTTTACCCCTTTTTGCCAGAAAGACGGGTTTCTCTCCACGCCTTTTTTGGGATGAGAAGCCAGCGATCAATTGTCTGGCTAGATGAATCCCGTATGTGAGCTGATCGTGCTGCCCACATTCTCTTTTACTTATTTTCCACAGGATAAAACTGTTCACTGCAGCAACGTCTACCAGGAAATAAAAGTATTCTGTGCCACCATTTTACAGATCGTCTGTCAATAGCATACCTTTCTCGTAATTGGTCAAACTTATCGACACCACCCATTATTTTGTTGTATTCTGCCACAACTTCAGGACAAGAAATCTCTGTACTAGTACCATCCTTGTTTTTCCTTTTCACTGTTGCTGTTTCTCATGGGTCATGAGTTGAGGACAGGAAAGTGACTGGACGGTTATCCATCCATTTTACTGCAGAAATGGCTCCTTTTGTTTCAAACTGGAATATTCTTCTCGTTCCAATTTTACGTTTTCCTTCATAAATTTGGGTAAATCACAAAATGTTACGCAAACAGCACTGAAAGGCTCCTCTACAGACCAACACTCAGCTATACAAAATCTCTGCGCGTAGGTACAGCAAAAACGGCGGGAAGACGTGCTAAGATATCTCAATAATTTTATTTTGACATCTTCAACTTTTGCAGTCCTGTCTTCCTCAGTTGCGTGTAATATCACGGTATATTGATAATTTTTACTTATGGACCGTCTGACAGCAACTGAATAAAACAATTTTAGTGCCATACGCATTTCGCCTTTATTTTCTGCAAGGCATCATCAGTAGCCTGGAATATGTACATATGTTTGCTATTTAATTTACATTTTTGTCACTACACCTATAGGTTATAAACAGTTCTGGTGGTTGGTACTTCCTATTAAGTAGTAATGTTTTGAACTGTACTTACAGGTTGCATGGACAATTTCTTACATATTACACAGCTGTTGCATTCTTGGTGTTGTTTTTCTTCTTAATTTACGGTTAATTTGCGGTTTTTCCCCACACTCCACAGCACTATGAACTGAACGCTTGTTTCAATGCAATTTTTTGATTTCTGTTGCCAACTGTCAAATGTTTTTGCGAAAGATCGAATGTTATTGCCAATTTTTCGAGTGTAATTATTGAAGTATCTGTGATATGTTCTTGTGTGTGTGTGTGTGTGTGTGTGTGTGTGTGTGTGTGTGTGTGTGTGTGTCAAGAAGGTGAAAGGGTAAGAGTTTTTGTTTTATCATGTCATTGTCCACGCAACCTGTAAGTACTGTTCAAAACATTACTACTTAATAGGAAGTACGAACCACCAGAACTGTTTATAACCTATAGGCACAGTGACAAAAATGTAAATTAAATAGCTATCGTATGTACATATTCCAGGCCAGTGATGATGCCTTGCAGAAAATAAAGGCGAAACGCGTATCGCACTGAAATTGTGATTTATTCAGTTGCTGTCAGACGATCCATAAGTAAAAATTATCAATATGCCGTAATTTTATTTTGACATGAAGGCCTGTACCTTAATCTACGCACTGACGCCATTACAGTCAGATTCTTCCTTGTTTACGTTATGTACTGAGTGTTGAAGATGCCTCCAATAATCGTGAGTCCCGCCGACTGTGAAGTACGGGCTGTTGTAAGATTTCTTAATGCTGAAGGCCTAAAAGCGATCGATATTCATCGTGAGATCTGTGCAGTTTACGGAGAAAACATTATGAGTGATGGAATGGTAAGAAAGTAGGTGAGAGCATTTAAAGATGGCCGCACAAACGTGCATGATGAAGAACGGAGTGGCCGTCCTTTGGTAGTTAATGAAAGTTTGGTGCAGGAAGTGGACAATAAGGTGAGATAAAACAGATGCTTTACGGTTTCCTCCTTGCGGGATGACTTTCCTAATGTTTCTCATAGTGTTTTGTATGGCATTGTGACCGAGCACTTGAATTACCGAAAATTGTGCGCACGTTTGTTTCCCGAAAATGTTGAGGGATGTGCATAAAACCAAACGTTTAGACAGTGCATTGACTTTCCATGAGCGGTACCACAACGACGGTTATGATTAGACCCGCACACCATTCAGTCGTAGTCCATTGTGTATCTTCAGTCGTTCTTGGTTCCCTTCTTGCAGGAGCTTTTTCTGGCAATGTCGGAGAATTGATGTTTTGCCGGATTCCCAATATTTACGGTATACTCGTGAAATGGTCGTACGGGAAAATCCCCAGTTCATCGCTAAATCTGAGATGCTGTGTCCCTTAGCTCATGTGCCGATTGTAACACCACGTTGAAAGTCACTTAAATCTTGATAACCTGCAATTGTAGAAGCAGTAATGGATCTGCTGCTGATAATTTTTCCGGCTTGTATGGCCATGGAACTCTTCAAACCCTAACGTTTCGTCCAAAGGCTACGTTGGACATCTTCAGAGATACTCCTGGTTGTGCTGAGTCTTGCCCACTGACGAGTTGCACGGCGAAGAACCGCCTATATACTGTGGAAAGTGAGCGTGGTGTGGATTTCACGTGATAGCAGAGATAAACCTTGTCAAAGATAAAATTTTTTATCGATTATAGTACGTCAAAGATAAAAACTTCTCATCGATTCTGTAGCACCACAGTCCATGTATCACTGAGTTGCATGGATTGTTATTTTCTGTTAAAATTATGGACTGCGGTGCTACAGAATCGATTACAAGTTTTTATCTTTGATGTACTATAATCGATAGTTAAAAAATTTTATCGTTGACAAGGTTTATCTCTGCTACCACGTGAAATCTAGACCACGCCCACTTTCCACAGTATTTAGGCCACTCTTCGACGTCAGACTAGTCAGTCAGCAAGACTCAGCACAACCAGGAGTACCTCCGAAGATGTCCAATGTAGCCTTGGACGAAACGTCAGGGATTGAGGAGTTCCATGGACCACGGCCATACAACCCGGAAAAATTCTCAGCAGCTGAAACATCCAGTAATGGATCCAACAAATCTGTCAGGCACTTGTTGTCTTGCATAGGCGTTGCCGACCGCAGCGTCGTATTCTGCCTGTCTGTATTGGAATACGCATGCCTATACCAGTTTCTTTGACACTTTAATGTTTATTTTAACGGAACATAAACTGCATTTTATAAGTAATAAAAATTAGTTGATCGTGTAACTTCTGGCCAGTTATGTAAGCAAAGCAATTACGTACTTTTGGTAGAAGTATAGTTCACAAGAACAAACATAAAAACTATGTAGAATTATTGTTACTTTGTACTTAAAAGAACGTTCTTACGTCTCTATATAAAAGGAAGTGTCCTGACTGACTCAAAGACTCATCATCGCTCAGCCCAAGCCTCCAAGAATAGAAACTTGAAATTTGGAGAGGATGCGAATCTTATACTGCAGGAGTCATTTGTAACGGATTTTTCGACTGTTAAGGGGGCGAAATAGGGGATGAAAGGGATTTTTAAAGTATGTCGCTGTTAAGTGAGCTTTGAAGCTAGAACTACAAAAGCCAGTATTTTGTTTCTCAGTCTGAAAATAAAAAAAATGCGCTTTTCAGCATTTTTGGAAATTCAACCATGAAGAGGGGGGGGGGAGATAAAACAGTGGGTGGAAGGTTTTTGAAAACAAATTATTACTAAGGAATCGCTAAAGGGTTTTAAGGCTACATCTATGGCAATTGGTATTTGACTTCTCTGTCAGAAATAATAATAATAATAATAATAATAATAATAATAATAATAAATACGTGCAGGCCATACAGTCTTTGAGAATGAAACACCGAGTACTAAGCTAGTTATTGATAATTGCAAAACTTGTTTACGAATAACAAATTCAAATGGCTCTGTGAACTATGGGACTTAACTTCTGAGGTCATCAGTCCCCTAGAATTTAAAACTACTTAAACCTAAGGACATCACACACATCCATGCCCGAGGCAGCATTCGAACCTGCGACCGTAGCGGTCGAGTGGTTCCCGACTGTAGCGCCTAGAACCGCTCGGCCACCCCAGCCGGCTACGAATAACAGAAATATTTTTATATAATTTCGACAAAGTGTTGAAGCGATGTTTGATACATGTTTGTTTTGCGTTTCTTTATTTTAGCTTTTGGTTGAGAAAATTGCGTTTTCTACCACTATATGATAAATCCGTATTGTTTCCTTTATTTTTATTACACTGTCCCTCTGCTTCACGATACAAATCAACAATTTCCGTATAAAATCTGGATTAAACATTCTCAATTTCAGTTTTGCTATAGATACTGTTTATTATTCGGTAGCAGACAAGAGGACAATTATGTAGAACAAAGTTGTTCCGTAGGTTACCTGGCCTAGACGGTTCACCGCTTGCAGTTTTGAATCTTGTCAGACACTGATCACATGTGTAAAGAAAACGATCGTTATGAGAGTAGTGGAGCAAGGGGGGCCACCACCGAAGGAGGACACCACCCCAAAGTAGGTCACCCCAAGTACCGTTATCCAAGATGGCGGCCGTGACCCAAGTATGTGACGTCAGCTGATGACGCGAGTTCCGTTATCCAAAAATGTCGGTAAGATAGGGCAGTTGGACTACCGCCACTAACCTAAGTCACCTCATCCTACGAACTGGTGGGGAAGTTTGAATTTTCGATGTAAGATAGATCAATTGGACTACCTCTACCAGTGTAAGAAAATGCTGCCAAAGAAATAGCAGTTGCGCTACCTCCACTAACATAACCCACTTCTTCCTACGAACTGTACATAAGTCTCTACTAAACAATTAGAATCAGTACCATCATCAAGTGTGATTGTCATCCTTTTCGAAAATGTTCCCCAATTTTGCTCTAAGAGCTTACGTCGTTGTGGTCTGCAGTCCAGAGGATGCAGCTCTCCATGCTTCTCTATCCTGAGCAAGCTTCATCTCCCAGTACCTACTGCAACATGTATCCTTCTGAATCTGGTTAGTGTATTCATCTCAGTCTCCCTCTCCGATTTTTACCCTCCTCGCTGCCTTCCAATACTAAATTGGTGATCCCTTGATGCCTCAAAATATACCCCAGCAACCGATCCCTTCTTCTATTCAAGTTGTGCCACAAATTTCTCTTTTCTCCAGTTCTATTCAGTACCTCCTCATTAGTTATGTGATCTACCCATCTAATCTTCAGCATTCTTCTGTAGCACCACGTCTCGAAAGCTTCTATTCTCTTCTTCACTAAACTATTTATCCTCCACGTTTCCCTTCCATACATGGCTACACTCCATATAAATACTTTCAGAAACGACTTCCTGACAAATCTATTCTCGATGTTAACAAATTTCTCTTCTTCAGAAACGCTTTCCTTGCCATTGCCAGTCTACATTTTATATCCTCTCTACTTCGACTGTCATCAGTTATCTTGCTCCCCAAATAGCAAAACTCCTTTACTACTTTAAGTGTCTCATTTCCTAATCTAATTCCCTCAGCATCACCCGACTCCATTCGACTACATTCCATTATCCTCGTTTTGCTTTTGTTGATGTTCATCTTATACCCTCCTTTCAAGACACTGTTCATTCCGTTCAACTGCTCTTCCAAGTCCTTTCTGTCTGACAGAATTACAATGTCATCGGTCAACCTCAACGTTTTTATTTCTTCTCCATGGATTTTAATTCCTACTCCGAATTTTTCTTTTGTTTCCTTTACTGCTTGCTCAATATACAGATTGAATAACATCGGGGATAGGCTACAACCCTGTCTCCATTCCATTCCCAACCACCGCTTCCCTTTCATGCCCCTCGACTCTTCTAACTGCCATCTGTTTTCTGTACCAATTGTAAATAGCCTTTCGCTCCCTGTATTGTACCACTGCCACCTTCAAAATTTGAAAGAGTATTCCAATCAACATTGTCAAAAGCTTTCTCTAAGTCTACAAATGCTAGAAACGTAGGTTTGCCTTTCCTTAATATTTCTTCTAAGATAAGTCACAAGGTCAGTATTGCCTCATGTGTTCCAACATTTCTATGGAATCCATGAGCTTACATTCAATTCGAATGTAATTTCTTTAAATTTCTTTAAATTTATTTATTATTATTATTATATGCCTATAGCATTAGTTTCCTGTTACCAACGCAATAGGCTGAGATATCGATAGCTGTATTGCATGCACTGGACGCAAGTCCTTATTTAAACAACTGGACGCATTACAACCATCAACTCTGCTCACGAAATTTTGCTCTAACAGTTGATGGGAGTTAGTATCGTGTTTCCATTCAATTCGAATATAATTTCTATAAATTTGTTTAAATTTCTATAAATTTGTTTAAATTTCTATAAATTTGTTTAAATTTCTATAAATTTGTTTAAATTTCTATAAATTTCTTTATATTTCTATAAATTTCTTTATATTTCTATAAATTTCTTTATATTTGTATAAATTTCTTTATATTTGTATAAATTTTTTATCTACCTATAGCATTAGTGTTGTGTTACCGCCACAAGAGGCTTAGATGTCCGTTTCCCAGTGTTTTAATAGCCGTGTTATTACATGCACTCATTCAGCTCTGGACATAAGTCTTTATTCAAACAATTAGACCCACTACCGCCATCAAATGTGTTTGCCATCGTCTCGGAAAATGTGCATGAATTTTGCTGAGGGCGGTTAGTATGGTGTCGCCCTCACTGGAGGCTGCTCATTCGTATAGGCAAGAAAAGGGGGGTTCGCTGCACTTCCAAATACCTAGTTTCAACTACTTTTCAAGGTCATCCAGCCACACTTCCTAAATTCATCGAATTACGGATCTCACCTAGTTTATTACGCTGATACAAAACACTCACCATGCCAGCGGTCTGGAGGGGAGGAAAATTGGTGTGAAAAAAGAGATCAGCCTGTACTGGGCTGCTGGAGAGAGGAGAAAGTGTACTTTATTTATTTTTTTGAACAATTTATTTAGCTACGCATTTCACCTAATTTATTTATTACGCTGATGCTGACGCAAAACGCTCACCCTAACGCGCTTAGAGTCACTACATACAGTTTACAGGCCTCGAAAGTACTCCTAAATAATACATGACGCTGATGTGCAGAGACGCAAACAACTCGTAAATTACGAATTTGCGCAGTTGCTAGCACACTGGACTCGCATTCGGGAGGACGACGGTTCAACCCCGCGTTCGGCCTCATCCTGATTTACGTTTCCCGTGATTTCCCTAAATCGCTCCAGTCAAATGCCAGGATGGTTCCTTTGAAAGGGCACGGCCAACTTCCTTTCCCATCCATCCCTAATCCGATGAGACCGACGACCTCAAACAACCCAACTCCCAAATTACCGAAATAAACCAGTACATACCATACACATCACTGAAATAATGCATGCAAACTCGCTCACAGCGCTTAATCACCCGATAATAATTCAGTGCACAAACACTCACTTCAAGTAAAAAATCCAACTTAACAACTCTAACCCTTATTCGACTGGATGGAAAGACTAAGTGCAGCCCCCCCCCCTCCCCCCCCACCCCCCCACGTAACGCACGAAAACACTCCAGATGCGGCAGACTGACCCAAATATCCATCCTAATTACGTAATTAATCACAAAGATCGTTCCTAATTAGGACAACTGTAGGCATAGCGCTGCACAAGGACAGCTCAAAATCACAAAAAATACACTCCTGGAAATTGAAATAAGAACACCGTGAATTCATTGTCCCAGGAAGGGGAAACTTTATTGACACATTCCTGGGGTCAGATACATCACATGATCACACTGACAGAACCACAGGCACATAGACACAGGCAACAGAGCATGCACAATGTCGGCACTAGTACAGTGTATATCCACCTTTCGCAGCAATGCAGGCTGCTGTTCTCCCATGGAGACGATCGTACAGATGCTGGATGTAGTCCTGTGGAACGGCTTGCCATGCCATTTCCACCTGGCGCCTCAGTTGGACCAGCGTTCGTGCTGGACGTGCAGACC